>NW_027466058.1:2197500-2867500 GCF_046127955.1 Nelusetta ayraudi | reverse complement strand
CCCTCACCGCCACACACACACACACACACACACACACACACACACACACACACACCTTCCCGCCCCAGGTGACTTGAAGATCAATAGGAAGGTCCGCAATGCTTATCGTGACCTCTGTGCTGGATCCCAGGGAGGAGACGCCTCACCGTTCTTGCCTCTTTTTTCTTCTTCTTTTTGTCAGGCCGTCTCACTCTGGGCAGAGCGGCGTTAGCATCTTGGCTAAGCTAGCCAGAGACGAAGCCCCGTCAGGTCTTTAATTTGATGGAAACGTCACAGCAGTTTTTGTTTTTATTTCCTTTCACCGGGGCTCTTTAGTCGCTGTTGTGCTGCTTCGGTCCATTTGTCTTGTGCACGTGCGTGCGTGCGCGCGTGCGCTGTATCTAAAGCCGATTCCTGTCAGGAGCCGGGAAGATTAATTTCATTTGTCTTCCGCACTGTATCATCAATTTATCCTCTCCCTGCTGAGAGAGGTGGAGGAAGTCTCTGGGGTATTGCTACTCTGGAGAGCCCCGGCTGACACGCAGCGTGGCCCAATTCCCAGCGAAGCAGCTTTTATTATTAGGCCTACGTGCAGCATCGTACAAGTCATTACTTTTTCTGTGGCTCTAAGCTCATGCGAGGAAACAGGGGGGGGTCCCCCAGGGAGAGCGCGCGGGCCAGAGGAGACCATTCAGATTGGCTCAAACCGACCAGAACTCATACAAAATATTTGCTCTAGTAAGAAGGGAAACAACAACTTTTTGAAAAAGAATGAAGAAAGAAAGAAAGAAAAAGCCTTTTTGGTGCAGCTGAAGCTGCGTCCGGCTTCTTTTCCACATCCTCACACTTTCACATTGATTCACCAGATTAATTTGGTCGTCTTATCCACGTCTGAAGCATTTGTCTCGCCAGCCTTTCTGTTTACTTCAGCCACTGGTGGAGAAGTCTTATTTTTGTATTTTGTGGATGGGCCAAGATTTATTTCAGCTTAAACCGCCGAAGCCCCCCATTAATGCTTCCATCTGCTGCGATATCTTCTGGCTAGCTTGGCTGCGATCGAGCTGTAATGAAATGAAATTGACTTTTCTTCTTTCCTTTTCTTTTTTTTTTTTCTTCTTGCCCGCCGTTGGTCAATAATGCAGCCAGTCAGTGCGTCTTTATTTTCTGCTCTCTCAGAACGGCTAATTGCCTGGCGGAGGCTCGTAAAGGCCAAGTGGAAGATCTTAGGGAGCTCGTGTTCAGGATCATGCTTGTGTTTGTGAAGCCGGTCACAGCCGCAAGACTAATCGACAATTTGAAATTAGCCTTTGCTTAAGCTCCGCCCCTCCGGGTTACTGTTGCTGTGCAGGCTGTTGTGTCAAGGACGCTTCCAGCCAATATATATATAACGTTTTATGAGAAGTCAGACTGTAATTTAGCTCCTGCTTGGAGCCTGGCTGGAGTTACAGTTGCCAGGTTCGTGTCGAGGCAGTGGCTGTTCTCAGGCTCAGTCTGGCAGGAATACTGAGAGGGATCAGATCATGTGATGGAGGCAGCGTGACATTACATCTGGACTTGCCTAAATGAGTTACCCTGCTGCAAAGAACGTCACGGACGGAGTCGATTCCGGAGGGTGTGTCGTTTTCTTAAATGTTAAAGTTGTTAGTTTTGTTTGTCCGCGTCCATTCAGACTGCAGGGACTGACGACGTCCAACTTTGGTGTATTTGGAAAAGATGAGCTGCCAGATGAGGATTTTTTTTTTTTCTTTTTTGAATCCTGCAAACTGAAATGAATGCAAAATAAAAAAAAAATACTTATCAGAACTTTCTTTCTCTCTCCTGGGGTTTTTGACACCTGCCAGCTTTCCATCACCACTATGCCTTTTCTCTTTTCACCTTTTCTAAAAGTCAGTTTGACCCACTTAGAGGGAGGAAAAAAAAAAAAAAAATTAAGATTAGACTTTGTCGCAGCGCTCCACGACTCGCTCGCAACGGCTTTCAGTCGCGGCTCTGAGCTCCTTAGCCTTGTTGTTCCCCCTTCGTTCCTGCTCAGTCATCTTGTGTCAGGCAGGCTGGCGACGCGCTGCAAAGCTATTGGCAGCCGGCTAATTCCCTGCCGTGCGATCATTATTCAAGATGTTTGGCTTTTTTTTTTTTTCCTTTCTTTTCTTTTTTTTCCAAAAGCCTCTTCGATGGCAATTATGCATTAGCTGCACGCAGGCACTTTTTTCTTTTGTTTTTGTTTTTCCCAGGCTTTTTTTCTTTTTCTTTTTTCTTTCACTGGGGTCATAAGTCATTAGCGGGACATGATGAATGGCTCATCTCGTTTATATAAATCACAGTGTAAACGCGCTGTTCCTCTGTTGTGCTCTTCACCCGTCATTAAGGAGCGCGCGCTCCCCTGAGTGACGCCACCGTGCCATCAGCACATTGTTGGAGCTCCCTCAGTCAGCACATTGTTCTAGTGATGAGGAGGAGGAAGGTGATGATGATGATGACGACTATGTCTGGCTACCCGCCCCCCCCCGCCACCAACCCCACTCTTCGCTGTGGCTTTAGTAAATTCACCCTCCTGCTCAATGGACCTGATGAATTGTCTGAAAACTGTTGTTTCACTCAAGTAATTCCCATTCAGTGTTGGCATATGGGGGAACGTGTTTTGGCTGCACAAACAACCTTAATTGGATTTCAACTGGAAGCCGAGACGCCTCTTGTGTTAGCGCACGACTCGTGTGTGTGTGTGTGTGTGTGCGTGCCTGCGCGCGCGCCCGTGCGTGTTTTGACACTTGATATTTAAATTCTTCTCTCAGAAACAAGTATTGTGTTTCAGCAACAATGTGCCAGCCAAGCAGTTAATCTACATTTTGCATACTGATTGAACTTAATCCCGAAAGGTCTCATGACTAATCCTGGTGGAACATTTGTCATTTTAAGCCCTATTTATTTTATTTTTTTATCAGTAGTAGTTTTATTTTCCATTATCGTATTTCAATACTTTAAGCCTAAAAGTATGAAGTCATTTTCTATGGGTCAAAATCTGGTCCTTTCCATTTTTTTGTTAGATCTGATTAAAAAAAGAAAAAGGAAAAATGAAAAATAGTGTTAATGAAATTGAAATTATTTAATTTAAGTTGGCTGAATTTATTGAATACATGTATTCTCAGAATGGCGTATTAGTTAAAAATATTTTTTTTGGCTTAAAGTTTTTTTTTTTTTTGTTGGAAGCTTTTGCAGTTTGTACATTTGCAGTAAACATCTCTTTAATGTGATTGCATGTTACTCGACAAATGTGAATAACAGCAAAACATTCAGGACCATGAACTATACAGTACGTGCACCGTGTGAAATAACGAAGAACGTAGCATTCAGTGTAATGTATAATATCAGGTGAATGCCTTTTGCCCCTCTTGTTTCTCCAATCCAAACAAGATGAAACCAACCGGCGGTGGATTTTCCACACGTCAGTGAAAGCCGGCACTGGGCGAGCGTCTCCGAGACAGTCAGTCATCTGTGTTTATTCTTCGCTGGCGTTGGGATTTGTCAGCGGGCGGGAGACACCTTGACAGCCGCCGTTATCCTGCGTTTCCTCCGCAGCGTGAACTTTCCCCGCCCCTCCGCTCCGCCTGAGATCCTGTTGCTATTTTTGTTTTCCGTCTGCATAAATAATGGATGGCCGCAACACTCCCGATCGGGATGACTTACTGCGGTCTCATCCGCAGACTTGTCTTAAGACGGCCGGCTGGTTGCAGAGCCAAAGTAGGAAGGTGTGTTTCTCCTTTCCTCGTGTCGGCAATTCCCTTTTCCCTGTCTTTGTGGTTTGATGTTTGGTTTTCTGCTTGGACTGTGTCTTTTTTTTTTTTAATATGTCCTCAGCTTGCCTTTTTATTTCCACTCACTCATCTGCACCACCTGCACTGCTGTACTGTGCTTTGCTCAGCTTCTACATTAGAAACTTCCATTTGATCTCAGTGCCTCCTAGACACGCAAATTAAACATGGCACAAAAAGTTTGGACGCTTCTCTTTGCTGTATTAATACTTCAGTTGTAATGACGCAATACATCTTGTACCGTTGGAAAGATTTTTTATGTCTCTTTGTTCACGGTGCCACAGTTGTGAAGAACAGTCAGATGACAAACAGCCTCTTGGGGCAGCAGAAGCTCAAAACAAGAATGAATGGCAATCATTAAAAAAAATGGTTTGTCATGGAAATCCATTGGGTGGGAATCTTACCATCCATCCATTTTTTTATTTATTTTTTTTATCAATAAGCATTTTACCGAGGAGCTAATTTGGAGCGCCCCTGCTGTGATTTGTTACCAGCCTGCAGCAAATATCAAGTAGCCCTTTTAAGCCCTTTAAATTCGGTGCGCCGCCGAATAGAACTTGGCTAAAACTTTCAGAAGCGGATAATGTTTTTTTCCCACATGCCACATTTCTTTGATTTAGCTGCGGCTCAGTGCAACCCCGCACACTGATAAAATCGGCGGCGGGTGTTTTTTTTTTTTTACCCTCCTGCGCAATAATTAATGAAGCGTCAAACAAAATTAGAAGGTACGACTTAAAGCTACAGAAAGAAGGAAGCCTCTTCATTAAAGCCGTTCCAGGCTTGTTTTTCAATATCGGCAGAAAAAAAAGGGGATACATTTTTTTAAAAAAAAAGCCAGAGAAAACTTGAGGTGAAAACTCTGGCGGCTACTGAAGCCCTTTAATGTAAAGCTTTGTGAGTCCACGCGGCGCACTGGTGTTTACCGCCGCTGTCGGTGTGTGTGATCACACCTCATCTAAGGTTCCCCGGACCGGAGGGCAGGAAATATGAAACAAGTGTGTCCTCACAGGGAGAGACGGCTCCTCGGATATGATTTCCGTTTTTCGTTCTGCCCTGAAGTGGCCGTGTCGGTTGTTGTTGTGGCGCCGTCGGGCCGACAGTGAGAGAGAGAGAGAGAGAAAAAAAAGGCCCGATTTGTTAAAAGCCGGGCTTGGAGCCCTTTGTTTGATTTAACCTCCATTGCACTCGACTGAGGGAACTTGCTGACCAGACAAGGAAT
This sequence comes from Nelusetta ayraudi, assembly GCF_046127955.1. Lineage (NCBI taxonomy): Eukaryota > Metazoa > Chordata > Actinopteri > Tetraodontiformes > Monacanthidae > Nelusetta > Nelusetta ayraudi. The sequence goes on along the minus strand of NW_027466058.1, from coordinate 2,862,496 downwards.
TTATTCAGTCAGGCAGGATGAGTGGAGGGTTTTACACGGACTGCAGGGTTGTGCATTATTAAATCTGTCCTTGTCACCCTTTTGAATCCCATCAGATTCCACTTGTCACGGGTTGAATACTGTTTGAGCTCCTCGCCACTCAAATCAAACTGGCCGGGGATGATTGTCAAGTTTGACAAAGGGTGACTGAAGGTTGAGCTAAGTTGCATTTTCTTTTTATCGAGATAATAACGAAGCAGAGACGGTGATTGGTAGTTCTCGATAACATTGAGAGAAATGTTTGTAGTTTGTGTTTAACCGACAAAGTAGGACCCGTCATTGTTTTCATACTAACCTACTTCTATCCGATTCTAACCGATTCTATTGCAGGATTGTGATTTTCGGACGATCGTGGACCTTGATAAACATGCACCAAGGGTGCAGTAGATCACTAATCTCTCTCCTGGGTTAGTGATGTCACGGCCGAGTGTTTGCCCTGCCCTCTTCCTCAACCTCAAAGCCACCTTGATTTTCCTCCCTTTCATACACAGGACCAGAACCCCCGTTGTTTTTAGCCCTCAGCAAACAGAGGGCTAAAAAGAAGATGTTTTCTGGAGATCGAGGGGGTTGTTTCTGGATTTTCTTTCATAATTTATCACATCATTCATATTATTTAGAAAATGAAGATTAAAAATGGGACATTTTGAAGTAGGCGGCGGTGATAAACTCCTGCATTCAAGAAAATAAACAGGCAGAGGCACGATGATCAATCTGATTCCTTTAGTGCAGAGGGGAAAAAAAAAAAAAGTTCTCTTATTAGGATGCCTCAATATATGAAATGTGTAACCGAATAACGCCTTGTTTCCCAGGGCCGCGCTGTGACATGAACATCAATGAGTGCGCCTCCAGCCCGTGCCAAAACGGTGGGAAATGCATCGACGCGGCCAATCGATACAACTGCCTGTGTCCTGACGGCTTCGCCGGCCCGTGCTGCGAAACCAACGTTGATGAATGCCTGTCGGCGCCCTGTCTTCACGGGAGGTGCCCATTTTTCTTTGTCACTGAGGGAGGAGGAGAAAGCAGGGGAGGAGAAGGTGGTGGGGGTGGAGGAGGAGGAGGAGGAGGAAGCGCAAATTATGCAAAGATGGCCCCAGAATTGTTTTTAATTACACCCTGCCAGCACAGCGGGCTGTGTGTGTGTGTGTGTGTGTGTGTGTGTGTGTGTGTGTGTGTGTGTGTGTGTGTGTGTGTGTGTGTGTGTGTGTGTGTGTGTGTGTGTGTGTGTCGCTGCGTCACATGTCGCAAGGAGCTAATGCGAGGCCACTTCCAGGTTGCCTTCCGTGCTCTTTAAATTACGGTCATTAATTCTATCGGGGTACTCGTTCAGAGGACCGTCTCCCGGAGCTTCCTGCAGGAACTTTTTGTGTGCATATTGTATGAGCGCTTTCAAGTGAAATTCGCCAAGCAGTGTAATCTTAATGAATCGATTCTAACCCACCCCCCACCACCCCACACCCATCTGCCTCGGCTCTTTCAGCTGTGAAGACGGAATATATTCATACTCTTGCCTTTGTGAGGCTGGATGGGCCGGCAGCAGATGTGAATCAAACATTGATGTGAGTTGAGCTTAATTAATAAAAAACCTGCAGCTAGACTTTTTTTCTTTCTTTCTTTTTTTTTTCTTTCTAAAAGGGAGGGAGGAAGTGGCCGGGGCTAATTTTGTAATCTTTGTGTAGCCTTTGGTAGCGCCGACCCCATTGATTTCCCAGGGAGACGAGTCGATGGACCCACCATGATCATGTAAACATTGTACAAACACCTGATTAAAAGAAATGGCTAATGCCTAATTGATTAAAGCCGAGCCTTTGTCGGGCTCAGGAGATAAAACGGCGGGTTTCTCCTAGGGTCTCCGGGAGGACTCAGCCCAGCAGATAATCAGAGCAGTCCACACTGAACCAAAGTTCCATTAATCCCGCATTTATTTATTTGTTGTTTTTTTTCAGGCTGTCAAACAATTCTTTTTTAATCGCGATAAATCGCAGACTCTTCATAGTGAACTGCGATTAATCGCGGTTTGAGACAAAAAGGTTTACACTGGGTTCACACCGGACACACAAACGCCGTAGCCGGCCCACTCTGTTTTTTCTATCTTTTGTGTGTGTGTGTGTGTGTGTGTGTGTGTGTGTGTGTGTGTGTGTGTGTGTGTGTGTGTGTGTGTGTGTGTGTGTGTGTGTGTTTTCATCTCTCTCGCACTCTGTTTAGACACTGACAAATATAAAGTACACAAATATGATCGCATTTGTCAATCACAATAAAATTATTTTGAAAATTGCTTTTATTTTGAAACTTGAAACCTGATTTTCTCATGTTTCATTGAGTGACTTCCTGCAGCGGTCTCCGTTCCGCGGTGCTTCCGCTTCCGATGTGAACCCAGCCTCCTGTTTTAAATGCGTTTTAAAAAGAAATGTACGCGTTATGGATTGCATTTAATTAATCGCGATTAATGCGTTAACGCTGACGGATGTAGTTTTTTTTTTTTTTTTTTTTGACCAGCCTCACCCTCCCCAGCGTGTGTGCATGTTCTTCCCATTCACAGGAGTGCGCCTCCCGGCCCTGCCTGAACGGAGGCTCCTGCGTGGATCTCGTTGACAAGTACGCCTGCTTCTGCAGCGACGGCTTCGCGGGCAAAACCTGCGAGGACGACATCGACGTGTGCGGCAGCGGCGCCGCCCTGAATGGCTCGCTGTGCTTCAACGGCGCCACGTGCGTCGACGGCCAAGGATCAAACTTCACGTGCAGGTGAGACGAAAAGCGGTTTTTCAGATTCTTGCGTCTGTTCTTCTGCGGGCACGTTTTAGCTTTCCATTTTTCCAGGGTCATGGTCTGATTTTAATTAAAATTTGAAAAGTGTCAATTTAAACTTCTCTTATTTTTTGATGCGAAAATTGGAACTCGCTGGCCACTTTATTAGGTAAAATGTTCCGTTGCATTTGAAGGCAAAACAACATGGCAGCAGTTTGGTGCATTCACACCTGCAGAGGTGGGGAAGACGACCTGCTGAAGCTCAAACTAAACATCAGAACGCGGTAAAAAGAGGATTTAAGTGACACGGTTGTTGGTGACCAGACTGGTGACTATTGACTTCACTTGCAGTGAATGGTCCTAGAAGAAGAGAAAATGTCTTTCGAGTCCACAGCCATTTGTTGGAAGAAAAATTAAACCTGTCCGAGGTCAGAGTGGGCAGAGTGGTTGGAGACCGTCGAAAGGCAGCAGTAACGCAAACAACCACTGGTTGCAACCAAGGTCTGCAGACGCACCTCCACTTATATCTATACACTCACTGGCCACTTCAAGAGCTACAACCAGTGCTAGCAGAGTGTACCTCATGAAGTGGCCAGTGAGTTTAAAATTCCTACCCTGTTTGCAAAGTCAGACCTGATGGTGCTTCCTCTCTTCTTCTTTTTTTGTCCTTCCATTCCTGTTGCGTAACTAATAAACAAACAGCTTTATATTTAGCGAAGCGATGAAGGGCAAAGGGTGATGTTGGTGTGCGTGCACCCTCTTCAACACTGTGTACCAGTTCCAGCTCATTAATGAAAGGCTGGAACTGGGTTCGTAGAAGGTGTCGGAAGACTTATCTCCACACACACACACACACACACACACACACACACACACACACACACACACACACACACCAAATGGTTGTGACGGGCGCTCCCTGCCATGTTCTATCCCGGGATTCCTCTCTTCCTCTCTGTCACAAGTGAGTCATTACTTTTTAATTGGTGACACGCTCTCCCTCGAGTGGTGTGTAGTGGCGAGGCCGCACAGGTCCGACGCAGCTGCATTCCTTACAGTTAATTACATTGTGTAACCTTGCGCCGGCCGCTCGCCCGCATGATTGAATGCGTTACCGCCCGCCGCGTCGGTCCAGCTCCTCCATACCGCACGGCCGTCCCGGCAACTAGCTTTGTTGTGCGCGTGGAGGACAAAGTTACTTAGAGGCGCTTCACTCGCCGCTTCGCGAGCGTTTGTTGCTCTCTGGAAAAGGGCAGCGCCACGGAGAGCAGTCGTCGCACAAATTACCATTTGACAGAAGAGAACAGATGTTCAAGTTATTCGAAGCGCATTAATATTTTTTTCATTCATGGGAGATTAAGGCTGCTTGTGATAATTTTATTTCCATGGGGTAAAATTACATCTGTCTATCTGTCTGTCTGTTTGTCTGTCTGTCTAAAGTATCTATCTGTCTGTCTGTCTGTCTGTCTGTCGGCCCGTCTAACCCTCTCTCTCCCTCCGACCAAAGTGAAAAGGCTTCAGTAGATGGTCTAATTAAAAAAAAAAGCAACCTGGTTTTTGACCGCAGGTGTGTTTGCTGCACGAGTCGGCTCATTATTATGTGTCTAATAATAATTCATGACTCAAGATTCAAGATGTTTTATTGTTTGACGAGGAGTCTCGGCTTTCACGCATAGAAATAAAGTATAGGACTGTACACTCAATAGAAATCTATCACACATAAATGAGTTAAAACCATAAGATATAGAATGTGAGATGTATAAAACCCCACTAAACACCTCTGAAAGTGGCTCCTCGACATGAAAACCTGCCAAACTCTGCATTTAAATTCTGCCAAATTTGAGTTCCAGTCAGCGCACGACGCTCTTCCCCAAATCCTGCTAACAGGCCTCGTACCACGCCTATTAGAAGTCTTTCTTCTTCATCCTCAATTTGTTCCCTGAGCTCTGCTTAAGGGAACTGACAACCAAAAAAGACATCTCACTAAAAAGTCCAGCGGACAGGTTGATCGTTTTTAACGCGCTGGAGCTGAATCGTCCAGCGGTGAGTTTACTGTTTGGCTGTGGCGGCAGGATTTTGTCGCTGGATAAATTAGCTTTAATGACACCGACGCAGAGAGCTCCACTGATTCAGTCGTTGGGAAAAAAACAAAACAAAAAACACGACTATCAACATGCCAGCAAGCGGCACGTCGGCAACACCGTCAATTAGTGTCTGTCTGGTGTTACCGTGGGATCGCTGCTTTTCCTCTAAATTTCCTCCTGCCCGCGCGGTAAATTGTCAGGCTCCCCAAAGTGTTTTTTCACGCGGCAATAAGTGTTGATTTGCATATTTATAGTCGCGTTTATTACATTTATATTTGCCTCTTAACGCACAGGTTATAAGTTCTTCGCAGTCGTCTTGCGTGATAGATTTCAGCTGTAAAGCAAATCATAGATAATTTTCTTGTCGTGTGTTTTATAGCACCTACGCATGAAGTCATTTCACCTGCGTAACAAGGACTCGTCATGCCGTCGCCTGGTCAAAAATGAGTGATGATGCATTTAAATAGGAATAAACGGAGGATTGTGTCGGAAAACAAAGTGTTTCCAAATCATCGGCAGCAGTGTGTTTTCTGCAATGCCTAAATATGTAAAAGCAACCCCTTTATTCCTGAACCTTTAAACTTTAGGAGTTGTTTCAGCAGAAGATAATGAACTTTATGTCTGTTTCATATAACAGAGAGAAGTCACTTCATCTGCATTGACGCCACACTGACTTGAGCCTCCATGAACTAGACAGTTAACCATAACCCTTCTTTCAACATAATGCAAAATATGCTTGGAATAATTAATGCAAGCGCTTTATCCGCATAAAATTCATATTATAATGATAAAAGCTCAGATGGGGGATTTTTGTACAGCTGTGTCTGTTTTGAATAGGCCAATGTTTTAGTGTGAAATCTGGCACACTGCTTCCTTTAAGTAATCATTTAAAAAAATATATATATATATATTTGATTGTATTGTCTGGCTGGGTTGCTTCCATTAATTATGGAGGATTATTGCTTTTGAGCAAAATTACATCTTAGTCCAGCTAGATTGCAGTGCACGCGGCACTCTGCCTTTATAAAAGCAAGCGCATCATATCGCATAACTGTTATCAAGTTGTGCTCTTTAAAAATGCATTTTAATACTCTATGGCGCGGCGTTATATAAATTATGAGCTGGCGCTAAGCTTTTCAACGAATCAACTTTATTTACCGCTCGCTCTGCAGCTGCAGTCTCTCAGAAGAAAAGTGTCTATTTTGTTTTTTAAAGAATGTGATTAGAAATAAAGACATACAACTGAACTGATGCGGATGGGAAATACAGAAAAAAGGAAAGCGTTGGCCCCTTTTTTTTTTTTTTTTTTTTTTTGATGAATTGCAGAGAACCAGCACTTGTGACAGAGACGGCGCGTCAGGGCCGGGAGATGGATGTGACAGCCGGGGCCGCTCTCACAGCCTGCTATGTTTTTCTCAGCTGTCCGCCAGGTTTCACGGGGGCTTTCTGCGAAGTGGATGTTAACGAATGTTGCTCGGCGCCCTGCCGCAACGGTGCCATTTGCCAAGATCTTATTAATAGCTACGTCTGCCACTGCAGGTCAGGTGAGTCACTCACGCGTCCCGCTGATCTCTCAATTTACTGGGAAAGGAGTGAACCGAAACACTTGGTCCCCCCCTCATCCCCCGTCCTTGCACCGCCTTCGCAGGAAAACATTCTGAGGCTGCAGAGGTGTCGCCTGGATGGCTGCCTTCAGTGCGACCCAGATGTGTTAGAGTACAGTTTACCATATGTAAAGCATGTTAATACTCATTGGATTGAAAGGGGCCGCTGAGGGTGAGCGTATTGCCTACATAATGCCCAGGCTTCAAAGACCTGCAGAAGCCATTCATTTCTCTCTTGGGGAAAATTTTGTTCAGTGATAAAAAAAAAATAAAAAAAAACCTGATACAGCCCGGACTCATTAAAATGTATGTGGCGTCCTGCTCTTTAGTGAAAGCCTTTTCTTGTCTTGGCGTGGGCGCCAACTCCCCCCCCCCCCCCAAAAAAAAAAAGAAGCAAATCAATGTTAGGAGAGCATGTTTGATATTCACTTCGGATGGCGGAAGCGGGAGAGCCCCGGCTCACCGTTGCACTCTGCGGGCTTTTGTTCCTGGCAGGTTGGACAGGCCTTCACTGTGAGGATGACATTAATGAGTGCCTTCCCCAGCCCTGCATCCAGGGGATCTGCATCCAGAATGATCCCGGCTATGGCTACACCTGTTTCTGTCGTCCTGGATTTGTGGTGAGGCTTCCCACCTCACCCCCACCCCCACCAACTTCACCCCCACCCCCACCCACACACCTTCTGTGTGCATGCATGTGTGTGTGTGTGTGTGTGTGTGTGTGTTTGTTTTGTTTTTTTATGTGTATAATTAGCATCCACACTTCTGCAGCCCAAGCCTGTCCTGCCTTATCCCTGCCGTTCATTTTCAAAAGTGTCACCTGTTTGTATATAAATGTCAAGCAGGTAAATTGAACTTGTCACTGTGACGCATATATTTTGACTGGCTTTCCACATTCAAGGTCCCTCATTATACCCATTTTCAGATATGTTTTTTTTTTTTTTTTTTTTTTTTTTCCCCTAACTGGCGCAGCTAGTTATTTGAACAAAAACAAAAAACAAAAAATCATCACAAAGGGACAAACACACTCTCTGAAAAAGAAGGAGCGGGCTGATAGAAGTAAAGGTGGTCTTCCTGTGGAGTTCACTGACGGGACAAAGACATATTGTATGGTTTGAATAACAGGGGACCTTCAGATTTCAATCCATAAATAAATGAATAGTGTTTCATCATCTATATTTTATCATAACCTCACGTAGCAGCTGGGTTGCTAAGATTTCACGACAGAAACATCGCTTACCTGTCTTGCCAACCTCTGAAAAAGGTCTCTGACTTTCTATCAGCTGTGACAAATTCAGGAAGCTGCTTCTACAAACCGCCTTTAAAAACCCCAGTAAGGGGGAAATGAAATTCTGTTGTTGTTTTGTTAACACTTTTCACTAGTGTTTTCTTCATGTTTTTTCAATGATGATGAAGATATATTTTGTGTTTTTTATTATCGCATACACATTTCTATTTGTTTATGTATGTGTATGACATATCTATACTGCGTATTGTAATGTTAATGAGGATGTTTCCCTTCGTGGAAGTTCATATAGCCCTAGTAGAAGACAAGGAACTAAACAGGAAGTAATTATACTGTAGCTCTGCTTAAAGGAATCAGCATGAATGCTGCAATAGCATGTTCTTTTTTTTTTTTTTTTAAGCTAAAAGGAATTTTAGCATTTGAGGAAAAACAACCAGTGAGTTCTTGAACCCAAGGGCCTTTCTCGATGGCCGTGTTTTTTGCTTCTCTCCCAATACTCTTTTTTTTTTTTTTTTCATAATGACGAGCAGAAATGGTTCCGAGTGTCTTTATGATGGCAGATTTGTTCTCCAAGGTAGAGCTTGTGAATGTGTGAATCATACAGGTCAGCTCAGGAACTACCTGTTGAGTGGTTTTTATTATACTAATCTTGTCCTGACCAAGGCTCGACTGAGGAAGGGGCAGGGAGTTGAAGGGAGAATAGAAAGGGGACCTACTGTAGGTGAGGGGCTGCAGGGTAGAGAGGGACTCGAGAGCAAATGTTCACAGAGTACAATATTGTGGCGTTAACAGAAGCAGACATTTCAGCAGTGTCACATGATTAACAAAAGACATAATAAAGAAAAAGAGACAAATACACACAAAAAATATAACCATAAGTAACTAAATTAATAATTGTGTGTATGTATGTGCGTGTGCGTGCAGGTGTACAAATGGGTGTGTAAGTGTGTGTGAGTCTCAATCGCATCCACAGCACATACAGAAGACTGAACAGGCAGCGGTGGATTTAAAAAAGAGGGATAATGCCTGAAGATTTCATAACACAATCTCATCATGTTCCCGACCTTGATCCTGGAAACTTTGAACATTGTATAACGTCGCGCACTAAACTGTTGTTTCCTCCGTTCCGATGCACAGGGCAGAAACTGCGAGCGCAACTATGACGACTGCCTGCCGAATCCGTGTCCGGAAGCCTACTCCTGTGTGGACGGCACCAACGCGGTCAGCTGCCTGCCTCCCGCCACCAATGCCGTTCCCCTGGCAACCGCCGTGAAGAACATCTCTCTCGACTCCGCAAGCAGAGTTCCTGCGCTCACACTCAATATGACATCCACAGCCGAAAAGTACACAGGTGCGTTTTCAGCAGGTTGCCGGATTGATTTCTTGGCTCTTATTGGCATGCAGTCGTTCCCGTGTCTGTTTAGTTTCCCCCCTCTGGAGGAAAACCGAACTCCATGTCGACTCTCAATTACCTTTAGGTGTGAACGTGAGCATGTGTTTGTCTGGAGGTGTCAGGCCTGCCTTATCGAGCGACGGCTGCAGGGAGAAGCCGCAGCTGGTTCGAGAACCTCCGCCAGATAGACGGTGAAAATGCACATTAATTATTTTAAATGAAGAGGTCCCCATGTAGAACGTTTAACCTGCCCGAGCCTTGCATCAAATAAGCTTAAAAGCAGCTCTGATAACACTTAGCAGACTGCTGCAAGCACTAATAATTGTAACAACTTAATAGTAGTTGAACCACTGTAAAGCATAAAAAAACATCGATTGAATCATAAGAGCTTTCGGATCGGCTTAGTCTTCAGTTATTTAAAGTGTTCATAATAGGAATTATTTCATCATCATCATCATTCTTTTGCTGCCTGTTGACCACTGAGGGCCTCCGTTTATTTTTTAACTCTCATCTCTTGTGTAGAATTTCTGCATTGTTATCATTGGAATTTATTTGCACTCCATTAACAAGAAGCAACTTAAGAAAATGCTTTAAAGGCTATTTTTCTGCCGGGATATAATTTGTTCATGTCTGCAATCTGCTGCCTTCAAAAGGTAGAAGTGCCTCAACTTAATACGATTCCCATATATACACTTAAGATTGTGCAGAAGTGTCAGTGTGTCATCATGTAAATTGATGTATAAAAATGAACAAGGTCTAAAAGTAGGCCATGATAAAATTACATGTGTTTTTAAGCTAATAACAAAATGATCCTTTATTATCCTCCCTACCCAACACTGTCACTGCTGGCTGCAATGAGCGGCTACTCCTGCTGAGCTGCTATGAATGAGTGCATTTCCCAGGGCTGGGAAGCTAACAGGAAACCATACGAGGTTGGCTGCAGAGAGCGTTAACAATTGGTGCAGCCAAGGTAGACAAAGGAAATCCTTTATGGAACAACAAAGCATTTTATTTTTATTTCTGCTGGGGGGGAAAAAATAATTTTAAAGCTTGAGTTCTCCCCCACCACACAATTTGACACCGTATCCTTTCAGACGCTCAAAGGACAGGGGCGGGACACACCACGCCGCACGTTCTTGGAATTATATTCAGTCGCCTGTGCGAGAGGAGGAATTGGAAGCACAGGGCAGATTGTTACTCCTTGACAGATGAGGTCCGTCCGCCTTTGAAACTGTTCACAGAGCTGTAAAACGGACCTATTGAGCACAGACGAGCTTGAACCAATTCACCGCGACACTCTGAAAATCACTGTGGTCCAAACATAATAGAGTCCCTCCCCGCTGCACCTGATCTAGCCCCTGTCTGTTGCGCATTGCGCCACTTTGGAGTGGGTTGGAGAACAAGAAGGGAAAAAAAAAACAGAGTGGAAAAACAAACCCGAGCATCCGTGCAACAGAATATCTCTTTCGACTGATACATGAGTGAGTGAATAATCAAAGTCGATAAGTTTTAACATCAGAGGGACCCAGAAACTTAATAGTTCACCTAACTAGGTCACGCATCCAGTGCCCTTGGTGCTTCTTGAAATAGAATCTGACAGACGCGCTCCTTTAAACCTATAAGACTGCTCCACAACCTTTGATTCACACCAAGTCAACGGGAATTAGAAACACAGGGAGAGTCGATCATATTTCACACCAATCGGCGTAAAGTGATATTACAATGTCTTGGTACAGGACAGTATAGTTAGGCAATTATTGACGTGTCATGTTCCCGGCAGATTCTCACTGTCCACTTCATGTGTTACAACCCGCTCAGTAATCTAGCCAGTGACACGGCAGCAACCCACAGAGGAAGAAAGGGGATTTTGGTCTTTAATCTTCTCCATACTTTAAGAGGAGCGATTCCAAAAGAGAGAGGGAGTGTCCAGGAAGCAGCAGTTCTCTGAGCGGTAATGTGTGGAGGTCAGAAGAGAAGTGCAGACTGCTTCAAGACGAGGAGATAATATTAACACAAGTAACGACTGGTTAGAGCCGCGGTACGCAGACCGTCCTCTGGGAACAGTAAAAGCAGGTCTGTTACTCACATGAGCTCGGACAGCTGGGATCTCAGTCCGGTGGAGCACTTTCAGAATTTGATGGGAACAGGAGGTGGTAACTTCTTAATAGATTCCCTTTCTGCTGTAATTGGAACAAGAGTGCTGCGGTGTGATCATCGCGGGTGATGGATGTGCAGCCGACAGGACTGCGGCTTCTGCGTGGTGTCTGTCATGCTATGAGGAGGGTTTCCAGGTCTCTGCTGAATCTATTGTGCAAAGAACTAAGACTGTCCTGGAGGGAGAAGGTGATCCAAGCAGGGTGCTACCAAGGTGTGGCGGGTGAAGTTAGTGTATGAGCTCAGTGAAAACTGACAGCGCATGCCAACATAAAGATATATACAGTGATTAAAAACAGGTGGCAAAAGTTTTCACATTCTCTACTAAGGTAAAAGTACCAATACTTGTGTACTATGTACACAAGTACTATGGTACTATGGTAAAATAACCCATTCAACTCCTTCACTTCACAAGTAAAAGTAAGAAAGTAAAAGTTCTAAAATGTTGTTAAGTAAAAAGTTCAAATAATGTTTTAGTTTTTTTGCCATCAATGAAGCAACACGCTTGTGCAAAAATTGTTCTGCTTGTTCCTTTGTAAACTGCAGCACAACCAAACTATAATTACTAATAATTATGACCAGTGAGCCATTATTGGATGTTCACACAATAACCAATGTTATTTTCTACCTTTTCATTTTTCTCTGCACTAAAATCTGACCCGAAAGCCAAGGTACTAAAATATCATCCACTTATATTTAATTACACAACAGCAAAGTTCAAATGGCTCTGCTTCAAGCAACAACAGCTGTAATACCAAGTGAATTACTTTGAACCGAATGTGTATATTTTAAACACAGTAAGTAATGAGCATGTTTTTCAAATGTAAGAAGTATAAACTACAGATATTTGGGTACAAATGTAGGGAGTAAAAGTGAAGCATTGTCAGACAAATAAATACTCAATTAAAGTACAGTACCTCTACAGTAACAAAGTATTTATTGCTAAAAATACAGAGTTGAGTACATTTTAAAAGCTTCCAAAAAAACAGATTTTCCAAACGGAGCCAAATGCTTTCTGGCTCTCTTTATGTCCTCGTCCACGCTTGCGCATGCAAAGGTGAGGCACCCAGTCTCGGAGCGTTGCAGCTCCATCAGAGCTGATGCGAATCTCGACAGCGCAGGTGGGGGAAGACCCTCGCGGCGGCTGAGCGACGATTAACCCGACCCTCTTCTTTGTGATCACCGGAGCGCGGATGAAAGCGTTATCTGCCGCTGCCACGTGCGGCGGCAAAGAAGCGAGTTAAGCCCCCTTCGAAGTCACCGCAGCCTGGCGGGGGGAGCGGGGTGCTTTCAGAGACGCCCCACCCGACTCGGGGGGCGCCGTTCACCTCGTTAACCTTCGCTCGGCGCGCCGCCGTCTTTCACCGTTTGTTTCTTAATCGAGTTGGCAGCCTCCTGATCATTGCGCCCGTAACCATTCTGACATCTTCTGTGACACAACTTGGCTGGTGAGTCATAATAGCGTTCGCATGAATTAGCGCAGCCATGAATATTCATGAGTGAGGCGGGGTGCGGTGTAGAAAAGCGCTCGGCGTGATGAAACAAGCGGCGGCTAAATGTGTCGCTCCAGCTGCAGTTTGGGGAGCCGTGCGTTCTAGCGTACAGCGACTGTCAGCGCCCGACTAATTTCGCCATTTATTTTTAAAACCAGACAATAAAAGATATAATTAGGCACCGGGTTTGAAAACAGACGGGCTATTTTTAGGATTCCATTTCTCCGCGTCACCCCGGGAGTATTCTAATATTCAGCCACATCTTTGCACATTATGTATCTAGAATATAAGTCATCCCTCTCCCCGCCCGTCTCGCAGACACTGCCGGGCGACCTTTTGACTCCTCCCGCGGCGCCGAAATTGCAAGTGTCCCCAAAAATGATCCTCAGCAGTATTTTATCTCCGTCCTGTGACGAGTTCAATCATTCAGTCTATTACCTCGGCCAATAAATCAGGGACAAAAGAGGACTTACATCTTGGCTTTTACAAAACGAATGGGACATTACGTCCATGTCAATTAAATCTGGCCATTCCAGAGTCTAGCCTCACATTCATTGATCTTGAATTCCTATCTCTCTATATATATATATATATATATATATATATATATATATATATATATATATATATATATATATATACACACACACATATATACATTTTTTTTTTTTTTTTTTTTTCCCTCGAGTGCAGTATATCACACGCAAAACCTGTCTGACATCTGCACACAGTCTGCGCTGCAACATATGTCCCCACCTTTTTCACATTAAATATGATTCATCGCAATTTGCCCTCCCTCTTTATGGCCGTGTCTTATCACTGAGCCCTAATTAAATCTAATCGGAAAGATTTACATCAAGAAATGGTCTCACTTTCCTCCCCCTCCGCACACACCCCTCCCTGTCTGAACAAAAGGAGTTTCAAAAACTTCCAGTTCAGCATTATGTTGCGCTCTAGCGGTGAGGAATCCTCCTTATGATGCATGTGAAAGGGGGGAAAAAGATAGAAAACCATTTAAGCTATGCACATTTACAATTTAGATTTAGCCCAGAGTTGCTTTAAAAAAAATGATGATGAGAATAGAAGGTAGCGGTAGGGGGAAAAAATGGGAGACCTTTTGAAGGAAAGAGTGGAGCTAAAGTGCTAATGAGGTATGATACTGCCTCCTGGCAGCAGCCTCAGACTGCATCAAAGACTACAACAGACTAAACAAGGCTTTAAAATTAATGAATAGCTCTGTCTCGAAGGGGTAATTTTCCATCATCAGCATTGGCAAACCCCATTGTCAGGAATGGAGCAAAAAGACAGCACTGCACTGTTACCGTGCGCATTTATCCTCATTAATTCACAGATCACAGTGGGTCCGCTCCTGATATTTCTCACTTTTTCTTTTTTTTTTTTGTCAGCGGATTCTCCTCGGGGTATTGGTCACATTGCTCTCCAGAGAAATCGGGGGGGATATTTAGGTTATAGCTTGTTTGCCAGATGCCCTGAGGGGCCCCGGCTGTCAGATCAAAGGGGGGCCTGGCCTATTAGCAGCTGACATCCAACAAATATTGATAAAGGTCTCTCGTGCGTCTGCATGATTAATCAGTCTGCATCTTTAAAAGGACTCTACTCGTTCCTCTGGTGCAACTCCATTTTTCTTTTCTGGGATCAGAAGAGGTAGAGCTCCGCTCCTGCGCAATCATGTGTACATCAATGTTTTGATGCTGTGCGTATTCGGAACTTTAACGATTGTTCTAAAATTTGTAACATCACAGGTAAAGTAAATACATAGTTGGGATCAGGCGCACTGCTGTTGTCCGTCCATCTGTCAGTTCTCATTGCATGTTATAATAATACATAATTTGGCAAATCACAAGATATTTCTTGGGCTTTCAAGTTGTAAGTTAGGTGCCATCCGTTGTGCATTCTGCTGGATAAATGCAACATTCAATCGAGCTTCGATGAATTTTCCCTGTCAGTGCCCCACTGACGTCATTTCAGTGTTTTTGCAATGCAGTGTTTTGCAAGTGTGTTTTTTTTTTTTTTTTTTGCAGCATATGGCACCACTTTATTTATTTTTTCCATAAATAAGTACGATTGGGCCCGAGCAGCATTGAGGCAGTCCTTTAAGTCTGCCTGCATCACTACCTCCAATGGGCTCGCGGGCAGTGCGACTTCTATGGAAATTGCCCATAATTGCAGAAGTTATTTCTGTATAAAATGAGGCATGTAATAAAGTTGTATGAATAGTTTCATTCCAGCCAAGGCTCCTCTCAACTAATCGAGTGCCATTTGCACGCTCGGCAGCTCCGTGGCAAATATGATATTTACAGTATCAGCAGTACAGTAAGAGAAGAGGGGGAGAAGCTGCAGCAGCAGCAGCAGCAGCAGCGAAGGTCTCTCGAAAGCTGGTTCTCCATTGGAGACGAACCCAGAGTCTGGTGAATCATTCACCGCTTCCCATTTTAAGCCGTGCTCTCTCAGAAGTTTTGAGCTAAAGAGGTCACATTTACGCGACTCCCATAAGTGGATGCAACAATGCAGAGAGCTCTTAGCCTTGAAGCCAGATCCCCTCTCCTCCTCGAGTCGCTGAAAATCTAAGCAGTCTGAGGTCCTGCATCTTCTCCTGTGCTTTGACCTCCTTGTGGAAGAAGCGCTTCAGCTCAGTTCTCATTGTGAGTTTTTTTTTTTTTTTCTGTTCTTCAAAAGCTCCCCTCAATTTTTTGTGTTTCCTTGTCTGCTCGTTCAATAGATTCCAGCAACATCCACTACTTTGGAAACTCATATTTGGAGTTTGAAGGTTTTGAGCTCGAAGCGGTAAACACCATTACTGTGAGCTTTCAAAGTCAAGCAGCCCAGGGAACTATTATCTATGTGGACCAAGGACCTGCTAATGGTGATTTCTTCTTCATGAAGCTCTTCATCCTTGATGGAGTCTTGCAGGTAAAACCTACTCCGTCATTTGGCTTTTTTAAAACTCCATATATTATATTGTTGTCTTGTGGTTAGGTGAGTTATATTTCCATCCTTTGCAATGTTTCAGTATGCATTCTGCTGCAACGAAGAGGAAGAGGTCACATGGATCAGTACATCCGTCCCTGTTAATGATGGCGAGGTTCACATTGTAAATATCAGGTAAGCTTTTTTATTATATATTTTTTTTTTATGTCACGTTCAACCAGGAGCGGCAGATGGAACATTTTCTTTTATGTTTGGCTTTAGCTCATGTATCTGGTGGTTGAAGTCCATTAAAAGCAGGTGATGGAGCAACCATATGGCTGCCCTGCTTCCTGGCACATGGCTATTGGTCACCAGCCCATCTAGATTTGTACATTTCTTTTTTACTTGTGTTCATTGGTATGGTAGTACTGCAATAAAGTGTATATTAATTCAGGTTACTTTTTTTTTAATTAATATTATTTTATTTTAGTGAATTCTTTCAGCATGCGAATGCAATTCAGGACAGGTTAACTGCAGCTATACTAGCAGCCATGCTAATCTGTTTAGCAGCAGTCATGGTTTCCAACTTTGACTTCTTGCTGGGTTTGGAGCAGTTTGGAGGACTTACCTCCGCTTTGCTACTTCCAGCCTTGTTTTAGTGTTTTTATCATTATTTAAAGAGGCCAACTAGTTATGCAGCACAATGAAATTTTAAGTTTTACGAGATTAAAAATGCTTCTTCCTCGATAGTTGGATTGAACTGGCTCAATTTCAGGGTTGAAATCTTGATTATCCCGCTATTGGTCAAGGTCAAGTCAGTTTACTAAAAAAACAAAAGATTGACAATAAGCTACTTAGTGATGTCCAAATGGATCTCCGACATATTATCACACTAGGTGGAATTAGATTGATTTGTACTGCCAACTGTTTTCCTGAAAGCGGCTGTAACTAATACCAAGGGCAAGGGGCAATAAATAATTGGCAGGAATCACCGGACTGAGAACTTAAAATTTAATTCCGAGTGGTCAGAGCAGCTTACACGTTAAAGAAGTAAAACAAACGTCAGAATGTGCCTATTAAAATGCATTAGTGATCACTGGGCATGTTTTATTGGCTGCTCTAAAGTCTTCATTTGCAGTTTTTCATTACGGAAAGATTAACAAGCAAGAGCCGAGCACAAAATCAATGTTTAAATGATTTAAAGTGAGGCTGTGGCCTCTTTAGTTATATTGTTTCCAAGTCTTAGTGCAGTCTCCCTGCCAGCCCTCTCCATTATATCCTGACACGGGGCAGACTGTGGTTTGGAAAGTTTATTATCTATGAGCAGGAAGCTGAAACAAAGAGGCATCAAGTTAATTTTACTCTGCAGTGTTTGTGCTATGCAAGAAGGGACTTTCATCATCTGGTTGCGTTTGGCTAAATAGAATACAACGATTCCGCAGTTCTTTATTTTTACACTGACACGATGACCTCGGATTCAGATGGTTGGAAATGAAGCACACTTCCCTCCCAAAGGCCACATTTTAAACAACAGATAGAGGCCAACCTACGGAAGGTCGTTCTGAACGCCATGCGCCAAATGAGCAAATTTTTTCCCTTGTCAAGACAAACCTGGGTGGGCAGGTTGCCTCGTGTTTCTTGGCAGAGAGCCGCGCTGCCCTAAATATGAGAGCGCATCCTTGAAAAAAAAAAAAAAAAACGCCTATCAGGTTCAAGGGCTACTAGGCTCCACCCATGGATGTTTTTTTTTTCTGTTCCGCTCTTGCATGCGGGGGAAAAAAATACAACAGCGGTTTGAAATCAATCATAATGTTCTGTAGCCGTCCCTCGGAGACACGGCGAGAGAGAGAGAGAGCGAGAGAGAGAGCTGTCATAACCGTGGGTTGGGGGGGGGGGGGGGGGGTCAGTGGTACGAAAAAAAGGTTCCCGGTGTCACAAAGCAAATTCTTTGCAATTGTCCGACGGCTGAGTTCGTCCATCTTTGTCTGATTTGACCCAGAGCCGCGACGCGCGGCCATCCTCCGCGCCGCTGCCCGACTCATTATGGACTTTTAATATATCTTCCCGTCAAAGACGCTTTTCAATATGTTAAATAGAAGAGCCGGTGGGGACGACTTCTCAAGGACAGTGAGCACAGTGCCCTCTGGCTGCCGGCCAGGCCGCTCTGGCAGACTGCTTCTAAATTAACCGTTCCTCCACGGCGGCTCCACAGGAAGGACTTATGTGTCTCCGAGTCGGCGCCCGGAGTGTTTAGTGGCGTGTGTGCACGCGACAGCCTCCAAAACACAGGCTTAGCAAATCGGACTGGATTGCTTCGCGGACCTCCTCGCTTCCACTCGGGGAACAAGGGGTGTCGGGAGACGGCGGTGGGGAAAGAGGCGATGCATCTGTGGCCCCGAGTGCCCTCGAGCTGCAGATGGTTATTCAAGAATCTGCACTTAGGTAATTATCTGTGCTCCCCTGTTGTTTCCAAGTGGAGAATTGGTTTTTGTGAAACCGGGCAATGGCTCTCGGGCGCGTCCAAAAATACCCCTGTGAAGGCCGTAAACATACCTGGCAGATCAACAGCAGGGCCACGGAGAAAGGTCGTGTATGCGGGAGGGCATCGGAGTAAAGACACCAGAGGCTTACCTGCATGAGCCGCAGCAAGAAACCCTCTAGTTTGTGTCTCAATGTTTCTTTTTCTTCCTTTTGTTATTTTCATTGTTCTTCCCTCTGAATTGACAGGTGTCCTCTATTCTTGACAGGTCACCTGAGCCGAATCACTCGGATTTCGACTCTGGAATCCCGCTTATTCTCCAACAGGGAGCAGTTTTAGTCCTCCCCCTTTTCCTTTTCCACAACCAGTCAGCTTCCCATAAGGAAACATTTCATGTTTGTTGCGCTAAAGAGAGTCGCGGCACACCCTGCTCTCTACCTCAATTGCTTTCCTTGGCACTTTGTAGCTAGCCATGTTAGCACGAGGCAAGTGCCACCAACAGGAAGCTTTCAGCTATCTGGCTAAGCAAGCATCAACAAGTCTCACCACCCTGCGTGAATGGCACACAGACAGATGGTTTGCAACATCTGGATCGGCCGAACTGGCCAGCTGGCCTGGATATTAGCTCAGTTAGCGAGCTAGCAAACGCTGGAGCTTCAAAATCACCTACCAAGTTTTTGGGGAGGTTTCTCTTCTCTTCTCTTCTCTTCTCTTCCAAGTTCTTTTTTTTTTCAATCTGTGGCATCAGTGTCAGTCTCAGGATGATGATTTTCTTTGTCAGTGATGCTTCTGGGATGGTCGAATAAAGCGGCTCTTGAAATAATCAATACAGCTGTTTGCTTTTGCTTTCCTTTCACTTTGTGCCGCTCCCTTTGAGACGATGTTAAGAGATTACAAAAGGTGATTTTTTTTTATTTTTTTTTTTAGGGCCAGCGCTTGTGTTGTCCATTGTCTGACCATGACAGAGGGTGTACCTGCGTGGGCCAGCTACAGGAAAAACCTTGTCAGAAAAATTAAGTAAAGTGCCAAAATGTTGAAATATTTAATATAATGTTTTTTTTTTTTCTTCGCTGGAAACCTTTTCCACTGCCAGTAATTTGTAGGCCAACACAACCACTTCCATTAACTCCAAGGTCTCTTAATTTTGGCTTCCTCTGATGTATTTTGCCCCGACCGTTCCAATGACCATCTTCGCCTCTAAAAATCCAGGCTTAGTCCCCACATCCAAATTACATTTTTTTTTTTTTGCTCCTTGAACTTAAAATGAATCCAATCAGCAACTCTCAAGAAAGCCGTTTGCTCTCCTTTTGAGAACAGCCTCGAGACAGCATTTTGCGCCCTCGCCCGAAACGCCTCTCATCACCGCCAGCGGCGAAACGCAATAAACATTCAAAGCTTGTTTACCCGTGCCTCTGCTGCTTTGACGCGGGCGCGTGTGTTTGTGTGATCCTGTGTAGACAACACCTGACCCCCTGTGAAGCAGAGTTAACGCTCTCTGGCCACGCGAAAATCAAGAGCGGGACAAGCAATTACTGGCTCGGACACATGATTCAACCAACCAACCACGTCTTCGCGGGGGGTCTGCCGCAGAAATATCCCGCTAATCGGGTGAGTCTGCAGGCGTCCGTGCATGCCGATAAGATACATTATCTTGCAATGTGCGTAAAAAGGGAAAAAAAAAAAAAAACAAATGTGTATCTTCCCTTGGTCCCCTAGAGAGCAGAACCTGTCCACAACTACACCGGCTGCGTTGAAATAATTGAAATTAACAAAGCGAGGAGCTTCTACACGTCTGATGCCGTCGCCGGCGGCAACGTAGGCAGATGCAGGTAATGTTTCATGGTGCTTTCTTCAATTCTTTTATTTTCCATTAAGTGTTTTTCCATGTTGTAATGTGAAATAAATCATGGCCCAGAGGCACGAACGGTGTCAAGTGTTCATACTTACTTTGACGAGCATTGGTAAGTGATAGCGGAATGCGGCTAACTGCAAGAGGCTAGTTAGCCGCATTCCGCTGTTTCCTGTTTTATTGTGATAGTTGTGCCGTGCCTGACTTCCTGTTTTGTTTCCCCCGCCTCTTTTGTTCCTCCTCAATTTTTGTCACCATTGCTGTGTCTCAATTCAGGGTCTGCATCCTTGAAGTACGCATTTTGAAAGGAAGTTGCGTCATAGCACTGCGCGAAGGCTTGTCCCAATTCTTGAGGGTGCTTAGGACGCTCATAATGCGTACTCGGAAATATGCACTCGTTTTAGCCGATTCCAAGGATGCACCGCTACTATCCTTCGCGTACTTATGTATCCCATGATGCTTTGCGTGCTGCTGCAAACCATCGTAGGATCCTGGAAAGTCAACTGAAATTAGCGGCATGTACTGGTAAAGACACGACATATAAATTTAAATATTGAAGTTTCACATAAAGTATCCAGTTTTTAACGTAGGATTTTACTTATTTGATCATCCAACAGCATCATTAGATGGTTAACCAATGGTTAGCTTGATACTATAAAAAAACGTCACTTCCGGGGTTGGCCAGCCAGCGGGAACGGCGGTGACGAAACGAGGAAATACGCCGAAGGCTAGACCGTCCCGAGTGGTGACCGGGGAGGCGGGGTTTGGTCCGTCCTTCTAGGCTGGGTACTCGAAGAACGCTTCGTTCAGACACTCGGTCTGAAGGGTGCAGACCCTGAATTGAGACAGAGCACGTCTTGTTGTCAGTTTGTTGTCAGTCCTGTTCTTCGTGGATGACTTTTGTTGAGTGTTTTTTTTTTTTTTTTTTTTTAAAGAAATAGCTTTTCTTTTCAGAAAATCCCAGAGTTGCCTGCATTCTCGGTCCGACCTCCTCATCGCCTCCACCCCGCATGACAATATTAAAGATGTAAAATCTAGCTGCACAGTAGCCTGTTCAAAACAGTTAAGCATTGAACAAGAACAGTGGGCTTTTTTTTTTAAATCTAAAAATGTGCATATTTCATCATCCGAAAAAAAACACCAAAACTTTTGTCCAATTTCCGCAGGCTCGCTTTGTATGCTGCCAGAGCCGCCGCGACTTCCTCGAGTTTGACGAGTCAATCAACAATCCCCGACGCGGCCAGCACAGCAGACGCGGCCGCTCCCACGCAGGCGCCGGAGCGTCCACTGCATCAGCCTGGCGTCTGCCGCGACGGCGTCTGCCGTAACGGGGGGACGTGTCACCAGCTGCAGCTGCCTGGTGGCGCTGTGCCTTCTTGTCACTGCCCTCTGCATTTCACTGGAATTTTCTGTGAGACAGGTGAGCCGGAGGGGTTTTTTTTTTCTGTCCTTTGTTGGCTTGTTTTTGAGGGTTTTTTTTTTTTTTTTTTTCCTCAAGACTTCTGACTTGTGTAACATACGCACACAAGCTGTTCCGTAGTACGCCGTGACCTCCACAGCTGTTTTATCTCACAGCCGCCAAAAAATTGCGCTAGTTAATATATATGCCGAAGCTCTTTGGCTAATAGGTTTCACAATGAGGCCGAGTGGAGTCGAGCTCTCGCCGGAACTTTGAGTGATGTGAATTATTCAGGATACGGGATTAATGAAATGAGGGATTCACATGAGCAGGCCGAGCAGCTGCCATGTGGCCATGATCACCTCCAACCCTCGCCGAGAGTGAAAGCACGTCCTTCCGCACGCGTCTTCGGCGTGTCGCCAGCCATTCATTTGCGTGCGGCCGCATGCTCTGAAACAAGTAGCGGCGTCCCGCTCGCACCCCTGAGGGCTAATTTAAAGAACGCTGCTCGTGCAAATTAAACACATTAGCGGCATCACGCATGATCTCCTAAATCAGTTCGGTCAACAGTTGGTCAGCTTGTGTGATTTGTTCCGCCGTCGTTTGCCGTGAACGACGGCGTCCAAAAGGTTTTTGGCCCTCCGGTCGAGCTTCGAAAGAATGGTAGAGGTATTGGAAGAGAAAGGTAGAAGGTGGCGGTCTCGGAAATGGACAAGAATTTGATGAGGTGGGTAAATAAGATGTTCTGGGTGGAAAAAGGACAGTCCATGAAAGGATTATGAATAGATTAATACTTTATTAATCCCGTCTCAATAAAAGTGCATAGTCACAGTACAATAAAAGTAATTTGGTTTTCCTTCCCTTGGAACAGTTATCATACTGTATATATAAAAATATACAGGGTCTTGCTCCTAGTTGGCTGCCATTTTCCACCTCCATTTTTTCAGGAAGCCCGTCTGACTGTGCCCCAAATATGGAACAGGTTGTCTTCCTTAAAAATTTTACACACTGGACCTTCAGCTAAGGAAGGAGGAAGGAGTGGCGGCATTAATAAAAAAAAACCCAAACGCATTCAAAGTTTGAAACCCAATTAATACATTTTCACCATCTGGATCTGTACAACGAAGCAAACTAGCTAGGACTTCAGCTTAATTAGCTAGCTAGCCAAAAAGCTGTTGCTTCAAAATGCTCTGCTTCGTACTTATTGTTTCAAGGTGAGGTCATGACCTTTTCTTTTAATTGAACAGCCACATTTTTTATGAGAGGTTAACTCGTCAGGCGGAGTCGGTAAACATCCACCACGCGCATACATACAAACATACATCATGACGTAGCGGAGACTGAGCGTTTCTTTTCTTCCGCTCCTCGTCATGTATTTTTTTTTTTTTTCACGTAAGCGACGGCGGATGAGAGCAGCTGGCTCGTGTCATATGTGCCGCGCATTTTGAGTCAAAGGGGAGAATGTTGTGAGCGCTGCCGATTTGCATTACAAAGAGTTTTAGTAATGAAAACTGGAGTGATCCTCTCCTCCCCCGCCCCCGGACACGATTTCGGCTGAGAGCGTAACCTCGGCGCGCAAAAGGATATACACGCAAATCTGACAGAGTGCTGCTCAAAGTTAATGTTCACACCGTGAACGTGGCTGGAGCCGCTCGTATGCACCTGACACCTCCGCCGTGCGTTGCGGGAAATGCTAATTTGCAGGTGTTGACTTAATTTAGCGAGAATGTTATTTGTCTCCTCCGGCGCTGCGATGGAAGCGCCGTCATTCTTCCAGATCTGACTCTGATTTGTTTTGTTTTGGGTTTTTTTTTTCCACTGGGAGTCAGCGACTGTATGTCGAGGAAAGTGTTCCACCCGCACCCTCTCCACTCTGGGAAGTGATGGAAGCCCCGTTTTGCTTAGCCACGCTATAAATACGCTTTAGTGAGCCTCTAAATAGGCCCCTGAGAATAGGAAATATGAATCATTCATTGACTTGCGTGGCCTCTCTTTTTTCCCACCGTCATTGTGTCTTTCATGTTTAGCCCCCGCAACAAATTGGAAATTAACTTTGGTAATCCAACCAACACAATATGACCAGAATGACATTGTGGGTACTATTCATCGCTCCACCACCCATGTCTGGTAAATTTGATTAGATCAGTGCTTCAATGAAACGTTTCCCAATTGTGAGATTAATACAATCTTTCTATTCAGCCGGTGATTTGGAAAAACGAATGGGATTTTCCCTTGTTGTGACACGGCCGCAGTGCCGCCTGTGCTTATCCCTCAAAGTGTCGCTCACAAACTTTTCCTTCTAATAGCAGCAGTGGCCAACATTTAGTCCTTTCTGCTGACTTTGAGGAACTGCTCCTCCTCTACAGCAGTTCAGACTCCAGGGATTAACGGGGCGCAGTCTCACACACACACACAAGTTTGTGTCCGGGGACATGCATCGCAAGACTTTTGACAGTCGGGAGACCGAGTCCAGAGGCTTTGCGCTTTCTTTTTTTTGTCCGTATGCTGACGGCCTTGCCAACCTTGCACGATGCCGACAACCTTGTCTTCACGTCTTGCTGAATTGAGAGTAAACGCAAGAGGACAGACAGTGAAGCAAATCACCTTTGCTTTGTGTTAATTGTGGATACATCAACCTGAAGGGACCTGTGTTTGTCCCATGATGAGAAGTTGATATGTCACATATGTAGCCAAGCCAAATTTCAGAAGGTGCTCGACTCCTGGAAATCCTATCACATTTGTCCAACAACTAACCAGCTGCAGATTTGATTGTGGACACCGACCCTGTAAGATTCATCGTATCTAAAACAACAGAAATTGGAACAGAGTCAAGTTGAGTTCTATTTAGAAGGCCTGGGGCCTCAATTTTCCTTAAAGATAATGCAGTTGCCCACAACACCTTGTGTCCTCTGAGCCTGGGATCAGATAAGTAAAAGAAAACCACCCACATGCCTCCTACAAACATTTTTCTCAGTCCCTCTCCCACAGTGCAACACAAAATGCTAATTCTTATGACTGTTTAGTCATTGAAGATTGACAAATACATACACCCATAGCCTGTGTATGTGTGTGTGTGTGTATATATGTATATGTATATATATATCCATAATTATTAGTTAGATATTTTTTACGTAATGTTTTGTTTCAGAAGTAAGCGTAATGTGGAATATTTCGTGATGTGACCTTGTAACCTTATCGCCTTCGTCAATAATAATTTTTCAGGCCTCTGTTGTCTGTTTCGTCTCTTGTTAGCTGAATAGTTAATGATTTTCTTATCCTTTCCTAACATGAATATTTTTCAAACCTTGAACTTTTCATTGGCTTCTCCCCGAATCTTGCCTGTTTTAAAAGTTTTGTGTATTGCGGCAAACATTTGAAATGATGAGAAACGAAAATAACGGGAACTGTAACCTCACTTTGTGAAAAAGCCTTTGAAAACACTTGCAGAAACGTCCGACTCTCTTCTATCCAGATCCATAGCTGTGCAACTTCTCCATCACTGTTGGAAATGCATAGCCTTTCAGACACAAATTCATACTACTAGCGTTTTGGAGAAAGGCAGAAGTTGGAGGGACTGTGTGGATTGCGGCTAATCAAAAAAGTTTAAACTCTGTGACGCTGCAGATATAGATGGTCAAACCGAGTGTTCGCTCTTTGACTAGAAGGAACTCCTCGGGCCTTTGGCTGACATTTGTCTGCTTTTAAATGTTGGACTTTAGACAGCAGAAAATGTAATGATATGAAAAGAACGACTTTAAATTCCAGTGGTTTTCCAACACCAAAACCTCTGGCCCAACTGCGCTGTAATCCAGGCCAGCAGCCCTGTGCTTGAGCAGCTATTTTATGTCAGGTATTCAACCATAAGACAGGTTTTGTCAAGATAAAGCCCATTCATTCAAGTATGTCAGAGTTTTAAGCTATGATAAATTGTCTCTTCAAAGAAGCCGCAGCAGGTCATGGACCTTGCCAAAGACATTCTGACAAGTATGAAGGCATCTGACTGAGACGTAAGTGATCACAAAAATTAGTTACGGGGTGTGTGACTGCAAGGTAAGGGGAAGAAAAAAAAAAAGAGCCAAAAGCAGTCAGGCAAGAAATTATTCAGACTTAGTATTGATCATGACCTCCTTCTATGGCTCATTGCCTTATGTCCTTAGTCACCATGTCCTTACATTTCACGGTGGCTCGTAAGATGTTTTGCAAGCAGGAATAGTGAGATGAAAAGCGGAGAGCGCCACTTTCCCCCGTTTTCAAGAACTCTTGTCGAGGCCACGTCAGCACAACGACAAAGTTCTTTGAAGTATTTGTACAAACAACTAATACTTGTCAAAATTGTGTTTTTAGAGGTTCATTCAAATTAACAGCAGACTCCTCACCATCGTCGAAATTTTCGATATATTTAAATACACATATATATTTATGTGTATGTATGTATGTATATATTATATCTATATATTTATTTGTGTATATATATATATATAATGGACAGTCTAGATTCTCTCTATATATATGATAACTCTAGATGACCACCCTCCACAGTCGGCGTCTGCTCGATGTTTCTTCCCACTGGGGGGTTTTTCCCAGCGACCGTCGCTTCATGCTTGGTCTGGAGGGATCCGTTGGTTTTCTCTTGGCGGCTTTGAAATTTCTTAGCTTTTGGCTGCAATTTAGCACTTTATAGATAAAAAGTTGATCGATTGATTCAAATCATAAACGTGGCGTCTTTCCTATTATTCCACTGAACAGTCGCTCTGACTGACTGAACCCGACTAAATTTGATATTTTTAGTTTTTCCCCCCCAAAAAAATACCAGCACAAAGCAAAAATGTAGAGCGGATCAGTCGCACCGTTTCTCTCATGTGAGTTTACTAAGGGAAGATTTTTCAGAGTGTCGAGTCTGTTTCTGTGTTTGACATTGATGGTACCAGAAAGGAGGTTGCCACTTTCCTGCTTTGCCAACAGACAGACAGGTGCTGCCAGGCTCTTCTTGTGGCCATGTGTGTTTGCGGTAATTGCTGAAGCCTTTTCTCTTTTTTTTTCTTTTTTTGTTTATTTTGAAACTCGCCAGCTCAATCTGCTTCACTCCAAAATTGCCAACTGACATTACAGGAATGATTCATCGCTCTCGGCCCAAGGAAAACACTCGTTACCCGACTAGGCAGTGTGTTTTCTTCTTCCTCTTTTCTTTTTTCTAAAACAAAAAACAAAAATCCCCTCATAATTAAAATGATTGTTTTTCAGCCCTGTTCTGCATAACTCAGAGATAGAGAGAGTGAGCGTCATTGACTGTCAGTGGAAAAAGAAAACGGTGCGACGGAGCAAACAAACAGTGACACGAGGTGTCTCGCCGGGAGGAGAACTCCCACTCTTGATCGGTTGCCAGTCCAGTAAATGATCTGACACGCTCTCCTGATATGCCACTGAGAAATCACTCCTTAAAACCTGGTTAAACCGTCACAGTGAAATCCAGCTCCTTTTTAAACCGTGACGATATGTGAGTTGATGCCGGAAGCAAAGTCAACAGCTGCCAAAAAAGAAAAAGGCCATTACGAGTCACGCGTCCACCTGTGGCGCGTGACTCACCGATCAGGCAGTCCCACATTGAGTGACAAATAAAAAAAAAACATAAATAAGAAAAAGCAAAATGATGCTGGCATTGTGGGAAAATATTTTTTGCCCGTCTGTCTTCGCCCGGAATCGACGTCTGAGTGAATGCCAGCGGAGCTCGTAGGTGTTGGAATGTTTTTCAATCAAGCGCATTTATTGATTTTTTTTCTTCCTTTTCTCTTACCGGAGGGCCAAAGTTTACAGGATAGCACAGAGTGCTGAGACACAAAAAAGAGCAATTGTTTTAAGAAAGAAGGAAACTGCAGCAGTCGTGCCATTTGACGGGTCACCGGGAGTTTTTTGGTCTGGATTGATATTTATGCGGAGAGGCGGGCGAGCCCGCCGCAGCTCTCGTCATTTAAACGCCGCCTCTCCATTTTGTTGCCTCCACTCAGCTTCAGTTCACTCCCAAATGTTGCCAGGCATTCGCGATTTCTCTTTCAGAAACCCTATTTGATCCGACATCAAAGCGCGCAAAAAGTGAACACGGGAGACATGAGAAGGGGGATCCATACTTCTCTCGCAGTAATAAAAAAACTTTTTTTCTTTCTTTCTTCCGAGCCCTTCTCACACTCTTGTCTTGTAAGGTCTCGGCGAACAATAAATGGTAGCCTGCCCCCCTCCCGTAAAGAAAAAGAGAAAACTGCTCTTTGTCTCCCAGAGAACTATCAATGCTGCGCCTCGGTTTGAGGCCAACAGATCACCGCCGGCTCGCAGAATTCATAACCCCTGCTTGTATCTCCTCCACCTCTTCTGAAAGTCATATCGCTTTCTCATCCTGTGGGAAATAACAAAGCAGCGCCTGACGGGGCCGTGCTGACTTTGCTTGAAGACTTTAGGCTGCAGCTGCCGCAGCACCGCACCACCGCACCACAGGCACAGACCGTCCAACTTCTGCTGTCTCCTGTTGCCCGCACGGAAACCTTTGAGGAAGTAGACAAAAGCGCCCAAGTCTGTCGTGAGTGCACCGTCATCCGCCAAATGCTCAATTGCCTGTTAACACAAATAGCTAATCGGGCCAAAAAAATCATTGGAACGGAGCGTCAAACAGGAGAGGAAAGAGGGATTTACATGACTTTGAGATCGCTGAACATGGCTGTTGGTGCCAGAGTGAGTGTTGTACTAACTGCTGGTCAGCTGGGATTTTCGCACTGGCAGAACCGTCTCAGGGGGGCTCAAGAGGAATGGTCCCAAAACAGATGAGATCCAGTGAGTTTGCAGCAGTTGCGTGGAGGAAAATGCATTGTTGATGTCAGGCTGGTTGGAGACTGGGCACACACACAAACACACACACATAAAGACTATTCACTTAATTAACTAGTAACCAAGGTGGTGACTAAGTAATAAAAAAAAAAAAAAGAGTGTGAAACAACCTTTTTTTTTTTTTTTGAATCCGCAGAAACGCTTTGAGCGCATTGACTTTGTCCGTCTGTTGCAGGCAGCACGGTTTACATCCCCTCTTTTGATGGCACGTCGTACTTGGAGCTGCAGCCCCTCGCATCCCTGCTGGAGCCTCCCGCTGCCGCCGACAATCTAACGTCGGCCGTCAAGGACGCCGCCGTTACTTTGCACCTGACGGTGAAAACGAGAGCCACGCAGGGCACCCTCCTCTACAGTGAGTGCATGCAAACACTATTGAAGCCGTGGGTACAAGTTGGATAAAAGCTTATAAATATGCATAACTGCTTGTCACTCTGCCTGTTATGGTGTTGTTTGTGTGTGTATGTGTTTCCCCCTCCCTCCCCCTTCTCTGAGTGCTTATCATAATATTGATTCTAGCGGCGTTTTTTGGAATAGTCTAATCCATATATTCCAATTTTCTGCTGAATACATGAATGCGTAAACTGCTTCCACACAACTTTAGTTGGCCAGAAAAGGAGTTCCATTAATGTTGCGCATAAAAAAACATGGGTACAGATCCGTCTGCCGGATTCCGTAATGGCCAGAGAAAACATCAGTGGAGGACATTACATGAAGTTTTGCGTACGATACAATTCGCTCTCATTGTCCTGATGGGGTTCTTTGTGTGAACTTGGACTCCGAGTGCTGCGAGCATTTACGGAAGAATCAGCAGTAGCGGTGGTGTAAACACAACTCCATAAAAAAAAAAGTGCCAGTCAGTTTTGTTATTATTGGCCAAAACCTGATTAATATCTCTTTGGTAAGTCAGCAGGCATTAGCTTAGCGCTACATAGCATGAGAAGCAGGAATAGTGAGGGAAAAACCCGTGTAGCCGCCCCCAAAGGTACGAAAAAAAAAAAAAAAAAAAAAGCCACGCACTGGGAATTGTCTTCACCCGCATTGTGCTTCTGCACTGGACTCATGTGGCAAAGCACACCCTGGCGCAGCAGTGTGTTTTCTTGAAGTGAAAACACAACACAAGGTCACTGCACCTCGTCAGAAAGCACTCGGCAACGCACACTAAAATGAGAAAGCTGTGCTCGTCATTGTGCTGTCGTGCACTGCAGCAAAGGTGCAAACCTGAAGACCTGTGGAAGAAAGGAGCCACGGGAGGCTGATGGTTGGAAAACAGCACTTGCACGGCTCTCGCTTTTATGTCCAGCTATCCTTCATAGGATTCGTGGTATTGATATGGTCATTTTGATGGCCATATGTTTACTCTAGGTCTTGGGGGGGTTCGGAAGTCTTTTTCCGTTCCTTTGATTTTTCTGAAGCCACTTAAAAGGATTGTTCGCTTTGACCGCGCGCTCTACATTGAGCTTCTGCATGGCTCGCTTCTGTCCTTCCTTCCTTACACACGCTTTCTTTTGCTTCCCCCGCTGGTGCAGGTAGGGCGTGCATGCTCATTCGTAACAATAGAGCATTTTTGTTGTGCAACTGCAATAGGTGCGGGAAGCGGGCGGTGGGTGAAGATTTCACAAGAACGCAAAGGCGACACGGGAAAAAGCATATTCCGTTTTTCCCGCTCAGCTGAATTGCCCTTGTCAAAGCCTCGGTCGGCTTCCAACGAAGCTCGAGGTCGGAATCGCCTCACAGCCACCGCCAGCTGAATCAAATCGTCAAAAACCTCCTCTTTTCGCTCTGAAAGCGGCCGCCCCGCCGTCCCTGCCTGACACCGCGGGGAGTCAGGTGCAGGTCGGGAGCTGCCGCGACCGCCGTGCATTGTGCGGCAATCACGGGTGATTAATTTGCCGCTGACCGCGGGCAGACGTGGTGACATTTATCTTGCCGGCCGTAACCTAGATCACCGCCCCGCCCCCTCCCCTCCACCCCCTCCCGTCTTATCAGTGACATCATCGTGCCGGTTGGCGGCCCTTTCTTTACACTCACTGAGCCCTTTAACCCTTGAAATACAGCTTCTACATGACATGTTTTCCCCTTTAAATCAGGATTTGAATGCCTCTAATAACTTGAAGTTAATTCTCTAAAACTAAAACTAAATGCTCAACTCCTCAACTAAGTTCTTCTTGCGATCATGAAAGAAAGAAATAAACCGTCAAATGCTATGTCATTGTACATTTTAACTCACAATTAAATACAGTATTTCAACAGCGTCAACATAATCATCTGCAACAGAGGCAAAACAGGCTAAGACCACCAACAGATCAATAAACTGAAGTAAACATAAAGTTTCGATGGCAATGTTCAAACATGGGGGTGGCAGGTTTAGTGTGGTCAAGTGTGTGTATGAAGCTGTTACATGCACCCTTCTGTCAATAGTGCATAACTAAAAAAAAATATATTGAGGATTTAAAACGTTGTTTGTACTCGCAGTACAATAAAAGTAATTTGGTTTTCCTATCCTTCGAACAGTTCTCATAAGAATACACAGAGCAACAAGGGTCTTGCTCCTAGTTAGCTGCCATCTAGCTCTGTCATTTTTTAATGACCGTGCCCTAAATATGGAACACGCTGTCAGGCGGGCTTCCCTTAGATTGGAATTTCTGCACGGTGGCCGCGCAGTAGCGTGAGGTGCATCCCCGTCAGTCATTTACGCTAAAAGATGACTGAGGTCGCGTTGAGGTACACATCCCCCTCGTCGCCGCAGCAGAACCTGAAGATTCCAGCGGAAAACAGTTCCCGTTTGATAGAAGACGGCGATAAAACACAGAATGGAGGGACCCGTGGGCCGCAGACCGCCTTCCCATCCTCCACCGTAGCCCCCCCGTGCTATTAATTAGCCCGACTATAATAGGATTTTTAATGAACGCTTTACGTTAGATCGGTGCACTTGAAAGGTTACTCAGGCAAGCCTTTGAATATACACAGAGAGAAGCGTAAAACAAATAATAAAAGAACAGTGTTTGACGCAAGTTCCCCAATTAGTCAGCTGAAAGGTTTCCTCCCGCTCGCAGGAGCCTTTCAATTAAAAAAAAAGGAGAGAAAAAAGGGGGGGTTACCCAAAGCATTTCTCCCCACTCAGAATTAACTCTGACGCCTCTGACGTGTACGCGGCAGCATGTGGATTCTGTGTCAAGTCGGTAATTTGCACATGACTAGGTTAAGGAGGCATTTTTCCAGGAAATAATGTGAGGAACATTAAAATGTGAGCGCATCAGTTGAAGGGAAGAGCAGTGGCGGCGCTGCAGCAAACCTCCAGAGCCTCTCCGCTCTGGAACATCCAGCCGCAGGGCCCCCGCGCCTTGTGGATTCCATGACAATTTCATCTTTACTCTCTCTGAAAACATATTTCCACAATAGTTTTTCATTACTGTCTCTGGCAACCGTCTTGGTCTGTCCATAGTTTTTTTTTTTTCTCTTTCTCTGAGTTTCATTTTTGACGTTTTATGTCTGCTAAAACCACTTCCTGTCGTAATGTGCCTGCCGTGATACTTCTCAGTAACACATGTGCAGTGCACCTTAGTTTTGCTTGTTGATTTAATTAGTAGATGAACGAAAGGAAACGCTAAGGGGTTTTTTTGTTTTTTACATCCACTGCTTATGAAACCTTTTTAAACCAGGCTTAAAACCAAATTCATAAATTCAAATTAAATGCAAGCTGAAGATTCAAGTTGAGCGTTCATTTCAGCAGGGTGTCAGAAGGTGTGAAGTTGATTCTGTAAACTGCAGTTAATTACTTTAAATGGCACGTTAATTGCTATAATTACTTTAATCACTTTCACCCGCTGGTAAAAAAAAAAAAGAAAAAAAAAGTTCCTTTAAATAATATATTTAATGATTTTAAGCATTTTTTTTCTTCTGTTAACAACTCCGAGCTTCATTCAAATCCATCTCAGCGGTGTTGCACCGAAGGCAGCGTGCAGAAGCCGGAGAGCCGACTTGTCATGAGAAGAGATGAATGTTCAGAGAGAATATATAGAGGGCACGGTGCCTTTTATCTGGTAATGCTTCCTGGCTTACAGTGCGCCATCCTTTTTTTTTTCACATCAGAGGATGGGAGCTGAAAAGAAAACTCCAGAGATCAAACAGACAAAGTTAATCAGGAGACAACCTAAAGACGCGCGCCGAGATGCGTCGAGGTCTCTCGGCGGGGCCGGTTCCTCGTTCCCTCCACCCCGCTCGCGCCTCTCCCAGAAGCAAACACTCCCCCCCCCCACCCCCCCACCCCACCACCCCCACCCCAGCGGACTTCCATTGTCAGCCAGAGAGAAGAGAAACACGCGCAGGTGGGTCCGGGGAGGGGAGGGGAGGGGAGGGCCGATAAAGGATGGAAGGAGGGGGAGAGCAGGTGACAGGAGCTGACAGAAGGACGAACGCTCCGTTAGGCTCGGCGCGGAGTAACAGGGCCACGGGGACGGCGGGGAACAGCAGCCCCGTCGGAGAAAAATGGCAAAATAAAGGACGGGGGCAACGCTGACATCTGTGGCGGTAAATAATGTTTGTCAACAAATGAGTTATGGCTGCGGGCGGGAAACAAGCGGCGCGAAGAGGAGAAAATGGCTTGCGCCGCTGCCGACGGAACTCGCTCCTGTTGTCTTTACTGCCTCGTTAATCAGGTTCAGACGTTTAGCATCGACTTTTTTTCCCCCTTTTTTCCCCTGGTTAGTTTGTCCCGTTAATTGCGCACGTTTAACTGAGGACATAAATGTTGTGATCGCGGTTAGCCGCTGCACTCTTGACGCTTTAAAGGCCCATCGCGGAATGTTCAGAGGGAAAAAATACGTAATGTAAGGTTTTTAGTTGAAGTCACTGAAAGTAATAAGAATGATTGGTTTTCATGCACTGGTGAGAAACCTTTCTATGAATGGGCAGGTCTGCATGCATGGTTTCTGTGGCTCTGCCTGGGTTCCATCCGGAATAATGTGATATCAAAGGTGGATTAACATACACATTGTGTTTGCATTATTCTTCCGCCCTATGAGATGCTCTTAAAACCTTATGGAATGAGCCTTTAAGGTCATTTAAATGCTATTTACATCTATTTCCTTTTGGAAAGAAGTGCGGCATTGTGGCTTATTCCTACCTGCCATTGCTGTTCACGGCAGCAGATTTAACAAATTACTTTTAACCAATATCCAAAGCGCCGGATGAATGCATCTGCGAAATTAAGGTGAGTGATTAAATATTAAAGCACAAACGTGCGCTGAAAAGCCACTTGCGTCGTCCGTCAGGGGCCATCGCAAAGTGTTAAACTCCTCGAGCGCTGATTGCTTCAGAAACCCCATTAAGCAATCCAAGCAGAGAGACTTGACTTGTTCACTTTATTAAATGGCGATGTGCAAGTCCATTGCTCTTTAAAAAACACACTCGGAATGTGGCAATCAAGTTCAGCATGGCCTTAAATGAGCGGCGGGCGCCAGTCTACGTGATCGAACCCCGAGCTCCATTTATCAAAACAGTCTTGGGGAGGTAATGCGAGGGTCATAAACATCGTGGCCGTCAAAATGATTCCGTCGGTGAGCTTCACAAGCCAGCTCCTCTTCGACATTCCTTATCATTGAATCAGCCCTGCTTGTGTCGTCTCTTCCCAGTTCCACCCTCTGGATATCTTACCCACAATCCCCTACGTCAAATTTTGGCTGACGTACGTCTTGCTGCATTTGCTTCCAAGTGTTTTTGCTTAGTTCTGAGGTCTTCCTCGCCGCCTCCCCCTCCTCCTCCTCCTCATCCCCATCCCGCTGCCTTGCAACCACGTCTGCGCTGACTCAGTCTGGCTGTAAAGTGCTGCACTCCGCCACTGTCGTACCGGACTGAATGTACCCGCTCTTCCCGCCGCCCCCCCTTCCAAACATTGTAAGCCAACGTCAGATAATTAATGCTTTGTGACCCATGTCGCTCCCGCTACCTCACTGTCTGTTCTGTGCAAACCCAGCAGGAAAGCGCTATTGTGATAAAGTGCAGTGGAGTCTGGAAGGCGGCGGGGGGGAAAAAAGTCCCGTGTAAGAACCGGTTTGGATAGAGGCGTCCTGCGTGTAGCGCGAAGGCAGTCAACGGGAGAGTTTTACAGTAAAATTTTACCGCTGCAGCAAAGCTGGACGTCCTCCCGCTCGCGGGGCGTTCTCATAGCCTCGCCTCGCCACGGTGCGGTTGTAGGGCGTTCGCACTGGCCACTACACGGTTGTAGGGGGCGGCGTTTTGGTATCCTCAAGCGCTCAGGGTCCAAGCGAGACGAAGCGAGTTTAGTGGTGACGTAGCGACGAGCAGGGCACTGGATTGGCTCAGTGTCCTCGTCGATTTTCCCTGTCGGAGCGGACAATGGACGCCAACTCCTTCGACACGGAACTTCCGTGTTCGCGAGTGTGTTCAACCATATTGGCGAAAACGACGAGCGGCAAATGGCGAAGCGCACGGAACAAACCGAGTTGCTCCTGCGTGAGGCGCGTTAAGTTGGGGAATCCCAGGAGTCTCGAGACGAGAGGAAATACGGATCGTCGAGAGGACGTGGCTCTTCGCCGCGAGGAAGCCTCGAACACCGCGGCATTTAACTAAGTCGTCCTTGGCTCGCTAGAGCAGCTATTTCAAAGAAGGAGGCGTGTTTACTGTTTGTTTTTAAATAAATGCTATTTCCCGTTGTATCTGTCTCGTGTTTACTTTTGGTGAAAATATAAAGGTTGAACTACACCTTTACTCTCCCAGAAAACGAAACGAGAAATTATAAATGTTGCCTGCGTAAGTTATCAACTGTGACTTCAGTGAGGAAAACTGTTCTTTCTTTAACAGAAAAGCCACCACAGACCGAGCAGCAGGTATGTAACAACTTCGCTGCGCTGTTGTCTATCGCACAGAAATAATGCCGTCGAAAACGTTGTCCCGCTTTACCGCGTTGACTCCGCCCACAGTCTTGTGATCCGGGGGCCAATGAGAATACAATCAAACAGTGGTGAGGCGCGGCGAGGCTATGAGAACACGCCCAAAACGCTGCTGGTTGCGCTCAGCATCGCTGCCTGTGGAACGGCTTGCAGCGCCACCTGCAGTCGTACCCTGAGGCATGGAATTGTGCTTTGGATGGGGTTGAAAGCCCTGCGCTCTTTTTCTAAGATTTTCGAAATCACCAATGACAAGGGCGGATCACCTTGGAAGTCACGGCGGGAAAGTGGAAAAATGTCTGTTGAGAAGGACAAGGGACAATTTTTAGACTTGGCCTCAGCTGAGGGAGCCGTCGGGCCGCTTTTTGAAGGCGACTGCCGTGAGTGATCATCCTGGGAGGTGTGGGCGGTGCAGTGACACCGTCACCCTTCGGTTGCAAGTCTCTGTGTTAGGAATGACGCATTGTCAGTCGCCCGCATGCAAATCACCTCTCGGGGTTTGGATTGCGAGAGGTTCACAGCCTCGACTGGTTGAGGAGGAGGAGGAGGAAGAGGTGGAGGAGGTGAATGTCTCTCTTTCAAGTCCTGCCCCAGCAGGCTGTTTATCAGTCATCTTCTTCGGTCCTTCCGCTCAAGAACCTTTTCACAATCACCTACTTCAGGCCCTTCCACTTTGTCTTTTCCGCCAAGGTACTTGATAGAGTTCCACTAGTGCACCAAATCATCTTTTAGTCCTATTGGGGTGAATTCCCTTTCTACTTCTTCTTGCTCTCCTGACTAATTTGTGCACCATTCGGGTTAGGAAAGAGCCTCGGACCATTTGTGGTTTCTCAGTGTACTCCGATTATGTTCACGGTTGGGTGAAATTGGTAACGACTTGGATGTTTTTATTAAAATCTGAACCTGGTGAAAACAAAAGCATCCACTGTGCTGTGACATTTGAAGGCGGAATGGAGCGGCTGGAATTCCCTTGTGCATGCGCGCGGTGCATGGTATTGATCCTGCGTAGGCCTCGGCGTCCAAGTCCCAGCTCTCCAGCCACTAGCGTGGCTGTAATCACATTCACTTGTTCCAACTCATGACAATCGGCGGCCTCCCTCCCTCCCTCCTGATATTTCGCTTCACTCATCAGGAGAACAGATTTTTTTTTTCTTCACGCAGTCTCTTGAAAGTTGAGCTCGAGGGCACATGATAAATATCGGAGCCTGAATAATGCAGTGGATCGGATGAGGCGGTGGGGGAGGAAAAGAAGAGAGAGAGAGACTTGCTTGCTCATCACATTTTCTTCTCATTGCAGCTCAGGAGCAGAACTTTGGGGATCAGTTCCTCCACGTGTATCTGCAGGATGGAAACCCTGTCGCCAAGCTCGGGTGCGACGGGAGCAGGGCCTTGAGTGCAGCTCTGGAGCAGAACGTCAATAATGACCGCTGGATCACCATCGCAGTCCGGTATGATCGTTATCACCTTCTGGAAAAATAAGAAAACACTCTCCCTATTCAGTGAGATCCACAGCTGATGAGGTTGAAGGAGCAGAAAAAATGTCCGTCATTTTCTCTTTGGGAATCCATTAAGCGCCGCTCAGATCAACAATAAAAGCCCATTTAAGGTAAAAGGTTATGCTGGGGAACGTTTAGGTGAGCGAAAACCGAGTTTCTTGACCCTGAATTGCGGGGAAACTCTGGCTTATGTCTTTCACAAAGACAGACAACTTGAACTCTGAGTTGGTTGCTATGGCGACTAAGTCGGTCGACCTCAAGCTGGTTTTCTCCACTAAAACTGGAGTTCCTCTCCGTCTCTCTTCTCTTCATCTCCGCACGAACTCAGTGCAGGTCAGACGCAAGTATTTTGCACTCAAAGACAGAGGCTGTTTTGTTCTGAATTAACAATCAAATTTTCACGTCAATTCATAATAAATTTGATTTTTTTTTTTTATTAATGTGCTGCACTTCCATCGAACCGTGGTGCATTCAATTCATATATTTGAAGTGTCCACCTCTCTGTCTGAATAAAAATCAATGTTTACCGAGTCTGCTCGTCCTACCGTGTAACGTACCTCATGTCTCACACGGCCTGCCCTCTCCTGGAGGAGCCTATAGACGAGAACACTGTGCTGCTGCATGGGGGAGTTGCAGAGATTATTTCAGGATGAGATGTGCTGTCATTTTTTTTTCCCTCTCTTCAATCTCTTGTGTGTCTGCACAACCTTATCTGTCATAACATGGCCATCTTTACCTCGCGGTTTTGTGCAGGCTAGAGGCTTGTCTGTATTTTTTTTTTTTTTTTTTTACAAAAAATAGCGATGCAGCTGTGATTGCGAAACACATTAGCAGGAGCCACTGGCCACTTACAGAGGCACCATCATCAGACGGTGCAGTCAGCAAAGAGCTACATAAATATTTATACTTTATTTAGTTTTTGTATCCCACAAATCCTCATGCAAAAGTTTCTGTTCAAAGGTTTCTGTGTGATTCTCTTTCAGAATTATTGATTACGTCTATTTTCTTGCAATCTCCTCATTTAATTTGACACAGCCCCTCCACTGGCAACTGGTTACAACTCTGGGGTGGCATTAAATGACTCGGCTCTACCTGGAGTCTGCAGAATTAACCTCTGGCATTTTCTCCTCTGTCGACTCTGCCTGAGCCTCAGCTGTCTGAACCCTGTTCTTCGATTTCATTTTCATCTGCCTCCAATTGTGCTTCTCTCCTGTGGCGCTGCACCTAAATAAGAAGAAATTTCAGGTTGAGAGCCAATTCACCGGTTCTGACTTGTGATATATTTAGTGTAATAAGGCTAAATAGCAAATGAACAGACTACAGTCAGATTTAATTTTTTTTTTAAAAAAAGGGAAATACTTTGATGAAAATCCTTTGGCACTCGCTGTGAGTCAGCAATTTATTTCATTCATTTTTTTTCTCCATGGCCAGTGTTAAAACTGGGCCTCCATTGATGTTTTGCAACCGTGGTGCATGAGTACAACTCGAGTACAACTAGAGTGAACCTGCTCAATGTTGATGCTAGCACCTCAGATCAGCTATTCAGGCTCTGCAGACTTTTCCATCTGGGGATGAACCAGCTCGGAGTCCAGAGTCTGAGTTTGTTGAGCCTCTTTTCTGAAACGAGGCCCGGGTGTGTTTGTTGTTCAACCTTATGGGCCAGATGGACGCAGCCTGCACTCAAAGTCACACTCATTCGTCCCGGCTGACTTGCTGGCGGAGTGTTTCGGCGCGCTGTTGTGATTTGCACGTCACAGAAGACATCAGTGTTTTACAAGGCTCTTATTAAGTTGGTCTGCGTTGCACGCCGCCCTGGGGTAGTCTGGTCCGCACACTGACGGCGGGGCTCAGCATTCTCTCCAACAGAGGGCTGACTTTACATTCGATTTAAAAATGCACTAATGTGCTTGCTTTGAATTGCGATGATTCAAAATATTATAAATGAAGAGCATTTATAGACTAAATGCAAATGCACACAACAGAGCAGGACAGTTCTGGTCACAGACAGAGGGCAATAAATTCTAGAAGTGGTGAAAAAAACAAAGTGCCAACAGAATGACTCCACTCAGGGCGTGAGTTTCTTCATATACAACTTTCAAACATTTTTCATCCTGTGCTTGTGTGAAACAGTTCCAATCAATCTCCTTTTCCATCCATTTTTATTTCCTTTCACCTATTTTTAAAATGCGTAGCCACAAGCATTTTACCATCCTTCAGAAAATTCACACATTTAAAAAAGAAATCTGATGGTGTTGTGTAGCAAGATGCACAAAACCACCCCCATGACCCCCCCCACACACACACACACACACACACACACACACACACACTCTCACGTCTCTAGAGCACAGTATGAATATTCCAAAAAAAAGGTGACTGTAGAGAGTTCAGACTGTACAGAATCAAACTGACACGAGGCAAAACAATGGCTGGCAACTGTAAGATAAAAACTT
Organism: Nelusetta ayraudi; assembly: GCF_046127955.1. NCBI lineage: Eukaryota > Metazoa > Chordata > Actinopteri > Tetraodontiformes > Monacanthidae > Nelusetta > Nelusetta ayraudi. The sequence continues at coordinate 2,823,362 of NW_027466058.1, read as the reverse complement.
AAAGCTTAAAAGTAAATGTATTAGAATTCCCTTGCAAATGCGACTCATAAAGTTAAAAGTCGGGAAATAATCCCCTCTTTGTTTGCCTTTAAAATGCCATTAAAAAGAAATTCCCTGTAAAATAAAATCCCTGTAAAGTTCCCATTATTTTATCCCAAAAGCCTTCCATCCATCCATCCATCCATTCTCCATTCGTCCATTCATTCATTTATCATTAATCATCCATCCTTCATCCATTTATTTATCATCCATCATCTATCATCAGCATCAACATCATCAATTATTCATCCATTGATTCATCATCCATCCATCCATCAATCCATTCATATCTATCTATCCATCCATGCATTCATTCATATATATGCTAGTTCAATTAAGAGAAAACGAACAAGCTTTTATTACATGTTAAGCTACGATAAAATAACTGGGAAGTCTTTGTCGGGACTCACAATGGAAGAGTGTGTTTGTCACATGTACGGGTTGAAACAAGACACAACAACATCACATCATCCTACTCTGAATTTTTCAATCTTTGTTCAGACTTGGCTGTGCAGTTCAGCAAACTCTGCGACAGAATCTCAGCTGAGAGTCGGACGGTCGCAGCTTTACGAGTAAAAATAATCTGATAATCAAAAGCAATTATCTTCGCCAACCACTCCTATTTGTCACCAATTTCAATTTATTTTATGGACCCACCCAGGTGAAATTATGGCTTTAAAGGCCTAATGCACCAAGTTGTTCCGGTTAGTGGGTAAAAACTCGACTACGAAGCATTTTAACCTCGTTTTATTTTGTAAGCAAGCCTACCTGTTGCCTTTCCACTAATCCAAACAGGTTGCAATGCCGATGCTTCTGCGGCATGCGCGGTTGATTTTGGCCTGCGTGCAAACGGGAACGTGCATCACCAGAGGCTTCCGGCTCAGGCACCGCGGGGCAGGCAGGGTTGAGGCTGTGGGAGGAGGAAGCGGAGCCCGCAGCTGAGCTCGCCCTCTATTTATTCATTCTTGGTTCAGCAGTTTAATTCATATGCAAATCGTGGGGTGGATGAGGGGGTGGGGGAGTTGTCGGGGGGGGGGGCGCGTGACATCACGGCGAATAGCCAGTTTTCCCTCTGATGGTTGTTGGGCCGCGCGCAGCTGCTGGAGCTCGCTGTCAGCGGCGCGCGGCGTCTAATGCGAACAGATCTGAGCTGCGGTGGGGAGAGGGGTGGCGGAGTGGGGGTGCGCTCGCTCGCTCGCTTCCCTCCACCTTCATGTCGCTGTTGCACAGGCTCACCCCGCCTCACCCCTCCCGCTTGTTTCGCCCGCCCCTCCCCTCTCGTTCGCCCTCCTCTTATGACACTCGCACGCGCATATTTTTATCCAGCGGCACTGTGGGGAGAATAGGGGGAATAAAGAAGAGAAACACTGGGCTCAACTTTTACACAAATACAGTCGCACCATGCAGCGCCAGACGGCAACAGCATCCCTTGGCGAGGGGCGGGGGGTTATTCCACACTGTCTTGATGTCCTATCCACGCCGGCCTTTCACTTGCCGCGTTTTTTCCCCCCATAATGACATAATTGCCGCCGCCAGTGGCGGCGTTGATGGGCACCAAACAACGCATTAAAGTCACACGGAGGGTTCGTTTAAATGGCATTTAAATGGCCTCATGTGCGCCAGCGACGCAGCTGGTGCCGCGGCTCAAATGTCACAGCGACCAACCACCCACCCACCCCGAGCCCGACCCCTCACGCTCCGGCCTCTGCTCAGTTCGGGCACATCTCTTTACGTCAGTACATAAAAAAATAAGCCAATAAAGGACGACATTCAAATTGCCCGAAATCTTTTATCGTTTTTTTCTGTGAGTGACCAAGGATTTGGACCGGACGTCTTCAGGTCGCTCCCCACCCACCTAATCGTCGACGGCCGAGGACTAAAACACACCGTGAAGTGTATCGTGGACGAGAACAAAATATAATTGTACGGTTAAATGGCCCTTTGTGAGGGGGGCGGGGGGGACTTCTGCAGAGCGCGATTGCACTAAAGAAAATGATCAAAACAGTCCAAATAGGGTGGCAGTAAACACCGTGGGCAGAGCTGGAGATTGCTTTTGATTTGCTTCCACTTTATGCTACGCCTTGAACCGCATTCTGCGCACAACTAAGTGGATTTGCGCTCAGGAACACGGAATATTATAGCCCAAATTCTAATGGCACCAGGTCCTTCGGGTTTCGTTTTTCTAGTGATATTAAAGCGCTAAATGTTTTTTCTCCCTTTCTCTGTACAGGCAGTTTCTTTTAATGCAGTTTCTCCTTCACTCAGTCAGGCTCGCATTGTTGCCTTATTTATATTTTTCCATCTGAGTGGGTGATGTGCGCGTTGATATTCAGAATGAAAAACCCTGAATGGTTGAAGACCTGAGATGTTGCTGTCGTTCGGTGTTGTTGTTGTTGTTGTTGCTGGTCCTTCTGCCAGAGCCTCGGAGATGGAGGAGGTTGAATCTTTAGGTGCATTTAGCAAACAATCCACTGCTCGCCGACATGGTTTCCTTCACACGCAGGCTAAAGGCTAACAAGACTGACAACGCAGCGTTGCCGCAACGCCCCGACGCAGGTGAACTCAAGTGTTCCTCGCGGATACCATTATTCAAATTTATGCCACGTCCACGGGCGCGTCTCCGTCTCCAGCAGACGGAATGGGAGTGAGAATGGGACTCAGTGGATATCTTCTCCTCCTGTTTTTTTTTTTTTTTTTTTTTTTCTGTTTGTTTTATGGCAGTTGAGTTCGTGTCAACGTCTCCTGGGTTTTTGATGTTGGCGCTGACGGCTGTGCAGACTGTCACGGCGCCGACTGCGCTTGTGCCGCCTGAAGCCACGCGTCATCACTACGTGGCCACATGCGCGTCTCTTGGAACTTGGCTGTTTGTCGGATTGGTCAGAAACTTTGTTTTTTTGCTGAGTTTTCCGAATCTGATCTACAAAACTCTGTTTGCGACTCGTAATGAATCGTTCAATTGTTATTTGAAGAAACCTTGATCAGACCAAGACACTGAAAGGCGGTCAACTGCTTTGAGTAGCTGGGGTGAAAAGGAAATGATCAACAGTAGAGAGATACAGAGGCCAGGGAGAGTCGCAGTAGGAATACATCCAAAGATTTATTAAGTTATTATTGTACGCTGACATATATACGTGTGTTATAAGACATATATGTGGCAACTGCTGCAACTGTATCACCCAATCTGTACAATTTGGCCTCCGTTTTTCACTCAGGAGTCAAATGAACATGTAGAGCAAATGAGCCAGGGTTCAGGTTGGCTCGCTCCTTCGACTAATTGGCCAATTGATGGAAGCAGAAGCAAAGAATTTGCATCGCTCGGATTCGTGTTGGACTTGGTGAAAACCAAATCATCCGCTGGCATCCTCCCTTCCGTGTCCACTGAAAAGCTCCAGCAGGGAGCCACAAGGCGCGCAAATGTTTTTTTTGCTGGCTGAGTGGAAGTTCCAGCGTCAAGCTGTTGGAGTGGCCCGTCTCGCTGCCACCTTTGTGCGTGTCCTCCAAGTGAGCGCGGCCTTCTGGAAGAATTCCGTGTCGCCTGGCCCTCTCTGATCTCGAACCTCCTGGAGCAGCGTCCTCTGTCGCTCTAGGAATAGTGAAGAAAAAGCACAAACTGGGCTAATGCATGAATAAAAAAAATCAAATGTTATGCAGTTTACAAAACAACCACAAAGTCGTTGTAATAACACGATGATGTGATACCTCTAAAAAAAATAAAAAAAAGTTATTCAAAGTGGTTATTAAAAGGCTTGTTACACTCAATCCATCCACAACGCCTTGTTTCTTTGTTAATTGTTGTCCAATATATTCAATACGTATTGATATATGTATATTTTAACATGGTAAATGGACTGCACTTACATAGCACTTTCCATCACCTTCATGGTACCCCAAAGCGCTTTACAATGGCCTCTCATTCATCCATTCACTCACACTCATCCACCAATGGGTGTCTGCTGCCATGCAAGGTGCTGCCAGCCCCATTGGGAGCAAGTTAGGATTCAGTGTCTTGCCCAAGAACACTTCAGACATGTGGACGGTTGGAGCCGGGATTCGAATCACCAACCTTTCGATCATTAATTCACGACCCACTCTGCCAACTGAGCCAGAGCCGCCCCTACATGTGTGATATATTTCTGATTTGCTGTTGTCTAGTCCATAGGAAGGGTGACAAGCCGACTGTTATAAGATTACTTCGAAGAATAAAATCAGTCATGTAGTCATTCCATGTATGGACATGGTCTCACCCTGTGGTAACCCCGAGGAAACATTGACGACAGTCACCTGTTCACGTCACTCAGCACCATGCTGCTGCTGCACAATAAAATCAGCGCATTAGTAGGCTCAACGTGTCGGCAATCGCCGCATCATATTCGTTATTAAGAGTCTGACTCCGGCGTTGAAGTGGCCTCTCCGTAATTAGCAAACAGCCCTTGATTACCCTCTTCAAACTGACATGGGTCGCTAGCAGTCGTCACCTCGTTTCAGCAGAGCCATATCGGCGCCGCGGGGGGTTTGCGGGAAAACAACGTGCGCTCTCGGGGGAAGACGTGCGCCGTGTTCTTCGAGTGCGGGCCGAGGCCCCTCCGCGTTCCCACATTCTTTCCTTTTTTTTTTTCTTTTCTTGAATCGGCATCCCTCCTCCGAGCGGGCCCGCCTGCTCGTGGGACCCCGCGTATGTTTATTATCAGTCGCGCGGCGCTCGTTCGCCTGCTTGTGTTGACGAGCACGACCGCCATAAAAGATTCATTGAGGAGGCAGCCAGCCGTCCCGGCCGCTCGCTGGGAATTTCCCTTTGTGAGGGCTCACAATGCCAGGAGGCTCGCCGCGCGCCGTCTGATTGTATTGCGGGGAGATATAATGATAGAACACAGACCGAGCCAAATTAATTGAGGCTTGCCAGTCACAGCACAAATTATGCAGCAAATGCGGCAGCGTTGCGTGTGTGTGGGGGGGTTGAGTGGGTATCGGAGGGGGGTGCGGGGGGGAGAAGTCGCTGCGCCAGAGCGGGCATTAGAGACGGTGTAGGTAGAGATTAGGGGGCTGATACGGGGCTCATCGTGCGAAGGAATAAATAAATTTAAAAATAAATAACACGCAGCCACAGACACTTGTTGGGGATTTGTGTGTGTGTGTGTGTGTGTGTGTGTGTGTGTGTGTGTGTGTGTGTGTGTGTGTGTGTGTGTGTGTTTGGGGAGTGGGGGGTGCCAGTGCACAGTAATGAATGAATATTGAGCATACGGAGGATTGTTACCCCCGTTCCAGTCGCAGCTGACGCACGGCTCCTGAGCCTCGCTCTGCTAAAAACAATATCAAAACAACATGTGACGGTTGTTGTTCTCTCCATCCTCCCACCCCCCACCCCGTTCCATCCACCGCCACCCCCTTTCCTTCCACGCATACATGCGCAATACCTCGTGACCCATTTCCGTGCTCTCTGCTCGCAGGTATGAAAGGCTGCCAGGCGGTTCCTCCTCTCTTCTTCTCCGTCCGGGTGCCGACTTCACTCACCCGCTCTTGACTCTTGAAAAAATGACTTTCCAGATCTCGCCGGCTGACGCGAGTTTGCATCGGCTCCCGCTCTTTGCCAGCGTGCGAAATAAAATATGATTAAAATAATAAGGGAGATGAAGGGTGGTATGAGCCTGCCTCTCTGCCTGCAGTCACTGTTGCAAGGGGCCAGCGGTGCTGTGCGTGATGTTTTACTGCCATCTGTTGCCAATGTCTTCAGACCTGTTATGCGACTCTAATATTTTAATCACAATCCTCCCACGTCATTGTTATTGTTATTATTTTTGTCAGGGGCTGTGAAGGACTCGCGCACAACCCAGGAGTGTTAAAATAAAGGGGAAAAAACACCCAATCATCAGCACCTTTGTTTAAAAGGTTGAAGCACCTAAAAAAAAAACAAAGTCCTTTAACATTGCAGGTAATGTTTCCGAGGTGATTTTTAGCAGTCGGATTAGTCACGCACCATCTAAAAGGGGGCGCTAGAGATGACAAATCACTTGCGATTAGCGCATTAGCCAGATGAAGAAATGCATAAGTGATGATGGGGGTGGGGAGGGTGGCGCGTGATCACAGCCACTCTGTCATTTTTGGAGTGTTTGGAGAAAATCAAATATTCATGTTTTTTTTTGTTTGTTTGTTTGTTTGTTTACCCCGGGCTGAAAATTTGCTTCCGTCTCTCCTATGAGACCCGGCGCTTGAACGGTGCTCAGGGAGCCCAGTAAGAAATCACATAGTGTTTTATCTAAAACAAACCCTCGCCTTATCCCCCCCACCCCCCACGCACCCACCGCCTCTGATTCACTCGCATGTGTTTGTTTGTGTAATCTAATCCATCGTGGGTTTGTGTTTACGTGTCTCCGTTTGGGAGTTTCAGGCGGCGGTGACGGTAATGCGGGGCTGTGGGGCGTGCACCAGTGTGTCTGGCTGCTGCACCAAGTAACGCAGTCAAAGTCGTCTTTATAAATAGTCCTCGCTGCCTTAGAGCAAGACCAATGTAAATTAGCCCGGTGGAGCATTCAACACGCTCACGAGGGCTCATCATGTAACATCATCCTGTTTGCTTAGCGAGCATGTTCTCCGTGTCTCACAGGGACAGTCGCTGCTGCATTAGCAGGCCAAACAAGAGCCGGCGTTGTAAGCACAAAAAATATATATGTCTCAAGTGTGCTCTGGAAAAGGGGTATGGGGAGGGTAGGTGACAGCGTGGTTGTTTTTTTCTATATAGATGCATTCGCTGTGCAGGAAAAACAGGGCTGTAGATATTGGATCGTTAAGCTTCTTTTTTTTTTTTTTTTTTTTTTTTTTTGTTACTGATTTGGAAATCCTACAATGTTTTCATTGCCACTGCCCGTGCCGTGTGCAACAAAACTGAGGTATAGCTCTCATTCAGAGTAGAGTAAACGTTTTTTTTTTTTTTTTTTTTAAAAAGCTGTAAAATGAAAACTGAATTTTCCAGCGTCGTGGAGGGAGTCTGTGTGGAATACTGCACAGTGTTTTGAATGTGGAGGCGCTCAGGTTTGTCCTTCACATTAAAGGCAAATATGCTCCACAGGAAGAACCCCGCAACAGCAAGTGCGGAATAGTCCATGAAATTATGAGCGGAAACTTTTAAAAATTCACTTTAAAAAAATCAGAAAGTAAACACGAGTACAGTCAGACGCTTGAGCGTTTTTGCCACGTGGCGCCGATTGGCAGACACGCTTGTATCAGTCTGCCACAGCGCAGCATGCAGTCTGCCACCACCCTTATTTATGCGGCATGAATGAATAATAGTGTCAATGTTAGCGCTTTGGCCGTCTTGATTATTTACATCAGCAAGTGGAAGAAAAAAAAAAAGAAACCCAACAGCTTTTGACTCCCCGATTCACCCGAGCTAACCTCACAGTCCAGCTATCGACGTTGCACAGACTGGCTTCAGCGCCGTTGCTATCTGTGTTTTCGAACGCTATCAACAACTCTGACCTTTCAGTCTTCCTTTCCGTGACTCGATTACATAGAGAGAGATTTTTACAAAGGAGCAACGAGCCCTTCATTGGAAGGTCTAGAAAAATATTGCAATATTAGCAGGCGCGGGACCCCGGTGGGTGAACCTGGGTGATTGACTTAGACGTAAGGTTGCATTTCACAACCACATATTTGAATGTCCCTTCGTTCGGCAGTGCTGTCTGTGTGTGTTTATATATGTGTGTGTGTGTGTGTGTGTGTGCGCACAGTGCAGCTCCTGGTGATTTACATACCTGTAATTAGTCCTACCTGATGTTGTGCGCGCGAGTCTTGCCTTGGGGAGGTGTCCTGGAAGGCTGTTTCCAATTAGCAGAAGGCCGACTGCCCCGATTGTTTCCATCTGGCCATTAAAAGCCTGACGCCAGAGTGTGTTCTTCATCGTCGGCGGGGCCGCGGTGGCAAAGAGCGACCCGACATGTTAAAAAAAAAAAATTTTGATTTCGGTCTGTCGCCAGTACGTGTCATAATATGTCGCATCTTGCACCAGCCGTGCAAGAAATAAAGCGGCGAGCGGAATAATGAAAGGGCATGGTGTAGATTACACCCCCTGATTACGTGCACGGAGCAGCGTGTTGCGCAGCCCCACTGTTGTGTATTGCTGCTTGATGATGAATTGGTGAGAGGGACTCACAATGTGACACAAGTAGACCAGCTAGTTAACACTGTGGCTGCAACATTAATGAGCGGTGCAATGGTGGATTCCCCCAGAGGGCCGCTGGGGTCAAATGATAAAATTGTCTCCCTACTCATTAGGTTTAAAAAGTATATCTGTTCCGTGACCTCGTTTCTGTCATTAATTAATCCCACATGACATAATGAGCACTACGGATGCAACTATGCAATTTTGCTTATTTCGCCGCTTGTTTTTACCAAATGAGTGAATAATTATTGGTATGGCGATTTTTATCGCAATTCATTTTAAGATAGAATTTTGTGTATTTTAAGTAACAATTGCAACACAGAACACCACTTTCTGAGCATCCTTTTTAAATCCATTTGTAAAAGTCTGATCGTTTCGCTGTGTTTCATTTTTTTTGTCCGCTATAAAGGTCCCATAATGTGAAAAAAATCTCTTCCAATGTTACCCGACAATAAAATGTGTCCCTGGTCTTTTTATAAACTCCTGAAAAGCAGACTGGGACCAAAAAAAACACAAAAAAAAATGGTCTTTGCTTCTCTTGTTTGCTTCACTTTTCAAAAACATTGCTGCTGAAAGATGCAGTTGCGACTGTGATGTCACAAGGGGCGCTCTTTTCTCACGATACCTCTCCCAGGTTGACGACAACAGGAAACTGTTCAAGTTCTTCAAGTCTTTTTCTGGGGAAAAAGAAGACCCATCCATTTTTTTTTTGTTTTTTCCGCTGGCTCGCCCAGACTAAAGTGTTTCTCCCTGGGCAGCTTGTTGTAAACGCAGCAGGTTTTAGCAGGAAGCCAAAACCTGAGCATTTTCAGGAGGCTGTAAACAACGGGCTAAATATGTTTTGTTTTGTTTTGTTTCTTGGAAATCCAAAGAGTTATTTGGATAATTGGTCTTTTAGGAGCAATGAAAAAAATGATGATCTGACGTTTGGTATACTTTTGGTGGTGGTGGCAATGAAGCCAATGGTTGTTTTTTTTTTTTTAGCTAATGGGTTTTCACAGGAGGCTGTGAATAGAGATTTTTGACAGCGTTTTGTAGCCAATTAGTCATTGCAGTCTGTGTCATCATAGTCTGGCATGGAAATTAAAGATCTGAGGAATGGATATAAATTGACCTTCAAGGTGGATATATATATATATATATATAAATTGTGGTGGCAAAAATGAAGCTCTGCAAGAGGAATCCAGGGTCTGCTGAGAGTTTTATTACGGAGCTCCGGACACGCACCCAAGGCAGGCTCGGTGTGTGTGTGTGTGTGTGTGTGTGTGTGTGTGTGTGTAGGGAAAAGGAACAGTCAGGTTTTTAAGCACGTTTGGTCAAAAGGGGAGGGAGAAGAGGAACAAAGGTGGTTTGGTACAGGAAGGGCAACTGGTAGAACAAAGGCTCGGAGTGGGACGGCAGTCATGCCACAGGAGATGGCCTAGTGCACAGCGGGGGAGCACTACTGGAAAGCAGATGCTTGAAGGAAAGAGGTGTGAAGTCCACGCAGACAGGGCAATTACATATGCGGTGCCTTCACAGCCAGGGGTAAGGCAGAAACCGCCATCACAATATATATATATATATATATATGTATATATATATATAATGCTATAAATGCTCCAAGTAAACTAAGTTTATACTTGACGATGAATCCTCTCCGGTCACACTGACAGAATCCCCACAGCGCCGCGCTTTTGTTTCCGTCTCCCTCGAAATGTTTTTTTCATGCTTTGCTGGATTTATTGTTGGCATCAGACACATCGCAGCCCGTCTCACTGACCCGACTCTCTCTCTATCTCTCTCTCTCTCTCTTTCTCTCTCTATCTCCATCTTTGCTCTCTCCCCCGACAGATACTGCCTGCCCGCGGGCAAACAAGGAGGGTCATGTATGATTGAAATAGCCGCGGATAATGGCGCAGCACGGCGGCTGGAGGAGTTCGTGTCGCACCCCGTGTCGGAGGTAGGCCGACCCGCCCGCAGTTAAATCGACCCCTCTCGCACGGCCGTTATCTCAAATTAGCGCCTTCGCCAGCTCCCTCCCCTCACACACACACATACACACACACACACACACCGTGCGCTTCGAGTCCCCTTTGTCGTAGCAAAGTCTTAATCAGAGGAGGAGTACGGCGATGACTTGGCACACGTCCAAGGATAAGCAGGGAAATATGTTCGCCAGGTGTCTCGTGTTCACAAAAAGACAAAACAAAAAAAAACACACACATGAGCCTTCGGTGCGGCAGTCTGCTAATGAATGTTAATGAAATGCAAACAATTTACAAACAATTTGCAGGGAGATCATAGTTGTTGTTTATTGTGTGTGTGTGTGTGTGTGTGTGTGTGTGTGTGTGTGTGTGTGTGTGTGTGTTTGGGTGTGTGTTGAGTTCCCCTTTGACTGCCTGGAGACGCGATGCGTCGACTAAACGTGACAATAAAAACATAATTGTGTTTTCCAAAGAGCAGTTCAGTCTGAGTGGCACATCGGCGAGCACGAGGAATTACTTCGCGAGGTAACAGAGGATCGCGGCGCAGCCGTTAAATAAAAAAAAAAAAAAAAAAAAAAAAAGGTAACACAGCCGCCGTCACTTCGGCGTTAATAATGAAAACCAGTTGGTCCTGTAATTATAGCGCCGTCGCTTTGGAGGCATCCATAATTGAGGAGAACATCTGGCGGGATCGGAGTCTCCGTCACAACTTGGGCTGGATGCTTTCCGTAATACCAACAGCTGCGGCGAAGGCAGCGGCGACAAAAGGCCCCAGCGCGGGAGACGTAGCGGCGTCCGGTGGCAGGACAGCATATTGCAAGCGGCGTTCGGCGTCGACCTCTGTTTTTTCCGACGGTCCACTCGAGCTCGGCTCTTCTCACGAGCCGCCGTCGCCACCTTCCGTCATAGACGGCAACAGTATTTGGCTGCATGCCACAAGTGGACCCGCTGACTATGTAAAAGTAAAGGCTCATCAAAGGAAAAAGAAAAGTCCGCTCAAACGCAACGGTTATTATTTATCTGAATAAAACTGTGATGATAATAATAACGTTGTAACACCCGACGTCTACCTGTGTGGCGCCTGATTAACATACAATCAAAGCTCAGGAGCTGGAACATGATCAGACCGGCCATATGTTGTCAGAGCCGGTCCAGCATGCAGTTGTGTTCCCCCCCCCCCCTCTCCCCCTGTTGTTTGTTCTGTTTTAAACAGTAGTCGTTTGAGTTGCAAAGCCCAGGAGCCTCTTGGTTGTGAACAAGCTCGCCACCTGTTACGCGACTCGCCGAGCACGTCGCAAATGGCATAAAACAGCCAGAACAACGAGCGCGTAACTAGCGCTAAATCTGCTTCTTTTTCTCCCCACTCAGGCTCATTAGTCTGATGAGCAACACCTACATTTGTTATTAAATTAATCATTTTGTTTTTCTCCCTGAAAGACGCGGAGGGGGTTTAACCTTCCCACAGGCTCAACATGCCTCCCCTCCCGCCTCACCGTGATCGATGGTCTTCTAATTTCAGATGCAAAGATGCGTTTTTTTCCCCCTCCCTCTCCCCTCCTTCCTTTCTTTCTGTCCCGCCGACACATTTATAACACTTTGTCGCGCTTATGCTTCACCTCAGGTTGCCAGTCACTCGCTGGCTGGCTGCGAAAGTGAACTTCACATTGCAGCAGGTCATTAATGCCTGTCAAGGTTCTAATATTGTAGGTCAACGTCCAGATTGTAAAACACTTTCATACAAATTAGAGATTTAAGGCAACACGAGCAAGATTAATGTGACTTCACGCCACTGACTGAACAGGGCAGATTGATTAAAACAGCCCAAGTACAGACTAAAGGAAGGAAGACGTGGTTTTAAAAAAAACATTTTATATTTCTTTTCTTCTACCTAAATCCCACCCACTTCCGCTCGCAATGCTAAATTCTCCGTCCGCCTTGACAGCATTCAACAGAACGTACTTTTAATAGCTTGTTTTTATTTCAGTGCAAAACCAGCTAACAAACACAAAATTAGCATCTGCTAGCTTAATGATAGAAATAGTTTATTTTAATAATATTCAATGATCTACTCCAGGCCATGGTGGCACATTTTATTCCAACATTAATGTTCTTACCTTCACCACCTGTTTGCGTTGAACTAATAAAACGGTGGCAGTTAGCAAAAGATGGTAATTCCAGGATTTAGTGCGACACTCCAGAAATTAGTGGGCCACAGAAGAGCTGCCACAGAAGAGCTGCACTCTATTTTTTTAATCTATTTTTTTTTTTTTTTGTGGTCTCTTTCTGTAGCAATGCTTCCCTTACAGTGTCCTTTCATTGACTACGTTAGCGGCCAAGCAGAGCCCTCCCGTGCAGAATACGCTCAAATATTACAATCAGATAAGGAGTGCACTCCACTCATGCTGCTATTGAATAGCGCTCGAGTATCCACATGCCGCACTCCCAAAGTCAGTGTGGGTCTTCTCATCGCCAGGCCATGAATATTACATCAGTGGGTTATTCAAATGAACCTCTCTCGTAAACATGGTAAACACATTTGAAGGCGCCATAAAGTCGTTTGCGTGTCGGCCTGTCGTCATCGCTCAGCTCAACCGCCTGAAATAAAGTGCATTTTATTGTTTAAAAAAAAATAACATTCCACACGCAGCTGTTTATTTTGATTAAGTCTACCCCATTTGTTATTGTCATGCTTTGTAATTTTTTTTTGGTTTTGACAGAGCACGCAGGTTCTGCATGTTCTCTTACGTTTGCCGCGTTCCTCGCAGAGATTTGTGTCCACCCCCACGTTCTTTTTTTTTTTTTTTTTCATTTCGAGGATGCATCGAGCCCAAATCCCCGGTGACGATGCAGTCTGACACCTCGCTGGGTCTCCACGGAGCACTCCTTTCGCAGCTCCCAAACAGCTCCCCTCGTGCGGCAGCGCGGCCGTGATGAGTGTTACAAGTCGCTGACGTCAGAGCCACACGTCCGCACGCACAACATGCCCTGATTTTTCCCAAGACCGAGGCTCCGAACTGCAAACTTTACAGTCATTTTACGTCATTCTCGCCGTTTTCACCGCTTCACAAAGCTCCTTTTACCAGTCACTGAATTACCTCTTGAGGCCCACATTCTGGTTCAGCGTCGTCCGTCTGTCATGGAAATTCATATTTTTGACTTTGTCACGAGGTTTGCTCACAAACAAAAGTGCCTCACAGCAGTGGCACTTGGCTTCCTGATTATGGTGAAGATGTCCAAAGCAGCGGGACGTGGTTCTGGGGGGAAATGTTAAGCCTGAAAGGGCTGTGGTTTAGTGTTTAAGTGACTTCAAAACACTTCCTGCAAGGCAGACACGGAAAGCTACAGGGGATCGTCTTTGGTGATCTGCCACGCGCTGTTCTTAGAAAGGTTCTTTGTCGCGTGTTTTTACTCCCTCGACGGTGATGGGAAATGTTCGACATGCCAATGACATACATGATGGGGAGACCAAAAAAAAATATTCTTCCCTCAAGAGCTTAAAACTACGGCAGAACATTGCTGCCACACTAGAAAAAAAAAACCCATAGTGCTGAGTATCGTGTTTTAACGTTAAAACGTGAAACTGTCACATTGTTTCGTGAAATTTTCACGAATCGTAACATTGCACTGAGCCCTGTGCTTTCCTCTAGTGTGGCAGCAATGCGTTTCCGTACAAAACCGTTTTCAACACTGTATATGATTTGTATTAAAAAAAAAAAAAAAGAAATCCTAAATGTGGGAGAATAATTTTGAAATGTACTATCATCCTTTTACGGCCCAGTGTGTAACATCTTGTGGCGTCTCGCTGTAGGAGGGCGCATTGAAGATAAATGGATATTTTTCATGAATGGCTTTTCATGGTTGTTGCCACAATGTCATCATCATCATCATTATCATCATCATCATATCAGCTATCAAACTATAAATTGCAATCAGGTCACATAGAAAGCAGGCAATTTCCAGATTCACTCTGCAAATATTTCTCTGTCATCAGCAGCGTCCACCTGGGAAGAGCTGCCCCAGTGTTTATCCCCGTTTCCTGCTAGTACATCTGCCAGCTGTGGCCTCTGCAAAGTTTTGAAAAATCAATCAGCACTCCCGCTAAATGCCGCCCTTAAATTGAATCTTAGCGCGCTAGCATTAGCATCTAATGCTAATCAGGCATAATGCGAGCAGCGGTAGTGCTTAGTGCTACTAAGCTACTCTGAGCTAAACTGAAACTTCAAGCATTTTTTTTTTTTTTTTTTTTTTTTTTTTTTACATAAATCTTTTAATTCCATTTCGTGCCAGTGAATCCCCTTACATGTGACGCACTGGACCGTTAACTGCAAGATTGTCTGATCGAGCAAGGATGAATTTGTGTTAAATAAAACTTATATAACGAGTGTAAATGTAATACATAAATGAGTGTCCGGCAATATCCTCCCGAGCGTGAGCGTTACATAAGTGTTCCCAGTCGACGGCCGTTTCCTCGTCGGGCCGAACACTGGGTCACATCTTCTGAACGGAATACATGCAATTTGTGTAATCTGAGATGGCCCACCGCTAACATGCCCCATGCAGCTCTGCTTTGTTAGCACAGATAATGACGCCCCACTTGTTAAATTGACTGTTATGCCACGATAAGCTGCAAGTTCACAGAATTTATCTCCATTAATTCTACCCAATTACCTTGCACATCAAAGGGAGCTCGCAGCATTCCGCAGATATCGCACCTCTTCCCCGTTGCATTATCGTCGAGACGGGAGAGAGAGAGAGAGTGAGAGTGGCGCGCGCGAGTTTAAAACCTTCCTCGTCCGGCCTTAATTCACAGCAAGTTGCCGTTAAGGCGGCATTAATGCTAATGTATTCGCACACATAGGCGCCTGCCACGTCGAGAGGCTGTTGTAGCTGCGAGACTCGTAGGTAAGAGAGCAGGAAGCAGCAGGGATTGGGATCTTGGGAGGATTTGGTGTGATTTGCAGGATAATCATACTGATCACCGCTGTCCAAACCCCCCCCCCCCCCACCACCACCCTCCTCCTCCTCCTCCTCCTACTCCCCACTCACCTCCAGGGTGCTTTTGGACCCATATTTCTCGGAGATGTTTCGTCCCAGTGGGAGACCCGCGGCGGCAGTTCAAGGGGAGCGAGGAGATTCATTGGATGTATGCGGGAGCTCCGGGCCAACTCCAAGGAGATTTACCTGCTGGCTGAGGGAGTGAGAGGACGGAACATCAAGAACTGCGACCCGCCTGTCTGCCAGCACCGTCCCTGTCGGAACGGAGGAACATGCGTCAGGTACGAGGTCACCCCTCAAATTACACAAAGTGTCCCGAAACGACCTTTTAACTCAAAAAGTCCTCGCGTTTAATAGAAAACCGTGTTTCCCGTTTCAAGCATTTCCCAGATGCAAAGTCCGTTTAGCGCTGCAAAAACTCACTGTTTTGTTGAACGGTGCCTGAGTGTTTTAGCAACAGATCAACGTAAGTCATCCTGTCTACGTCTTTTTTCACAGCACCAAGCACTGTTTGACCAACGCCCCCGTAGATCATTCAATCAAGCAGTGATTTCAGATGTAAAATAAAAATTGGGCTGCCCAAAAATATCGTTTGAGCGAACCAAATGCCCTAAACTGACTACAGTGCAGTGCATCATGGGTAAACTCAACCTAATCAAACGGAGGAGTTCAGATTAACCGACGGCTGAGTGAAGTTTCATCTCGTTTGTTGTTTGTCTCTTCCTCTACTCACCACCGGGGGGGCTATTCATCATCGAAATTATTCATAAGGTGTGTTTGTTTTGTGAAAACCCCAATCGAGGCCAGTCTGGTGGACTGTAATGTCCTTAAAATACCCCTGGAACTGGCTGCGGTCCCCGAAGTTGGAAGTGTCGTACCTATTCATTAGTTTTCCCGTGTTCCTGTCCTGAATTTGTGTTGTCCCCGGTGTAAAGGTTTACGCTTGGAATGTTCCAAAATGCAAACATTTCGCTTTTGCCTCTTGTTTATTTGTTACACGTCAGGGCGGGTGTTGAGGTTTTTAATAGCAAAAATGTCGGAATTACACCAGAAATAACATGAACCGGTGTTTTCTGCGAGCAGCTGCTTCCTGCGGCCCTGTTTGCGAGACTGTATCGTTCCGCTCGCGTTGTTTCCCAAACACGAATGGATCATTGCGGTGGGAGCTTTGAGAACTCTCTAACCCAGTCAGCCAACAAATGAAATTGCTACAACCCCTCTTCTCACCAGCAATTTGGACTGCTGCAAAACTGATCTTATCTCATTTTGATTGAGGATCTCCTCCTGCTGGCGCTTCCCTGGGTCAGTATCAGGAGGCAAAAAAAATAAAAATAAAATAAAAAAAATCATGCCCAATATTGATTGCAATGAAGTTGTCATGTTCAAAGGGTAATTCTGAAATCTGAAATTTTCTGCTGTTTAAGAAGTTTTTTTTTTTTTTTGTTAATAAAGTTTTTAAAACGAAAGCACAGACTTGACTTGTCTAAAAAAAGAAAGCTCCAGCTATGTGAGCTGAATATATTTTCTCGGTTGTTAAAGGCTTTTCAAGCTTGTAACGCTGCGCCGGTTAAACCGAAGAACAAAAAATGTGTAGACTTGCAGATAAAGGGAAGCTTTACTCTGAATTTAGAAGGGCCTCTGTAACCAGAGTAAAAAATAAGGTCACTTGTTAAGAATCTCCTGATTTCCAACACACTGCTTTGAAATTTTTTTAATTCCGCCCTCTCTGAATTGTTTTTTTTTTTTTTTTTTTTTTTCAGGCCGTTTGATCGCTGAGATTTCATGTCATGGAACCTCACTTATCCGTCTTAAGAAGTTCCCATCAAAAGTGTTCGCAGCCGTGTGGGTATTCAAGAACCGTTGCAACAGTTTTTCACCTTAGGTGCTTCTTCCTGCGGTTATTGCACCGTGGTTCTGGCAAATAAACTTCCCATGTTGGTCCATCATTTAGCTTTTGTGTTTCAAACCTCCCGTCAGATTGTTCAGCCTTCTACCAGGAGGCGTTTAAATGACAGATCCTCTTGCCTCGTTTGAAGCAAGGCCGCGGCAATGAATGAATGAGACGTGGCATTTTTCTGGATGTCCCTGGCGTCATAGCAGCCATTCAAAGCACAACATTTTTTTTTTTTTGTGTGAGACAGATTTTGCTGCTTCTAGGACACCTGCAAATGATGGTGTCATCCAATCGTTTTCCTTTGACTCGTCACAAAAGCAGAAGTGACGGGCCGAGCTCTCCTTGAGGGAAAACTTAATGTAAGACGCTGCAACTGTAATTCCTCTGTTGCAGCTCAGATCATTTTATAATTTCGATTTCCTTTTTCTTTTTCTTTGTTGATTCAGATTTTTTTTTAGCAGAATGGTGCAGCATTAAAAGAAGAAAATGTTTTCTTTTTCTCTTCACTCCAGGCTGGCTGTGGCAGGAGCTTGCTTGCACAGTAACACAGTCTGATTGAGCTACTTACAATGTGTCTGTCAGAAGATTTGTCTTCCAGGTTTTTTTTTAACCATTTTCCCTTTGCAAACATCTCTGTTGGGTGCATTCCCAAGTGGAAATGTGAAACAAATCCAGACTTTTTGGGGATGTATTTCATCAGGTTTGTCAGGTTATTTGGAACCCTGTACAGAACTCTGTGTTGAGCAAAATAGATACGATGCTGCTCCGTTTTGTTCGTCAGGTTCAGGTCATCAACCAGCCATCACATTTCACTTATCAGCAATCTTGACGTGTCTTTTTCGGAAGGCATTAACGACCCGCGGTGCACCCTCACCTTTGGTAATCCAGAGAAGCGCTGCTCTAAATGTCTCTGCCACCGTGTTATGACACTATAAATTAACAGTTGCTTTTATTAAACAGGAAATGAAAAGGGGCACAGCCAATATTGGAATATGACCGGCTGTGAGAATACCAATTAACAGCCGGTGCCATTGTGGTCACGTTGGCTTGTCATGTGCAAACGAGCGGGCCTCGCAATTATCTGCGTGATGAATATGCGTTAATGCAGTATCCTCTTGAACTGCGCAGCGCGCCGGGGTCGCCGCGAGTTCACGGAGCCCTCTTCATTCCGCCGGCCGCCCGGTATTGCCACAATATCACAGAACCAAATGGGTTTTGATTGTCGCTTCCGCCGGCGTTATTGCAACGCTGTCCTCTTTTCCAGCGGTTATGTAGAAACTCTCAGCGTTAAACCTGCGAGGATAATAGCCTGCGGTTAAAGATGAGAACATGTATGACTACTCTAGTGTGGAAAGCAGGTTATGGACGTATGTACCTCTTTTTTAAGTGTCACCCGCTTTGTGATCCAAACGTATATATAGAGTTTATAAGCCATAACAGGTTTGCATACTCTCCCAGTGTGCAAATGCAGTTGATGGGGAAAAGTCAAAATAAAAGCACATAATGTTGGTACAAGCTGCGCTTGCCTGAATGTGCTGCAGGAGAAAACCCCTACATGTCATTTAAGCAAAATGGCTTGTCAGTGCAGCCACCAGTGGAACACTCTACTTCCCTTCCCTTTGACTTGCCCCATTTGCGTTGCTTGGAAAAATCGGTTTGGCCCTTTGTGACATCACAGAGAGCATTCATACATCATTGGTAATGCCTGAGCGTCTGAGTGCCTTTGGAGAAGACTTCTTTTTTGTCCCAAACATGTGGTACAGCAACGCATTAGTGTTAGCATGATGCTAAAACTGAGCATCAATGAGGGAAGTTGTGAACAGAGGGCTAAATATTCTGTCTTTTTTTTTTTTCATTTGTTTTTTTAAATGACTCAAATTATTGGAAAACTTCATCATGGGAACCAGCTAAGCTGGAGTCGAGGATGAAAAACATAAAGATGTGAAAATGTGCAGTGTGCTGGACCTTTAAGTAACAAGAGCCTTTGTTATAAAAAGCAACAAGCTCTCTTGGCACCCACAACTATGTATTTCAACCAACAAAGCAACTGGTTGGCAGTGTCCCATCCACACATGCAGCAGCAGATGTCAGTTTGATGAGTGGTTCTGGCTGCCTGAAGACATAGACGTTTATTTTGTATTCCGTCTTTCTACTGGGTGAAATTGAAATGAATTGCACGAGGTCGGCAACACAACAGGCTAACTTCTTGGTAAACACTTAGACTTGCTACAGCCTTGTTTCACTGTCTATCAAAAGAAAACTCAATGTAACCACTTAAGGGAACAGAATGCAGCTCGTTGTGTCAGATTACTCAAAAATAAATGTTATTATACAAGTCAACAATGGTCACACAATCAAGGCTCGGTGGCATCCAGTCCTGTCGACAACGAACAAAGTTGCTTTGCAAGTTTCGTTTCAAGTCCAGAGTTCCATCTGGAGCCCCGAAATAAGACAAGGTCGGAGAACCACTTACTTTAATTAAGCATGGAGAAGCCCGGTAAGCATCCGATGCGCTGTGACGTCCCCAAAGAATATTTGCATGGAAAAGTTGCTCATTACAGAGCTGATTGTGTTTGTGGGGTGTGCTGTTTGAAGGCCAAAACACTGACATACATTTTAAATCTTGTTCCTAAATAAGCGAGCAGTACGCAACCTTGACATACCTGCTTCTTTTTTTTTGCAAGTATCAGTTTTATAATGTGTAGACATCCATCTTGAAATGCTCCAATCTGCATCTTTTTCAATCTTTCATAAAGCAATGCCCTGTACACCCCCCCCCCCCCTCCCCCCAAACAAATAGCTCATAAATAGCAGTATCCACATGACATGGAGCCCCACATAGCAGCGCCTCAACATTCAAATACATTGAATTACTTTCAATTTCACCGCATTACTTACTAGTTACTTTCTATTACATTGAATTACATACTTCAATTACTTTGAAATACGTTAATTTACTTTCAGTTCTATTAAATTTCTTCAATTACTTTCAATTACACAACATTACAGTGAATGACCTATTATTCATTCTTCCCACATTGCCAGCTAACCAATATTAAAGAGGCCTTTTACACCGCATTATTTAATGCTTTTGTGTTTATCGCAAGTCACATTGCAATTGCAACATTTGTCACAGTTGTTGCATACGGCTTCGAGCCTGAAGACAACTATACGAGCAGGGCCTCGGACATGATGCAACGCTGAGCAGGGCTGGGTTCAGTTTACTGTCTTGTCGACAGGATGAAAAATAAAGCATCTGATGTAAACTAGTGAATGTTGTTTTGTTTTGTTTTTTGTTATTAAATAACATTCGTGATAGCTGCATTCCAGGATTGTTTTCAGGGTAGCGGTCTTATCAGATGTGCCTGGAAAGCGCATCTTACCGACATGAAAAGCAGAGGTGCAGCTCAGTCTGCAGGCGACCCCGTTTCTAAAACTGTAGCTGCAAAAACAAGTCCGACATTGTTATGATACCACGAAAATGTATTGCTGCTTTTTTTTTTTTTTTATTATTATTATTAGTTTTGAACTCTGTATAACCCGAACTGTCACCTTGTTATGAACACACGGGCCTCCATAGTGTTGATTGTGATCAGGAGAGATACAGCGATTCAATTTGCAGGAATGAATTATTGCTTTGCCGCAATCGAACGGACCAAATTATAAAAACAACACATAAAAGTAACCCAGACATCATCTTCTGCTGCGAGGATTGGGTGGAAATGAAGTGCGCGTGTGCGTGTGTGCACGTGTGTGCGCGCCCGCCCTTGAAGCCATTATCTGCCAAAAGCTTTTGTAAGGAACGTTGTGATCTCCGGTTAAAGGAACCCGTTCTCTGCCGTCTCTGACAGAAACACCTTATCGCAGCCTTATTCCAGTCATTATTCTTATTCATCCAGCATGTGTCACTCTTTCCCGCACAAGCTGTTGTTCACTAAAAGGCTGTATATCCTCCCCACTTTTTCTCTGTGCTTTGTTCAACCTCTCGTCATTGTGCCGTCAGTTTGGCCTCTGTGAAAGCACTTCTTTTTTCTTTTTTTTTTTGTTACAATTGTGGATCCAGGAAAATTCACAGACTTAAATCTAGTAAGATTTGCAGACGTCCATCTTAAAAAGCTCCAGTCTGCATCGCTTTCTGTCCTCAGTTATGGGTGTGGCTAACAAATTTGGGCCCAATGACTACAAAATCTGTTTCACATGACTGCTTGGCCTATAAAATCATCCATGTTTTTCCTCATTGAACAGCATTCAAATACATTAAATTACATGAAATTAAATTTACAGATTTAAATTTACCAAAAATTCAACATTTTTGCCTTTGAGTTTGTTTGTTTTTGCCTCTGTGTTCCCAGACGCTGTTAAAAAGGAACAGCCAGCAGGCAGCATTTGCGTTTGTAAATAAATTCTGCAGAAAGTCTCACCCTTAAAGACCTTTTTACCGAAATGTGTCTGCATATCACTTTTGTTTCTCATAAAGCCCAAGGTAAGGTAAAGTATATTTCTCTATCCCTCCTTGGATGGAAATGGCTTGAGAACGCAGTGGCCCATTTGAAAAGTTCAGAGTTCAAAATGTGAATTTAGTTTTAAAAGTGCTACAGAGAAGCGCGGCTCTCTGCAGAATGCGCTGCGCTCGGGGTCGGGCCGCCGCTCAGAAAAGTTCCCCCCGTCGCTCTGTATGCCTCCCCTTTTTTTCAGCGCGGAATTTATTTCAAGTATCATCTGAAGTCGGCTTCTCTGCGGCGCCGCGTTTCAAAAGGCTTTGCTGACTTTCTCCGGCGGGGGAGTTTTTTTTTTTTTTGCCAGGGTGCCTGGAGGAGGTCAGCGAGATATCGAGCAGCCGTCTGCTAAAAACAGGAGCGGGACGGAGCCAGGTGATCGCCGAGCGTAAATTCCACTTCAACCTCCTAACTCCCCCTCCCCCTCCCCCTCCCGCTCACGCACTCTCAAGGCAACGTAATTGAGTGGCAAACCAGCCGACTTTCGAATTGTTTTTTTTTTTATCTGCCTGCCCACCGGCTCGGCGTCGTCCAGTTGGCTTCTCGCAGTGCTGGAAAGCAGGTGGTGATTGAGCGCTAAAGCAGGTTCTCTCCCTTAAATAAAGCATCCGTAATCATAAATGCTGCATTTTTCAATGTTTCTAAAAGCAGGGGCACTGCCAGTCATGGGAGTAGCTAGCAAATTTTGACCCTAAAAACCTGTCCCCTGGATTCCCCATCCATTCAAATACATTAAATCACTTTAAATGACATTGAATTACTTACGACGACAGCAGTGGTTAGCGCTGCCGCCTCACAGTAAGAAGGTTGTGGGTTTGATTACGGGCCTGGGACCTTCCTGTGTGGACTTTGCGTGTTCTCCGTGTCTGGTTGGGTCCGAATTCTCCGGCTTCCACACACAGTCCAAAAACATGCATGAGAGGTGAACTGGGACCTCTAAATTTCCCGTGGGTGTGAGTGTGAATGGTTGTTTGTCTTTGTCTCAATGTGGCCCTGCAATGAACTGGCCACTTGTCCAGGGTGTCACCCTGCCTTCGCCCTATGACAGCTGGGAGAGGCTCCAGCAGACCCCCATGACCCTGAGTTCAGTATTCAGTATTGAAAATGGATGGATGGATGGATGGATGGATAATATCCGCTTGGTTGCGTTGCTTCCATTGTCAAGTATGGTAGAGTTTTTATCCAATCATATTTCAGCTATTGTCAGGTTCCATAAAATCTGCCAATACATTCAATTGCTTTTAGGTTTATTCAAGCTTTTCAATTGCTTTCAATCCCACAAAATAACATTGAATGACTTATTATTCACTCTTCTCACATTGCCAACAGCTCCGTGTTTTTAAATATATATTCCGCTGATGGATGAAGCCGCCTCAAACGCTTTTATCCCCGAGAACTGACGGCTTCAGTGGCTCATCAGCGCCTTGTCGCGGAAGCTCGTCATGGTGGTGGCGAGCGCTCAAGAAAGAACGTTCTGTAAATAGCTTGAAACGGCGGCGAGGCGGAGGGAGGGGGGGCGGGGCGGGGGAGGGTGCCCGTGGCCACCCGGCTCATTGTTGTGGCTGACAGGGATATCCTGAGCTAAGCGGTCAATTATTTATCGTTTTTATCTGGTACTCATTAGATTAAAAATGCAGCCTTCAGTAATTATTCATCTGGCCCACGGTGCGCTCGGGCGCACGGCGGCCTCTGATTGGCCCGCGCCACGACGCGCCGCGCCGCTGCTTTTTCGTCTTTCTTTTTTTTTTTTTTTTTTTTTTTTTGCCGCCATCGACGCGTTCGGATTTCGCTCGCAAACATTAGCGCAATCTCATCGCCGGAGCGATTAGCTCCGCCGAGTGAAAACAGCCTTTCGTCACCCCAATTTTTCATTAGGCCCATTAACAATCGAGTGCGTCTGTTTACTATTTACCTGCAGTTTAGTGCTGGGACGGCACATCGTCGGTGTTCTTTACCTGATATTTAAAGGGCAAAACAAAGTGTGGAATTCGCTTTTTTTTTTCCTGAGGATACATGAACAACTCGCAAAAAGTGAGTGAAATGTATGAAGAATTTCACCAACTTCTGTGACCTTTACATTGGCATTTCTTTTTTTGAACTGAGAACACTTAGTGGTGGATGTCTGGGTCGAACTCTTGCGTTGGGTGATTTTGCGGTTAACCACCTTGTCAAAGAGCAGCGTGTTCTGCAATAGGTACAGAGACACCGAACAATGGGACGGGTGCATTAAAAAAAAATGACAGAAGGTCAAATTAGCTCACCCTGTAATTGTTGTAGTTTGTTTGGATGCATTCAGAAATGCCTCTGGTGTTAATGGAGGTCTTTCTGAGCACATCTAAGGAAAATTGTTGTTTACTTGCTAAATTGGATTTTTTTATTTTTTTCAAGGTCAGTGGTGTTGCCGTGCCTTTAAGGTCCTTTTCACTATAACTTTAAAAAAAATAAAATAAAAAAAAAATAACCAAAAGAAAACATCGAATAAAACTGTCCATTGTACCGGAAGTTTTACTTTAAAAATAAATCTAATATATATGAAAGCAGCCGAGTCCCCAAACCATTGATTGGAGTTACCAACCTTCAGCAGTTCATTTCAAGTGTTGTGTTATTGCCATTTTCAGACCTTTATTATTCAAATCAGACTCAGCAGAGTAGCCTGGCGTGATTGATTCCCCCCCAAAAATATATTCCACATCACACACGGCCGTGTGTGCAATCAAAGTCCACACGTGTAGATGGGTTACTGGCTTGGATTGGCTGATTTGTTTGTCCTTTTTTTTTTTTTTTGACTTGATGCTGTTGCAGACTTGCAACAGAATGTGTTCTTCCAACTCAGTGATCACACCTCCCAGCCAATCTCGCCTTCGCACAGCTCACCTTTCTCAACTGCAAAGAAACGGAAGGGGGAGGGAGGAGGAGGAGGAGGTGTGGGGGGGGGGGGGGAGTGGAGTATCAGAAGAACCGCCGCTCAAGTCCTGCAAGACGACGCGAGGCGCAGATTAGCGGCGCTCCCAGGAACTACAGCGCGGAGGCAGTTATACCGCTCGGTATTTGATGCTGCTCGTCAGAGATCAGATTCGTGACGTCTGTCGCCTCTGACGAGCTCACAATCGCCGCCGTTTGGGAGACGTCGGTCGCGCAAACTGGCAGCGACTTAACTTATCTGGGAATCGACACCGGCGGCCTTTTTTGATAAACACACGGCGGATTTTCGCCAGATTATGAGGCGTCTTTTTCTGTGCGGCGTTCCGCTACGGTGACAGAATGTAAATATTTCATCCCTGAGAAGCCGGGGAGTTTATTTATTTATTTATTTATTTATTTCTCGAGGAGCAAACTCCATCGCGCAGCGCTGCTGCTCAAAACACATTATTAATGTATAAATTTGAAGCCCCGCCGTTGCTTCCTCTTTTTGATATTACACCTCTCAGAGTCGTGCGCGCTTTATAAAGCCCCCCCCACCCACCCACCAGCAGCCACCCCACACACACACACTCTCACCATCACCACCAGCCCTATTACTTTGCATGCTCTATCACCCCACCACCCCCCATTTCCTGCCTCTTGCCTCCAGAGAAGCCAAGCACAGTGAATAGGCAGAGAGGAGGAGAAGAAGAAGAAGAAGAAGAAGACGTGGGAAATATCGTACAATTTCTAGTTATAAAGTTTTTGCGGCGCGCCACTAATCTTCCTCTGTGTGCTTCCTCCCCCTCCCCTCGTTTTTTTTCTTTTTTTTTTTTTTCATTTTTCTCTTGCCGTGAGATATGTGAAAGACTGTCTGCTGCCAAGACGACTGCACTCCTAACAAGACTTTCCCTTTTCCCCGGTGCTCCTCGCGCATTACTCAAATTGTTGCATTTCGCAGAATCTCGTATATCATACATTTTCTTTACTTTTTTTCACTTTTTCATCAGGTTGGGAACATTTGCTCCCCGGCTTCTTCTTCTTCTTCTTCTTCTCTTTTTTTTTTTTTACAAAAAATAAAATCTTTCAGCCATCACCGGTCGGTCGGGGGCAGTTTGATCATCGGCCCCCGTGGCTGTGTGTTCCTCTCCGGGCCAGCGAGTACAGCGCCGCTGCAACCAAAGCATCTCAGCGTGTTTGCTTTGCAATGCCAACCCCAACCTCTCCCCCCACCCCCCACCCCCCAGCCCCAAGCTCCAATGAACTGTCCCCCTGTCCTCACGCAGCGACGGCGAGGACTGGTTCTGCGAGTGCGCCCCGCTCTACGCCGGCCGGCTGTGCCAGTTCAGCGCCTGCGAGCGCGACCCCTGCAGTCACGGAGCCACGTGCATCCCCAAGTCGCCGCTGGAGGCCGTGTGCCTCTGCCCGTACGGACGGCAGGGTCTGCTGTGCGACGAACGTGAGTGGAAACGCGCCCGGCAGATTTTTTTTTTTAATGGCCTCGTTAGGAAGCCGATGTGCAAAAGGGCAAATAAGATCCGGCGGTGAAATAAAAGGATTAATGAAATGAAATTGTGCTGAAAAGGCAAAAAAAAAAAGAAAGAAAATGTCATCCCGCAGCCAAATAGCCAAGGCGGAAGATCCACATCTGAATTGAAAAAAAAAAATAAAATTAAAAAAAAAAGCTTATGAAAATGTTTTTTGTTACGTAAAAGAAATTTTCTGCAAAAATCCTCTTAGCAGTCTGGCTGCACAGCCGGGTGTTGACGAGGAACTCCTCTCTTTTTTATTCATTTCCAGCCACGTTAGGTAAGCTAGATTGACTTCCTCCCGTCTGGGTCACTTATTTCTCCATTTGATGATTCACCGCTGTAACGCCTTTCCCGTTACACAGCTTTACGAAAGTTTTTTTTTCTTTCTTTCTTTTTTTGCATCAGCAGTGTCAAGATGCTGAGACAGAACGCTGGAGACGAACGCTAGCAACTTAGCTCCTCACTGTTTCAACCGTGTGCATTAATAACGCTGGGAATGAACACGTGCCGTCGTCTCCCTCGGAAATAAATGCATTGTGACTACAAAGAAGCTATCAGCAGAACGTACCGACACATTAGCACCCAAGTTCTTTCCTTTTTTTGCAGTTAAAGGCCAAATATGTAACATTTAAGGATAGATATGCATCTAGGCAAATATAAATAAATACATGTGTGCTTTTAATTCAGTGTTTTCGCCTGCTCACAAATAGCCTTGACAGTGCACCTGTAGAGGGCCAGTAACCCTGAACGCAATCTGCTTTTTTTTGCCTTGACATCACAGCTAGCATGAGAAATATGTAGAATCTAGAACCAAAATCAAGCAAAATGTTTTTTTTTTTATTTACAGTCAGATGCAAATGCTAGCATGCTGAAATTAACCTGACGACAGCAGTAAAAACAACCGCTGGAATAAGAGCTCTGCAAACTCCTATTAGCATTTAGCTCAGAGCATTTGCACTCAGAGGCTACAGACTCGTGTTTATTCCCTTAAAAGTCTTAAATAATGCAACCGCTAAAAGCTTATAGGAGATTCTGTTGGGTGGGGGGGGGAGTAAAACCGACCTATTCTTAATGGCAGTTCTATCCGAGGGCGGCTTCCACAGATAGCGGTTCTGCCAACAAAAGGGGTTCAGCGCAGCTAACTGCACTCAGAGCAGCGGGGGGGGAGGGAGCTTGAGGTATGAGTCGCTCAGCCTTGTTGCAGCCCCTGACACACTCACCACTTTCATGTCAAACAAGACTGATTTTTTTTTTACTCCGCTCACATGTGATAAATAACTGATAGAAATCAACATTGTTAGTCACTTGTGATAAATACAAAAGGAAATACGGAACAGCGAAAGCTCTTTTCTGCTTTTTCTCGCTTACGGATCAAAAACATGTAGGTTTTTTTTTTTTTTTCTTCCTTTTGTTTAGCCGTTCTAAAAAGAGATAGCTTTACCACGCATAATTGTTCCAGCCCTAAGCTGCACGGGCGGAAAGCACAGGAAAGGGAAGATCAGGAAGTGGGGGTTGGATACTGGAGTGCCTCAAGAATCGACTTCATGCAACATTAATGGACGTTTTACGCAACTTCACTCAGAATTATTAACGATCCGCCCTTGTGCAATAGTGCCCCCCCCTCCCCCTTCATAGAGATTCATGTTTACAATTAATAGACAAATAAAAATGCTAGAGACAATAGAGTACTTGGTTATGATTGAAAAAAAAAAAATGCGGTATTGCCGTGCCTTGTTTCTCCACATTCCCCTCACAGGTTCCTCCTCCTGTTTTGCCATATTTTTGAAATTCTGACGTCCACGCGCAAACCGGAATGACAATTTTATTTTTGCACTTGTACAGTCGACACGATGCATTAAGTGACAGGGGGAACAAAGAGGGAGAAAAGTTCCACGAGAAAAGTAATGCCAGGAGTGTTTTTTTTTTTCCCTTCTTTCTCCCTCTCCACAGCCTCAAAATAGACAAACAATGGCTTGCGCGTGTGTGTAGACGCGCGATTATGTAACGCGTCTTTATTTAGAGCGTCATATTTTGATAGTTACGCCTGGTACGTTGCCTCTTTAATGGCTTTGGCACGCGTGCCTGCATACTTGTTTGCAGTTTTCAGTGATACACTGACCTTTCACACTTCCCATGCAGTGTGTGATGCGCTCTGTCACCGCCAATTACAGCGTGTTGTGTGCTGTGGACTTAGCCAACGACGACGACGACGACGGAAAGACGCGCTGGAACACAATTGTAGAAACCCAATGAAACCCTGATGATGATTTTGAGTTGATGATGTATTTACACAGCAAACACCGTGTTTATGCTACACGTCTGAGGGAGAAATAAGGGAGTAATGAGTGAATGAGCGGAATAAAAAGCAGCGGATTTACCCATTAATTTGCAATCTGCAAACACATCTCTTCCCTACAGCTCAGGCCCTCGTTGCACATCTTGAATAGACTCTGATTTCTTTAAAGAAACTACAAATATTCTTGAAATATTGTTCATGCGTCCCCCTCTGCTCTGACAGAGACAAAGAATTCCAGCCCACAATCCTGTGCTGCCACCAGGTTTGCAACAATCAGACCTGAATCATCCGAAATGTGCGTTGACTTTGAATATTTGGTGATTATTTTTGCAGTTATTTTTGGAGACTCTGTGCGAAGAGAAATCTTTGAATTTCAAATGCAGTGAGGCGAGCTCGGCAACGTTCGCAATGAGGTCATTGAGGGAATGAACGGACCATGGTAACAGGGTTTGGTTTCGATTTTTCTTGCTACTTTTGCCCTTTTTCTGCCATAGTTTTTGATCTTTGAGTGGTTCACCATCGTTCAAGCTTTTCTAAAAATTAGATATGCACATCAGACTCT
The DNA here is from genome assembly GCF_046127955.1 of Nelusetta ayraudi. Lineage (NCBI taxonomy): Eukaryota > Metazoa > Chordata > Actinopteri > Tetraodontiformes > Monacanthidae > Nelusetta > Nelusetta ayraudi. The sequence continues at coordinate 2,794,528 of NW_027466058.1, read as the reverse complement.
GCCAACTATAAGCTGGGAAGTCACTATCATATATTGTGTACTGTTTTGTGCAGTGCACTACAGTAGTATGCATAGATTGTGTGCAGTCTCAATCTGTGTATTTTGCAATCTATCACAGGATTACACACCTTTACAATGTACTTTTTTTTTTTTTTTTTTTTTGCCTTAATCTGGGACAGTGCTAGCAAAATGATTAAAATGACTTTAATTAAGCGAGTCATTCCTGCTTAATTAAAGCAGCGAGAAGCCGGTTGGCAGCTTCAGTAGGAGCTTCCCTCCATCGATCCGTCTTCTATCAGTGCTCCTCCTGAGCTCAGGTTGGGGGCCAAGGCGGAGTTACAACCCCGGACAAGTTGCAAGACAAACAACCATTCTGACTCACACCTAAGGCCAGTTTAGTGTTGTCAAGTAGCTTAACGCACTTCTGTGGCCGAAGGAACTCTAACACACACGCAGACACACACAGGGGCTCAGGAATTGAACCCTCAACCTCTTAGGTGACAGTGACACTGCGACCACCCCATTTATTGCTTATTTTCAAAAACATACACAGTAGAACCCCAATGATTAAAAGCCAAGCGTGCAAGATCTCGCAGCCTCTAATGGTTGGAAAGTGTACTGCAACCTCTGTTCACATCGGTCCCTGTTTTCTGTCGTCCCGCTTGATCGCGCATGCCTCTCGATCAGCTGCGATGTCACAAAAAACTGATCCAGGTCCACATTTTCTTTCATTCTTTATGTAAATATAGCAGAAATTCTTCTTATTAGCAAATGAAAACACACCAGTTATTCCTGTTTCGAGACTGCATCTTCTTTTATTACGATCATGCAAATAGAGCCTCACACACAGAAGAACTTTGAGGAAAACAAAAAAGTTAGATGAAATACTGCTTTAAAAATTGTGTCTGTTTTGTTTTTTTGTTGTTTTTTTTTAAGTTAAATATTTACTGAATAGCAGAATACCGTTAACATCATATCCTATATCTAAACCTATACTGTTCTACTGTTTGCCCGGCCAAATGTATTAGAATCCCCATTAATCAGTTCACATATGTAATTAATTTACACAGACGGCTCCGGAATAATTCATCCATGAACAGAGTAAACAGCTCAAGGTCATTTAATTTAGTAATGATGTCGAATGTTTGTATCTTGTCTGAACAGGTGGACTGAACACACACGCACACACACACACTCATACTCATACCAAAATAATTCAAATAAGCTGTCGCTGGAACACCATTTGCCGGAACAATAGGCAAATAAAGCCGGGGCAGACTGCAGATGATAACACAAGTATTTTCAGCGTTATTAATAATTTAGCAGCCAAACAGAGCTGAGGGCAGTCACACGGGGTGGAGGGGGGGGGAGCGGGGCTGGGGGGTGGCTCTGAACTCTTCCCAGCCACCGCCCGGGGCTGCGCAGGGATGTGCGAGGTGTTTTCACAGGGAAGAAGAGACGCGGCCGCGTGTTTGAAAGCGCTGCCTCGGTGTCGGAGCGAGATGTAATGTTGAATGAGCGCTGGGACGCTTTACAGTGAGCCCCCCTCTCCTCTCGCCTCTCCCCTCTGTGTTAAATCAAGTCCGCGGCTGCACCGAGGAGGACCACAGGCAAGGAGGAGCATCCCTTAACAAGTCGACGTGAGGTTGTAATTGAATATTGCAAGGATTACGGCGCCGCCCTCGTACGAGGCTTGGGCGCGACGGCGAGGAGCCCCGAATCCATCCTAAATAGCTTTTAATGAAAATAGAATAGGACTGAGGTGGTGATGGTGTTTGAAAACAGGTCATCATGCAATAGCGTCGGGGGGGGGGGGGGGGGGGGGGGCGAGTGAGGTCTGGCTCACCGAGGCCAAGGACGCGGTAATGTGTAGCAACAGTGCCATCTTTTGGCGGCTGGCGGAAGAGGCGATAAATCAGGCCCGTTCTCTGGTCTCTCCTCCTCACACACGCACACGCACACACACACACGCGTCAGGCACAGTTCCAACACAGACTGGACATCAACACGTGTGTGCTCTTGTGTGTTTATCTGTGTCACAGCCATCAACATCACCCGTCCCCGGTTCGGCGGAAACGACGAGTTTGGCTACACGTCCTTCGCGGCCCACTCCTCCCTGCCCAGCCTCAGCCTCTTCTACGAGTTCAGGCTGCAGTTCACGCTGGCCGGCGGCTCGTCCGCGGCCAAAGACAACCTGGTGATGTTCGCCGGCCACAAAGGACAAGGTGAGGCGATCAGAGCGGCTGACCGTCGTCGCGGTGGTCTCATCAATTGATGCGTCTTCAAAACACGATTCAACTCACGGACTTGCAGCCACATCCAGATGCATTAAAGGTCCAGTGTGTGAATTTAAGATTTTTGTATTGGTTAAAGCTTAACATTCTGCCCATGAATACATTAATAAATGTGTAGACTCGTGGTACAATAAAAGTCATTTGGTTTAAACCCTTCGATTTTAATCGCATTAGTGTCCTTGAGTTAACCTTGCGATTAATGGCATTTTTTTTTTTAACCTGCTCTATATGTAACTTTTGATTGTGTTTCTTAAACTCTTTGAAAAAAAATTCCATCAAAAGGAGTTTCAGTTAACGCGTTAACTTCAACAGCGCCAATGTATGTGTATATATATTCCTTAGATACAAAGCTTCTTCTTTTTTTTTTACGCACTGGACCTTTAATGCCTTTTTTGGGTATGTTATCTGCTGTGTATGCTAATGCACTCTCCCTCGCAATAGATTTTCGCCTCTTTTCAGATCCTCTGATGAGAATCCCCTCCCTCCCTCCCACCCACCCACCCACCCCCCCGCCCCGAAAGCATCCTGTTCTGTTTCTCTGCTGATTTTAGGCAAATCAATGACGAGTCTTCCCACAGTGCGGCAGTTTGTTGATTTGCTTCCGAAGTGCCATTGTTCTCGACTCCCGCGAAGGGGAAAAAAAAAAAAAAAAAAAAAAACAACACCGCCGGCCGCCGCCACAGAACAAACGGGCCCGCAGCCGTCAAAGTTAATTGCATTAATCCGACTGTCAGGCACAGGTGCATGCGACGCTGTCAGCAGCCATCGCTTCAAATTAAGGGCCTGCCTCAGCGCGGGGTCAGATTGGGCCGCAGGTAAACACGCTGCACGTCTTTGTCGCCGGCGCACTTTGTCAAGATGCGAAGGAGTGAAAGAAAAGCAGGAGAATCTCGCCGGAGAATCTCTCCGGTCCCCCCCACCCCCCGTAGCGCAGTTCATCAAGGCGGAGGCGAAAGAGGAAACAAGAGGGATATGAATAATGAAATGCTCGTCAGGAGCGGCGGGTGGGTGGGGGGGGGGGGGGCGGAGGGGGGTTACGGTGCACATTCAAAGGCGGAATATCAGACCAGATGAATGTGAGCAATCCACAAGATAATTGGATTAATGAAGTGGCTTCTTTTGATCAGCGGGAAGAAAAAAAATGCACGCAGGAACGGGAGCGGAGTTAATTAATATATCCATTCAGGGCAGGAAGCAGGATGTTGAGACAATCAGGCTGACGGCAGCGGCGGGAGAAAGAGAAAAAAAAAATTGCGTGACCACACAAGAAATACAACAACTCAGCGTCACAAATCCAGTCGTGATGTTTGTGTCCGTTTGCAGATTTGCTTCCAATTGTCTGCTTGATGATGATCTTCTCGATCTTTGATATTAATGTATTACACATTTAATCCGTCGTATTATTTATTTAGTATGGCTGTGTCTCTCCGGGGAGGTAAACAACATAATTTATGTCGTCAGGGAACCTTTTCTGAATGGCAGGATCTTATTTTTTTTGGCAACACATCCTACGTTTATTTTACCCTTTTCTTTTTTTGTTGGTTCAGTCTGGTCCTTCAGTCTGTCGACAACAGGCTGTGGTGTTAACGCTTCGACTGGGCTGCAAACACCCGAAACAGGGGGTCTGCGCAATCATCACAACTTGGTGGGAAAAAGTGGAAACAAAGGACGAGAAAGATTCATCCAGTTAAACATAATCAACGGTTCAGGCGTAGTTCAGCTGACCTGTGGGAAGATCACCGCTTGAACCTGTGAGTCTTTGCCCTGTTACCTTCGGTCCAACTACTTGCCTGCCAGATGATTTAAGGAGGCCGAGAGGAAGAGCAGACGTGAAGTTAGTTAGTCTGAGCCACGGGGACGCTGAGAATAGCGGTTAGATAGAGGCTCCTGATTGGCTGTGGTGACCCCTGAAGGCAACAGCTGGAAGGAGAAGACCTGCAGTCAAGCCTCAATGGGAATACAAGCGTGTTCATCATCGTCCCGTTCCCACGCTCGGCTCTCCTCGGCTGTCTGACACGTGAGCGCAGCGGTGGAACCGACTTGCGGCCGTCAACGTTTGGGATGCGGGAAGTCCTGCGAGGATTCCTCGAGTGACACCGTGTAAATAATGCAGGCCCGAGATGTGGGGCGGCACGGCCGGGGGGCGGAGCCTGCGTCGGTGCGTTGTGGTGTTTCTAAAGCAGAACTTTGCGTTGAAATTTCAACCACGTGCCAACGTGCAGCCCACTGACGTTTGCTAGTCGCTGTTGTTGAGTCTGGCAGGTAGAAACTTCCAGGCCATCAACAGATTGACTGGAGACGGCTATTGGTTGAAGTTCTTCCCATCAAGAGAAAACAACCAAATGTGCTGCATTCATTTCGAGAATTTCTACATCAACACACTAACTTGAACAGAAGCAAAATGTCCCTTTTTATCTGCTGTATGAGGAGCATATTTGTTCTTTTAGGTTCAAGTCCAGCGGAGATTCTCCTGCAGAACTTTCCCTTTTTTTTTGTCCCTCATCATCTTCTTCTCCGCTCGCCGCAAAACTTTCCCCCGCCCTCTCCAGGCAGCAACGGCGACGACTTTTTCGCGCTGGGCCTGCGCGGCGGCCGAGTGGTGCACAGGTTCAACCTGGGCTCGGGCGTGGCCACCGTCGTGAGCGAGCGGCTGAACCGGAGCATCAACATTCACACGGTGACGTTCGGGAGGTCCAGGAGAACGGGATGGCTGAAGGTGGGTGAATAATTGATGGCGAGGAGCTCCCGCCGCCGCACCGACATGCGATGTGCATCCGCGGGCAGACGACGACTTCAAGGAAGTGCTGCCGGGAAGATGTAGGAGGGGGAGAAAGAAAAAAAAGAAGAAAAAAAAAACGCCTGGGTGTGTGCATCTGCACGGCTGACGTCTTCACGAAGTGCTTTTATTTTCTTCCCAGATGTACAGCTTCTGTTTTTCACTGGCGTACCAGAAATATTTTCCACAACTTTTTTTATTTTCTGTTTCTGTTTGGCTCTTTTACTTGTGAAGTGATTAATAATCCTCAGGCGCGAAAAGCCGGGACTCTGTCGTGGAAAATCCTAATCACAGCCCTCCGCTGGGTGCGAGACGGAAAGCTCCCGGTGATGCTGCTGCTGCTGCTGCTGCTGCTGCTCTCTGTTCTGCTCAGGTCTTAAAAATAAGAGCAATAAATACATTTTTGTCATCTTTTTTCACCCAGGTTTGCCTGAGTGTTGCTTACCTGTTGATAGATGGAAGCAAGTAAAAAAAAAAAAAAAAAGAATCCTTCTAAGCAAAACAAACCTTCTCATAAGAAAGTTTTTCTCTGGAAAAATAATGAAATAATTCAAATTAAAAACACAGAAACTTGTGCAGCGTTTTGTTGCTACACGCAGATTTTCCCCTGATTCCGCCGTGTGAGCTGCATGCCGACTGTATCAGCTACAAGTTGTTTTTATAGTCTCGCTCGCACGCTGGCACATACGCCGTAGGTTAATCCGTGTCGGTGGCGTGGGCCGGGCGAACGCCGTCGACGCCAGATGAATGTGCTTTCTGGAACGCGTCTGGTTCCTTTTGCACCTTTCGAATCATTTAAAGCCCAGTTGATCGCGCAGAACAGGACGTTCGCATCACCGAAAGTGTGACTGCAAAAACTCAGCGGGAGCCGCCGAGAGGTTAGCGAGGCCGGGGCTGGCTGGGGGGGGGACGGAGCAAAAAAGAAGGAAGAAAAGTGGTTGAGTGGTTTACCCGCTGGGAATAACTGGGTCGCACAATTCCAGAAATTGGACTCCCTGCCACCCACTGGGGACAAATGGAAAGTTAAGTTGCAGATCTTATATAAAATCTTCCAAGTTGGACAAGGGAAATAACATGAAATTGACATTGAAATTCACAAGAATAAATGTAAGTTTGCTGAGTAACAAGGAAAATCTAGAAAGAAATACTAGGAAACACTAACAAATAATTGTAATGATTTGAAATTTTGATTATTACAAACGCAATAGAAGTAAAGTTGACTTAGTGCCTTGCTCTCATATCAAGACTGTTGAAGACAACAGTAAAACATTTCAGTCCATCCACACTGTAAGTGCTGATTTAATCATTGGGATGAATGAGTTGATAGCTGGCGTATCAGATATGCCTCAGGAGAGTTTGCTAGCGCCGCACCGATAAATCGAAATTAATTCCTAGCTCACGTTCATTCCCAACTTGGAACATTTCCAGTTCTCCAGCTTTACTTGCAAAGCTTCCTGGAAAAGTTCCATGAGATTTAACCTGGAATTAATAACAGCCCAGGCGACTAATAACTAGACATCCCAAACACCCTACGTAGCTGACATTCGATTGCGTCTCCTCCCGCAGGTCGACGGACAGCGCAACAGAACGGGATCGTCTCCGGGACTCCTGGTGGGCCTCAACGTCTTCAACCAGCTCTTTGTGGGCGGATACAACGAGTTCACCCCGGAGCTTCTGCCGCTGGGTTCCAGGTTCCGTCAGGGCTTTCTGGGTGAGACCCCTTGTGGAAAAGGCCTCGGGTTGCCCGTGTTTGATTGCGCCCACGTCCTTTAAAGGGCCAGTGCGTAAAGTTTGACCTCATTTATGACTTTAATATTTGTGAAAGCTTAACATACTGCCAGTGAATATATTTATAGAAGCGCATATTCACAGTACAATGAAAGTAATTTGGTTTTCATACCCATAGAACGGTTCTTATTTATATATAAGAATATACATGGAGCAAGGGTCTTGCTCCCAGTTTGCTGCCAATTTGCACCGTTATATTCCTAAGGAAGCCTGGTGTGGACAATCCAGCCTGTCTGACAGTGCGTTTCGTATTTAGGGTGAAAGCTCATGTCCTCAAATAAACCAACGAAGAAGAAGGTGGACGAGGTGTCCAGGTTTGTGTGCGCAGGCCACTGTAGTTCACCGGCAAGTTCGGGAGAGGGAGTTTGAGCGAATGGGCGCTGCAAGCTCAAATCAGACCACCAGATGGCAGAAGTTTTACACTCTGTACCTTTAATCGCTCCCCGTTCGGCTTTGCTTTGTTTGCACATCCATGCGGCAGCTGATAAGTCGCCCGTGCGGGGGGGCCGCACCAATAACCTCCCGCCATCATCGGCATCGCTTACGCTCGCTCTCAAGTGAGCCGTCATCGGGAGGCATTCCGGGGAGCATTCATCGCGCGCGCTAATGTGCGCCGCCGCCAAGCAAATTCGCCATAACGGTAATGACGACGGCGATGAATGTCATCGCGGCCGCGCTCGGCATCTCTGAAGGAAAAGCGGAGCCCCGTCGTTCCGCAGCGCCGACTGAGGTGAACAAAGCTTTTTGGTTTGGAGGTCCCATTATTTCACCCATTTGCGGATCTTAATCGTTCACCCTGGACTCCGGCGGAGCAGCCGCGCAGGATTAATTATTGAAGAGGAGCCCACACGTTTCTGAAAACAGCATATGTATCCATCCCAATGCTCAGGCAGCGCGCACACACACACACACACACCATCAAAGCGCCGTCCTGACCTCCCACTGAGACCGCTGCCTTATGTTTTCCATCCCTGTGTTTGGTTGGAAGGAGACGTAAACGGGGTGTGAGCCGCTGTGAGCTGCCCGGGTGCGTCTCTTGTGACATCACAAGGGGTTGATTTTCAGATTTGCGTGTTGTTGTGCAAATAACTATAAAAAAAAACAAAAAAAAAACAGGATTCTTCCTCATGCCTGTGGATTTTCCAGACATTGCTGGTCAAATGATTTTGTTTGTGTGTTTTTCATAATATGGGACCTTTAAGGTGTTATTTTGCAGATTGCGTGTACATTTGCTTATTCACCAGTGCACCATCCATCTCCTGACATGATAATAGGATTAATAGGATTATAAGATTAATTAAGAATTATCGTAATTTTCACCGTAGAACATCTGGACTCATCGGATCTCCATAATAACTTGAGCATCTATTTTTATATATGTGAATTTAGAATTCCATTTCAACTGGGTGAAAGTCAGAGTGATTTTGTTTCTCCTGGACGCAAAAGTTGAGTTTGTGTTTTGGCTCGTTCTTGGAGAGTTTTTGTCATTTGTTTTGTTTCTTGGTGTTTTCGGTTTTGAAACACTGTCGCTGTGCAAAAGATGACTTTGCATGAGTGCACGGCCCCAGAAATCGAGAAGTCCATCCTTTGCTTCTCCTGCTTACTCCACTGCAGCATTGCCATCACCTCTCTGTCGTTTTTTTTTTTTTTTCTTCTGGAGGCTTGAAGCAAAGGGCTAAATGTGTTGTTTTCTCTAGATCTGTATTTTTCTTTAAGGATAATTGATTTTGTGAACCCTGGCTTGTGGGATTATAAAGAAAAGAAAACGTGAATGTCAGTTTAGTATGGGACCTTTAAAAAGACCTTTTTTTCCCAGGTGGAGATTCGCTGCGACCAGCTGTCTGTCGCGGCGAAGAACTACCTGAGCCGGCCAACGCTTAACCATAACCTTTTTGCTGGCCATGTAATGAGAACTCATGAGCGTCTAATCAGATCTATGTGACCTTCCTGCAGCCCTAATCATGATGGCTGGCAGCGAGCGGGCCGATAATGCACTTCACCGCCAGTTATCAACGGATCCACTCTCCCCTGTGGAAAGGTGGCGGAGGGCAGAGGGAGCGTCGGCGGTGCCTTCAGGAGAAATCCGTCACAACATCACTCAGAGAGCGCGCGTTTTTTTATTTTTTTGTTTGTTTTTTTCTTCCTCGAAATCATCATGGGAATTTTCCTTTAAAATAATAATTCATTTTGAAACTGTGATTTCATTTTTGCTCACAGGCGCAGACGGTTTTGTTGTTTTCGTTGTTTTGGTTCGTTTTGTTTCCACGGGGCTGATCTAATTGCCGGAACAGGGTGCTGCAAGGTTCTGCAGCAGCAGGCACGCAAAGCACAAATATCAGCAGCTCCTCAATCTCGCTCTAAACCTCGTTTCACTTTTTCCTGACCACCCGTGCCTGCCGCGCCGCAACCTTCGCTCGAGTGTGCCAAGCAGATAGCATCATGCCATGAATATTCATGAGCGAGTGTGACATTCCAAACCACCCCCCCCCCCCCCCCCCCCCACCCCCCCAGGCCCTCCCCGCATCCTGTTTGTGCCAGTGACTAATGCGGCTGGGAGGAGGAAGGCTGCAGGGTGCATGCTCTGCGGCTGCAGGGGCTCGTGCACGGGCCGCCGTGTTTATGGAGGCAGGAGGGTTGGGGGGGGGGGGGGGGGGCTGTCGGCGCGGCGTTCCGCAGGTGGACGCCAAAGCAAATATTGTCTTGACGAAATGGAATTATGAAAGCAAAAGGCAAATATGATGACGAAGGAAAGGGTCCGCGCAAGGCGGAGGGCATGTTGCGCTTTTGGTGGCGCGTCAGGTGACAGATTGAACAAGCGCTCAAGTAATTAAAGCGCGGCGCGCGTCTGGAGAGGTGTTTTTCTTTGCACATCACTCGCTCGGGTAAATCACGTCCCCCGTCTGCGGCGTCTTTGATCTTCACACGGAAAACAAAAAAAAATAAAAATAAAAAAGAGGGAATAAATGATGCGTTGCCTCTGATAATGAGTGAGCGGGAAACATCCTGGACGTGCGCTTCCTTCTCTTCCCAGGCTGCATCCTGGACGTGCAGTTCTCCACCAGGCGGGACGGGAGGTTCCAGGCGCTCGGGCAGCCGGCCTTCGGCCGCAGTGTGGGTCAGTGCGGCGTCACGCCGTGCAGCCACGTCCACTGCGGCAACGGAGGGACGTGCGTGGACTCGGGCTCGTCTGTGTAGTGAGTGCACTTCCATTTTTAAAGGCCCGGTGTTTGCAACGTAGGGCTGTCAAAAGATTCATTTTTAATCACGACGAAGCTCTGAATTTCCATAGCTGACGGTGATTAATTGCGTTTTGATTTGCACGTTTCGAATTGTTAGTTCTCCTTTTTATTCCCATATTTATGTAAAGCTATTCATCCCGGAGTGTCTTAATTGAGAACCAAATGAACACAAAGAAAGGATTTCATTTTTCATCTTTTGTATTATTTCTTTCAAAACAGTGCATCTAGACCCACTTGTTATTACAAACGCATTTTGTTGGATGAACCAAAACATGACCCCTGTCAGGAATCCAAATTAAATAAGTCAAGAGCGTCAACCACACTGTTCTTCTTAAATAAAAGCACAAAGAACTGCAAGATAGAAGAGAAACTGTATTTCTGTCCTAAACTGAATCAAGCATCTTATGCGAGCTGCTCAAAAAACCAAAGTGATGTAGGCCATCGAGGGGTTGTTGTTCACAGTATCCTCCCTCACCACTAGATGGTGCTGAATATGACGCACTGGGCCTTTAAACTCGCATGTCTGACCTGTGATTCAATTGCGCTACATATCGCACGCAGCAGCAGATTTCCGCAGCATGTGACCGTTTCCGTCCGCAGCTGCCAGTGCCCGTTTGGATGGAAGGGGGCGCTGTGCACCGAGACGGTGTCCGTGTGCGACTCGGAGCACATCCCCCCGCCGCTGTGCGCCCACGGCTCAACCTGCATTCCCCTCCCCAAAGGATACACCTGCCACTGCCCCCTGGGGACGGCGGGGATCCACTGCGAGAAAGGTCGCGTCATTTAACGCTAACCGCAACTTTGGCGTCCGCGCGCTTATTAAACGGTCTCCTCGTTGTTTTTTGCCCGTTCAGCCGTGAGCATCAGCGATCCGTTCTTCAGCGCCAAGCAGTCGTCCTGGATGTCCTTCCCGCCCGTGAGGACCAGACACAGGACCGTCCTGGAGCTGCAGTTCCAACCTTTGTCACCTGACGGCGTCCTCGTCTACATGGCGCAGCGTCTCAGCGCCAGAGCCGGTGAGTTAGTAGCAGCTCGAAGGTTCACCTGGTTCATTTTTAGTTTATGGAAATACTATGTAGGTTTTTTGAGACACTCTTAGAACACAAACAGCTTCAAAATGAGTTTGTACATTAATTTTTTAAAACATTTTTAGGCTTGTAGGTGTGAAGGGAGCCGAGCTCCTCAGACATCCTGAGATCTGTGCCTTCAACCAAATGGCACGGGTCCTTTTCTGCTCACCCCCCTCAGTCGTCCAATGAACTGCCAGTTGAGATCAGGGAAGCAAAAACAGTATTTCCCTTGCGGTGACTTTTAAAAAGCCACAGCTTTTTATTGATTTTTGTTTTTTAATTACTGAACTCTTGCTGCTTTGTGTCCTTTTAATGCTTTTTTTGAAAAGCCATCTTTATTATTCCTTGTAATGATTAATGTGTTCGATGCTGCCCGCCGGTCTTTTCTAATTATCTTTGGTGCATTTTGCTCAGAGTCCATGCGCCACAAAGTGACCCTCGAGGGTCTCCCGGTAAAAATCAGAGTTGGCGCTCCTCCTAATCGCCTCATACAGTCTTTCATCAGGCTACGACCCGTCATGGTACCGTCACCCGGGATGGCCGGACCTTTATTGCTCTTACACAGGTGTCTCTAATCATACTAATCAAGCTTCTGCTCCAGCCGGGTCACAAAGAGTCACGGTGCTGCTCCCACGGCTCACTTAAAACAAGGCCGTGCCACACTAAAGTGAGCTTTAACCCTCATTAGTGGTTTAAATCTGCACCTGTACCTCCAGGCAGCACCTGTCAGTACGCTTGCCGCCAAACTGGCCTTTGAAATTTTTCAAACTTACCTACATTTTTAATCACATCTCATCTGTCCTGTTTCATAATGTCCGTCATAAGAACTTGTTTAAAACGGTACGTACAGGACGATGGTGGGTTTTATTTTGCAAGTAACGTCTATATTTGAATGTGGCGAGGGTCGACCGAGCAAATGTTTACATCCTCTTTTCTGTTTTATATACTCTTTGAAACAGAGTTGTGAGCATTTCTCACGAGAACCAACAAACAAAATATCCATCTGGTCAGCACAGTGAAGTTCAGAACGCAAACTTGAATCCCTTGTTTGTGCAACTCTTATGCAACCATTGCCGGAGCCTCTGTGAGAAATCAAATGCCGTTTGTTTGTAAAAGCGAACCGTCTCGGAGCGCCGCTTCTTAAAATATCCAACTTTTTGGCGTGCAGAATAATCTTAGGGAAACATCTTCAGCTTTTTGTTGTTCCCGTTTTGGTTTCTTACCGCAGGAGACTTCCTCTGCCTGTCTTTGACATCCGGGTTCGTCCAGCTGCGATTCAACCTGGGCAACGACACCCACGTCCTCCGGTCCCCCAACAGGGTGGACTCTCTGGGCAGGACCTGGCACGCGGTCCGGGCCGGTCGGCTCGGCCAGCGGGGCTTCCTCAGCCTGGACGACAGGGAGGTGAGGGAGAACGTGAGCGTGGGCATGACCACCCTGGACGTGGAGACGGACGTCTTCGTCGGCGGCGTGTCCACGCTGAGCCTCGTCTCCACGGACGCGACGGAAGGCGAGCCGACGGGCTTCACCGGCGGCATCAGGGAGCTGCTGGTCGACGGCCGGGAGTTGGAGTTGACGGAGAAGGGCGCCGTGAGCGGGGCGAACGTCGGCGACTGGGACGGGACGGCCTGCGGGTACAAAGTGTGTCGGAACGGCGGCCGTTGCTCGGCGACGGGAAGCGACTCGTTCGCCTGCGCGTGCCCGCCGTCGTGGACGGGCCCGATTTGCAACCAGTCCGTCGGCTGTCTGAACAACGGCTGCAAGCGCGGCTCCCTGTGCGCTCCGGCTAACGTCACCTCGTACCGCTGCATATGCCCCCTGGGGTGGGGAGGCCGGTACTGCGACTCAGAAATCGCCGGCGACACGCTGAGGTTCGTGGGGAAGTCGTACGTCGAGCACCGCGACCCCAGGTACAACACGAGGAACTTCAGGTACACGCAGGTTTCCTTCAGCTTCAGCGCGCGATCCGGCGACGGTCTGATCCTCTGGATGGGGAGGGCCGAGCACGAAGACGACGACTACCTCGCAGCGGGGCTGGAGCGCGGCAACCTCAAGGTCGCCGTCAACCTCGGGGAGAGACTCTCCAGCCCGACGACTCTCAGAGATCTCCCGCTCTGCTGCAGCAGATGGCACAACGTCTCCATATCGTTGAACGGCACCATTCTTCAGGTGTCCCTGAACGGCAAGAGGGTCCTCCGCCAAGACGTGGACCCGTTCGAGCGCTACGTGGCCCTCGACTACGGCGGTAAGATTTACTTTGGAGGATTCGAGTTGGATAGGAACGTGTCGGTCGTCACCTCTGGCTTGTTCTCCAAAGATTTTGAAGGGCAGCTGAGGCAAGTTTATCTATTCAAAGACACCAAACCTTTAGTGTTTCTCAAAGACTCTGAAGGGTTCAATGTTCATGATGGAGAATAGCTGTGAAAATCCACATTTGATCGTATCCTTGTGACGTCCATGATGCGAAATGTTAGTTGTTTTTTTTTTTGTTTGTATGTTGTTGTTGAAGTAGTTTTTAGAGTTGCGGCCTTTAAAATACAGAGTAATGTTTTAAGATAAATGGAGTAAAAAAAAAACATCTGAAATGTTTTGTTTCCTCAATACTAAGAGAACGGTTTTGAATTTTGTTTTTAGTTGTTTTAATCCCGATTGGCTGCTGCTAGGAAAGCCAGCTTGCACGGCTGCAAGCCATCACCCTGTGCTGCCTTGGCTCAAAGGAGTTTCAGAGCAAAGCAACAAAATGATGTAATAAAGTCTCAAATGTCATTCTTTGGTCTTCTTTTACTCATAAAACACTATCCAGTATTTGTATTAAACCCTAAAGTTTTGCATTTACTCCATGTTTTTCCATATCTCCTGGGCTCCAAGAAAAATAGAAACAGTTACTTCCTACTTTCCTGGCTGCTAACAGGAAGCTGCCTGGTTAGGAAATCCATGGACAAGCAAGACCCCGTTGAAAAGGTTGTCTACTCAAGTTTGGCGAGATGGACGTGCAAGACATTAGAGCTGAAATCTAAACGAAGCAGCAGCTTTAAAAGGTTGGTCAAGTCACTTTTACTTGGAATTAAACAGGAAACATGGGTTGTAAATTTCATGCATTGAATTCCTAAAATTTCAGAAATGTTTCTTTAAATCAACAAAAACTTTATTATTGTAGTTTTGAGCTTATTGATACTCATAAGTCGGCCAAAGCAGCGGCAGCGTTGTGTGGGCCTTGATGGGCCCTCCCTCAAGCCCACCCAATAAAAAGCCTTCTTGATGAAGAATCCGCTGAGTAGCATTTAATAAACTGTTTTAATTAACATTGATGGTGTTAATGTTCCTCTCGGAAACTGTAACATAATCTGTCCTGGTGGTTTGTTTAATTGAGCTGATGTGCACCAACACTAGTAAGTCTAATTGTTATAGTTATTTGTGTTTCATAACTGAATGTGGACTGTTATTCAAGAGTGATGGGTCAGTCCACACTCTGCACTACCTTTTTTCAACGCTTCAGCTAAACCAGTAACACACAAGTAGCACCAATATCGCACAAATGTCCACCAGTATCTCAATTTCATTTTTAATAGAATGATTTTTAATAATAATACAAAAAGGGATTGGCTTTATTACGAACTGTACATAAACACACAGTGCAAAGGCACATTAGATCTCTACTGTATATTACAAGCCAAAATGTACACTTTTCTTCCAAAATAATGCACGTTTAAAAAATATTATAGTCAAATTAGAAAGGGGTTCAAGAGAAAGCAAAGCTGCTGTTTCCGATTGTTGCCTCCAGTCAAATGTGTTGTGTGATACATTCATTCCAACGTTAAACTTCCTACCACACGGTCCGCCGTTACTACTGTTTCTTTAAAACAAAGACCGAAAAAAGAAGCTGAAAAGCTGATTGTTCGCAGTCAGCACAGCGTGAGTAAGAGATATATACAGTAAAAGGTTAAAAACTTAGAAAAGGTTTTCTGTATCGAATTCTTCTCGAGCTAAAGTGTGAGATGGCTAAAATGAAAGTTGACAGTGACTGTGCGTGCCGCATGTAACATGAACTGGAACTTCTTGAAGGAAATGGCATTGGAGCTGTAGAAAAAAAACAAAAACAAATTCAGTCATATGAAAAGTAGTCATGACCAGCTGAGTGACCGACGCAGCAGCAGTTCTTTCTGAGGGTCCGACGCTCCCTCGACGCGACTTGATAAAAAGCATAATTAAGAGTAGCTGTCCCTGGAACTTCTCCGCCCATTCTCATAATCCGAGTCCCGCCTGTGCCTGTGCCGCTCCTTGTGGCGGCCGTCGCGGTCTTTCCGCTTCTCCCCGTAGCGGTCGTCCGAGTGTCCGTAGTGGCGGCCGCGCTCCTTGCCCTCCTTGCCCTTCTCGTCGTACGAGCGCTCGTGCCTCTTCTCGCGCTCGCGGTGCCGGCTCTTCTTGCCGTGGTGGGAGTCCCGGTGGTGGGCGTGCCGGCCGTGGTGGTCCCTGTGCTCCGTGTTCCGCGGCCGCTCCCACGGGTCGGTGTAGCGCTCCTCCGCGGGCCTGTGGTCTTTGGCGAGCGACGAGGGTCTGTGGCCGTCGTCGTCCTGATCCGGGGTGTCGCAGCTGCCGGGCGACTGAGGCTCCTGCGGCTGGATGGAGGCGTCGCCGCCCTGCCCCGGGAGCACCGGACCCGGGGCAGAGTTCTGCTGGGGCTCCGGCGTCTCCACGGCCGGAGGACTTGGAGTCCGAGTCGCAGCGGCGTCGTCCTTCTTGCTGCCGCCTGGAGCCGCGGTTGCTTTGTTGGCTTCCTCCATTTGGTTCCTGGACTGAGAAATCTGCAGGAGCCCCTGGTGAAACGTGGTGACGGCGCCGCCGCTCGCCACCGGAGCGGGTTTGGGAGCGGCGGGAGGCGGGCGGCCGCCCGGCTCCTTCTGCAGCGCTGCCGCACTGTCTTGGCTGGCGGTGGGGGGGTAGGCGGAGGACTTCTTCAGTATCCCGCTCAGAGGAGGCTTAGCGGTGCTGTTCGAGTTGGCCGGAGCATCCTGGGGCTTTGATTGGTTCCCTTCAGTCGCTCCTTTGTCGGCCTGAGAAGACGACGAGGTGGCGCTGGCGGGTTCGGTCCCGCTCGGAGCCGCCGTCAAGCTTTCCAGGAAGGCTTCAGTCGAGACGTCCGGAGGCTTATCTTTCAAAGACACCGACGCTCCGTGGGTCGCCGCCGCCGAAGCAGCATCTTTTTCCGAGGGGTTGCTGGCGGCCGGGTGTGTGGGCGGCGGCTCCAGCTCGGCTTTAACCGTCTTGGCCTCCTTCTTTTTGATGACGAAACGCTCCCGTGATGCAGCAGCGGCGGTGGCGGCGGTCGGGCTCTTTGCGTTCCCGGTCGACGCTTCCGTCTTCGGGGCCGGCCGGGTCTTGGCGAAGTCTTCGTCCGCCGCTGCGGCTTTGCTGGAGAAATCCGGCAGCGGGGGCAGTTCCCCGCCCCAGCCCACCAGCACCCCTGGGAGGAAGCGCAGCGGCCTCTGGGACTCCAGGGAGCCGCTCTCGGAAGCGGCTGGCTCCTCGAAGGCGTCCGCATTGGGCTCGCCGCCGCCCTCGGCCGCGCCGACCTGTTTCTCCTTGTCTTTGTCGCGCGGCGTCGTCAACGACGAGAGGAACAGCTTCTCCTCCTCTTCCGTCGTCCGGGTGTCTTTGACGGAGACGGCGACGGGCTTCGTTTCGGGGACGATCCTCGCGCTTTCGTTCACGTCCACGGGGAGAAAATCTCTTTTCTGCCTCTGGCGAATGATGAGGCCGAGCAGCAGGTTGGCGCGGTTGTTCTCCAGACCTGCAGAAAGGGGAAAAGTCGTCGTTGGCTTTGGACGATCTGCGGCGTTCGTCTCGAGTATTTCGAGGAAATAGGATTGGAGGGTCGGGGGGGGGGGGGGGGGGGTTGCGTTTGTTACCTGGCCCGTCGAAGGGCACCAGCTGATGTGGGACTTTCTCGCTGGCGCCCAGAGGGACGAGATACATGTCCTTCACCTGCTTGCGGTTGTTGGAAACCACCCCGAAGCGTTTGCGGCTGCTGAAGTAGGCGTAGAGGAGAGTGTACGAGATCTCGTCCTCCTCCGTCTCAGGGGTGAAGCGGATCAGACAAACCTCCTTCAATCAGAGAAAAGCCCTACGTCAGCAAGACCCTCCAGTCTGCGCTTTTTTTGGGAACCACTTCGACTCCCTGCACTCAGGCTCGCAAATAAAGACCAGCAACAGGGGCTCATTGTATTTTACTCCTAAGTCTACTTTAGCTCCTGAAATCCCCTGGAATAGGAAAAGAAAAACATACTTTTGTTCCCGTGGCCCGAATCTTCTCCAAGTAGTCCCACACTATCTGCGGGCTGATCCGTCCACCGACCTGAACGCTGTCCGGCAGATCCTGTTCATTTAAAAAAATAAAAAAATAAATAAAAAGACATTTTTATTGACTTGATTCTATCTTTAGAATCAAAGTCTTCTTTTCTTTTTCTCTTTTTACCTCTGTCAAGTTGTCCATGATGCCCGAGACGGGGAAAGCTTTGGTCACCATCTTTGCCACGGCGTGCATGTGAATGAAACCGCGCCACAGGGCCTTGAGGCTGGAGAGGAAAGTGGCCTCTTCGTCTCTTCCAGTTGTGAGGTCAGCCCTGAGGTGACGATGGCAGAATAATAATGCAGACGATTGAAAACAGCGGCTTTAACTGCTACACAAAGCAAATTTGACAGTTATGGGCTTTGGCTGCTCTTTACAAACGCCTTGCTGATAAAAGTGCACCGTGCGTGCTACACTGTTTGATATGAAATGTGCGGCAGTTGGCAGTTGGCCTTTTGGCTGGGGTCACATCTAATCTGGCTCTGTGGTCGAGATGAAGTATTTTCCCTTTTGTTTTCAGTGAGGGCCTCCAGTGGTGGAGCCTCATCTTGAGGAGACGGCCCACTGAATTACTTTCAACAATTCTTTAAAAGTACTTCACGGTACGTGTAGTCTGGCCAATACTTCGACCACAGTGAAAAAGAAACCCGGTAGTTTCGTTTGATCAGTCGAAAAACAAAACCTTCGATGCCGGAGGGGCCGTGAAAATAACCTGGAGGCATCAGCTGACCTTCCTTCGTAGCCTGACTGGACGCTTCGGAAGCTCTCCTCCAGAACCGTCAGCCGCAGGTCGTCGTCCACCGCCGCCGGCGCTGTGCCCTTCGTCTCCTCCGACTTGGCGGACGGCCTCCTGGCCACCGTGGTCGCCACTTTGACCACTTTGGTTGGCGCCTCCTCCACAGGTGCGACCATTCGACCTGGGTCGGATTTAAAAACAAAACAGGAAGTTGGTGGTACGCCTGGGGTGCTTGTTGGGTTGTTTTTTTTTTGGAAACACTGCTGCTTCCCGTGTCAAGGGGCTCACCTGTGCAGATCTTGCAGTGCAAATCAAACAAGTGCGACTTGTGCAGGCTGGTGGTGTCTTTCTCCGTCTTGACTTTCTCCTCCGTCTTCTCCGGCGTCTTCGGCGGCTCTGCTGGGACCTGCGCCACCTTGGGGGGCGGCTCCAGCTGAGGGGAGGGGACGGGAGGGGAGGGGAAAGGGGAATTAAAGCACTCTGCCGCACTTAAACACACAGCGTGACACTCGGCGCGGCCCTCACCTCCGCAGGCTCAGGTGCCTTCGCGGGTTCCTGGCTCTCGATTTCAATTTCCCCTTTGTGTGTGATCTTAGTTATGGGCCGTCGCTCTACCTCTCGCTGCTCTTTTTCAATCATCTCAATAGTCTGTGAAATGAGAAAGGCACTGCTCGTTTAGGATTCTGCAGGAGTCGCCGCGGCGGGAGAAGAAGGCAATTAAAATACTGTGCACTGTTGGGGGGAGGGGGGGAATTACCAACTTACATGTCTGTTTTCTCTTTTTCGCCAGGCAGCCAGTTCCTTGGAGGCCAGTTCCTCAGGGCTCAGTCGAATGAGGTTGCCAGGGGAAATATCGCCTTTGAGAACTTTCTTAAAGAGAACCTAAACAACGCCGTTAAAAAAAGTGGCGTCACAAACACGGTTGTTGTTGATTCCGGTCGCAACACGAGGAAAACAGGAAACGGCTTGGATTGGCGTCGCCCTGATTTAATACTCACGTTATTTTTGGTGTCTTTTAGGTTGAACATTAAGCTGCGGTACTTGTTCTTGTATTTGTTGTCGGTGTCCTTGTACATATGAAAAAGCTCCCGCTCCGTCTTCTTGGCGACTTCTGAGGCCTTCTCCACCGAGACTTTCAGGTCCGAGTCTTTCAGCCTGAAACGCAGGTAATAAATACACTTTGTTTTCATTTAGGAGAGCTTTAAATCGTCCGTCGCCCGCAGACGTTGTGCGGCGGAGCAGCTGACCTCTGCGCGAGGATCTCTTTCAGCGAGTCTCGCACGCTCCTTCTGATCGACTCCACAGACACGGGCTTCTTTGAAGCCGAGGGCGACGGCTTATTTTTCTTCTCCTGCTTAAGGTGACCGACTGCAAGCGCAAAGATAGAACAGAGTTGGAGAGCAGGAAGAATCCGTCATCCTGAAGACTGCAAATGAGTTGTGACCGCCGGCATTGCGACGAGGCAAGAACTGGAAGTAGCAGATTTAAAGAAGCAGTTTTATGGACTGCAGGTGGGAGTCTCTCTGTGCACTTAGACAACATAAATGCGCTCATTAAGGCTCTCAGCTTGAAATACATCTTTGTTTTCCTGGCGTGTAATAACGGTAATAGCTTGGTAAATGTTTATAATGTAATAAAAAACACTGCTGAGAATATTCAGGTCTGAATTTTATATAAAGTAAACAATCTGTTCGTTATTATACTCAACCTGATAATATTACCTGTTTTATAAAATGAGTCTGTGGACTGTCTTCTGTCAGGATCCTGTTTCACAGAAGAAACAACAAATTCACGTTAGCCACGTTGTAGGGGGGGGGGACTGGGGGGAACATTTAAGAAAACAAAATACCAAAAACCTCAACCGTGACGTAGAAATGTAGAAAATGTTTGAGAACGCACCACGATGTTTGAGTAGTGAGGAAGAAAAAGCAGAAAGGGAACAAAGCCTCACTTAGAAGCAACACTGCTTATCATTAATATGAGGAGGAAGTAGCTGAGGATGTAAATGAAATAAGATTTGTGGGAAAACATATTAATCGGTGGCTGATTGAAGAGCTCATTTCCACAGTTAATTGCTGCAGCGCTCACCTTTTTGACTGGTTTGCCTCCCCCTGGTGGAGGAGCCTGGGATGGTCCCGGCCGGGGTTTCAGAGGCTGCTTGCTGTCCTGGACCTCGGCGGCGGCCGGAGCTTCGGGCTTGGCTGCGCTGGGAGCTTCGGCCTCGACCTTCTTGCTCTCCTCCTCGCAGCACTTCAGGCACACGTACATCTGGTCCTCCTCCTCCATCTCGCGCACCTTGGCCAGGTCGAGGCCGACGCAGTCGCCGTGGAACCAGTCGTCGCAGCGGCCGCAGCCGACCATGAACCTGGACGGAGCGCGTGCAAGGGTTATTTTGAGCGCATACACCAAGGGTTCATTGTTCGCCTCCTGCAATTCACTGATGTGCAGATAAAATGCTAGTTTGGAAAGATGCAGATGTGAGACAACAGTGCCGAATTAAACTAAGCAAATGCGCGCACACACACACACACACACACACACACACACACACACACACACACACACACACACACACACACACACACACACACAAAGCCCTAGCACTTTAAATTGCACAAAAGTTTTTATCTTATTTTATCTCTCAGTTTTTTATCTCCATTTTATTCATTGTTATATTTACTGTTGCTATTGGCACACAACACTGACACTGTTCCGGTATTGTGTATCTATTGTTGCTGTACAACCACAGATTTCCCCCTTGGGGGACCAATACAGTTTATTCTGTTCTAACACAGGAGGAGCGGTACTCACATGTTGTTGTGGTGCTTCTTGCACAGGCCGCAGCAGTTATTTCCGTCCCACACGGTCTCGCTGTTGGCAGGCTGCTCCTCCGAGGGTTCCTTCCTGGTGACGGGAGCATTGTCCGGGACGAACAGCTGCGGCTCCTCCACCGAGATGCTCCTTGAACTTTTGCTCTTCTGCTTCTGGAGGATCTTCTCCGGCTTTTTCACCTTGGACTTCTCCTCGTCCGAGACCTTCGCGGCTTGGACCGGGCGGTTGTGCGTCGCGTGCGCGCTCTCCACCTTGGCGCTGTTGTGGGGATGAACGTGTTTGGCTGGGCTCTGCTGATCGGCGCGGCCGCCCAGCGGGGGGGTCTTCTTGGCCGGGGGAACCGGCGAGCTCGGCAACCTCGGCTTCGCTTTGTCGTCGCCCGACTTCTGGACTTTCTGCACTTTGGTCGCTGGGTCGCCGTGGGTGTTTTCCGCCGGCCGCTTCAATGTTGAAACGTCCTTCTTGTCCTTCAGGGCTTTCATTTTGTTCACGTCCTCTCTTTGGATGGCTGCTGCCGGCACGTCGTGCGTCTCCTTCTGCCGCTTCAGGGTGTTGTTTGCTTCGTTTGGGACCAGGTCTTTGTTCTTGGCCGACTTGAGCGGCGACTTGGAGGCTTTTAATCTGCCGTCGGTCTTAGTGCTCACATTCTTCTCGTCGCCTTGTGCCTGTTGGTCTTCTTTTGCTTTACCGGGCGTTTTTGTCTCCATGCGAGGGCTGCTGTCGCCGTTGGGTTTGGTCTCCTGGACGCCGGGACTCTCCGTCTCCGTGCCGTTGGAGGACTGGACGTCGTTGGGGTTGACGTACGGACCTGGTGCGAGGGCTGGGTCGTCGGCGGAGCTGCTCTCCTTCACGTCCACCTCTGCCACGCTCTCGGGGACGACGGCGGCGGCGACGACGGCGACGTTCTGTATGGTGATGTTGTCGTCAGACAGCACGTTGAAGCCGACGTCTGGGCCGCACGTTACGCCGTCCAAGTAGGCGGACTGACCCGCGTCCACGGCCTCTGCGTACGAAGGTCCGGGAAGGAGCTCGATCTTGAAGCCTCCGATGGTAACCGTCAGTCGTCTCAACACAACCGAAGGATTCATCCACGACCCGCCGTCGAGATCGTTCACGTTGACGCGTCCTCCGAGACTCAGCTCCTTCCTCAGGTCAGAGCCCGCGGTGCCTTTCTCAATGAGGAACGACTTCTGCGGCCTGTTCATCGGCCTCCTCCCCGGTCGTCCGCGGCCCGAGGGGTTTAGACACCTGTTGGTGGGCTGCGGGCTGCTACTGCTGTGTTCTGTGTCGACGAGAAAAGGAGACTCGTCTTATCACACCGAAATTTACTGTTGCCATTTGGCGATGAAAGCAGCTTGGATGAGTGTGAACCTACCGGGCTCGACATTACTGGGACGTTTCCTCGGCCTGCCCACAGGTCGTTTGGCTGGCGTGGCTCCTGACGGCTCACTGCTGACACCCTTGGATACTGAACCCTCACTGGGACCTTCATAGACATACAAAGACACAGACCCATCTCTCATTTGCCCTTTTACACGTGCAGCCGGCATCGGGAAATGATCTCTGTGTGTTCATGTCAGCAACAGTTTGGCTAATTAGAGGAGAGTACAAGCAGCAGCAGCTCATCAGCAATTTTTTACCATTCAATGTTGTCAGATCAATGATCTACACCTTCAGCTTAATAACAACCGTCACGTGAACACAATTCAGTCATCTCTTGTATCCGTGTCATGTTTATTTTATCCTCACGTTTCCTCGTGTCGAGGCTGCACACGTGGACAGTAATTTAATAAGTAATTAATCACACACACCTGGGAAAAAATAGAAAGAAGACCATATTTTTTTGGACTCTTTTTTTGTCTTTTTGAAATCTGATCTTCAGCTGCCAGAAAGTTTGTATCTGTTGCGCAGAACTTTAAAAATATTGCAGTTTTAAGGTCATTTCTGTTCCCAGCTGCAGGTTTGTGTTCTGTCTGATTAAAGCTGCATTAATGAGGGGATAAAAAAACATGCCCTTAATTAGCGTTGCTCCCCTGTGTATCATTATTGGGACCAGTGGTCTGGACGGTTAAAGTTCAGATGGAAAGAAATGGCTATGTTTCCACACACAGTTTGTAGTGTTGGGCAGGCACAACTACAGATCAAAATAACACTGAAGGGCAGAGTTTCAAAAACACTGCCGAACTTCACTCAACTCGCACAACGATGAGAGAAAAGGGACATTTTTGTCCAAAAAGGACCAAAAACCACAACCTTAATCTTGGAACGTTTAAAAATACTCTTGACATTTGTGTTGCCTGTTGACATACCGGTTGAGCCGGCAACGGGGAAGGCTGGGTCTTCGTTGTTGTCCAGCAGATTGAACTGTGAACTCGTACATCCAAACATGGGATCTTTGTCGCTCAACATGATCTTCAGCGATTCTTCCAGCGGGAGGACTGAGCCTAGGTCATTACCGCCTTCACAGCCTGTGTTCTGGCCCACTGCGATTGTTTCGTCCAGTTGGTCACTTGGTATTAAGTGGTTAAAGGCGTTCACAGCATCCATGAATGCTGCCGTCCACCTGTACCAAAACGTCATAATGAAATTATTAATATCGTATTAAATATGCCGTGGACAAAATAAATACTCTACTACTATTCAAAGTATTCCACAAAAACTTAAGTAATGCTTAAGCATTCCACGTGTAGTAGAGAACAATGATCTGTGAATATCATCCTATTATCCTATAATACACTCTAACGACTACGCCACTCCATGGAAAGGCAGAGATAGCCCGAGGAAATAATAATACATTTGTTTAATAAAGTTTCTGATTAACAATGGCCAGCATGCAGTTCTGTATAATGCCTGTGCTTGTTTAGTACCACGCTTTAGGAATCGAACGGAGATGCTATGGGTCGCTATGATGCTACGTCAAGTGGACGTCAATTCTTTTCTCTTTTTTAAAAAAGACATTTTCCGCGAATTACACATTTACATTAGTTTCTGAGAAGCCCCGAGTCTGTCCAGGTTGTGAGCATGGAAGCACCTCACTTCTGCAACATGCGAGACTTCAACTGGGGGGTCGCGTTAAGCCCCTGTGACCTGCATGTTGCCGTTTAAATCCTTTAGCAACTAGCATTGCTGCAAGGCCAGCGATGAAGAATGCGGTTGGCAACGCGCATAAAACACGATTTCACTAAAAACAGATTGTTCTTGAGGTAAACATTCTTTTTTAACGGAGTTGATGTTTGTGTGGAAAAGCCCACAGCTGGCAGGCGGAGTGGCTAATGAAGACTTTGCCTGGTAGCTTGCCACCGTTGTAGGACGGGGCTCTGCAAAGCGCTGTCTGTCACATATGTTAGCACGCTAACAACTTTCAGCGAGAAGTTAACGATACAATTCAGGGGAGAAAGGCCGCCGCGGTACCCACAACTGTGCACATAGCATATTCAAACCGGCGGGTACACCCGAATAAAAGTTAAACACTACTGCGTGATTTATGCTGAATGTGTGGCTCAGACGTTCGATATTGTCAGACTAGCAGGCTAGGTCGCGTTAGCATAGGCCTTCACTGCAAGTTTGTTTGTAGCCCGAGTGCTGCTAGCGAACCCCAGGCGAGCACGCCCACATGCAGCCGCTCCAGTTTAAATTCAAGATTTTTTTTTATTATTATTTTCGTCATATTATACAATGTTAGTGCCTTTGCCTTACCCCGCTCTCGCTGCCGCACACTGTCCAAATCATGTACGGTTACATACTAGCACAGCTGCTGTGCACCAACTTCCTCTAACTCAGCCGTCATTCGTCCCGCTGCTGCAAAGCCCGTGACAGGCAGCGCTGCTGGGTCACGTGGTTTGTGTTTACAGGTAGCTTAGCAGCTGGTCGGAGTCGCGGTGAAAACCCCGTCTATGGCATTATCGTAACGAACTGATCGGGTGCTATTTTTTATGTCTTTAGATTTAGCTTTAAAACAATTGAGAAAACGAAAAAATAAAAAGTTCACGCACAGCTCACAATCTCTTGTATCAAATCTTTATTAAATCAGAGGTATTAATTGAAAAAGCGCAGTCTTTACGTTTATCAAATCATGTCTATAATCTATATAATAAATTTAATTAAAATAAAAAGAAGGAAAAAAAAAACAGAATCTTAGATGTGTTCCTGTCATGACTTATGATTCCTGTTGCGTTTGATGCTTGTGTCAGAATCTACATATAGCCTTACAAATGATTTCACTTTGGACATATGTGGACATTGGACATCAGTCTTTTATATAATCAAAATGACAAACATTCACACCAGGCTGCCCTGTTTATTAAAATTACAAAATCAAAACGCTATCGATTCAATTCTTAGTATACACAGTGTCGCTGTTCAAGCTGTCATTGTTACCAAATAGGAAGGTTAAACAATACAGCCAGCTGATTGAGGCAGGATTTTCATGAATGAGGCCATTGTCATATCAACGACCTCAGAATAATGCTTTGTGCCAGGACAGAAGTAGATACCGAATAACATTAAGACAATAAATATGGTCTGATATGTTGACGGTTCTGCAATGAATAATTTGCTTTGTGCTGGATGGATGCTTTGAAAAAATACCTTATTTAGATCAGTTTTCTCCCACTACGTAAACGAGACAGGGAGACACCCATTTTATTACATTAATACCACAAAACATACGTACATGTGTCAAACTGTACAGGAGCTCTAAAAATGTTTTTGCACTGCTAATGTTTCTAACACAAATTTTTTTTCTAAAGAAATGATTAATAATGCAAGTATTTTTATCCAAGGTTCACTGAAAGAGCAGGGAGGCTGAGATTGGATATTCTTACACAAACTCTTGCCATCTGCTCTAGTGTATACATTTATAATGTAAAAATCTTTGACCCGGAAAAGCAGAAAATAGTATTTTCAAACCACTAATGAAATGAGTCCAACTCAATTTATAATTTACACTCTTTTTTTATGATTTCATTGCGGGAGACACAGTGATTAACACTGTTGCCTCGCAACAAGAAGGTCGAGGGTTTGATTCCCGGGGTCGGGCCCTCTCTGCTCTCCCTGACACGTACATTCGGCTGGCTGGCAAAATCGTACAAGTGGGAGTGTAATTGTGGCCTTTTGATAAACTGGGTGGAACCTGGCCATTTTTGCCCCTGTGAGAGCCGGGATGGCTGTCGGCACTCGTGCCACCCTGAGTGCAGGATAAGTGGCGACAGAAAATGGATGGCTGGTTTTATGGCCTGCCAATATGACTTGTTAAATAACAGCAATGGAGTGGAAACGGTTATTGGGAGAGAGTCTCCTGGAACCTGTCGTTGGGGTCTAATCCATACCAAAGACCCTCTTGGTCCACGGCTGCCCAGGCCATTCGAGTCGTGGTGAATGTCGCCGCCCACTCCCCTGAAGGAGAAACCGCGATCGAGCCTCCTGACCCTCGGACACGATCGGCCATGTGCTGCAGAGACAAACGCGACGACTCTTCCACTGACTTGCCTGGGAAAGAAATTTGAAAACGCACAATGGAGACAACCGTGCACTTTAAATAGACCAGTCTGAAGTCCTGGAATACCATGGCAACTAGGCTTCAAGCTTCCTTCATCAAATCTAATCTTGCTTCTCAATTAGCAAATAGAAAAGTTTATATCTGATAGACAACTAAATATTTCTGCTTAGAATCTAATTTTACACCATATAAGACATTATTTCCACACGCGTTAACTTTTGGTGGTGGTTTGTCCTGCTCAGCCGCAGCCACTTTACCTTGTTCGACATGCGAGAGGATGAGTCTGGCCAACGTGACTTTAAGAATAGACTCTCCGTGGCCTGTGCACGACACCGCGCCAATGGAGTTGTCTGCATATCCTCCACAGCCTTCAGGACAGAAGAGGAGGAAATAGGCATGAAAATACTGACAAACAGTGTCATGCACGGGTCGCTTTGAAGACTACCAGGCGTTTATTACACCTTTAAAAAAAAAACGAGCAATAATAGAGCACTGACTGTGTACTTATTTCAAACAAATTGCTCAGTTTAGCTTCTAATGAAAGAAATCAAAACCTTTTTTTAAGAGATGTATTAACAGCACCGGAATTACTTCTTCAATATGGACAAATCTCATGTATTTATCAATTGTAAAAAGTAAACATGGTCCTACCAATGACCGGCGAGTCTCCAACTCTGCCCACCATTTTATTTCTGATGCCCCCAGTTGATGTTGCGCAGGCAACATTACCGGCTCGGTCGACAGCGACTGCACCGACGGTATCGTGGGCCCTAAATGGCACAGACAGCAATTCAAGTTTATTTACTAGCGCCAAGTCCATAAAAGTCACTTCAGGCCAGAAATATTGGAGACACTGATGGCGCGGGTCTTTTTTTTCAATAACATAAACAATCTTTAGTTTTATTACCCACAAACCCGCAGTGCGACCCAGAGCCGACTGCAATCACTGCCGCAGAGGTGTAAAAAAAAAAAAAAAAAAGACTGTCGCGAAAATATGTTCGCCATTTCCTGCTTACACTGCCTTTCAATTTGGCGGAAATATTCTTATACACTTGGTGTTCTCCCCCAGCGGGCTCCACCAGAGTTCCCTCTTCATTCCAGCGTCTTGTCACTGCGAGGGCCGGAATGGGCTGAGATGATGTCGCGCGGCGGAAACCTCGAGCAAGAAACTCAAAGGTCAGGGAAAAGTCAGGAAAAAGTCGAGCAGTGCGGCCGCTCACCACCGAGAGCTGAAGTCCTCCTCCACCCCCGTCACGTAGGTCTTGTGCTTCTGCCACTCCTTCCTCTCGTACTCCGACACCAGCGCCTCCGGGGGGACGGCGGCGACGCCGACGCTCTCCGCGAACTGGTTCGCGCCTCTGCCCGTCAGCATCACGTGCTCCGTCTGAGATTGCCAGTGTTGTGCGGGGTGCAAAAAGGGGCTCCGTTCATTGTTTGCACACTAAAAAGCCGTTTGACATTCAGGCCATCGGCGGACCCCTGCGTCGGTAAAGTCACCTTTTCCATCACCGCCCGCGCCAGTGTCACGGGGTTGGCGATGTTCTTCACCGAGGACACGGCGCCGCAGGCCAGCGTCCGTCCGTCCATGATAATGGCGTCCAGCTCCACCTCTCCATCAATGTTTAGAGTGGCTCCGTGGCCTGCGGGTAAATGGGGCAATCAGTCGCTACCGGCTCAAGAATTTCTTTCAGGCATTCTCATGGCCCGACGGTCGAAAGGTTAGCGTCGAGGGTGGCCTCGAAAAACTGGCAGGCAGTTGGCGAAACTGGGAGAGCAGAGAAAGCAAAGCTTTGCCGTGATTGGCCAGTGAAAATAAACTAAATGTCTCTTCTTTGAATTTAAAATGTATACATTTTTGGTATTAAAATATAAGCAAATGAGCAACAGACTTCATTCAGCTTAAAGCACTGCTGCAGTTGAGAATGTCACGCTCTGTTTTAGGAAAACTTTAAGCTGTAAAAAATGTACTTTGTATGGAATGTTTTTATTAATAAAATTAATCAGCAGCCATAACATTACCTGCTCCGATATTCCCTCACAACGTCTTAAGCATACAGCTAAATAAAAAGCGACTGATTTATTAACATTAGTCTCTTTTATTTATTTATTTATTTATTTATTTATTCATTCATTCATTTTATATAGATATAAATCACAGCGTCCGTAAGCAGTTGCGGCCCCGTGACCAGCAGATGGAGACAAAGATCCATGGCACAGCGCGGCTGTGGCGATGGGTTTTACTTGTTTGATTGTTTTGCGGTCTGGGTTAATACCTAATATCTAATGAGTGCTTATTAGTAATAACGAACCTGCATTAAAGACACTGTTATCCTCTAAAGCCCTGACAGCGGCCTCGACAGCATCCAGCGCGCTGCCTCCGCCGAGGAGCACCGAGGATCCTGCTCGCGCTGCGGCCTTCACTCCATCCACCGAGGCCTCGGCCAGGTGCTCAGGTATGGACCACGCCCCGCCGTGCACGACGATCACCGCCGACATCTTCAATTCCCTGCAACAATAACGAAAAAAAAGAAGATAAAAGTCATTTGTGACGCCTGACGTAGGAGGGGTGTAGGGTACAACCTGACTGTAATAGCTACCACAATCACACAGCCTGTTTGTTTTTACTTTCAAAAAGTATCCACACAGGTACCACGTGACCTAAGGCGGAGTTGAGGCTCGACAGTGTTTATTTCTCGCGGGCTCCGACCACAGGAACCGCACGGGCCACTTCAGATGGCTTGAACAAAATTCCTGTAGTTACAGGCTAGTTCGCGTTTAATGCGACCGTCTAGGTCCGATGCGTGACGGGGAAAGAAAAACATAAACTTTTCAGTACCTCGTTGTCCTCCTTCACGCTGCAACTGGCAAGCACAAGGCCACGGTCACGTGACCACATCGGATTTCTTTGGAGTTTCGACCTCCATGTGACTGAATGATAACAGCGTGTTCAATGCAGATAGAACTTCCGGTATTACCTTCAAAATAAAATCCACTGTTAACCACTGTTAAAACAGGATGCACTGTTAACACAATGCATCCTCCATTTATAAATGTTGTTACCATTCATTATTATTCTTTTAGCCATAAGTAAGAGACAGGTAGGAATCGTGATAGTGACTGTTGGAAGTGAAAACGTTACATTTTCGTCATATTTTGCAGAGAAAGGAACACTTAGCCGCAGTGATTAAATACGGCCATTCATTTGCAATGTTGCAAAATCACCACTAGAGAGCGCTATTACTGCATCTAATAAAAGTTTAAATAATTTCTGTACTGCGTTTGTCTATCGTATTAACGTGAATTTGTACTTTTGAACAATATCAGTCAGCATCATCAGACCACGAACGTTATGCTGGAAGAGCAGCATGGCTGTCAACATTGTCAAGGATCAGTGAACACAATTAAAAGAAAACAGTGAAAGTTCAGCGGTTACTGTTGTTCATCTTCACTTTTTACTGGGCACAAAGTTACATATTATATGTGATCTAACATTTGTTTTGAGAATAATAAAAGTTTTCCACTGTCAAGCTGTTATTTCCTATGAATAACAAATACACAGAACAGCAAAAACACCACATTCATATTCAGCACATTTGCATTAGTTAAGTCAGGTCACAGAGGCGGGTTTATTCTCACAGCCCCAGCCTAAACATCTCTCATAACTCTCAGACTGGAGGCATTATTTGGGCTGTTTCATTCCACCTTCCCTTTTCTGAGCTGGCATTTCTGTTTATTTATACCTGCTCTGCACCCAGGGACGCATTTTCTGTTAAGCTTTCTGCCGTTAGCCTTCACAAGCTGGTACAAGGGATGGCAAGGAGGCATTGCTCCACTGGATTTAAAGTGTATGGTCTACAGGGACACAGCCATTTCACTAAATAGAGAATGCTGCAAATCATATGGCCTGCTGCATCATGTTCAAGTAGCCGCACGCTACTCACTGTCTTTGTGATGCCAAGTTGTGCATTTGGAATCAGCTCAAAAGGTCACACAGAGACAGAATTTGTCACTCACTGGCTTCTTGTGCATGAAACTAATTTGTGGTAAAGTAACGTGCATGGCATGCTGAGTTCCAAAGACTTTGTTATTCAAGTCCAATCAAAGCTTGCGGGCAAGGGCATCATCCTAATACTAATGTCCAGACTGTCACAACTGACACGGCTAGCATCATTTCATTCTGCTCATAACCTCTGTCAAGTAGTGTCATAAAAAACACCTTACATGAAAACAACTGGACGCCCACTTAATGCATTAGTGGCAATTGGTTATAGTTATAAAAAAAAGGTTTTCCTGTGGCTTTTTATAGAACCGCCTTGCCATTATTACAATGACACTGGGGCAATTAATGCAAAAACAAAGCATAAGGTATTTATTTAAACATTGGCCAAAAGAAAATTTAGTCAGAAGTTAATAAAAAAGACTTGACATATCTGATAGTTGTTCTAAATTAGGGGTATGACTCAGGAACTTTAGCTCCACAGTAATAAAGGCTTGATATTAAACCCATTATTCAAATCTTTATTTCACAAGTTGGACTCAAATTGAGCAACACAAGAAATCATCAAATGAAACGTTGGTAGATCCACAGAAAACTGCATATTTGCCTTACATCAGGATCCCGTAAAAACATGTTCCTGCTTCTCATTAACTTTGTATAAGTTTGAGTGCCTTAGTGACATCACAAAGGACCGGGTATAAAATTGTGGTTATTTTTATGGTAAGAGGAGCAAACCAAAGAAATGAGGATGGGATTTTCTCATTGCTGGTGAGTTCATTGACAGGCTGGAGACACATCACTGCAAGCAAACTCTCGTAATGCGACCTGACGCGGGGACTTTTAAGTACATCAGGCCTCAGCCAGTCATGGTGTGTAGGATGTGCCGTGAAGGACTTATGAGGGCGGGAAAAATCCAAATAAAAAAACAACGTGTTTTGAATTCAACCCAGAACTCACAGTATCGACCATCACTCCCACTTCCCATGTCAACACCAGGACCTGGATTAGCTGCAGCCACGCTAGCATCATTTCATGGCGCTGAAGGCGCTTCAGCACCATGGACAGCGACAGGACAGAACACTCAGGTGAGCCTCAGACAGTCCGGAAATTTTTGTATCTGGCAATCAGTGTTGTTGGGATTACTCCATAAAAGTAATCCAACTACTGATTACTCCTTCAAAAGTAATCTAATTACTTATTTCACTGCTTTGTTTTAGAAGTAATCAATTACTAATTCTTTTAGTTAAAAAAAAAAAAAAGAAGATAAAGTAACAGTTGCTCAGTGCTTTGAAATGAACTTTATTAAAGTGGTTGGTTGTCTTCCTAAATTTCAGACATTTTGTGGATAATAAGAAATTTTTAGCTTGCAAAATATTTCAGAAAAGTAACGCGATTGTTACTTGATAAAGTATTGTATAGTTACCAGTTTTGCCAGAGTAATCCCGTTACATTACTGCGTTACTCAAAAAGTAGTTTAATTACAGTAGTGCATTACTTGGCAATAGATTACTCGCTGTCAATAATAAAGGAACACATCTGTTTCCTATCTATCGTCTGGAAGCTGATGTACCAGCCCTAAACTCTCCCTCAAGAAGGTTATCAACTGAATTTGTTCAGATTTTTTTGTCTTAAACTGCTCCAACAGCGCGGCTGCAGGTCCATGTGCTCGTCGTCATCGCCACCATCAGCAGCAGCAGCAGCAGCAGCGGCAGCAGCATTCAGCAGTTCATTGTCGCCATCACCAACGATAACTTTTTTCCCACCATCTATTTTAATATTTTCTCTTCTCATCGTTCATTTCGCCTCGCCGAGCTCATCGCCCAATTGATATGCGCTAAGCAGGAGCCTTTGTTTTTCCGCCACAGCCAGTCCAGGAATATGGCCAATAATGTGGCGAGGGGCGGGGAAGCAGCGCGGGCTGCGGACCCAGCGAGCGTCTGACTGGCGGAGCGCCGACGGGGAGCAGCAGGCGGCGGAGATGGGCTCACATCTCTGAGTCACAAGTCACACCACCCTTCCAGAGAGTCGACACCTGGCACAGTGAAAGACAAATCAGAAAAAAAAGGGGACGGCAAGTTGATGATTGAAAGGATTGTTTTCCGCCTCTTCCGTTTCTAAAGGGATATTTTTGGGTTTTCTTTTTTTTCTTCTTTTTTTTTGGGGGGGTGGGGGGGGGGGTCGCGGCGCTCGCAGCTGAAGACACCCCAAACAGGGAGGAGGAAGAGGAGTAGTGGGAGGAGGAGGAAGAGGAGCGGGAAGGCTTTCACGCTTTTGCACCCCGAGGCTCAGTGCCCCTGACGTCTCACCTGCACGACCGCCGAAGAGCTCCGCGGGCATTAGAATGCACCCAGAGAAGCACTTGCCGGAACTGATGGCCGAGAAAAACAGCCTGGACCCCTCCTTTGTGCACGCGGTGCGCCTGCTTGCAGAAGGTACGCCGGCTTTTTTTTTTTTTTTTTTTTTTTTTTTGGTCACCGACCTCTTCTTATTGAACGTCTTTAAGGAAACATGTCTTCATCACTCCTGAATCTTCATCTTCAAGCACTGAATTCCTAGTGTTTTTCTTTTTGTTGTTCTGAGACGCTCTCATCTGGCTGGAGTGTGGAACTTTTGAGACGCAGCCAGTGAATCTGCACTAAAGTTATTTCCTCAATTTAACTCCCTGCCCTCCATTTAGCTGCTGCCAAACTAGTGGAAATTACATTTATTCCCAGATTATCTCTGCTCCTAAATCCTTAATGTTTATGCATGTAATGTAATATAATGTACCCCCAAGTTAATTTTAGAAATACTACTTGTATCGGCACTTTTACCTATTTATGACTTTCCATCTGTTTTTGCATTTGTCTATTTTGTCTTATCTATCTTTATGCTCTATAAGCTACAATGCACAGCAGCTAAACAAAGTTTTGTTGTATGAAAAGTATCTATCTATCTATCTATCTATCTATCTATCTATCTATCTATCTATCTATCTATAAGCTTGATCTATTTTGAGTTCCGCTGATTGAGCATCAGTTTGACACCTATTAGACCTTGATCTAATCTATTTCATCAGTCATCAGAAATGCTAATTAGTCCATAACACAACTTTGGTTGATGGGCAACTGCACCTTACCACAACCCCTGAGTTCCGAGTACAGTGACTGAGTGCATTCTAGGCAGCTGCTGTATTGTCTCATCCCTTCCTAACCGTAACACTGCACTGTACGTCCGCCGAGCCTGTGGGTGAAGGCTCTGTCAGGATGATGTAAAAGCACCTTTTCAATTTTACTAGCAGCTTTGTTCTCATTCACATTCTGCAAGTGTTGCGTTTGATAAGAGATGAATGGGAACGACAGCAATACACAAGAAGCATCTCAAGATGCTTTCTGGCTTGCGTGCGTTGCTCGGGTGGAACTCCTGCATTCATCGCGCTCAAATAACGCAGACGACGTGCTCTCCGACGCCACGCGGAAGGCAGACGCACCTCGGAGGAGGCAGGGAAAAACAATTAGAGTGTCGCGCTCCGGTAGGGAATGAGTTCAAATGATGCACTTCAGCAGAAATGGAAAGCAGCGACAGTCTGGCTTATTTGTGGAGGCGCTCGGTGTCGATGGCAGCCTGGTGACAGGCTTTGAGGCGCTGCGATGATGCTGTTCAAAAATTATTAAATCAAGGGTAAATGTTTTTTAAAGACAGTCTCTTTTATTCTCATTATACTTCTCCCGGAAGAGCATCAGACTCATTACAACAGTAACTCCCAATCTATATGCTTTCATGTCAGTTTCATACAGACACATGGTCACACGGGGCACCTAACACTTTACATACAGGAAGGAGAAAACAAGTCAGAGAGTAAACAATTCATCCAGTGCTGCAGCTGTGTATGAAAACACACACAGATAAAATCTGGGAGGGAAGAAATGCATTCATTTGTTTTAACCGCAAACCTGGGGGGAAAAAATCAGGTTCAGTTGAGTTGAACTTTTGTCGCTTTTGCCTTTTCACGTCAGGTGATTTTGTGCTCTATATTTCTACATTTGAGGAACTTGTTCACATCTTGTTCATTTCGTCTGAGTCTTACAGCTAAACTGGCCTGAACGTGGTGAAATCAGATGAATTCGTTGCAGGGCTGTGGCAGGAGGCTCCTCTCCCCGGTCTCTGCCTCATCCGGCCGAGCTTCCCACTTCAAAAACGTGTTGATGAGACACCTGACAGATTGATTCGGGGAGGGGGGGGGGTTGATTCACACGACCGGATTGAACATTCTGAACATTCTGGCCTATTCGGCCCCAATGAGCAAGCAGCGATCGAGTTAAATTAAACTTTCATTGCAGCTCTGTGAGGATGCAGAGCAGCGGAACTTTCGGTTGGGGGTCGTTGAGGTGAAACGGTGATGAGCTGCGGCAGGCTGTGAGTGCATCCTCCAGCGAGAGTGGACACTCACCAGGGTAAACTGTCGGCTCAGGCGCTGAGCGGTGTCGAGGTCTGCGCGTCTTCCTAGCGAATGGAGGTCAGTCGGCGGAAACAGTGTTTATTTTTTAAGCCACTTTCTCGCGGGCGTCATCGCTGCGTGCAAGCCTTTGTTCGTGCGCATAATACCGAGCTGCGCGTGTCGGTGGACGGCGGGATGGGGGTGCGTTTGCAAATTTGCACAGATTTACAGCTATTTATCCTTGAATGGCAAATGGAGGCAGGCCTCTCTGCATTATTCAACGCCGCACACAGTGTAACAAAAAAATTGCTGCTGTAATGCTGCGTGGATTCATTATGGTGGCCATTAACAGCCTCATATATTCACGTGCTGGAGCCGCGTTGCCTCTTGGCTCGTTTGCCTTTTTCTTCGAGCAGAGTTAAAGCGTTCGGGGGGGAAGCGACTCTTTAGCGCCTGCTGCGAGGCAGGCCGCGCGCATGGAAGGCATTCATGCCGTATGTAAAGTAAAAGCAACGTTTTTCGAACATTATGCCGCTTGTCAGCCATTCGTTGCACTATCTCAGCAAAAAAAAAGAGAGAAGTAATGACTTTCAGCCGAAGTTTGCTGTTTTGTGCGAGTTCCTCTCTGTCCTCGTTTTGCAAGTGGGTGTAATCCAAGACAATGTGGGCTTCACCGAATCCCTGTTGTGTCTCCCCTTTGTTTTGTTTTTTCTTTTTGTTGTTGTGTTTTTCTTTCTTGTTCCTTCCTGCAAGACGTGCTACCGCGTAGCCCACGTCCTTCCACGAAATCCAATTGGCTTTGTAATGAAGAAGAAAACTTAGCAGCAGAGGAGAACAGGTTTGATAGACAAGGGGGAGTAACTAGCTTGGAGGTGGTGTCGGGGGGGTGGGCAGAGGTCTGCACTGTCTGCTCGTCTTTTCATTATAACAGCAAAAGTGGAACATTTACTCTAAATTATTTCGCAGTCCCGGCATCTAGTCTGCATTGTCACAAAAAGCTTTTTTGATGGATTATACAATATCTGGAAATGCCCCCCCTGGCGCTGTGCTGCGAGGTACACAGACAATACATAGTAATCTGCATTAGATCCAAACGCTGTCGACGTTCCTGAATAAAAGATGAGCGCGTGCGAGGACAAGGAGGAACACGAGAAAATCTAATGCAACCACGCCGTCGTGACTGTCAACATTCAGAAACTTTAACTGCCACTTCAGAGCGATATTAAAATGTCTGAGTCTGACACGCCGTTGACTGAAGCCTTCAGCGGCTTGAGATCGGCATCAGTCACTCTATTCGCACTCGAGTCGGCTGTTTACGCGGCGATGTCTCGGCGTCGCTCTAGTGTTGCCCCCCGAGGCAGAGAGGCTTCGGAAGAGGCCGACGGTGAAGTGGTGCTGCCGTTGCACGTGAGCAAACAGCCTGAGAACGCTGAGAGCCGCTGGAAGCTCCGGGCTTCAACCTTTAATTAAAGACAATCAGACGTCGCAGGGACCCTTCCAGTGCATTGCAGCAGTTCGTTTTAAGTGGATAATAGATAGTGAGAGGATGTAATTAGAACTTTTGATGCCTTTGTTTGTGACTATGACCGGAGGGGATCCACAAACAAGCTGAACATTTTGCTGTTTTGTCTTGTTTTTTTTTTTAAGCATTGTCGCGAAACACAATTGCTGTCAAACAGCGAAATACAGAATGACAATAATTGAATTTGACTTCTATGAAAGGCCTGATATTACCAATGTTTTCCAGAAACAATGTGTCCAAGCAACGATCTTTCCTTTAATTCCTTTGCTTGTTGCCAGTTTTCAGAGGGCGCATAGCAAGACATGCACCTCTGTGTATTAGGTCTTTATGACATCACAAAGGGCACATATCAATTACTGGTACCTCTTTGAAGTCAGAGACAACTCCTCCTCCGCTGTCCGGATGTCTCCGTCTCCCTTGTTTATATCTCCATCCACAGACATTTAAGGGAAGCCTCAGGAAGCTAAAAACGGAGTCTTTTTGGGATTAGCAGTCATCCCCGGCAGTCGGGGGTGAAACATAAAGATCGGATCCTTCTGAGAGTCGCACTGTGCAACCCCGGGAGTGATTTGGGTGATTCCTCATCACAAAGAGGACTGTCCTCCCTCTAAGAATGAAATTGACTGTAATGCATCTCTTGTCACGATCTCACATTCCCAGTGTGTTCATTATGAGTCAGTGACCCAGCTCTGGGCGACAGATTAAGACCAACCCACGTGGTATGACCTATCGAAAGGACACACACAAAAAAAATCCATTTCAGGGAAGAAAGCCATTGCATTACATTTAGGGCATTTAGCCGTCTCTCCTTATCGAGAGCGACTTACAATGGGTGCGCGGGTCGAATAAGATTAAATTCCAAGGTCGTGAAAATTTCAGGCAAGAGATGAGAGTGAGTGGACGAGCTGCAGCACTCAGACGGTAGATTGCGGAGATCAGATCATGTTACGCCGCAACTTGTAGTTTCGCTTAAAACGAGAGAAGTTTCAGAAAAAAAGGCAACAAGGAAAGCGTGTGTTTAGCTTTAAAATGAGACCTTGATTAGAAAAGAAGATTACCTCTGAGGCCTCGGGTCTTCCCCTCTTTTGGAGTTGCACTGAAATGAGTTCTCTAAATCACTTTAAATTCATTTATAAACCGCAGATGTTTGGCAGGTATTGGAGGGAGGGGCATTCGGTCCTAATTTATCATATTCTAAAACCACTACAAGCCCACGGCTAATGTGCTGTTTCATCCAACAGAGCAGTAATCAGATTGACACAGAAGTGCTGGAGGGAACAGGATGCCAAGTGAACACAATTAGACCTGAGACAAAAAAAATAGAAAAAAGAAAGCAGATACCGATCATGAACAAAGGGCCGGCTGAGTGGATCAATCAATCAAACGGCGAATCGTTGCTGATGTGTGTGAAGCCGAACAGGCACCTGGTTAAACCATCAATTAGTCCTGTGTCGCTTTCAGAATGCACGTTGTTACTATACACTTTCCTCACAAAATAAAGTTGGTGGAACAACAGAAGACAAATTTTAACGTGTCTTCATTCTGCTCACGTTCGCAAACTATCCCTTTAACACAACAAAAAAAACGGAAAATGCAAAAATGACCAACAGATACGTAGATATAATGAAGCTGCTGATTAAAAAGTAATACTTTATCTGCTGAATTGCGCATAAATTTCAGTCGAGGTTAAGCCTGCTGTATTTTTTATGACAAATAGCTGTAAGTTAGATATATTATTATTTTAATTATAAAAGAAGCCATCTGCTTCATGATAATGAGCTCTTGTCATTTTGCAGCAAGGCTGTCGACGAAGGATTCTGTGGGGAGCAAACAGGTGATTGAGCGCATATTGTTTGGCGAAATAGCGATTGGCGCCGCGCTGCGGGTGGCCTTAGGAGTGAAGTGGAGCTCTCGAAATATTCTATAGGCTCGCCAGTGAACAAATGTGGTCCGTCGCAGTGCCGGTCACATGAATTGCAAAACGCAGACAAACAGAGGTGCATAATTTAAAAAGGGCTGCGGCTAACCGCGGGGCAGGGAGCGATTATCGCCCCTCTGCGTTTGATGTGAACAAGCAATTATTGCTGCGGCTGTTGAGTAATTAGATTGATTTATTTCCGCTGCTTTTGGTGAAATATATTGTGCCATTCGACAGGCAGGGGGAATCGGCGGTCGGCGGAGTCACTTTATAGAAGTCGGGGCTCTCAAAGTTGGAGTCACCCGGGGGGGCCTCGAAACTGCTCACAGCCGTCCTGCCTTTCCTTGCGTAAAACACATACAGTACCGCCGGACGCACAACAGCTCTTCTTTTCCTTCAGTGCCGGACAACGACGAATCAGGCTGTTCAAAAGAGACGCAGATTGCAGATTGCAGATTGAGAAAT
This sequence comes from Nelusetta ayraudi, assembly GCF_046127955.1. Lineage (NCBI taxonomy): Eukaryota > Metazoa > Chordata > Actinopteri > Tetraodontiformes > Monacanthidae > Nelusetta > Nelusetta ayraudi. The sequence goes on along the minus strand of NW_027466058.1, from coordinate 2,755,631 downwards.
GTCACCGCAGCCTCCAGCCACTGTGTCTTGACTGCTAACCGGACGGCATTTCATTTTTTGTCTCGCAACTTTCACCATTTCTTGTCTCCCCTCCCCACCCGGCATCAGCATTTGACTCTGGACACATTTATAACCAGCGGTTCCTTTTTCAGCAGGGGGAACAAATTGCCTGCTCCGGCAGCGGCATCGACTGGGAAGTCGAGCGGCAACCGCAGACGGGAAACACAAACAGTCAAAATCGTCTCTGACGAACGTTCGGCTCCCGTCCTGCTTTCCCCCCTTAAACTGCAGCGCCTTCTCTTTTCTCGGAGTGTTTTTTTTTTTCTTTTTCGTTTTCCTGATGCCTTTGCTGACATTTACACTGATGTTTTTCAGGTCGGTGCAATTTGCAAAATAAAAAATAAAAAATCAGGGCAGGGAAAAAAAAATTCTCTGCAGCGGCGCGGTCAGTCGCAAAAGTGCTTTCTTGGCACACGTCAATTAAAGAAAAAAATCCCAGAAACGCCGCACGTTTTCCCTCAGCGCTGATGTGTTTTTTGGTGATGCACGTAACTCAGCAGGCAACTGAAAGGCCAACGTGCATTTCTGAACGATGATGGGAGACGCCGGCAGTTAGCGCGTGCAGCAGCTTCAATTCGGCTCCATGCGTCTCCTTTAAATTCAAATTCCCGGCCGCCGTGTCCAGAACTGAACCCCCAGCTGCTCCCCAGTCGGCGCTGCCGCATACTGACCAAAGCCAACGTGCTTAAAATGAAGTCACGACGGGAAGCAAAAAAAAAAAAAAATCCTTGTATCCTAGCTCATACAGTTGCACGCCTTTATCTGGTGGCTGCCCAGTTAAACCCTGCCGTTTTTTTTTCCTTCCCCCTCCGTTCTTGGCCGCTGAGCTGCTCTGCTCAAGCAGTTTGGGCAGCACAACAGAGGGGATCAAGAGCACCAGAATAGCTGCTGAGTGTTTTACTCACTCAGTCCCACCACCACCATCCCACTGCCCCTCCAGTGAGATATTTTTTTTTTCACCCAGTGGGTGAGGAGTGAAACCAGTGACCTTCAAAGCAAATTCTCTCGCTCCTCTGATCTTAAGGCCCCCGTCGCTCTTCCCCGTTTGACAGGGACGATATGAGTGTGAACGTTTCTGCACACACACACACACACAAATAAATGTGTGTATAAATTGCAAGGTTCATATTCTCCTCCCTTTTCCCCTCCTTTGCCTTCCACCGCCTCCCTCACTCTCTGGTCTCCTACCGGGTCCGCTGGCAGGCTGCGGACCAGGATATTGGTTCCCCTCATTATGCGCCGTCTCCGAGTATAATCGTCTTCATGGGCTATAAAAGCATGATTACTCTGTTCAAAGCAGAGGAGGACTAAGCCCATTTGAAAGCGAAACACCTCACAATAATGACAAGGCTTGAAAAAAAAGAAAAAAACTTGCCTCCTGCAGAATTAATCTGTGAGGACATGAGAAAATAAAACGTGCTCGTTATCGAACACAGAAGTTGGGCCCAATAATGTGCATGAAATCCATTTTCGAAACAGAATTCACCCCTTTTCTTCAGGACTGCGACAAATACGCGAGACTTTATCACTGGAGGAGAGGGATTAAAAGTCCTGCAACAGGTATTAAGATTGGAACAGCAGAGTTCTGTTAGATTTAGGTAGCAAAACAGTGTCTCCGAATTCCCAATTGCATGCATTTGGTCCCTAAATAAGTCCAAATATTTTTCAGCGATTTGAAAAGTCAGATCTCACACTTGTGGTAAAGTTAAACGGGAAAAAAAGCAATAAATAAACCTTTCAGTTGAAGCCTTCTTTCAGTTTAATCCTTTTCACTTTCTGGATGAAAATTCGTCCATTTACTGGCAGCCTTCCAATGCTTTTGTCGACCAGATTGAGGCGGTTTTTGCTGATTTCTTTTCATTACTTTTGTGAGAGTTTTTGCAAAATATGGAAACAGCGTGTTCCAGCTGAAAATGAGCTCCCCGGGACGACCGGCTGCACAATCAGACCAATTGTGTCAAGATGGTAGAGAACCGTGCGTGTCAGGCCGCCGTGCGCGCTGTTATTTCCTCGACAATAACGATATCACACTGGCTGCCCCCTCTATCGGGTCAAACTGAAGGATGCGTGTCATGGCAGAAGTGTAATGAGCGAATATTGGAAGAGGCGGGGGCAGAGGCGTCCTTTAATAACTGGAGACAGGGCTGCACACAAAGGTCATGCCGAGGATTTTTTTTTCTTCGTTTTCCCCAAAAAAGACTGCAGAGTTTTAACTCATCCTGATGACAAGATATTTAACAAGAATTTATGAGCAAAAGAATCTTTGGGGGCTCAGTTCAGCAGCGCCGCCCCTGCTGCTGCTGTAGCGTGAGGGGAAATGAGCGAGAGCTGCCTTCGTCCCAGCAGATTTGTCCCACTCCTGGTGACGGCTTTTTTTACGCTCGCAAAGTGCCGAGCGATCCTCCTGTGTCCCGACTTTATTGCTGCTTACGAGGATCAGCGTTTCCCCTTTCGGTATCATTTTATTGTCCGGCAAACCCAGTGGGTATTAATTAGCAGCAGAGGATGAAATCCGCTAGGTGCACAACAGATAGCGTCATTCCTCTGCAGCACTTTATGTATAGCGACTTTCAGGTTAAGTGCCCTGAAAGCATTAATCAAACTATATCATCGAGTTTCAAGGCTTTTTTTTTTTTTTTTTGGTGAGGATCCAGGCTGTTTGTCTCTGCACCTTCAATTTACTGCAGCAATCCTGAGGATGCACTGGAGGACCGTTAAGGTGTAGTGGAGGAGTAGCATGATGCTGCAGTTTGATTAAACTCAACAATCTTTCTTTTTTTCTTTTTTTTTTCTTGCTGATAATATCAGACGGTTTGCATTTTTAATCCGCCATCTGCCAAAGTCCTGCGCTGCCGTGGGGATCAGAGAGCGCCGACAGCCAGCCGAGAGATTCCGTTTGCACCGAGGAGGAGCGCCGCGGGCCGAGAGAGCGAGCCGCTCTTCCCCCCGTTGTTCCTCTGATTGGAATTTCTGGATCATGAGATTACGGCTCCTGATGTGGAGGGGAGGTGTCGGGAGCCGGCTGGATAATCTCATATTGTGACGTTTTTGCAGCGAGAGCACATTTTGCAGCTGAGCGACGCGGCCAATCAGCGGAAATCTTGCTGCGTGATGCAGCACGTAGTTAAATTTCCTCCCTCCTAATGTGTCCCCGGCCAGATGTGACATAATTGTGTTGTTGTGTTGGGTTTGGCTCGCTTGGTTCACGGTGCTGGTTGAGGCCGGCGAGCATCTTATTGACAGGCAGCTGAATCAGTCTGACTTGAGTTGTTGCATCAGCCGTTTAACAAAACACAACATGCAGCATTTCTATTCCAGAATTATATTAATCAGGTTTGCTTGACGCTTTGTCGGATGAAAGACGGATGTTTTTGTTGGGAATAACAGTTTGCCCCCTTCAATCTGTTCTGCTTTTGCTCACAGCCTCGCCTGCATCTGAAAAATCTCCCTCTTAATAGAAAAAATGCAGGGTGTCAACAGAAACAGCAACTTTTCACCATCCTTGACATGGAAGGGGAGTATTGATACTTTCTGATGAGGATCGATCTGAAACCGCACACGTCTGCTATATCGCCAATATCGACAGCGACAAAGTCGGAGCTTTTTGATGCCCAAACGACCAACCTCTCATCTGCTGTTCCTAATTTTGTCTTTTTTTTTTTTTCCTTCCAGAGATTGAAAAGTGTGAAGGTGACGAACTGAGGAAAGATGGCGACATGAAGAAATACCTGGACGTCATCAGCAATAAAAACATCAAGCTGTCCGAGAGAGTCCTCATTCCCATCCAGCAGTACCCAAAGGTAGGGCACGCAGCCGATGTTGTTGCCGCCACTAAATGGCCAAAACTTTGGAAAAACGGGAACTCGTCAAACACTTTCTTCTTGTTGTGATGCAGTCGTCAAAACTGGTGGGAAAAAAAAAGAAGTTTCACGGAACTCGCAAGCGTGGAACAGTGACCATAAATCACAGCGCGGCAAAGTTCGCGTCACTCCGAGTCGCGGCTGACAAAGTCTGAGATGTGGCCCTAATGAGGCCGCTCCGCTCAGGCAGCTGAGCCGCGACGCGCAGCTGCCGCCGGGGGGAAAAAAAACACAGAAAAAACCAAAGGCTTCGGCGACGGCCCCTCTAATCAGAGGGCAGGTGAGCGGAGGTGGTGGTGGTGGGGGGCGGGGGGGGTGGTCTAGTTGGCGACAGCGTGGCGAAAACGGAGGAAGGCTCGGATCGACATTACAAAACCACTGACAGTTAAAATGAAACACATTGATCATCGCAGCTGGAGGGAGGAGCTCCAGGATCCGAGGGGGGTTTATCTCCCAACGCCAGACGACACGCTAGCGCCATCTGCCCCGCGCACCGACACCCTGCGTGTCGTCCTCGGCCTCGCGTCACCGACGGATCCTCCCGCAGGATGATGAGTGCTGCCGAGTGCTGGAAAAAAATATAAAATAAAATAAATAAACAAACTAGATTAATATGGAAAGGATCTTCAAGGTCTGCTCTGGTTATTCACAGAGCACTTCCGGCTTCAAGGAGCTTTTCATATCAAAACAATGTTTAGTCGGGTTGCGTGGCTCAGGAGTACATTGCAGCGGCTGAAGACGCAGTCGCTGCTGGTAAATTGAAAATGATAAATAAGACCAATGGATTTTCTATATGGAGTGAAATGGAAGTGGAATGAAGGAAGGGTGGGTAAATAGAAGCGTGGTCATTTCTTCATCTCAAACAGTTAATTCATCAAAACCTCACTACAGTGGTGGGCAAACTCGCAACACATACTATATTGCCAATGGTTCCATAACTTGTCATGTGACCTTTCCGACTGGCGTAGTTTTAGTCTCCCGGTGTCAAAATGTGAGCTGTTCAAACAGAAACTGGCAGTGAACCAGAACATTTCTTGGTGGATTCATGGATCAGACTCTTGTTTTTGTGATTTTTAGGGTTAATCACCTTATTGTAGAGCATCGAGCTCTGCTATAAATACGGAAAAGAAATGACGCATTGAAAGGTCCACAGAAGGTCAACATAATGACGCATTGTAGGTGCATTCTGAAATGTGCCCAGTATCCTCAAATCCCTCAATCATCGCCATGTTTGTTGCCTCTAACTTGAGTTATCCTGAGTTTTGTCCTCATACAGATAAGCTATAATGATCTGTCAACCTGTCAAAAGCCAATCCGCTGTGAAGTTCGGCCCTGCAGCCAGCTTCTTGTGCTGCTGCTGTGAGCTTTTATGGACTTATTTTCTTGCGTCCCGAGCCGAATCATCGTCCGTATTTCCACTGAATCTGGCCATGAATGTTCGGTGGTGGTTGGAGGGGTTTGAACAGCGCGAACCAAACAACATCCGTCTAAAACCCGCAGGACTCTATTTCCATCTGCCTGCGAGCGGTGTTTGAAGCCTTCTATTCACTTCCCCGCTTGTTGTTGTTGTTGTTGCAGCCTGTGATCAATGAAGGAATTACAGGAGCTCAGCAGCCAAACACAGATAATGTCCACCTTTCAGTCTGAGCCCGGCACCTTCCCCTCCCTCAAACATCCTCGCCCATCATCTCTCCGCCATTACAGGGGCGATTTTGATTTTTTTTCTTATCAGAGGTGGATTTGTTTTTTTTTGTGTGTGTGCTGTTTGACAAACATGAGGGACAAGAAGAGGGCAAATCTTAATGCTCCGATTTAAGCAGATACGCACACACACAAACACACACACACACACACACATTAATGATTCCAAACTAGGCGCCTCCGTGCCTGGGTCGGTCCTGAGCGCCTCTCAGGAGGACGCTTCGTATAAATCAATTTGCTGATTCCTCCTCAGTATCAATGTTGAGAAAGTAATTAAGCCGTGTCCAGGAACTCCTCACTCTATTACACTGATTGAAAATCTATATGAAATACCAAATGAGCCAGTTCCTTGGGAGGGATCCAAAATGACTCACAATGACATCGCTCTGCCCTTCTGCTTCTGCCTCATTAGGCGCATTTCCTGCGACACCAGTGTTTTACACCAAAGTTTCTCATAACTGACGCTATTCCATTTTACCTCCATGTCACAGCACGCAGGCTCCAAGTTACAGTCAGCCAGGAAAAAGTCCAGAGTTGTGTGGACGCAATGTTGACATCCATCGGCCCTCAGCTACACTCACTCACACACTAGTTGAGATTAGTTTAGCTAGTATTTTGTATACTGATATATTTTCTCATTGTTTTCAGCAAGTGGTACGTACAGTATATTGCTTTGTCAAGTTGATCAAAATCCAATGTGATAAAAAAAAAAGATGCATTGTTTTCTCACCTTTATATAAAAATAATTTATTTTGAATAGCATCATAAAGGCTCAAATAAACAATGTTTTCACTATCTAACTGAATTCAACTTAATGTTGCACCCTGAGACTGAGATCACATCCTTGAACATCTCCAGTGCAATACTGAGTAAAACCATACATACATGCATACATACATACATACATACATACCCATTGTCCATACAAGACAAATTCGTGTTAACATATCAACCTAATCTTGGGCCCTGCAAAAAAATAAATAAATACATTTTTAAAAAGCACTGGTCAATGCTTTACCCCTTTTCGGACATGAATAACATTATTTTAAGGCATGTTTCACTGGTGTTTGTTTACTTATCCTATTTTGTTATTTTTTATTAATTAATTAATTAATTCATTCATTCATTCATTCATTCATTCATTTTTTAATTTTTCTTTCGTATGTTTTGGTTTTGCATCCCTTTTATTTTCTCATTTTCCTTCATGTTCGAAATAAATAAATCAAATCAAAAACTATATTGGATAGTTTCCAAATGGGAAAAGCAAGGTTTCATTGAATTTTTGTGACTGTAATGAAAACACCTATATGTTGTGTCAAGAGATCAGGAGACAAATTAAAAAGGCAGTGGAGAGCCTCCAGGTCCCGCTGAGTAACGGCTCCTTAATTAGATCCACCTGGTCATCCAGGTGCAACTGGCCTCCTTAATGAGACGCTGAGTAAAACCAGCCGAGCTCAAAGGGGGGAAGAGATGCTTTGAACGACATCCAGCACTTTTAAGGTATTGGAAACACGGCTGTGAGGAAAATAAAACCAAGAGCAACAACAACAACAACAACAGCAGCAGCAGCAGCAGTAATGCGGACTCATAGTCCTTGTTCAGCGTAATGGACATAAAAGGTGTCAGCCCTGCAAAGTAAGCAGAGCGGCCAGGTCCAGGGAGACGGAGCAGTTGGCCGACCGACGGCTCCGGCCACCCGATCGCGCAGTCAGCAGCCCCGGGGCAGCGTGACTATCCGAAACGTCTCGGCAACACTGCACTTTCACTTAATGGTCATTAGCCACATGGAACGACTGTTTGATCAAGCATCGCCACAGGACCCGCCGACCTGTACCTGCACGTCGCTTCCGCTCATCCAGGCTAATGGCTGCCATCTCGCGGCTTTTTGGCAAATGAAATGCAAATGAATGTAATTATTAGCGGGGAGAGTTCACGTTGGGGCAACGTGACTGGTGGAAGATTAATGTCCTCTGCTGGTGGAACAAGCAGGACGGATTAAAGCCCTGTGTTTTCACATCACGCTGGCGGACGCAAACTGTAGGAAGACAGTGGCGTCCTAACAGGAAGTGCACGGCGACGTTAATGATGGATGCATGTGACTGTGCCCACCAGCCACTCCAACACTGCCTGAAATAGTATTTTTATAGTAAGTATCGTCGTAATTATGAAGCCATTGCGATTTCTTCTTTACCTGTTTTCTCCTCCTCCTCCGTTAACAACGTACATAACATAAATATTGCCCTCGTCACTGATATGAACTCAAAATGTAACCTCTTTTACATGATGGCAAAGGTACATGTACAATCATGGTACTGATAGTGGCAGCTAAGTCAACTTAACTGCCATGAGGAGGATTAGCACCGAGGATTTTGAAGATTTATGGACTTTTGCACGGTGCCACGGTACCGCAGCAGGTGTCGCCTCGCAGCAAGAAGGTTGCAGGTTCGATTACCAGGCCCTGGGGACTTTCTGTGTGGAACTGGCACGTTCTCTTTCTGTCTGCGCGAGTTCTCTCCAGGTACTCCGGCTTCCTCCTACAGTCCAAAGACGTGCACATTCAGCAAACTGGCAACGGTGAATCATCCGTGTGTGTGTGTGTCTGTGTCTGTGTGCGTGTGTGTGTGTGTGTAGTTTGTTGTCTCTGTGTGGTCCTGCGATAAACACCGGCGTCGCCCCAAGACAGCTTGGGAGAGCTCCAGCGCCGCTGTGACCCTGAGTGCAAGTCACTGCAGACAGTCGCCATGAACTCATCTTGTTGAATGCTGAAAATTTGATACCAAATATCAGCATCAGAATGTAAGAGCTTTACCTTTCACATCCCACCAAGTAAACACTTTAAATTATTTTTTTTCCCGATGGTGGAAAATGCTCAGTAATGATGCATTTGTGAGACTCCTGAAATTCCGACCTTTGACTGAGAGGAAATAACTGAAAAGCGAGTTGTGTGGTTGCATTTATTTTGCTTTAAAACTTTGGGAGGAAATTTTGTGACAGAGTTTCTGACTTGTGTCAGTAAACTGTGCCAGAAAACATTGTGACAATTGAGGCAATAACTTTTCTTGTGGTGATTAATATGAATATTACCATTGTATGTGACATAATAGTATATGCACAATTAGTTAAATTATCGGCATTTAGCATCTGCTGAGCTCTGGCTAAGATTATGTAATTTAACCCAAAGAAACATTCTAATGGAATAAATCAAATATGCCTTTTTTTTTCTGGGGGAAAAAAATCCAGTTTGGCTTCCCAGGATGATCTCATCAATGCATCTTTTGCAAACATTAAAATCCGAGTTCTCCGGTTTCTCCTTCATCATCGACCTAGCATAACATGTGAGGCTGCTTGTTGATTGGCCAGGCTGGCGTGTGGGAGGAAATATAGCTGTTTGGCTGCCAGTGTGCAGACTCCAATGCCAGACAACACAGTCGGTGCCAGACTTGTGCCTGCATAAGGAGAATTTAGCTTTGTTTGTGGTCTGTGGAAGTAAATTGAAATTTATTATCACATTTATTAAGCGACTGCCTGACAGAGTCCAAGTCTGATTGGGTTCCAACTGTAAACAGATGATGACATTTTTTAAACCCACCACTTTTCAAATGCAGACGTCTGAGAAAATGACTTTGTCTGCGACTTGTTCCAAACATTCTTGGCAGTGAATTCTCCAAAGTCCAGAATGTGCAGCAACCGTTTCAAACCGGCATGTAGAAAATTAACTTTTGCATGTTTTAAAAATCAGAAGCCAGAAAAAGCCGACAGCCGTTCGGAGCGAGAGAGTTTCTGCAGCTTGTTGCGCGCCGCCTCCCGTGGTGAGCCTGTCGTTAGAAAAAAAAAAAAGAAAAAGTGGGTGACTCAAGTGTGTGGTGCAGCACTCTGTAAAATGTTCATTAGGCTTGTTGTCATTTTATAGCCTGACATGATGAATTTACTTGTCCTTGCTGCCTCGCGCCACTGCCTCTACCTTCACTTTGACTCGCTCTGAAAAAGTGAGGAAACCTTGAGATGGGAGTCGATCTCGGCAGGGAGGGAGCGGGGAGGAGCAGGGGCGCCGCTCTAATTTGTACACGTGAGCTAATGATACAGTCGGCAGCGCGGTCTTGCAGGTTTTTACGCTGGGATCACTACTAGTCAAGCAAAAAAAAAAAAAAAAAAAGATAATCAGCATAGCCATTTTTATTATGTCTAGTAAAATTTATCTTCATCTTTTTAATGAGACAGCTTGATTAGCATCTTCTAACCTTGGGCTATGAGATGGATTTTCAATGTCTGACGCCGTCTGAGCCACTGTGCATGTATTGTATTGTATTGCAGGAATGTGACTCATTTCGCCTTTATTAATTTGAACAAATTGGACCCACTTCGGCTCTTTGTCAACGGGCCGCTTACCTTCACCGCGGCGCACGCGCTCACCGCAACACGTTGAAATGCATTTTGTCCTTGCAGGTGCCACAGTTTTTCCAGCTTATCTGTCCTGGTTATTGTGACCTTTAAATAGTGTGGCAGCCGCGGCTCTGCCCGTGGAGAAATTCCATTTTTGTCCCCCGTGAGATGTGGGCGCCCCCAAAGAAAGGACTATCATGTGGACAGGTGTTTTGCTTAGATAAGTGCTGAATACAGTCCAGGCAGAGCCGAGAGCGAATTAGAATGAAGCACTCGCGCGATAGAATCGCGGCCCCTCTTTGGGGATCCACTGAGTCATGATGAGTTTGTCTGCCACAATGCTGCTCATGAGATATAATAAAGATTAAGTGCGTCCCTCCCCACCCCTTCCTTCACCCCTTCCTTCACCTATTAAAAATCTGGCCGCATAGACAATGCGCATGCTCCATGTGAAATACACCAACACCAACAGGTTTCCAGCAGGCAGTGAATTCATTCCCACACACACGAGTCAGATGTTGAATATGTGGACGAAATCTAAATTTTTGCCCCTTTGTGCTCTGTGGGAGAAACAAAGAGGTGCAGTGAAAGCAGATTCTTGTTGACAAAAGTAAACTAGAATATATATATATGTACATACATGTATATATAAATCTGTATCGACACACATCACCTTTTTCACACAATGTATGGAATTTAGCAGCCTGTCATTGGGACAGGCTGGAAAATTAATACCTAAATATGTTAACGTTGTTGAATTTATTTAGCATCTTTTTGCACGCAATGTTCTCCCCCTGAAGTCCTCAGGGATCCAATAATATGCACATTTTACGATTTTTCATTCTAGGCTCTGGTTCACAGTATTTTTAGCCTTCTGTTTTTAAAATGTTTCAATGTATTTTTTTCCACCCTATTTTCAACAAGGAACAACAGGAACAAAGTTTGGAGTCGTATTTCTGCGTAACCAAAATAGACCACAGATTGTAGTAGAAGTGTGGCTTTTGCAATTATATTTCAGACATCTCCACCTTAAATAAATAAATAAATGAAGCAACACAGGCTCCTTATCAGAAAATAGGGCAGAGGGTTCACCTATGCAGCAAAAGCAACACGTGAGATCCGTGACTTAACATTAAAATAAGAAAATTCCTTGACACCGTATCAGTGAATAATGAGAACGCATTGGCATAATCTAGCAGCATGAAAAACTCAAATGCAGACTATTAGTGTTGCTTTGTGTTGTTGTTTTTTTGGGGTTTTTTTGTGGTTTTCGTGAACCTCACACTCTAGACGCAATGTTTCCCAAATCCGTGAGATTTATTTTGAACCCATTTGGAGAATGCTAAGCCGCATGTAAGAATTCTGTTTTTAAATGACAGCAATCCTCACTCCGTCCAAGGTTAAGCTCTGACAACCATTGCAGCCAATTATTCCCTAAATGTGAGATTCCGCTCGGTGATGGTCAGAGCGGGACTTGGCTTTTTCAATCTTGGCAGGATTGTGGGAAGTTTCCACCCTGACGTTCAGAGCAAAAGCGTTTGCTTGTTAAGGACTGCGGCCTGTTAGGGATTCAGTGAAGAGGGGAGGTCTGATTGTAGCAATCATTAATTGATTTTGCTTCACCGGTAAAACACAGCGCCGGCCCCACACTCTCCCGTCCTTACTGAGCCTTTGTACATCTGTGTCACATGAGCATCAGCGCCGGCTCGTCGCTATCGATTGGGGCTCGAGCTGCTCGCCGCATTTACAATATCTGTTGGTTTTGGTGTGTGTGTGTGTGTGTGTGTGTGTGTGTGTGTGTGATTTCCTCGGTCAACAGGAGGGTGTGTTACAGTTTAACAGGATCTGGCACATTTTCCCCCCCGAATATTTGCCAGTTTAATTAAAACGTCAGGTCTGGGAGGGGAGATAGTGCTTTTTATTAACCTAATGCAAATGAACACATTTATTTCTGCAATGTTTCGAGGATTAATCTCACCTAGACTGCCTAATGCTCTGACAATGGGCGACAATCCAGATGACGTCGGCAAAGTAAAGCCAGCCGTCCAACAAAACCGACGGCGGGCCTCTCGTCCGACGGCTGGTTCCACGAGTCGAATTCCTCCCGGTGGGAAGTTCACGGTTAATGTGTTCCACTCGACACACAAGTGGCGAACAACAAAGTGTGTGGAGCTGATAGGACACACTCCACTGACAAGCTCACAGCCCAGTCACCCTTAATGTTATTAAGGCGTAAACCTTCAACTCGAGGCCCTAATCCTCCTATCAGACAGGGCCTGGACTTCCCAAACAGCACAGTTCGCCAACCTGGCTGCCAGCAGCTCAGGACTTCTTGACTGTCCCCGCTGGAATGGCTTTGGGGGAACAGTTTCCTAGTTGGTTCTATTTGTCCTCAACGATTTCATGCGACTGACCTGATGCTTTAAACGTTGTGGTATTTTTGTTGTGCCTTGAGCTGCCAGAGGGTCGATTTGATAAATTTTTTTCTTTTTCATTTTGCAATCAGTGAGCGTTCATTTGAACGGAGGAAACAGAAAGAATTCCTGACGACAAAAGCACATGCAAAACACTTTTAAGGGCGTGCTTCAGGGAGCTCGGCACCTTGTTATTTCGTCCATCGCATTTCAAGGCTCTGAAACCTTTTGTTTTGTCGAGCCACTGTCGAGTGTTTTCGAACTGGTGCCCATTCCATCGCTGATCAGATCGCTTTTCTGAAGAAAGGAGCCTCGAAGGTGAGTAGTGATTTTGCTCCGAGCTCCTCCGAAAACCACAGTGGAAGAACAGGAAGTTTGAATTTGCCGTGTGCCGTAAGCTAGTGGCTCCTGCCGCTAAAGAGATTAGCATGGACGCTGCTTTAGCGGCAGTGTTATCGCAGCGTGCCGGCCAGCATTCTCATATTAAAAGGACAAAACGTGACAATGAGGGGTTTTTGTTCTTGTCAAGATGATTTCACTTCACTCCTCTTTGCTGAGAGTTTAGTTTGGCACCCGTGTTGAGGAACAGCTAACTGCAGGCCGGTGAGGTGTAGCTAAATGGACTCTTTGCCAGATGGCAACATAAAATCCACCAGATTCCATTATGCGTGCCAGATTATGCAGCTCTGAGAAACTTCAGGCTGGAGAGCAGATCTCATAAGGTTTGACAAACTACAAATGGAGGTGTTGTCTTATTAAAAAAGTAAGTTCTGCTCCTTGGCATCTCTTGTAAAAATAGACGAGGCATTTGTGTGGCGCTCTGAGTCACTGTAGTTCTCCAGGCCATGGGCTGATCTGCTGTCAAGTCTCCCTCATTGTTAAACATTATGGTGATGTGTCGCCATTGAGTTTGTAGAGAACATGAGACCCGGTGCCAGTTCCCTCTTAAATAACTAAAGCACTCCATGGCACTGACAGAATGATGCTTTTAGAAACATTTTACCAACTTGTTTAGGTTGTGCTACAACCTGTAAATAATTTAGCCGTGGGTGTCGGCAGCTTCAGTCATTTGTGGCAATGAAAAAATGAAAAAAACAAATTGTTTGTATTGAAGTATGACAGATTGTCTCGTTTAACCACTTTAAACATAGCTGTCCTGAAGATGGCACAAAACTGATCTCGTCCATTAAATCAGAGGCAGCATAGCCTGTTGAACCACAGTGAATATGGACTAGAATGACAGTGCCATAAATCAGGTGCTAGCCCTGTTTCAAATACACCTTGAAATAGAAATTGTGTTTTTTTGTTTTTGTTTTTGTGTTTGGCTGCTGCAAAAGTGTCGGATTAGAGAGCTTTTTGACAGAAATTCTAAAGAAAACTCTTTAATGCATACTCTCTCTTCAAAACCTTTCAAAACCCAAACGCTGCAGCTGGAGAACATGGCCTCAAGCAGAGATGGGCAGCAGGCAGCACAGGTCTCCTTCTCTATAATCCACAAACCCACTCTATCATAGTTTTGCGCGGCACTGTTGTTAATACATCATTTATATGTGCGCACACATTCGACAGCCACTTTATCCGGTACATTGGTTCAACTCCTCAGTAACAAATACATTAACCAGTACATCACATGGCAGCAACTCGGTGCATTTAAACAAGTAGACATGGTGAAGACCACTTCCTCAAGTTCAAACAGAGCATCAGAACGGGTCGGAAATGAGGCTGAAAATGGTGGCTGGTGCCAGACAGGCTGCTGGCCCGCAAGCTGCTGATCTGCTGGGATTTTCACACTGGCACAAGCATCTCCAGGGTTTACAGAGAATGGTCCCCAAAAGAGGAAAATATCCAGTGAGTCAGCGGCAGCTGTGTGGAGGGAAAGGTCTCGACAATGTCAGGGGTCAGAGCGGACAGACTGGTGGGAGACCACAGAAAGAAGAAAAAAAAAAAGGAACTAAAATAGCCACTGGTTACAATCGAGGTCCGCTTCAAGGTCTCAAGGTGCTTCACCTGCCTCAAGGTCTCAGACCTTGAAGCAGGTGAAGCACAGCAGCAGTAACAGACACCGGGTGCTGCTTCTGTCGGCTAAGAGCAGCAAACTGAGGCTGCGATTCACACGGGCTCACTGAAAATTGGACAGTGGACGACTGGCAAAACGATTTCTGGCGCAGCATTTGGGTGGCTGGTCGGAGTCTGGTGTAAACAACATGAAGGCACGGGTCCACAGTCCCCTGCGACAACAGTCGAGGCTGTTAGTGTGGACGATATTTTCTGGGCACAGCAAGTCCTCTGGCACTGCGCGCTGCTCAGCCGCAGCCAGTTTTGTTGCCGTCCATCTCTTCATGAGCGCAGTGTTCCATCATCTGATGGCCTCTTCCAGCGGGATGACGCTCCATGTCACAAATCATCTCAAATTGTTGTCCTGCAGGTGGCAATAGACTCAGTCCAGTAGAGCACCTCAAGGACGCGTCACAACAGGGAGTCTCTCACTTGCTCCTCCTCTCGGAACTTGTACTAAAACACTCGCTTCTGGCTAAAATATAGGAACTCTAAAGGTTTTTGCAAGCGGATCAGGTGGTAAAGCCACTTTTTTGAACGAGCCATTGTAGTTTATGAGTCCAAGTGTCCTTGAGCAAGACGCCAAAATCCAAACTGTTCCTTTTGAACGTTGACTGTGCAGCAGGTGCTGCCCTAAAAAAAAAAAAAAATGTCGCTGCCGTTGGAATGTGACTAGTGTGAGTGAACTGGTAGATGCCAAGATCTTCTTTCAAATGTTTTGGTGGTAAAAACAAGCCACAGAGCTGAGTTAGTGTGTTTGTATGTTGGCACAGCAACCATGTCAATCATGTTCTGGCTTGTACATTGCAGTTTTAGCTGTCAGAACACTTTGATTTCTTTTTTTTCTTTGTTCCGTTCAGGGCTCTGCGCACTTATGCATTCATCTGTTGCTGCTGTTGTGGTTGGGTGTTGCTGTTTTTTTTACTCGAACAGCTTTTCCACTTAATTCTGCGAATGTTTAATTTGCATTTCTGACATTTCCGCTGAGCTCTTGGCACCACCCTATTTAAGCCTCCATGCAACACTTTTCATATTTGCATTTGGCCTCTCCCAGACCTTTAAAACAAACAAACAAATAAATAAATAAGTTGCTCATTAACACGACTGATGCAAGCCCGACTGAAGCTGAAAGATTTCAGTCAGAAAATCTTATCGAAACCACAGTGCCACATATGGAAACACGTGTTTGTCACATGATCACAGAGTGTTCAAGGACATGTTAAGCAGACATCACTCTGAAGCTCCCTTTGAGTTAATTCAATAGTTTTCTGAACATGTCTCGCTCTCACTGTACTCTCTATTTGCCTGCGCTCTCCTCCATCTGCGTGCTTTTATTTTTTCTTTTTCGTTTGCAGGAGCAGATCATTGAGCTCTCAAGGGCCTTGTACCTGCGTGTTGACAGGATATTAAAACGAACATTCCTCAAGCACGCAACCAGGAAACAAGCTCAGAAACCCGAGCAAAGCTCTCGAGAAAAGCTCTGCTCACAGCTGGATTAGCGGGGCCGCGGACTCACAATGGTGCAACGCACCTCATCCCTCAATTCGTGCGCCGAGACGCACGCTTCACAATGCGGCATCGTAAAGAGCCGCCTTCGCCAGAACTGCCACATTGATAAGTAGCAACAAAAGCTTTTAATGAAGTGTTAATTATGTGCAGGGAAAACATGGAAAGGACGGCGATTATTATCGCTGAATAGTTGTTCAATGTCTGCTATGTTTTTGTGCACATGCACTTGTGTTGTGTTCGCCCTCCCACCCCCCCCACTGCTCGTTGGGAGAGTGGGAGGTTGGGGTTGCGGGGGGGCACGCTGCATCATTTCAGACCTCATTTAACACCGTGCCGTGCCCCTTCCGAGGGCCCAAACCGCTCGTCGCCGAGCACCTCCGCCGCTCCAGACGTTCATTAGCTTAATGAAAACAGGCCACTTCCTCTCCCACCGCCCAGCGAGCGTGTACTCGACACAGCCGCCGCCGCCATCTGCTCCCAGAGCTCCCCCGCCGGCGACGGGATCGTCCTGTCAACGCCGCCGCTGGAAAGAAACAGCGTCCGCCCGAAGGTGCCTGAATCGTCGCCGGCGGAAAGGACGGCCGAGGCGCGTTCTTTTTCTTTCCCTTTCCCTCCGTTTCTGTCTCTGCGTCCCGCGTCGCCCACTCCCCGACTCCCCTCCCTGACTCGCCCCCACCTGAGATGTGGCCGCCGTCTCCGGTGACGTTAGCGATGCTGGCGGAATAAGCTGAGTGTGCATCAGTCGTGGGAAGAGACTTGCCAGCAGCCACGCAGCTGGCAGCGGAGTTATTAGTCGCTCCTCAACGGTGGGAGGGCAGGGGGCGGGTGGAGGGGTTGATGAGTGTGAGGGAGGAGGAGGGGGCGAGATGCTGCTCTGTGAGAGGTTAATATCACTTCAGGGTCTGCCGTGGTGGGCGGGGGGGGGAGGTTCGGGCCACCTGTTCCACTCCACTCCACAATCCACTCCACAAAGATTTGAAGGTCAAAGCCCTGAGCAGTTTGAAAAGAGATTTAAAAAAAAAAAAAAAAAGCACAATACAGGTTGTTGTTTTTTTAATTGAATTATTAAAGGTCACATATTATGGAAAATATTTATATCAATGGACCCCCATAATTGTGAAAAATCCCTCCATTGCAGTTTTTTGGGTTTAAGTTCTACAAAAAAAAAGTGTTGAGTGTACACGCAGTTGTGTAAATTCAAGCTAAAGCTGAAAAAGCAAATGTGTGTTGGAGGCTGTAAACGGAGGGCTAAACAGACAAAGCTAAAAAAAAAAAAAACACAATTTTTTTGCTTGGCTTAATTTTTTTTTCTTTTTTTTTTTAAATCAGAAAGTCTGAGGTGAAAAAAAAGATACATTAACAGACTTAATATGACACCCTTAGAAGAGTAAATGATTACATCTCAGTTGTTCGTCCTCTCCATGATCCTCTGCTCGTGTTTCGCTCAGAAGTTTGAATATCACCCTTCAGATTAATGACCAGTCATTCCGCCGCTCTCAGCAACCCGCAGCTGCAGCTTTTCAATGTGTTCACTTGGCACAGCGAGAGGGAAATGATTGCCAGAGCCCTGAGGCGTAAATCTGATAGCTGGTCATCGGGATAGTAGTCCTTAATTTCCCACCGGAAGGGGCCTCATTATTTCTGACTGTATCTCATCACTGACCTTCAGGACAGCGTAGCGGCGGATGTTATTGGTTTGAGCGCCGGTGTGACATGGACGACCATAAACGGCAATAAGATACATTGAGACGGGGCAGTTCGGGCCAACGGATGGACGGACGCGCATCCTCGGTTGGACCGCAGATTAGAGACCCATTCACCCCTAATGCGCTACACACGGAGCACAATTGCATTGATTTATTGCAGGCTACGTTACACCTTTTTCCTCCCGTGACGAATGGGAAGTGGAACGCGAGATCCTTTGATAATAGATGACAAATGACCGGCGAGCATATCAAAACGGGTCAGGTTTTTCTTCCAGTGGGCAGGAAGAAGGGACACCTTCAGGCGCACTTGCCCATGTATTCAGCGTCATTTTTTTTTTTCCTTAAAGGCATTAATCAGAAACAGTGATCAGATGCCTGATTTTTTTTCCTCCTATGTTTGCAGTTTAATTTCGTCGGGAAGCTGCTGGGACCAAGGGGGAATTCCATGAAGAGATTACAAGAGGAGACAGGAGTGAAGATGTCCATCCTCGGAAAAGGGTCAATGAGGGATAAAGACAAGGTAGGAAAGATTGGGTTTGTCTTTTAATGTACGTGTTTGGCTGCTTCAAGAGAATCGAGCGACCTCAGAATCAGACCAGAATAAAACAGAATTTCCTCCTGAACGAACGGCAACAAGACTGGAGTGAATTGCTCTCAGCTGGCAAGCGCGTGTAGGCGAAAATGGGAGCGTTTCGTCCCTCCCTGTTGTTTAATAGCAAACTCTGTAACGTTGAATTATGAATGCAAAGTCATAAATCTCCTCACCAAAGCCATTTATCCTGCTGGCTCGCAGTCCCTCGGAGCCAAACTCAGCCGAGCGTGTGCGCAGGCAACCTGCTGGATTTAGCTTTGGCGCTCATAACAGGTCTCAGCGTGCGGCAGCTATCGAGTTCCATCGCTGATATGACTGCAGTCCTCCCGTTCTGGCATCTGGACATGACAAAAGACGTGCCGAGTTACCACCTCCGCGGTGCAACGGAAGCCGCATTTCATTACGCCGACAGCATGCAGGAGACAGGCCGATGAGGAGACTTTAACAGCAGCTTTAATGGCCAGCTAATCGATATTTGTATAATAAAAATGTATCGCATGGCGGCTTTAAAGGAGAGGTCGGGCTGCAAAGGCAATCTCACCTTAAGTTTCTCAGTCCCTCTGGAGCCTTCAGCCGTATCAATGATCATCAGCGAGTGTTGCTGGGTAACTAACCATGATGATGAATGAGTTAGGACTAAAGGAAAAAAAAATCTAAACTTTTTAGTTTGTTATTGACATAATGGATGAAAGAAACAGCTGTGACCTCAGCTTAAAAAAAGATGCTTTTCACAAATTTTGCATCCATAGTGATGTAAAAGTGCTCATCCTTGTTTATGAATTGATGCATCAAACCAAATAAAATCTACTTCATAAGTTGCAGAATTCAGTGAGGCTAGAAATGCGCGTGTTTGGTTAAAGAAGCGACATGTGCTATTCAGATTTCTTTGCTATGTACTGGACACAGTCACAGTATCCTCTGTATGTGTAGGTCTGTGCCATAGTTACTGACAATGCTGACCTAATGGTACTATGGTACTTAATGGTATTATGTCCATTATGTCCATTACACCCTCAATTTGCACAGTGGCTGTTAAGTGCTGGTGAAGCCAGAGGATGTGCAGATCTGTTTCACTTTACGCTTCGGTTTATCAGGTCGGTTTCGGTGTCCGCGGCGTGCAAAACTGTGACATCTAGTGGCGAAACGATATCGCACAAAACCTCTTTAAAGTTGGCCCAACCGTGAAGCTGAAAGCCTTCACTCATCTCGCCGTCCACACTGTGGACATGATTATTTCACACCATGTCTGGGCACAATTCTCTATTCCCTTCTCCCTTGCCAGTCAACGTCCACTTTTGTTCCAAGCCCAGACAGGAAGGCGGGCAGGCAGGCACGCCTGTATCTGTACACAGTCCAGCACAGTAGCACCAAGCAAGCCACCAATCTGAGCAACGAGGAAGAAAACACTCATCTGCAAAAGGCTACGATTGTTTTCTTTCAGTGCAGTTCAGCGTGTGTCTGGTGATGGGAGGAGAACAGTGCGTGTCGCTGGATGCCAACAGCTCCGGTCCTGCCGACTTCCCACTTCAACATTTACCGCGCAGCACAAGCAGAGATACATCGGCCCACTTCCTTGTTTTGGCACCGCCGTTGTTTCCAACACCTGCATCCAAGACCGCCTTGACAAGCCGTTCTGGGCACGGCGCCCGAGCACGAGGCGCCTGAAGTGAACACTTGAAGCGGACTTTTGGGGTCAAGCGGGCTCGGTTCCGTGTCTGGGAAACATCCTCACGCCGAGGCACCAAGATGTTTTCTTGGCCGGTGTCCTTCTTGGCCGACGCAAGAGGACATCAAAACCTTGGCTGGCTGCGACCGGGGAGCCGAGCCCATTCAGATTTTGTTCTTTTTTTTTTTTTTTTCTCCTGTGTTGCGTGTAGTTTGTTGCCAGTGCCTTTGTTTGTAATTAGTTAATTACACAAAGAGGATGTAAAAGGTAAAGAACAAGATGCAAAGCGGAGGCTGCAGCCTTATGAGAGGCAGTAAAAAAAAGTAAAATAAAAACATACTAGTAAGCCAGTCGACTTATAGGTGAGTGCCGACACCTAATTGTTTACCCTCCGATGGGGATTGTTGCAATTTCAGGTCTTTGCAAGTTGTTCTTCAATCAAGGATGCCAAAATTGGATAATGAGATTCGAACGGCTTCATCACTGTCTGCCATGCTTGTTTCGTCC
Organism: Nelusetta ayraudi; assembly: GCF_046127955.1. Lineage (NCBI taxonomy): Eukaryota > Metazoa > Chordata > Actinopteri > Tetraodontiformes > Monacanthidae > Nelusetta > Nelusetta ayraudi. The sequence continues at coordinate 2,735,181 of NW_027466058.1, read as the reverse complement.
ATTGCATCGTTTGATCTCGGCGAGTCCCGCCTCCTTCAGTTCCATTTAGTCTCTGTCTACAATCAGATACGTATCAGAATTAAGACAATAAGCAAAAGCGGCCTGTGTTTGGTTTGGAAGAGGATTGTATTATTCAGGCTCTCGTGAATGAATCCGATTTGACAGCGCGAACGCGGCCTCAGTTCGCTGATCTCTCAACCGATGTTGTTTGTCAACTCGAAATGGTCCCGACTACCCATGATCCTCCTCTTATGTCAGGCTATGTATGTGTCCCGGCAAATCACCGTCATTCTGGGTGTCACTGCTGCCCGATGCTTTCAGGGCCTTCCTGCCGCTTTCGCCGCCTCCGGCGCCGCATGTTTTTACATTGAAGGGCCAAAGGGGGCAGCGCTCGCTTTGCCTTCAGGCTTTCAACCCAGCTAGTGAGCTGAGGGGGAAGTAGCGTAGCGACCAGAACAGAGCCATGAAATTTCCAACTTCTCCCATTGGTGAATCACATTTCTTTGTGACTGACTGAAAAGGATTTTTTTTAATTTATTTAAACTCAAATTAAAACCGTAATGTGATGTCCAAACAAACAAAAAAATCTACAATTAAGCAGCGGCGCCTCGACACAGTCAGTGTTGCGTTTAACCTGAATCTGAATGGAGCCCCGTGTGCGGAGTGAAAAGATAAGAGCTCAGCCCGGACAGGCTGGCTGGCCGGAGCCCAGCACGATAAAGCGCGCCGTGTTTTTTCTCTGTGCGTTTGTGCGTCAGCAACCGTGACTGACGAGCTGTGTAACGAGATGGACACTGAAAGGTCGCGACGGGGAGGCCGGCTGCCATTCCGGGGCAGCAGGTCGCAGGGGGGCGCAGCACAGATTGCAACTGCGGAGAGAAATAGCGCCAGCAGAGAGTCTTGCACGGGTTCTTTTTTTATTTTTCATTTTTTTTCTCATCTCCGTGAGACACACGAGATCAGCAGTCAGGTAACTTCTCAGGTTTGGACATTTATCAGAGGGGCCGCCCACACATTCATTTCACGCCATATGGGCAATACTGAAATTTTTGCACAGATATCAGCCCGTTTTTTTGTTTTTTTTTAAATGGTGCCGAGTCACGGCGCCAAAGCAGCGAGTCCCCATTCAACCTCCTCAGCATGAAAAGTGTTTACGGCAAACAGCGAGGTTCCCAACGAATTTCCTGCTCTGAGATTCCCAGAGTCCTTTGCAAAGATACTATACTGAGTCGGTCATGGTCAGCGGTGCCGAGCTCCATGTGTGTGTGTCTGTGTGTGTGTGTGTGTGTGTCTCCCTCCAATCCCTCGCTGCTGAAACAGCTGAAAGACGCGACGCTCTGCCCACCGGCACGTTCTGATCTGATTCATAATGATCGGGACTCTCGGAGATTCCATGTATAAAAAGCCCGCTGAAATTTTTAGGAGTGATTTTTTTTCTCCCCCCTCTCTCTCCCACTCTCTCTCTCTTTCTTTTTCATTTTAATTAAAGCTGATTCCTCCCAGAGGGCATGGAGCGGCCCTTTGATGCGGGGACAAGCGTTTGAATTCCCGGAGTGTCTTGGAGAGTCAAAGAGGCTCTCGGTTCCCCGACAGCCTCCACGTGTCCTTGAGCCGCGAGCGGAAAAAACATCAAACCTCAACATTGCCATGGCAATGTTAATAAACACAAGTCAATTAATTTGCAGTGCACATCTCTATGCCCAATTTTTTATTTTATTATTATTTTTTTTTTGCAAACTAATCGCCATGTTTGATTATCCCAGCAGCTTCACTGCAAATATTGGGGAATATGGGTGTGTGTGTGATATCACTTCTGATTTGTTCAGTGGAAAATCAATCTCACAATTTAACCGGTTCTCGGGAAAGGCGGTTAGGTCTGGCTGTGAGCCGTACTGCAAATCTTTTGAGCCTTTAAGGCCAGTGTAAAGCTCCGGCCTGGGGCCCCTCAGGGGCCCCAAGTAAAGACTGACAGGTGATTGGACTTCTCTTGTCAACAGCCAAGCATTAGGAGAGCATAGCCAAGCTTTAACTAAACACACACACACACACACACACACGTACGTTGTGGCTGCGATTGGATTCACAAAGTGTGTTTAAATGAAAGGTTCCATATTCTTATTATGTTATTCAAAAATGCTTTTCCCAGTGTTTTGTAACAGTAGAAGTCCGTTCTTTTCAGAAAGTGTGCGCTGAAACATTCGGGTCGGGCAACCAGCCTAATAAAAGGGCACTGGCACCATTCACCAGCTCATTAAGAACAGTCCCAGCCAGGTGTTGGTTCTGTACCAAGGCCACCTTATGGCCACATTTGTCTGTGTCCTTTTTCAAAATTTGGAAGGAAAAGTCAATTAGACGTCGGTTTTAGCAGGAAGCCATGTGTTCCGTGTGTTCCGTGTGTTTTCTTGTTTGGAGGAAACTCCGAGCAAAAAGGAAATGCAGTTAGATGCTATTTATACGCTAAACGTGCTGTTTTCTGTAGATCTATGGAGTTTTTGAATAATTAACTATGCGTGTGGTGTTCCAGCTGAGTCCAATGAAAACAGGGATTATATAGATCCTTTAAATGTTTTTTAAGGACACTGCATTATCACTAAACTGAGTCGTGAACTTTCTCAAAGTGCACAAAGACTCCTCTTTTCTCATCCAGCCTCCTCCGAACTGTTCTCTGATTCTCGCTGTGAACTTTTTGTCTCTTCTTGCTCCTAATATTTCTCCCGGTTGAAGCTGGGTTTTTTCTTTTTTCCTCCCCTGGAGCTTTGCTGGCGTAGATACTTCAGAACATTCTTCACACCAATTCAAACAAATACAATTTCTCCAGTGAAGTACTTCTAACCTGATTCCCCATTCTAAGATAGATGAGTGAACAACCTTGGTTACCAGGTCTTATGTTCCTGTCACTGGTGCTCCAGTCAGATGAGCAGTAACTAGATTTAAGTTATGGGGGAAAGGCCACATATGGTGCAGGGAGGCTTTTTATGCAGCATTGTAGCCCCTGATTCGGGTTCAGCTGTGATTGCACAAGTGGCTCCTTGTCTGGGAGCCGAATCAGACATCATGCTGTAGGTTATAACCCGCCTGTCTGAGAACTGCTAATGATTAAGGAGGTTTTGAGGTGGTCCAGACAGAAATATGGTAATAGCCATCTGATGGATTGCACTGTTATTTTGCGCAGGCATTGTCTTTGACTCCTTGACTTTTGAAAGGTGATGGTAGCATTTGGTTTGAGACCACCGCTGCCTCAAAGCACAGTCGCAGAGAGGACGTCCAAAGTTCAGGCAGCGACTCAGAGGGAACACGGAAATCTGCTTTTCTGTAAAATGTTGATTCTGAGAAATGGTTTCACTCCTCAAGATCGTCTGTTGTTGATAACCAATTGTGTGTTACTTCTTTGGGACTGTGCATTGCTGTTGTTTTTGCAGCAGGGTGTAAACAAAGGGTTAACATTTCCCTAATATGCTAAAGAAATGCTAATTTTTTTATGGTAACAAGTGCTACATGCTAAGAAAAAAAACCCTGACCTCTCCAATGAATAAGACATATATGGAAATGGATTTTATGGGGCTGCTTTAAAGTTCTAAATGCTGAAATTGTAATTTGTTTTGTGAATCTCTTGCCTGCTCCTCCACAGGAAGAAGAACTGAGGAAAAGCGGGGAGGCCAAATATGCCCATCTGAGTAATGATCTCCACGTTTTAATTGAAGTCTTCGCTCCACCTGGAGAGGCCTATTCCCGCATGAGCCATGCCTTGGAAGAGATTAAAAAGTTCCTTGTTCCAGTAAGTTTGATATGTCCAATTTTTCATGGCGCGCGAATCATCATCGCCTCGGCTTCATCGCTTCTCCATTAGGCTCCAACGGCGTGAACTGCGCTTTTATTCTAGGCATCGGCACTATCATGCGCTTACACTTAAGTGGAACCCGAGACAACGCGCGAGCCATCATCACAAATGAAAACTAATGTATTCACCAATTAAAGTGCAGCAAGAAACAACTTGCGAGGCATCGGCAACTTATAGCCCGGAGAGCTCAGCAATAATTAATGTGCGTGTAGCGCGCGCTCGCCGAGTCTAAAGCTGTAAATATTAATCAAGCCCCGCGACTGTGACAAGCCTAATAGAGGAGAGTCGTGTTTCACAAGACTTCTCCGTGTAGCTCGGGCCTCCTTCCGTGTCCTGCCGACGCTCCTGCAAGCGTCTCTGCCTGCCTGCGGGAGGACGACCTTACACCTGGTTGTCCATCGGCGTCCGGGTACAAGTGACCCGACGCCGCTCCCTCAACAAGGAGGAACAACAGACGGCTTTGACAGTTTAAGGAGGTAAAAAAAAATAGGCTTAAATGTGTGGCACTTTAAGGCTGCAGGGGGGGGGGAAACTCTTCCTGAAGAAGATACGCTCCACATGTGAGATGTTTCAGATATGCCCTCGCGTCTTCCATATGCTCTGACACCAATCCATTAACCCCTCGCTGTTGTTTCTTTCCTCTCATGTAATTGTGTTTGTGCTCAGATTTAAAATAAAAAAAAAACAACAACAACACAACAACAGCTGGCCCCTACTGCACCATGTTGCAGACATGCAAAGCACAAGCAAAGCAATGATATTGGAGTATATAGCACTAGGGGTGGTCATGGAACAACATCATTAAACTTTAAATATTGACTTATTTATCAATAGATTCCACATCAGTTGTAGCTCGTAGCTTTGTCAAATGTCCGACTGGCTAATTATCTCCTGTGCTGGCTTTAATGCTGCAGATGCTGCAAGGTTTATTTTTTATTTCATTTATCTATTTATTCATTTTTGCATCCCAGCAAAAACAAAACTAGTACATCTTAAAAAAAATTATAAAAATTCAGATATTGGTGCAGTTTCAGGTGAGTAACTTTTAAGAGCAAGAGAGCAGCACAGCCTGAGCTTTGCAATTAATTATTAGTAGTAGTAATTTGGGGCATCCTGAAGGCTTGCTCATTAAATTTTCACCACGTATCTGGTTCTTTTAGAGATCTTAGGCTATAATGCTGGTTTGTTTAATGAATAAAAGCAATAATGAGCTAGAACGTTATATATTTCACCTATAATAGTTTCCGAGCAAAGTCTGGGTTGCTTTGTCCACACTGTGTGCACCAGCTACCACGCTGTGACATTTAGATTTATAGGCTGCAGAACAGCGCTGTCAGTAGGAATGCCAGACTGACTGAATAAAAGGACTCGGCTAGCACGCATACTCATTAACAGAACTGTAAAAGTTAAGCCATGCTGCTTAAGTGCACCTCCTAGTTCCCCATTACTCTGTCATTTTACATTTATCACATCTGGAAAACGTCACTTAAAAACACATCATGTAATAAAGAAATAAGGACCACGCCATCAGTTTCATAGCAGGCGTCCGCTGCCTCGTGGATGAGGCTTCCCACAATGCAGCACAACAGGTGGCAGTTCTTCCTGCCTCTCAAGAGGGCGGAATGCTTCATGCTGTTTACCGCCCAATTTCTACATGACCTGCGGTCGGTCTGAAGGCTCCCGGCTGAGCCGGTACAAAGTCTGCCTTTTGAAAATAATCCGCTTGAACTCGTTCACATTCGCTGGGTCTTTTCCGTCACTCCAGCGAGCTGAACAGGTTGTTGGACTCAAAGTGACGAGGACTTTACATATGAAAGAGTGTTTACTGGTGACGGCGGGCATCATTGAGTACACAATAAGGCCTCTGTGGCTCCGCGGGAAGTTTTGCCCAGTGGAGTCACTTGGATCGGCGGGAATGTCGAATGGAAACCGGGATGAGTGAGGACGGGAGGCGGTCAGATCTGATCTTGCTGCGCTGTGCTGGCCCGACTCATGACGGAAATGTCAACCACAGAGATGCAATGTGACTGACGCAGGAATCGGGTCTATAAAGAAGATAGAACGCATTTTGTTTTTTGTGCGGAAGGTAAATGAAGCCTGAAAACCTGCAGGGCTCTGATTATGTCACTTAGAGTCGGAGGGTGTCCAGATAACAGCAGACGGCTGATAGTTGTGTTCCACTATCAGTTGTGACATATCCTCTTCTTTTTTTCCTCTTTTATTTTTAACAGTGAAATTACTCTCTGGCAGGATGAGTTTGTCCATGACGCTGACGTGTCTGCACAGCGTGTGGCATGTATTGTATATCTGAATAATTGGCTCAGGAAGAACGACAGAGAGGATTTTCAGTCCTCCTCCAAAAATGCCTGATTTGAGTCAGCAGGTGCACACATTAAAAACATCCTACTGCTACAGTGGTGCCTGGTTCTCCTGCTGGTGGACTATTATCCTTGCAAACACACACACACACACACACACACACACACACACAAAGTAAAATGAAAGTGATGCAGCAGGATTGCTGAGATAATGTCACCTGCAATTTGCTGTGCTGCTAGAAAACTACACGTCAGGTTAGGAACACGGCTTCCAATGATTCCTCATTACATGTCTTTATACAAACAGCAGGAACCTCATTGTGTCTTTACACAAATCGCATAGTCTTTATAGTTTAATGCGCTGATGACTTAAACCTCCCATAAAGCCCATCCTACTCTTCAGGAAATGTTTGTAAAAAATAAGACAAAAAACCGACCAGGTCTATCAGGTTAGCGGCGACAACCAGCCTCGTGATTTATTCTGTCTGTCAAGATAGTCAAACGTGTGAAAGGTTAATCAAGGCATCAGTTTTAGCTGGAGGCTATAAACAGAGGGCTAAATGTGCTGTTTTCTGGAAGGCTGTTTAATTTTTTTTGTGTGAGAGGCAGCTGTTTCAGTGTTTGGGATGAAAAAATAAAGAAAAGAAAAGTGAAAATGCATTTAATTCAGGATATGAAAAATAATCCTCAATTATGAAACGACCTCAACATCTGTGTGCCAGTTTACCGTTTGATTCTCATCAGCATAATTGGTCCGTCTTATCTCTTCAGTCCAAAACAAATGTGTTTTATTGAACTAATGGGTTTTTATCAGACATCAGAGCCGCTGAGCAAAAGAAGTGGAGCCCTCGGGCCTGTGGAGAACCTTCCCAATGCCAGCAGAGCAGAGCAAGAGCACAACAGCGGGAGAATTACTGCGGTTCTCTCACAATCCAGTGACAGTTTACGCACCGTATCTGCTCGCGCTGCTCCTGTTTGTGGGCAAGATTCACAAAAGAATTGAGCATTTAAAAGGATTTAATTAGTGGGAAATAAACAGTTGTGGTCCTCAGAGGACTGCGAGTCGAGTAAATAATAATCCAGTAAAAACACAATGTCTTTGAGGCCGTATCCGCCGAGGTTTGAAAGTTGAAACAATTAAACAGTACAAAGCGATGTTATGCTGGACCTACGAGGTCACGCCGCACGCACAGGCTCCACCCACTTCCGCAGCAGCTACACGACTCGCTCATTTTGTTAGGAGGAACAGCTCAGACTCACTGGAGGGAAAGTGGAAGTGGTGTTTCAAAAAATGTATTGAAAAAGAAATGAAAACAGTGTGGTTTCCCAACAGAGCTCATAGAGCGATTACCATTATTATATTTAGACAAATATGGTTAGAAAAGCTGTCGCACAGTTGTTGCACAATATGCCGTCTGGCCTCTTGCAGGATAAGGAACGAGTCACTCAGCGAGTGAACCGAGCCGAAGAATCTCGAGTCAGTGTTGAGGGATTTGTTTAAGACGTTAACGACTCAAAGGTTCACTCTCTTTCTCACATGAGGGGCAGCGTGTCGTGAGTTTGTGAGGTTAATTAAGGATGCAGAGAAATTACTGATTTGATGACTGATTTGTGTCTCATAGCAAGCAGGTTGTGGGTTCCATTCCAGGCCTGGGACCTTTCTGTGTGGAGTTTGCATGTTCTCCCTGTGTCTGTGTGGGTTCTCTCCGGGTTCTCCGGCTTCCTCCCGCACTCCAAAAACATGCATGTGAGGTCAATTGAAAACTCTAAACAATCCATAGGTGTGAGTGTGAATGGTTGATTGTCTTTGTCTCTATGTGGCCCTGCGATGAACTGGCGACTTGTCCAGGGTGTCACTGCCTTCGCCCTATGACAGCTGATATAGGCTCCAGCAGACCCCCGTGACCCTGACCTCAGGAAGAAGCGGGTATTTAAAATGCACGGATGGATGATTGATTTGCATGCAGCAGCAGCATCCTGTACCAGACACCGCAACGCAAACCTTTGATTGCACTTTTTTGAACGCCGTCTGCCACATCTTGTGAACAACATCAGGCCCCGTGACGCAGCTGCTGCAGCTGTCTTGGTTTCAATAGGCCTGACGTGCTCGTGGCAGGATGATGAGGGCTTTCAGGCTTTTCAGGAGGCTGTTTTGCAGCACGGCATAGGCGATTATAATGGTAATAATAACAATAATAATAGTAACAATCCCTCAAACTTTCCGTGGCTGGGAAAACATTTTTGACGCCAGCTGGGGGAGGAAAAAAAAAAATGGCAAAGTGCCGCGTCATGCTGTGAAGGATGACATTTAGGGTTTGAGTTTTGTTTTTGTTTGTGGAGGTTTTTTTTTTTTTTTTAGCATCACTTGTTCTACTGCGAACTAAAAATCACAAAAAATGTTTCCAAGACGGTAGCGGCGTCCATTCATGCATTCATCACTTGTTGCTGCAGCCTGGCGAGGCATGTGTGCGACGTGCTTTCAGACATGTTGCGTGAACCTGTCACAACATCCATCATTCTGCGCAAAGGGAGTTTGACAAATGTGGCTGCTGCTCTGCGATGCCAACAGTTTCCTTGGTCCGGCTGACCCGACTCGAGAGGCATTTCAATCTTGCTGGTGCTTGCAAAGCGTTGCGCTGTTTGGCCCCATTGCTTACGACAGTGTGTTCTGGACGTTGTCAAAAGCATTTTATTTTTGCTCAGGTTCCATCTAATGCTGTATGAAGTCTTGTGACACAGCATTCTATTTTGTTATCATCATCTGTTTAATTATTTTTACCCCCTTTGTTGTGGGGAATTGATTATGCCGGAACTAAATTTAAATAATTCAGATGAAAAAACTTCAAAGTCTCAGGGGAAATCTGACTTGTTAAGATCTCTTTTAATTTAAGATTAAAAATACATTTTATTATGCCATCTTATTTAAAAAAAAAAAAAAAAAATCAAAATATAAGTTTTCTCACAAGAAAAAAAAAATAGGCAAGTTAAGACCAAGACTGACTTTGGGAGACACCAAGGACACAAAAGTTGCAGAATGTGACAATCGTGTGAGGAAGCTCCATTTTCAGGATGCCTTTAAGTCCTTGTGAAGGGCACAGGGGGCTGAGAACAAGGTTCCGCTTCGCTGGAATTAATTGGAGTGAGTCAACAGTCGCACCCGACACACCTCAGTCAGTGTGCCCCTCTATCTCTGTGTACTCATGTTTACCAGCTCCCACAATCCACTTCGACAAGCCCTGGCATGTTTGCCGCGCTCCTGATAAGCTACGGCGCTCCGTCGCAAACCATCACAGCACCGCGGTTCCCGCCCGTTCATTTGTTGGGCTTTTTTTTTTGTTGTTGTTGTTGTGCGGTAATTATTCCCCCACTGATAAGTAGGCGCCTGCTGTGTGTCGTCCGTTTCTTCTCAAGTCTGCATTCAACACGCCTGACACGTCTTGTCGCTAGCTGCAGCTCACCCACGATGCACTTCATACTTCAAATCTTGACTTCATCCGTGCAAGCACTATTTGGCTTTTACATCAATTGTCATATCCCTGGTTTCAATCCTGGACTCTATAGTAGAGCAGCCGAATGCACAAAATCCCTCTGGATTCGCAACTCACCTATTATGAAAAACTACCACACTAAGCATTTCCTGATGGACTTTTTTTGTTCCATGTAACTGCAATAAAACAAGCTGTATGGATGGCTTTCTACCTCACAAGCCGACCTGATTAATATGGTATTGCCTCTGTAGACTCTTTAAAAAATAAATGTTGGCAAGGCGTCGCTACCCCCCACACCCTGACAGTGAGTACCCATCTTCCCCTCAAGCTAAAGCTAGCGGCTGGCCAATAATTTATTTTTAAAAAAAATGGAAATTGCAGAACAAAAAAAATCCCCCGCTATTCATTACTTAATAAATATTATACCCATTTTCATGTCCTTCTTTCAACTCCAGTAGAGCAGCTCTGCAGAATCATTTACCCCAACAAAAACACTATGAATGTCCAGGCTGTAACATAGCTTAGTTTTAGCTTCCTGCTAAAACTGACTCAGTTGGACCTTCCACGTGCTTACAAGGGGAGCAAAACAAGGTGGGCTCAGAAAAAGGGACAGACACCTGGCTGAGAAGTATCAGGGATGTATCAGTTCCCCGCGTTGGGTCGATTTCAATAAAGAAATCTGAAAGAACAAAAAAGAAGAGGTCCTACTGTCAGGAGTTTGGAATACAAGACTCAAAAAGCTCCGGTATTCTCAGCTCACAGTGACCTTTTTCCTCCACCGTAGCCGTCACCTCAGTCTCTTTTGTGTGTGCGGAGGCATTTTCACATGGTCTGAGCGCACACACTTTCTCTGGAAAGTGGAGCAAGCAACAGAGAGTAGAGGATGAGCTTTTCTCCTTTCTAGAGAGTTCACTGTCAGGCCAGTCACTCAATGTTGGTGGTAAAGAGCTTTATTTGTTTGTTTATTTATTTATTTATTGTATTACAGAGACCTTCAGTTTTGATGTCCAGACACCCTATTTAAAGACGCCGGGAAGAAAAAATAGCTGCCGAGGAATTTTAGCAGATCCAAGTTAATACCTCCCCGTGTGGCAGTCTTGCTAACCTCTTCAGCAAATGATTTCTGTTGAAAAGCTTCCTGGTGTCACACTCTGCACACAGAAGGGAGAAAATCCCACAATAAGTATGACATGAACGGTTCGAAATTGAACAAAAATAAGGAGCACGGAGGCTGTGAAAGTTGCCATCTTTTTTTTCCCACTTTTTAATTGTATTTCATTTACACGGAATTATTTAAGCTCTAATTGGAGGCTTTAGTTGCACATATGGTGGAGAAGAGTGTCAGGAAATGACTATGTGTGAAATTGCGGCTCAGAGACGAAACACGGAAAAACAGCGAGCGCTACGAAAATGAGAAAATGTGGATTAGATAAGAATCAGATTTTGCACACAACAGGAAGTGCAAACATACTGTGTAGGTTCTGCCTTGTGTGTAAATAAGTCTATGCTGCAGTCGGTTTTCGGCGAGGAAAGCTTGTGTTGCTCTCTGGGGGAAAACAAGTGCACAAATGCGCTTGTCAAAAGCTCTCATGGCAAAAAAAACAACAAAAAAACTGTGGCGGTTTTTGAATAACAAAAAAAGTGGCTTTTTTTGCCACCATTCCCCAGTGTCAGGGGCTTTTCTTCTGTGCCTCACGACAAACAAGCCTGTTTATCTGTCAGCGGTGACAAGATAATGATTACTGCCTTGTCTGCCGTGGAGCGATCTGTATTGTGTCCGATAACAGGTTGTCGGGGTAGCGGGGGACTAAAAAACAAAAAGGTCCCAAATCACAAGATAATGACACAGATATTTCAAAACGGTCAATTACAGGCTATGTGCATTTCAAACAGTGAGGAATAGGCGGCCTTTTACTTACTCATTTATTTTGAAAGGATGGATGTTTTAATTTCCTCTCTAGGTTGTTGTTGTTGTTTTTTTCAAATAATTTTCACAATCAGCAATATTTTGATCATAATATGATTTGGATTGTCTCCATGGCATGACATCAACATGTAAGCAGCAGTTGACTTTCACCTTAATCAGAATAGGGTCAGAGGGTCAGAACCTCTTTGCATCGTGTGGATCAGCGGACGTGTAACTATTCCTACGGGAGTTGTGTGCTTTTGCAGCCCACGTCCTGATTCACATCCCGCTCTAGTCAGACGTTCAAGTCGTGTTTGGTGAGTCTTGTGTGTTCCCGCCTTGCATTGTTGAGACAGAAGCGCCTGAGGGGGGAAAACAAGGTGCCAGAGTCCAGCCAGTTTTACACATTTTGATGAATATGCTAATCTCTCCATAGCTGCTGCGCATGTAAAACACCTTGTTTGGAAAATAGTCTATAAATCTCAATCAGACTGTGAGTGTACGGTTGTGGACATATTCAGTTAGTGCGTGTCTGTGAAATGTTAAATGAATTTAAAACAAACTTGAAAAAGATTTTGCGATTGTTTTTTTCCTGATTACGCAAAGCATTTTGAGAAGCATTTGGATGTGATTTCGTGCTGTACAAATAACAGTTGATTGATTGATTGATTGACTGATTGATTGATCCTAAAGACACAAGTCACGTGACCTAAATGATCACTACGTCAGAATTCAGCAAACCGGCTTCCATTAGTGAGTTTGTCCTTTAGCTACTGACTGTTAAAACACTAAAATGCAATTCAAGTTGTTCAAAGTGATGCTGCCTCCATAAAGTTTCAAATGCCAAATTTCTTCTTGCTGGCAATACTTTCACAGATTTGTTTATGTAAATGAGCTTTTTCTTTTCCTGTATTTCAGACGTGCAAAAATCGACATGCTGTCGTCATCTCACAACCCTCTTTTCCCTTTTTTCAAATTTCCAACCTCCTCTCTTGCCTTCGGCTGCAAAACTGTTCCTCCGGAAGCTTTTTTTTTTTCCTCCAGGCAGCCACATGTGTTTGCTGCACGTGTCAAGATGATTTGATTCTGATGACATTTACTCGTGCGGAGAACATCTGTTGCCATCAAAAAAAGACAAATGTCCATGTGCTTTTTACTCATTTATTTATTTATTTATTTATTTTAATGAAAGTCTGACACATGCTGCGCTGCGCTGTTCCCGCAGGACTACAATGACGAGATCAGACAGGAGCAGCTGAGGGAGCTCTCGCTGCTCAACGGCTCCGAGGAGTCGAACAGAGGGAGGAGCGCGCAGGCGAGGAGCGCACGACCGGCCGCCACCGCATCCGTGAGGTGAGACGCAAATTAAAGTCTGCAGGGAAGAAAAAAAAATTAAATAAATAACTTCACAAGTTGGAAACTTCATAAAAAGGGAGATTAAAAATTAGTGCAGCAGAGGCTCTCAGGCTATCAGATTAGCAGGCTGCCTGATGAAATGCCTCCCCTCGTCTCCCAAACTCCCCTCATCCACATCAAAGTGAGCACTTTAAGCTGGGTGGCATCCTCAATTTCTCTTTTTTTTGTCAAATAAACCCTTTAATTCTGTGTTCACCCTGTCAATCATCGTCTTCATGTCTGCCTGGACCAAATTTCATATGACACCTCAAGACCTTTGAAGATTTGTTTTGTCTTTTTTTTTTTTTTTTTTTTTTACAGTGATGGTGGGGAGTAAACGTATGGGTCCATAACATTTTTAAATGCTTATTTGCATGATTCTGCTTCACAGAAGTGTCATACTTAACATGGAATTTACGTCAAAAATTCTTTGGATTTATTTCAGCAAAAAAGGGGAAGCAATATACTTGGAAAGTTATTGGATGTCGGTCACATTCAAGCAGACCAATCAGGGTTTTTGTCGTTGTTGTTGTTGTTGTTGTTTGTTGGCTTTTGGTTTGGTTTTCATAACTCAAGGCTTCGTGGTTGTTTAAAGGACAAATCAATGGCAAACCCTCAGTGTGCTGCATCGTACTGGTGAAATATTAGTAACTCAAAGGCCTTCGGTACCATTATTCATTTTTTTGAATGCAAAATGCTACAATAAAACTGCCGCGTCCAGAACATCCACGCTAGTCTCAGACAGAAGCAAGACCTGGCTGTTTATCTTCTGCTTTTAAGGCTTTTAAGGGCTTCTTGCAGCGGTTGCTCCCTCGTTTCATCACGACCGAGTCTGCTGCAATGCACTGCGTGACTTTAGCAGTCATGTAAATTCAAAGCAAGCTGCTTGGACGACACGATCTAACAGAGTCGGGGGCCTGACGTGAGGTTTTGCTGTGGGCGGACTGCGCGGCACAGACTGGGCGGACGCCTCGGACAGTGAGATATCAGTGAATTTGCCGTAGTGGCAGCGTGAGGCGGTCAGAGCAAAGTTCTGACAGAGTGTTATTGCAGGCTATGCTTGGTTGTAAGATTATATGAGGTAGGGCCACAGTTTTCGAGCCAAAAATAAACTTCTGCCACAGCGGTGACATCTTTCATCATGGAGGGCCGAGCAAAACTGCAGCGTCGGCAGTTTGGGCCGGAAAGAAGCTTATTGAGTCCTAATAGCCGCTCTTATGTTTTCTCTTGGAGGTTGACAAGACGGACGAGTGAGAATTCATCATTAAAATCAAGCTGTGCTGTTTAGTTCCAAAACAAAAATAATGGTAACAAATGGAAATACTTGATTCTTTCAGGTCTGACTGGAGAAAACATTGTGCCCATTGGCTTATAAATTATCAGTCACAACTTCTTCTTTATACAGTGTTCGACTTATGGACAATCAAGCAAAAAGAAACATTTGCATTCAATGTAACCAACTCCAGGTGCGTACTCATGCACATATTTCTAATCGGTGAAAAGGGAGATTTTTCCACTTCCTTAATAATACTGAGTTCAATTATGGCTCCCTTGAAAACATTCCAGTTTCTCACAAAAACCTGTTCTCTTCCTCAGGCTCTATATATATATATTTTTTTTAATAGTAGTTTTTCTCCCCTCCTCCTTGTCCTTCTTATTCATTCTTGATAATTGAAATATTCCTATTTTCCCCCCCTCGTGCCGTCGCTCCTGGGTGTTTCTGTAGCTGAAGGAGCAGTTGCGGGGAAAACTTGCCGCCGCCGCCGAGCGTTTAATTGGCTTAGCCGCCCGTGCGGCGGCTTGTGTCACGAGCGCCCGCCTCTCCCGGTTTGCTCTGCGTCCATTTTTAGAGCTCAACTGTCCGCCGTGTACCTGAGACACGACGGGGCCCCCACAGGAGGAGCAGGTAGCGCTCGCGACGACAGCCTGGCCTAATTTAGCCGCCGCCGCCGCCACCGCATGTAAATGAGCCAAATCCAAGCAGCAACAACCGAGAAACCTAAATTTTTTTTTTTTTTTTAAAGCTGCCACCACTTCTCTACCCCGATTCCCTCCTTATGGCACGCAGATAAGCGATTATTGCAAAGCTCCATGAAAAATATGCGACGGTATTTTTGGATCAACAATGGGCAGCCACCTCGCGAAGGATGCAGTAGAGGAAGAAGAAGAGGAAGATGGAGATGAAGTGCTGGGTATCTTTGCCCACCTACCACCTCCCTGCCGCTCTTAAGTGGCAAAGTTTGACAGCCCACCTCCTCCATCCCTCCGGAGGAGGAGATCACGCTGCTGGACGGTGGCTGGACTCCCACACAGGAGTTTCTAGCCGATCACCTCAGCAGCAGTTCAGTCACTCCTCCCTCTAAAACACTGGTTCTCTGCCAGTGGAGTCTCAGGAACCACATTTTTCTTCCTTATCATGAAGTAGCAACCCAAATCTATTTCACAGCCCTCAAATTTAGTCCACAAAAATAAAAGCACTGGCCAACTTTGTATCATGTCTAGTGAATGAATTATTGAAATGATTAAATTCAATTGATCAATTCAATAAACGGTCAATAAACTCAGTATATATATATATATATATGTATACATATATAAGAAGGGAAGCTGCCCACGAAGCTGCGACCCAATCAAAACAGCTCCGCGACCCACTTTTGGGTCACGGCCCACCAGTTGGGAAACGCTGCTCTAAAACTGCACCTGCCCGACTACAGGTGCATTCGTGAGCGACTCCAGCGGCTCCAGGCACATAGCGGGATTTTTTTCTTGCAAACACTGGCTCAGCGTCATTTTCTTGGAATAAGGAAGCTGCTCCCACAGGCGCGCTCGCAGGGGCTGCGCGAGAAGCAAAGTGACGTTCCTCAGCCCCTCTGATCGCTCTGCAGAAGTTGTTGCTCTCTACAAGCAGCCGCCGAGTGACAGCTTGTGAGAGCCGGCGGAGGCGGTTCGTGCACACGCAGCCCTTGGAGGGGATTTAACTGATTTTTTTTTTTTTTTTTCCTTTTTGGGGAGGTTGCTGTCTTGAAGACCCACTGTCTAACATTTAAAGGGACATGTCAGCAGTGAATGGTACAGTAAATCTGTACGTATCATGTATTTTTTTTTTTTTTATAGGGAATTAAAGTCACTGTTTTCAATGGCTATGAATAAACACTTATATTTGAAAAGTGAGGAGGCAGACACATCGTGCTCAATTGGCCAGAATATGGATGTGGATCAGGTTTTCAAGTTTCACCTCGACATCAGAGCCGGTATGAGAAGAATGTGAGGTTGAGACAGACATAAGGAAACATGCAGTAAGATTAATACTGTTACAGTTTATTGTTTTTCATCCCACGTGATTGTGCAATACTACTGATTCCTGTTCAATACCAAATAATAAAATACAAATATTAAGTGCTTAATATGTCAAGGTGAAGGAATAAAAATGGGTTTATTTCCTCATGTGGCTTCATATATAAGGAGGAGACTGTACTTTTACTTGAAATCTAATCTCAATCGTGCACGTCCCAAATTTAACTTCACATTTTTCAAAACTAAAAAACATTTCTCTGTGAATGTCGCAGACATTTGTGCATGTCTCGGGGGTGTTGTTCTGGTGGGGAATGTTTGTGGCACGTTGATGCAGCGTTTTTGTGCGCTTGTTTGTTTTACCAGGGGCCACCGGGGCACAGGGAGGAGCGCGGCGGCGGCAGCCGCAGCGGCGACAGCAGCGGCAGCAGCAGCAGCCGCGGCAACAGCGTCACCTCTGGGGACGCCGGCGCACAGCAAAGCTCCCGCGGCGCCTTTAACGAGGGAGGGGCAAGCTCCCAGAGCCAGGGTGGCAGCAGGGGGCGCCGGATACAGGCCCCCGCTGTTAGCCGTCACGCATGAGTCATACAACGACTACGTAAGTCCAACCCTCTCTGTGCCTGTGTGAAAAGTCGAGCTGATAACAATTTGACTTGAACTGCGTGTAAATCAAACTGGATTCAATCGGTTCAACGTGTCCTGGACGCATCCGGGGTGGTGTTCAGGGACACGCTTCAACAGTGAGGCCCCAGCAGGGGAGCCTTTTAGCTTTGATATATTTGTTTTTGTTTGAACTAACTTTGCTTTCAAAAAGCAGGCCAAAAGTTTTTAATGCTTCAATGTTGCAGGAAGTCCTTGGTTTCTGTTCACCTTAGCCTAATATTCAAATGAGTCAGCATTACTTTGATGCCACTTTGGGGGATCAATTTTCTGTTCTTATCACATAAAGGAATTTGCTGATTGTTTAGCAGATTTTTTTCTTTTAAACTGCAGCCTTTTATGTCACTGGCAGAGTTCTCGGATTTTTGTTTGTGCGCCGAAACGTCACAACCTGCCAAGCCAGATGGAATGTTCCCAAATTGAAATTTCATTTATCTACCAGGGAAAAGAGCCCATAGAAAACATTTGGCAAGGCGGAGGCTCAAAACCAACCTTGAAGATGAGTGAATGAACCTCAGTCAGACACATTCACAGACGGGCCAATCAGATTTCCTCATTTCAACTCGGTGATAGCACGCTAACACAATGTGTTCCGCTATATCTCCGAGGTGATGACAGGTGGAATGAATCTGAAGTGCAAATTTCAGAGGCAATTGCACTCTTTGCACTCTCTCTCATTATTAATGTTGAAAGAACAGACTGCGTTCTCCTGTGTATCAGTTACTACCAAGAATGCTAACCAAAGTCACTTTGAGGTAATGCAAATTTTTGTTTTGTTTTTCTTTTATTGGTAGTAGCAGCAGCAGGAAGGATCTGCTTTTGTGGACCTTTTTTCTTACTCAATGGCAGAAAATGTTTTAGATTGGCATTTTTTAAGGCGTAAATGCAATATTTCATTCTCAAAGTCAAATCAGTCCAGCTGCATCGCAGCCTTATATGCAGGTAAACCCGTCATTCTCAAAGAAAGCAGTCGGGTTTTCTCCTTTAAAGTTTTTTTTTTTTTTTTTTTTTCTCCTTACTAAACCAAGTGCCCTTCACCCGTCATCTCACAGTGTATTGGATTCCGCCACGTATCCGCTGAAAGCTCTATTTACTGTGACAAATCTCTCCATCACTGCTCCGACAGCTGCCACACGCCTGAAAAACTAAACCCTGCAGAGCCCGACACAATACAGTTTTGAGGATGTAATGAATGCTAATTTCAATGTCACCTCACTTGTTCATGTGCCTAAAAAAGATTGTGTACAGTAAAAAGACAGGAGAGTGCGAAATAAAACACCGCAAGTCGCGGCGGCCTGCCTGGCCTGAAGGCAGACGAGGACGCTGCGAGAGAAAGGTGAAAAGACGTTAACATCCGGGAGCTCGGAAGCCACACGTAGAATATCTGATGAGCACGTGAGTGTTGGGATCATTGTAATTTGGCTCATTAACATTTTACATGAGGCAGATGGCTGGTGTCTTTAAATGGTAGCCTGCACAGCTCGCGGTTTGTTTTTATTGTGTTTGCGTTGCAGTGAAAAAGGAGGGGAAAAAAACAAACAAATACGAAAGAATGAAGCTTCCCATTGTATGAGGTGCTGATAGACGCCTTGACCGCAGCTCCGTCAAATCTTTCATCTCTGCTCGCACCGAGCAACGATCCACACCAGTGGGGCGGGGTGGGGGTTGAGGGGGTGTATTCAAAGCCCTTGTTAAAAAGCACCCTTGTCCTCAGATCTCAGAAATTTCTCAAGGTCGCGTTGAAAAGATTACACGAGGTGAGCCTCCACATTCTTCTTTTTTTTCTTTTTTTTTTGCTCCACCACCTCCTTTCCAAATGAAAGAAGGCAACACTTTTCCCAGTCTATTTCCTCGGAGCCTCCCCGCTAAAGCTCCCATGTGTGCTGGCAGTTGAAGATTGGGCTGTCTGCATGGGGAAATGCACAAGCGCAGTCTCATTACCAAACCAAATTGAGTTCTGATGTAGAGCCTGTGTATTTCTGAGGAGTAAAAAGCCAAGCCATTTCTTCTCTTTGTAATTGGAGGTTGGATAGAGCGCTGGTGGCTGCCGAGGGGCGGCGAGCGGCGAGACTAGGGGGGGATTATGGAGAGATGAGTTTGCGCTGTGCGTTTTCCTTCCCTCATATCTCACTTTGCTGTTTTATTCTTCTACATAACACAATTTCCTTTGAACATACATCCAGAGTGGAGCGACACAAAGGTCGCTGCTTTTTTTTTCTCTCTCACACCAACTGACTGCTTGAAATGTGGCGCTGCATTACTGCTTGTTTGGGTACGGTCAGCTGCAACAATGCAAAACATCTGAAAGGCCCTTTTGACGGGGGACCTTTTGTGAGGAAAAAAATATGTCCATTTTTTGGATTACTGGCATGCCAACTAACACAACAAGTACAAAAAAAAGACAACCTTGCATTCCTAGATGGGCTGGCTTTTTCTTTTTATCTGCAGTTTTTTGGGGCCAAACAAACCTTGCTTATTGTTGGAATTAGACCACCAAAAAGTATTTATTCAACCTTGAAATGGCCATGATAGGGCCCTTTAACCAAGATCCACTACACAGTAATGCAGTAATTTGTCTCTCATCTGTGAGTGAGATCGTGAAGGACATGTCTGGAAAATATTCTTTGTTAAGTCATGAAGGACTGAAGGAAACCACAGTGGTACTTCTCCCAGGTTAGTGATGCAACAGTTTTAATGAGACTCCATCCATGTCTTCTTCACTGTGTCTGTGGCACATTACAGCGCCACATAGAGGCGGCATGGTTTTAGACAATGGCGTGTTTATGGAAAACTTGAAAAATGAAAACAGTGTTGTGCTTTTTGCAGGAGGCTGTAAACACAGGGGTATATGCTTTTTTCCATAGAGATATATGATATTTGCACATAACACCTTCACTAGAATTTGGAATGCAAAATGCACATCCACACGCTCCGACATATTGAAGCATGTTGCAAACAATGTTAATCCAGGTTTCCTGATGTCCAACTAGATCCCATATCTTTTTTATACCATCTGTGCTGTCAGAATGAAACCCAGAGCAGATCCACCTTCTGGGCAACTGTAGTACAATGCAAACTCCTTTTTAAAAGCAGAACACTTCTTTCTGCAAACCCTTTATTCTCATATTACCGTGTCGAAACCATTGAAACAAAATTTCAAATGCCCTTTCATTTCTGAACATCCCTCAGAACACTATAGATATGTACAATGCATGTGGGCTTGAATGATTTTTTTTTTTTTTTTTTTTTTTTTTTTTTTTTTTTTAACAAATCAACCGAATATGAATGAAAGTGATTGGACAATCTCTCTGTCCATCTCATTCATTACTGGCCAATCAGAATTCTTCACCACCTCCTGCTGGCACCTCTTGGGAAAAGCTTTTAGAGTCGTTTCACTGAGGAAAGATTCAGTTGTTATGAGACAACAGACGTTGCAGTATTTCAAGCAGTGGCTGCCGTTGCCACCACTGGAGTCCAGGGTGAAAAATAGAAATCTTTAAAAAGTGACACATCTG
Source organism: Nelusetta ayraudi (assembly GCF_046127955.1). Taxonomy (NCBI): domain Eukaryota; kingdom Metazoa; phylum Chordata; class Actinopteri; order Tetraodontiformes; family Monacanthidae; genus Nelusetta; species Nelusetta ayraudi. The sequence goes on along the minus strand of NW_027466058.1, from coordinate 2,714,770 downwards.
CATTTTCCCACTAAGATAAATCATCTCAGTTTTTACTCAGGGAAAGAAAAGGTGTTGAGTGTCCGCGTATCGTGTTGCCTCATAACTGATGGACTCTTGTCAAGCTTGTCACTCTGCCTCATTAAAGTGATACCGTCAGTGCGGCCGTAATTGCCCCTAATCGAGGATGCTATCGATTTGAAACGCCGGCGAGGGTGCGAGCGAGCCACCAGTTATGGTGCATCGCCGCGTTTGCTCTTCGAATTTATGAACACGAGGCCTCCTCTTCTTCTTCATCATCATCATCATCATCCTCCTCCCACAAAGCTCACCTTGCCGTATCCTTTTGCACCCGCACTCTTCCTTGATTGTTTGCTCCATTCCGCCTGAAGTGTAATTCTTTGATCAGTGACTCAGGCTAGTGTTTGTCATTCAGGTGTACGCAGAGCTGGAAACAGAGAGGAGCCTTGCAAAAAAAAACAACAAAAAAAAAACAATTGTTGTTTTGATGTTAGTCTGTGGGGGAATTCAAGGCCAAAGTGACTGGGGCCTTATTTTTCAGATGTTTTTTTTTTTTTTTTGATATTTTATTTGTTTTGTTCTCGGCAAACCCCAGTGAAAAACAAAGCAGCGCAGCCGCCCCTGCTTATTGTTTATGGAGGCAGTGTCTTATCTCAGGGTGCTTTCGAGGTTCATGTTTTTCCCTTTTTTTCCTCTCTTGCTGCTCTGTATATATTTGATCTGGCAAAGTTTGTTTTCACACTGCAGTTATGCAATAGATCTCACCACAAGCCCATTCTTCACGGACCATGAATCCCAATATGTCTATATTATATTGATCGTTGCATCTCGGGCATTGCTGGGTTTTTTTTCACAGCATCAGCATATGGCCTTTTCAAGTCAATGAACAACTTTTCTTTTCATTTACAGGCAGGATTCTGCCACAAATTTCCATCCGCCGTTCTGTTTGCACAATTTTTTTATTTTGTTGCACTTTTAAAATCAATTGCAAAAAAAATAATCACCTAATCTAAATTCTAAATCAAAATGAATCAACACAAGATTCTAAATTCTAAAAGAGTCCTCTTAAAGACGAATGTCTTACCAGCCGGGTAGCTATTGCACCAACACATCACATCACGACACAAGCCTTATTCAAAAATATGCACTAGATTTAGAAAGACCAAAAGAGGTGTGAAGATCCTTTGTATTCAAGTGACAGTGAAAAAAAATAATACTTAAAAAATAATAGGAAAACTATTCCACTTTTATTATTCCGCACGGCCGTCGAATCACGCCAGATAAATCCAGTGGAACAAAACAAGAGTTTCGTTTGTGATGTCTTTCATGTGATGAACACTGGCTTTGCTATTGCCCCACATTTCTAAAACATAAACACACAAGCAAAGGGTTAAACTCCTCAAAACACGTTCTGCCAGGGGCGCCGGGCAAAGCGTCGAGATGCAGACGCAGACAACAAAGCGGGTCCGTCTCTCTCGTATTCATTATGAAAACAAAGGGAGTCAGGAAAAGGTGAAAGCTACGCGAGAATTTGAAACAGGCGGGTCGGCGTCCACAGGGCAGAGGCGGACTCCGAAGCAGCCGGGGCTCGAGAAATTATTGAAGAGCACAGAGAAACAAAGGGAATGCAGCTGGTAAACAGCGGAGACGTGGTGCGAAGGGGAAGAGGAGGGAGCTGGGGAGACACACGGGCATTAGCGCACGAGGCAAGGGCAAGCTGGCTGCACAGTTATGCTGGCTGCTAAGCTCCGCCCTCTTGGATACAGTTAAGTAACCTGCTGTCAAGTCGCCGCACTCGTCACGCCACTTTGACGGGATAAGTATCAACTTTCTTCAAATAGTTTGGAATAGTTGAGTCAAGCGCGCCGTGAGGTTGTCAAGTGGTGTCGTGTCGCACATCCTTTGACATCAGTCTGTATAGCACCGTTAAAAATAGCCGTTTGTCAACACTGTTTGACAAAGTGCCATAGAACCAGTTCATCAAATTACAATAAACGAACGTGTACAATACACAAGGAACAGAGGCGAGAAATCTTGCAGCAGCGGGAGCAACAAAGGTGCCACTGTTTATTCACGTTTACAGCTTTTAACACATTTCCACACACTTTTCAAGTTTTTGAGCAAAGCATTTGTCACTTTGCTCTGAATGCTTTTGAGCATCGGCTGTGGTGTTTTCAGTATGTACTCAGTATTTCTCTGTGCTGGAAGCTTAATGCTCAGAGTCCCTAATGCAGCGCTGGACGGTAGACGTTCCAGAGAGGAGCTTAGCAAAAGGTCACTTACATTGTAAAACAAGCATAAAATTACACCTGAATTGGCACAGCTTGAACCTTAACCAGAACAATTCCCCCCTTGTGGCCTGTCTGACCCTGAAAATAAATGATGTGGAATGAATTAGGGAGGTCCCTTTGAAGAAAAAAGACCAGAAAAACTGGGGCAGGTGATTGGATAATCACTCTGTCCCTCGCGTTTGGTGCAGGCCAGTCAGAAGTCTTGACTGCCACTGCAGTCCCTCCAACTCCTGCAACTTTCTGAGTTTGTTCGTCCCCTGTCTGTTTCTGCCCGGTCAGCAACACGTTTATTAGCGTCACTACTCGATCTGTCTGAAAACCATTTGCATCGGATTGCTTATTCATGACCAGTAGGACCAGCGTCCTCCCCGCCTGGATCAGTGGCTGCAAGCGCTAAATAAATATTTCAAACTTGCGTTCCTTCAAACTCTGTCTGAATGCTGGTGGTCATGATTAATTAGCACCAACATTCATATTTTTTAAACAGGATATTTTTTCTTCCATCCACTTGCAAAAAAAAGTACAGTGTTTGAGAAATATTTGCCGAGCTGTTTTCTCTTTTGTTTCGCTTGGCCAATTTAATTTGTGTTTTTTTTTCCCCCAGACCAGTGAAATAAATCCCGATAAGACATATTCCATTCAGAAAAGATAAGGTTATTCTTGAAGTAGAAGGGTTGAGATGCTCTTGTGATCTCGAAGACATTTCGCCTCTCAGCCAAAAGGCTTCTTCAGTTCAAAAAAAGAAAAGGGGTTGGAGAGTCCCAGGCATTTTGAGAGGAGAAACGTCTTCAAGATCACAGGAACAAGTCCAGCTGCCCTAACTCAACCCTTCTACCTTAAGATGACCTGGTTGACTGAGAACCTTCACAGATACGTTATTCTTAAAGTGTTTCATTACATCTTGAAATCATCTTGACCATTCAGCCCCTTTATAAACGTCTTGTTTCACCAGTCAAACAGTAAATGAGTGAAAATAGTTAAAGCATCGCACTTCACAACAACTTTGAGGGTGACTAAATGGCACTGCATTAGCACCAACAAAGGCATAATAACAAAAAAAGGCACATTAAGAATAATAAAATGTCAGTACTAAAAGTATCACTCCACAGTTTATAATCTGACTGCAAGACTTCCAGCAGCTGTTGGTCTGATGACTGCAGTGCCCTGGTTTTATTCTGATTAGCTTTCACTGCCTGAGAGTGTTGCTTCCCGACATCACAGACAGCACTGAAGAGTTGCATCACTGGCCACGGTGCTGAAGAATTCAGTTTGCGTCAATTACAAACAAAAAAAAAAGCGACCTCGACATTTAAATGGGCAATAACAAGAGACCGCTTCCTGATGGTGCAGGAAGAAGAAACTCACTGGTGTCACTTTTGAGCCCCCGCGTGCGAGGAGTGCAGAGAGAGAGCAGAGGAAGATTAAAGACGTGATGGATGATATTCTGTATGGGCTGAGACCATGGCCCCGGTTTTAATGTTGAGGATGAGGTCCCATCATGCTTAAATATTATCTTTAAATGTCAGGGCTGATGGTGGCAGAGACGGGCGTCTCAGCGTTACAGGATTCTGTCCCTTACAGCAGACCATGAACTGTACAAACTGCGGCTTGAAACTGGAAGGCAAAGCGACGTTTCTTAAAAAAAAAAAAGAAAGAAAAAAATCAGGGGAAAAAAACACCCTGGGCCCTGCAACCATACCAAGGCTTTGAGGGAAATGCCATAATGTGATTAAACACAGAGCTTTGAGGCGCTTTCAAGAGAAAGACTCTAATCTATCTACTGTGGAAATAAAAAAAAAAAGAAGCCAAAGGACGCCCTTTTGAAAGGGGGAGGAAATAAATTCTCCCCGTATCATCTGTTCCGTGAACGTTAAAAGATGCGCAAGATCGGGGCACGCTCCCTGGCACTGGAGGAAAGTACACTTTCTTCCAACCTCCGCCGTGCACATCTGCCGTAATTGCTTTATAACAACGGGTTTTCGGATGCACCGCTGAGCGCGCATTTGTTAGATTAATTATGGAAATTCTCTGAGCAGAACCCCGCTGTTTATTAAAGCAGATGTACGACGCGCGCACGCACACTCACACACACACCCGATCCTTTAATAGAATTAAAACTCAGGTGGAACTCGCAATGGCGCTTTGACAGAATGGCGGGGCTCACGGCGGGACGAGCTGTCAAGATTTCACTTTTAATACCGAACTCTGTTGGACAGACCCAAGAATTGGAGTTTGATGGGGGGGGGGGCAGTGAATTTAGCTGAAAAAACTTTAGGAGAGCGACAAAAGGTGCACGTCTGTGCGCTGAGAGGAACGGCGCCGTTTCCCTCCAAGATCCGTCACTGTCGCAGGGCCCTACAGGTTGTCAGCCGATAATGAAGCGCGGCGCTAAAGGGGCCCTCCAGGTCGCCGCCGGCCTAATTACGCACGGGCGAGGACTCTCCGCCCTCGCGCCAACGTTTGATTTATTTCCTCCCGCCTCGGTGAAAAGGAGCGGCGTTAATTGTTTTCCGCGGATGAGTGTCAAAACTCCAGGAATCCGGCCTCATTAATTAGGGAGCCGCGGTATTTGCATAGAGCGAGTCGCCGGGTCCAAATGAGGCGCCGCTGAGGTCAGCGGGGAGACGGGTCGCCATGTGCTGAGCATTTTGTCCCGCTCGCCCCTCCCCCAACCCCGCGGGACGACCGCCGGGACGTTCAATTAACGCGACGAGGCCCCCCCGACGTCTCGGTGTTTCATCACGCTGGCTGAGGAGGGAGGCAGCAGAGCGACTGTGTTTGCTGCTAGCAGCGATTCTATGCTGATGATACTCGCATTAAGCAAACCCCCGTTCCCCGGCACGTCAGATATAATCAACCTTCATGTGGGATTTACGGGGAAAGTCGGACAGTGCAACCGTAGCCAGTATATAGAGCAGGGCTATTCAACTAAAATTTCGAAAGGGACAAATTTTTGGAAGGTTGTCCAGCCAACGGGCCACTCAACCGCCACACCATTATTTGGTGTTTGTTGCACGGTAGACACATACAAATAGATGGAAAATTAAAAAAAAAAAAAAAACAGCTTGCCCTGCGATGAGCTGGCGACTTGTCCAGGGTGTCCCCTGCCTTCGCCCTAAGACAGCTGGGATAGGCTCCAGCAGACCCCCGTGACCCTGAGCTCGGGACTAAGCGGGTATGGAAAATGAATGAATGAATGAATGAAAAAACAGCTTTGTGCAACCAACATTGATGTTATGCAAAATTAGAGGTAGCCTAACATCAATAAAGATGCAATAGCCATGAAAGGATGTAGTGCAAAAATGTTGAAAGTATCAACAACGTTCATGTACAATTGGCTATTTGCTCAAAAAAATAAACCACATTGCACAAAACAGGAAACTAGAGTTGGCTCTTAAGGCAAAAAAATAATAGTACCAACAAGACCTGGGTACAACCACAGTTGGTTCACAGTGTATTGAAGTTATGACCTGGTCTTTTACTTTCGGATCAGCGACCACTTCTTCGACAGCAGCAAGCATGCACTCTTTCACCGTTTCACTGTCAGTGAACGGTCTTTTCTTTTTGCTCAAAATCCATGCAACACGCAGGGATGCGGCCATTGAGCTTTGACGCATATTGAGCGCACGGAATAACGTTGTCGAACGCCACTCATAGCTCTGAATAAGTTCTCTTCGCCCTAAGACAGCTGGGATAGGCTCCAGCAGACCCCCGTGACCCTGAATAGGAATAAGTGGGTATAGAAGATGGATGGAAGTTCTCTTACTTTGGTCTGCCGTGCCGTGGATGCCGGTGGAAACTCGTTGTCAAAAGTTTGGTGCGTCGTCTTGAAGTGCCTCCTCACGTTATACTCCTCATTAACGGAGCATACATCGAAGTACAAAAGGAACATGGGAAGTCATTTGCTTTATCTACATACTTATCTGTCCATTCGTCGTTTAATTTTAGATTTTCTGCATCCACCTTACATCGCTTAGAAAGTGCCATGTTGTTTTGAGTGATCGCGCTTGGCGTCTCGACCGAAAGTGACGCAAAGTGTCGCAAATTGCCGAAGCTGCCGTTGTCATTTATTTTCTGCAGATGTGCCGCGGGCCGCACGAAATAGCTTGTAGGGCCGGTACTGGCCCGCGGGCCATAAGTTGAATAGCCCTGGCATAGAGGAATATTTATTCAATTCAGGTTTCCAACCAGTCATGGCTTTTTCAAAGGAAACAACAAACACCGAGTTGCAGCGATATATTCAATAATTCACGGCTACTGAAACATCTGCCACCTGCCATCGTTAATGTTAGAATAATCTATAAATTCTGCCAGTTTTTATTTGTATTCCTTTAAAACCCCCGAAGATTCTGGCCGTTGTAAACATGTGTAGACGTGTAACACGGTTTTCCAACAAGGTTTTTTTCTCCTCACGTTAACAAACTGCATCCGTGCTGCCAGAAGGAAACAATCTCCCAACACATCCCCGCCGTCTTTCGACTGTTCTCGCTAATGATGTGCACGATTGTGTTGCCTTGGCGAGGCAGTTTAGCCTCGCTAGTGGCTCGCGCCCTCACGATCCTCTAGGAAGACCTTTGCATAACTCAAAAATGTCAGCAAAGTTGTGTAATGACCGACTCCATCAGCAGAAGGGGAAGACAAAACTTGTGCACCTCAAGCCTTTTTTTCTTACTTTTGACTGAAAGCTCACTGTGTTACATTATGGCCCTGCGTGGGGCTGTCCGCCATAAGGGATTGCTAACAAAATAGCCAATTACTGAGATACAGGGGTCTCTGGCTCTGCCTTTGTGGGGGGGGGGAAGACAAGGGGAAGTATTGGATCCTCTGAACAACTTAATCCCTGACATAATCCCTAACTTTAATTTAGTCCACTGAATCTTCTCACAAATAAAACCGCACAGCAACTGGGAATGCTCGTAGCATAATTATCCGACTGAAAGGGGAAGAGTGCGCCAGTCGAGCCCACTGACGTAATTAGCCTGTGTTGCCGCACTCCAGTATCCTGCAACCATGTGACCGCTTCCATGTGACAAAGCTGAACCCTGGGCAGCCTCGCTCAGAGCAGCAGTGTGTAAGCGAGTGCTGCAGGTGGACAATTAGGTGAAAAAAATTAGGAATTTCACTTTGACCGATAGAGTAAAATTTTGTTTGCTTGGAGAGTATTTGTTACACATCCAGTTATTATTTTAAAAAGAACTGGATGGTAGACAGTCAGAATACAATTCATCAGTTTTAGTGGGAATGTAAATCCAATTATTCCTGCTGAGAGCTGTAAACAGAGGGCTAAATGTCCTGTTTACTGGAGATTCATTTTCAGAGATAGCATTATTATCGAGCCAAGATATAAAATAAAAATCTAATAAATTAGGGAGTATTTTAGAATTAGAGAGAAAATAAAATAAAAATAAAACCATCGCTCTTGATTTCAGTATTCATCCCTGAACCATGACAGTTAGGAGAGGGAAACTTTTTTACCGCAGCGCCCAGATGACACCACGGGACATGAAGTTGACAGTAACTCAGATTAAAAGTGAACACTTAAATTCACTATTCCCCCGTGCGAGTGGGTTCAGCTCGATTCAGAGGACTGCAAATGTGCCAGCGGTGGCGGCGGTGGAGGCGCAGCAGCTGCAGTGCGCCGTCGGAGCGCGCCCATATTTTGAAGGAAAGGATTAGAAGAGATTAGATCGCGATGAAAAAGAAACCTAAGCTGCTAAAACTCTACTAAATCCTTAAATGAGTGAGATCCAACAATTACGAGAGCGGGCGACGCGGCTTCGGTTTGCGACTTCCCTCCAGCCAAGCAGCCACTTCAGGTTAAACAGTTTGGATGAACCTCTGCCGCGCGAGATCCACCCTTCCTGCTGTCAGGACTGAACCCTTTAACAGAATGTAGTGTGCGTGTCTGTGTGTGTGTACCGTATCTTCTCTTGATTTACTTTGAGAAGTGACTAAAAACTCCATAAAGGCCAAAAGGTTCCACCAGTCTTGAATATTCCTGCTCTTGTATGATAATCACAGAGATATGAATATTTAAAAAAAAAAAAAAAAAGTTCATTAGAGAAGCTGTGACAACAGCTGTGATTAGCGCATTAATGCACTTCCTCCAAAACAGACAGACTTGAAAGCACAGCTTGCAGAAGTGAGGTGTCTGTCTCATTTAAAGAGGAACTAAATTACCAATTCTTTCAGTGTATTTTCATCTGCATTTCTTTTGTTTTTACCCTGCTTCGTTTACTGGCTGCGTTAAAGTACTTACTAGGTCTCGGTGGATGTAAACAGTGGCTAACTTTCTCTGTTAAAAGTGAGCTTTTGCAGCTTATTGCCAAGCCTCCCCTGAACACTCCGCCGTGCGCAGAATTTACCTTTAATTTACACAGAATGACGGGAGCCCGTGGGCGTTTATTTCTTTGCTTCTGAAGTAGTTAGAAGCCAAAAACGCAGTGTGGGTTCACTATAATTGCACGTAATTCAGGGCACCGCGTATATACGGCAATGTGCAAACGTGCCCTGCTGAGCTGCCGTTCCAGTCCTCTTGCTGCGCTGTGATCTTCTTGCGTTTGTGTGCACACTTTACCTGTGCGCCCGTGTAGAGTCGGAGGGTTTTTCATCAGGCTCCAATGCGGAGACACGTCCTTTACGAGCCTGAATCAATAATCACTTCTTGACACAAATTCTCTTGGTGTCCCGTCTCCAAAGTGGACACAAAGCCATATTTTTTTTTTTTAATATCTACGCATTTAAGCATTTAAAGATGATGATAAAAGTTAAATGTCATGCTGCTATGTTTTCTTCCGCAGGGCTACGATGATGGATACGGCGAAGAGTACAACGACGAGTGTTACGAAGCCTATGAGGACGACTACAGCGATCAGAAGAGGTGACTGTCACACTTCCACGTCTCTTACGGCCGTAACAGGAATTCAGTACCAGACGGATGGATATGTGTTGGAAGAGGGTCACTAATATAGTAACAGAAGTGATGCTATTAGACAATAGACTGAATTAGAACAGATGCAATGGCCAGAATGCACTGTAACCAATGCCGCGCCCACTGATTTCAAGCTTCAAATGGAACAATTGTTCTTATGAAACAGCACTTTCACTTGCTAGTGAACCAAAAGAATGTGAGTTAAAATTTGAAACAGGGGGGAAAAAAACTTGACCTTCACTAACACTGAATACATCAATACCACGAGTGCTCTTTGCTCAGGACAGCTCAGGTGTTGATCCAGTGCGGGACTCCCTCCTCTCAGCATCTCGGGTCCTTGTGGCTCTTTCAGGCTTTTCAGGCTTTTAAAATCCTCCGTATCACCTTTAAATCACTTTCTGACCTGATTTCACAGGCTCACGCCCTTCATCTGGCCGGGTTCAACACACACACACACACACACACACACACACACACACACACACACACACACACCCACACACACACACACACACACACACACACACACACACAAAGCTGAACAAGAAGGCTAGTTTCTCCATAACCAATTCTCAACACCAATCCAGGGAGACCAAAGGTGAAGAAATCCATGTAGTTCACCGCAGATAGTGTTGTGAATGGATGTCAGCCGCTAATCAGGAGTGAAGTGTCACTTTAACTGACAAAGCAATGCACAACAGGGGCTCCGCAGAGGCGTCATTACTCAGCGTGATGATGGACTTAATCAAAATAGATTCTCATTTGTCCTCGTATTGATCCCCCCGCTGATTCAGTTGCAAGAGAACCGCAGCTCGGTCGCCACCCTGTTCATTTTCAATTACCTGAAATAATCAACGCAGTGTGATGAGCGTGCCAACGTGGCCCTGGTCAGCCAACGGCTCCTTATTGGCTGCACGGGAGCCTGTGGCCAACAGCATTGTGAAGAGAATTGGGATAAACCTTTTCTTTGTCTTATTTTCCTATTTTAGTGTTTTGCATCGCTCCCGCACTTTGTGCACTTCTAATTGCCACGTTAATGTCTAACCTTGTGCCTCCTGCACTGTTCTGTTTACATCCCACCTCAATCCCCTCAAGCTGCTCAACTTTAAGCAAAACAAGATAAACCAGGCTTCTAATTTTTTTTCTTCTGCCGACCCATCCCCCCTTTTTAACGTCTCTTTTCATTCGCGCCCCGCCTGCTAGCACGCACCGTCCACTTAGCGACCTTTAATGACTCATTTTTGTATTTTTACAACACATCGCGGGACACTTTGAGTCAGCCATAAAGGGGGATGGCAATTCTCACCACTGATTCAGGCGCCGCCGTGTAGAGGTGAGCTCCCTGTAAAGTGAGCCGCGCAGGGAGCGACGGGTGATTCAGCCGGTGGATCGGCTCCATTATTGGCTCGGTGATTTGCGCGGCCGCCGACTTTTGCGTGTGTGGATCCATAGAATGCGACGGGTCCACCGGCTTACTGTTTCCTCCACGTTTCTGCATAACATCTGGTGCTAAAATTGCACCCAGTGGAGCGTACGCCGCCGTCGAAGCCCAGCGACTCCCTCATTTAAGCCTGAGCTGCGGCAGCTTGCGGCGCCGCCACGCTCCCTCCTAAATCCCCATTAATTTAGACACACACCTCGACGGTGGTCGCGCTTTCTGAGCACTTTGTTGCCTCCACCCAGGAGGAAACTTGCAGGAACAAAACACTTCACACCAGCGAACAAAAACTCTCCCTATACATTCGCTCAACACACAAGTCCCCTTCCCCCTAAAGAAAACGTGATAAAATGTCAGCATATCGTTGTTTGACTGTTTCAATCTTCAACTTTGTCTCGTTTCAGCGTTTCGGAATACTACGACTACGGACGAGGGAACAGCGACTCCTACGGCAGCTACGGTGAGAACCGCTCTTCATTATCTCGCTGGAACAAAAAAACGGTCGGTGTCGCGCAAAGGCTGAAAGAAAAGCGACGAAGAAGATCAGCCGAATTATCGGCCGCATTTTCTGTATCGAGCTTCTCGCCTGTAGAGAGTTCGTCGCCTGCTGTCGGTTCAAATAACGAGCGTGAGATCATCTCGACCTTTCGGTAACGGCTCACATAATCAGCGGCATTTTGCCATTTTTTTCCCTCACCGGTGATTATTCAATATAAGCCCCCACAGGTGTCAAGACTTCTGTGGAAAAAAACAAACAAAAAAACTTTTGCAGAAGTGTCCTTGGAACTTTGCTTCTTTTTTTTTTTCAGTCAGTCCCTGATGAGAGAAGGTCTTGGCTGCTCGGCCCTGACTGCTGCATCTCTGATGTTCAGAGGATGTCTCTGAGCGCAGAGACAAAAAAGGACCTGCCCTCCTCCTCCCTCAGTTCCTCGAACTCCTCCCACCTCCCTATAGCTCGCGAGCTGTCTTCTCCTCCGACAGCTAATGTGCCAGCCAGGGTTAGAAAAGAAACAAAAAAACACGTGACCACTGTAAAGGTTTTTGGCTGCGCGGCATGATTGGCTTATTCCAGAAAAGCTGAGTAACCTCGGCTGCCCACACAGGCACGGCTGATAAAAAGATCCCGTCTCACCCAAAACACAAACAGTTACTCACTTTTATCCCCGAGGTTTTATGAACAACGACGACATAAAAAAAAAAGAAAAAAAACCTTTTGATATCCTCAAAGTGAGCTCGTGATTCGAGCCCGGTTGACGCAGCCGGTTCTGCCCGCTTGTTCGTTTTCAGCACAATGAACGGCCCACTGGTGCGTTGAGGCTGCACCGAACCGAAAACCGAGGGACTCCTGATTTGATTTTCTGCTTCATAAACATTTTCTTATTTGGAAAGCGCCGCAATGTGCAATGTAGCAGCAGCAGGCGTGGCGGTGGCGGTGGCGGCTGTCATTATGCAATTTGGCTCCATAAGAAAAGGAGCCGACTGTCGGATCGTGGTATTTTGCTTGAGCAGGGGGCAAAGAGCATGAAGAATGAATCTTGTGTGGCGGGAAACCTCTGCTCGCTCGAAATTCCTTGTCTTGAGTAAATAGATTATGCCTGAGATGGAGCAGCGCAGCCGTGAATATGAATATCAGCAGCGGCAGCAGCATCCCACAACGTTGTGAACTTTTGTGTTTCTTTCAGAGGAGGAGTGGGGGAGAGCCCGTTCCGGCCCCAAAGCCCCAGTTTTACGGCTGACAAGAGGGGGCTACAGGAAGCATCCTTATGGTAGATACTGAAGTTGCTCCAGATACGCTGCCTCCGGGTTCCAAACTCTTTCTATATTTTTTTATGCTCCGTATCAATTGTCGTGACTCTTATTTTCTTTACTGTTTTCTTTTTTCCCCCACTGCCTGTCTTCTTCGCTGGTTAAAATAGGGGACTGGCTCCATGAACGCGAGACACAAACGTTAACGTTGTATTCGGCTTTGTGTAGGGAGAGAGACAATTATCACAGAGGGAGCCTCGCGCTCCGATCAGAAGGCTGTTTTGAAACTTTCTTCTGCCTCGATTCTCTTTTCGCCAAGTCTGTCTGTCTTTAATTGCCGTCGTGTCATCAGTCTCCGGCGGTCACTCCCGCTCCCGCGCTGCTGACAGCTTCTGCATCGTTCCTCTGTTGCTCTGCTTCGCCACTGTGGAACGTATTGACAGAGCTGTCAAACGCGGAGGGCGAAACCAACCCCCGCTAAAACATCAGACTCCAGCACGCTCATCAAGTCCACTCTCCACGTGGAATGTCCACCCGCAGTTTGAAAATTAGGCAAGAAATAAGTCAGAAGAAATAAGCCAGAAGTTTAATATAAAAATGTGCTTAGCTTGTATATGAAATGCCTCATATGATACAACCTTAACATCTTGATTTTTCATCATCCACCACAGTGAAGCATCCTTGCATGAGCAATCATCCAAACAAATTGCCTCTTTTAAATACCACAAAATCATTTTTAGCCCTCTGTTTGCAGCCTCCAGCTACAGTGCTTGATTTTAGCTCCCAGCTTTAGCTAAATGGTAAGGCAGAAAGACAAAAACAAGGCAGCCACGATGAGGTCACCAGTCAGTCTCATCAGTAAGGGAATAATTGGCTTCACTTTCAGTAAAAAAAAAAAAAAGACTCTTCAAAGGGAAATTTGCATTAGAAATGTATTAAAACGGCATCATTCCAAACAACTTCCTCTTATCTGCCCGTAGTTTTTGAGGTGGTTTTAGTCTTATCTCAATCAGAGCTAATGTGCGACATGCTCGATGGAAACAGCTTTGCAGAATGAACTCCAACTCCCTGTAAACAGACCATAGCACAGGAAACAGGTGCTGCTTTACCCAACTTCATCTGGTTCCTTTTTTATTTTCAAGCACAAGGTCACACAGCTTCACCAAGAAGCTTCACTGAGTTGCGTATGCTTTTGCACTACTCAGAAGAAGGAATGGACAGCGAACTCACTGTGTGTAGACATATGAGCCAGATGGGAACTGTCCCTCTCTCAACCTCCCAGCAGACTGATCAGTTCTCCACATCAGTTGCTCCTTCTTGCAATATTAAAAACTTTCATGGCCATTTGATTGTCAGCGTTCCTCATTCTGACTCTGATGTGGCATCATTTGATTTTGGTATCACATTCAAACTTATTTATTTATATTTTATCTTTGAATTTGTCAAATCTCCTGCCGTGACCCAGAAAGCGTCCACCCTGCAGCCACGCTTTCAGTCCTAAAAACAGAACTGAGTGATCGAATCCTCAGAATGCCCTCTTTTAACCTACTTTCACCGACTCAGGCAACAGCACAGTGTGTATTATGAATCTGCGCATCCTACTGCAAAATGTAAAGTCTTATTTTTTTTCGCTGTTGGTTCTGCAGTGCAGCAGCTCATGGCAGGCACTGGAGCTCCGGGCCTCTTCCATCCTCTCTGATCTCTAACTCAGTGTAGCGGTTGTTCTGCGATGCTGCACGGCCAACATGAAAAAAGAAATATAGAGAAAAATGAACACAGTTCACTGCTGGCTGCAGGCTCTGCTCGGGTGAAGGTGCGCCGACGTGCTGACCCTCTCTCGCTGAGTTCCACTTCCTGTTTCATTTCAGCCGCGTTTTCAAGCAGATGCTGGTTACCTCGGAGTGTTCGGCCGTGACGGTTAAAGACAGACACACTGCTCGGCGCGATGCTTTTTTATGTCTTGGTGGACATTTACTCAAATTAATTTGACAAATGGAGATCCAAAAGCACTAAATAGCTTCTTTTTTTTAATTGGCTACAATCATTGGCAAGAAATCTCAACGAATCCCAAGTGATATTGTGATCTTAACTGACTCGACATGTGCGAACGTCTCTCCTCCCTGGTTTTTACAGCAATATCGTGTGTGATTTCTAATGCGTGCTTTGTTTTTGTGTGTGATCTGTATTTGTACATAAAGCATTTAATAAAAACAACATAAACCTCCAGACGGTGTGCAAGACTCTCTAAATAGGTGCATCTAAACCACATGGTCGACGGTTAACTCTGCTTATAAAGAATGCCCAAATAACGCCAATCTCTCCAAATGACCGCATGTTTCTTAAAAGAAAGTTTTCCTTCACAACCGCACGCTTACTTCTGATCACTTCCTATTTAGACGCTAATACTCTTGTCTTTAAGCCACCCTGTGACCTTTTCACTCATCACTAAACAGACACTGATTGACTCTGAGAATGATATGGAGTTAAAAAGAGGTAAGAAGTCCTCACCTGCTGCATTATCATAAAGATAATGGACCGTGCAAGATGTAAATATATTTGCCCTCTGACCTGTGTATTCTGTCGCCGCAGTGCATCCTGTCTGCGACTGTGTCTCTGCTAACCTCTCTCTGCAGTTCTGTCACTTAACCCCGAGCGCGTGCACTCTAACTATGCATGCCGTTTAAACGCCAGAGCCATTTGAACCCTCTTTTGTGATTAGTACGCCCGAGGCCCGGCTCTCAATAAAGAGGAAGACTAAACATTAAGCAGGTAATAAAGCCAACCGTAATACTAACCATACTAATCCAGTGCTAACTTCCACTTTAAAAAAGTAAACCTGCCCTTTTTTGTAACAGCAAGATAAAAGCCCCGTAAATTTTAAAATGAAAAAAAAAAATCTTTTCTTATCTCTAACTAGACACCACATGAGGAAATCCTACTAAACTGCCATAAAAGGATTAATCCGTTTTTAATTACCAAAAATACTAAACTTAAAACGTCCAGAAAGCTAAAAGTCACATCAGTGAATTAAACAAAAAAAAAAATTAAAATTTAAACACATTTTAAAAGTGGTTTACTTTTTTCACAGTGATGGTACGCAATGACTTTGTTGATGTGCATGTTTACTGCTCCTTTATTGATCCGCCAACACGCATCTCATTGTGGTGTTTTGCTTTGCTTTGTTTTTCTTCCCTTCCAGGTAGAGAAACACAATGTGTTGTTGTTGTTGGGCCAAAGCAGAGAGGAAGGTAACAGGTGAGTGTCTGTTCACCAGGGAACACGTATGCAAATGGCTCCATTTTTAGTCCGAGAACCTTCGCTTGCCCCTCGAATACGCACGTGATTAAAACCGCATTAGCGGCTTTTGATTCGCCCCCTTTGATCGATTTCATTTTAACGTTGAACAAACTCTAAAAAAAAAAAGAAAAAATCCTGACTCGCCCCAAGTGACACCTGCAGAAAACCCTTCTCCGCCCCGTGCATCATCTGAATGCTGAGTCAGTCTTCAGACTGTTATTTCTCGCCGCGCACTTCGTCGTCGACGGAGGAATTGTAATGATTTCTGTCTCGCCGCACCTCCTCAGGAATCCTCCGCTGGAGCTCATCTGCATCCGCAAGTGCTGCTGCGTGCACTTTTCACGTCCGGCTCGCCATTAGGAACGCAGCAAGGCCTAGGCACGACATGAATACGACGGTCATTAAAAGGATAAAATGAGAAATTTAGGTTGTAAATTGCAAAATTCCTCATATTTCATATTATAGAAGTGGAGTAGGGTGTGTGTGTGTGTGTGTGTGTGTGTGTGTGTGTGTGTGTGTGTTTGTTTTGGGCAGGGGGATGTCAGGTGAGTTGAGCTCGATTTGGGATTAATTAAACATAGAGATTAAAGCCCCAATCTGAAGTTTGCTCTGTAAACAGTAAAACGAATCCTCTCTGTCTTCCTTTCATCACCTTCATCTTAATCTTTTCACTTTGGAATTACAGCATTCAATCCCATTTTTGCACGTTTTTTCTCCCAGTATGTGTGTGTGTGAGTGTGCAAATACAGCTCCACTTAAT
Organism: Nelusetta ayraudi; assembly: GCF_046127955.1. NCBI lineage: Eukaryota > Metazoa > Chordata > Actinopteri > Tetraodontiformes > Monacanthidae > Nelusetta > Nelusetta ayraudi. The sequence goes on along the minus strand of NW_027466058.1, from coordinate 2,698,307 downwards.
CCCCGCGGACAGATACCTGCTGACCTATTCATAATTCATGTTCTTTTCTCACACTTCCCCGAAGGTGCAAATCTCTTTTGAAAAAAAGGTGTTCAAAGGCACAACACCTTAATAGAGCGCTTGTACCGATAACGCAGAGCAAGATTCATGAGCAAAGTCGCCCCCGAGATGCGAGACGCAACATCAATGGTTGTTTTAATTTGCTGCTAGGAGATTTATTTCCTCTGCAGGGCTGCAATAAATTGTAACTTTTTGTTTGTTACACAAAGAAAGAGGCAATTTTTTTTTTCCTGTTTTCTGTTTTGTTTTGTTTTTTCAATGTTATTTAACACTGTAGTGCAGAAGGCTGCGGTTGAGACTTGAAAGCCATTTTGAAAAAATAAACAGAGTAAGATAAGACTGTTTAAACAATTACATTGAATCACTATCTTAGCGTATTTTTTTTTAATTAAAATGGAATTACTAATTGCAAGAGCACATGCAAACATAACATTTGTTTTCTCACAGCAGGTTTTAATTAAGTCTGACTATGCCATGATGTGTGAATGCCTCATAATAGAAAATAGACAGTTGCACGTGCTCAATGAAGAATACAGGGCGAAAGTTTATGAGGAGCCACCTGTTGGTTGGAACGAGATCACAGTTGAGTTGGGAAGATTTTGAAAACAAAGCTGGACTGAAACTAAGATTTTTCTTTTTTTTTTTTTTTTTTTGAGTGTTTTTCACCACAAATTCTTCGTATAAAGTGATGGATTAGTAAAGTGAACAGCCCACAGTACATCACTTCATTTAAGCGGTTTACTTCTGCTTTTTTTTTTGGTGAGAAATGTTGCTTTTTTGTTGTTGTTGTTGTTGTTGTTGTTGTGATGCACAATCACTGGCCAGGCTTTCAACATGTTTCAACAAATTTGTTTTTGTTTTTTTTGCCAAATAGCAATTTGTACCTGTTCCTCTCTCCAGAGCGGGAGGTTGAGGGTTCTGCTTCCAGCGGGCTGAGCACTGAAATCCACCATCACAACCGTCTGGGCCCTTCATCAGTCACAACGGTAAAGCATTAATGTTCGTCAGCTCAATAATTGTAAAGTTATGTGTCAATAGTAAATATAGACTTCAATTTTGTTTGTCTATAGCTGTAAAACTGTTGGCCACAAAACAAAATCCTTTGCAGTTGCAATATAATGGATTAGAATAACATATTACAGTGATCTAATGTACAATATGTACGTCTCTCCTGTCTAGTACAAAATTTTGTCCTCATGTAACTTGCAACTATTTGCTGGAAACTATCTCCTCCGCTGGAGGGTGCGCACATGCCAGGGATGTTCAGGCCGCCTCTGCCAGGAGCAGATCCACTTTCACAACCAGCCAAGAGCTGAAATCCCTGAGCTGCTCATGGATGTAGATGCATTCCTTAAAGTGAATGCCGCTGATACAAGCCTCATACTGAGCCCGCCGGGAGAAACTCCTTCTTTGCGTAGTGCATTTCTCCCCCCGATTCTTTGCACAAAGACCAGATTACAAGGTGTTTCTTGAAAGAACGTTTCCGCATCTCGTCTGGCTGGCGTCAAGTTCACGCGTGGTGCAGTAGAGATTCTTCCTCGCGAGGTGCTGGTGGTGGGCTTTAAACTCAGTTCGCTTTGTTCATTCGCCCGGTTTATTGGCTTTGGTGGCGTTGTCCTCGCTGCTACAATGTACCTAATGGAATGCAAATTATCCCGTTTAGCACAGCCGCTTGTGCATATGTGCACCTGTGAGGGAAAATAAAAACAAATTTTTGATTCACATTTTGTTTATCTAGGCCGCGCGGAGTTGAGTTCGGACTCGCGGCGGACGGCTGGTGCGTCGGGAAACACGGCGGAAGCGGCGGACAGGAAGAGGAAGTGAACAGGTAAGGGAGGGGCTGGGCGGCAGCACCAGGAATTTTAGGCTGAGTCTTGACAACGTTCACATTGGAACGACGCTCCACAAATGCAGGTGGCCTTAGCTGAGAGAGGCTCAAACCCTCGGGATCGGTGATGACAGGCTGTGATGCGTTCAGGGGCACCATGCGGGAAGTAAACAAGAACACCAGCCGGCGGCATGTTTAGGCTTAACGCAGCTGTCAAAAGTGTGAAATCGTAACTGGAATTAAAGGCCCGGTGTGCCACACGTTTAAGGACTCAGTGGGATGAGGAGAACATGCAAAACTTCAGTTGACGGCTGCAAACAGTTGCTGGTCTAGGACGAGTCAAGTCAAGTGTTGCATCAGAAAACAGCAGCTAACTTTTTTTAAATAAAATGAATGAATACTGTGCTTTCTCTCCATTAGATGGTGCTACATCTTACACTCTGGGCCTTCAAAGTTCAGCTTTCCCCATGACTGCGGACGTGAGTTCAGCCGCTCGTCAATGTGTGTGCTTCTATTGTGTCGCCGCGGTGCTTTTTGTTGACTTGCGGCCTCGTGTGCTTGCGTGGAAGAAAGCGACCGTCGCATGCAGTCGGTCGCTGCGGGCTCTTTTATGTGTCACATGTTGCCAAACCGACTCCCGTGCTGCCCGTAAAATCGACGGACAGCCTGCTGTCACGCGTGCACCCAGGCTGTTCTTTTCTTTGTGTGTGCATGTGCATGTGTTCTGCAGCACTGAATTGCCATTTCCAGGGCAGCGTCGAAGTGCAAGCGTTGTGACCTTTCGGGGCCAGCGTACTTGTGTGCCCAGGTGATCCATTCCTTGGGTTCTTTTTTCAAAATTTAGCTTTTGAACGATAGTTTTTCTTCTTGTGCAGTAACAGCATCGTGTGTTCCCTCCCATTAAGTCAACCGGTTAACCAAAGTAACTGCTGTTGACCTGAGCAAAAGATTAATTGCGTGCCTGCAGGAATTTTGTTTTGCTTTGTTTTCAGCTTTATTCATGTTTTTTTTTTGTCTTGGAAATGTATCTGCAGCGGTGCTGATAAATAATGATGGATGTGCGAGGTGACAACGCGCACAACAGCATGATTAATGGCTCGCAGCCAGGTTGCTGTGCTGTGTCTGCACAAAGACGTTTAAAGTACACGGGCAGCGTACTTTTGCCATAATGTCCAGGCAACAGCGTGCTATCGCTCTCCTCATTACACTCTCAGCGAGAAGCTACTTTCAGTGAAGCAAGAGTCGTTCAATATTTCGCAAGTGGATGTACAATTATTATCATTACCTCGAAGTCACGTTTTTCCCAGAGTCACGGCCAATTAATTATTCTGCCATGTAAACAATAAAACATTTTAATTATTTAATCGAGAGGTCGCCAAACACCTGTTGCCACCTTTATATTCTGCCATTGTTTTTTTGTTAAAAGGCGTCCGTTTATTTAAGGCCTGCAGGCTTGACAAGAGAAAGGCGACGTGCTCCACAGGCTAACCGCCTGCCGCCTCATTTTCGCGACTGATTGGCCCTATTTGTCGCGCGGAAGACAATGAGAGCTCATTTGAAAAGGTTGAGGTGAGAGCGCGGAGGTGCGTCTCCTCTCCCGTCGCCATCTCAAGGACGAGCTGATTGTCTCCCGCTCGAAAGTGACGTCTCAATACAGAACATCACCCCCAGAGTCAGATGTGGGTTGACAGATTATAACTCGGGGATTCATAAAGAGGCAGCCAGTGGGTTGAGGGGAATTACCATATCGCATTTGATGCGCACCAAGCCAAAATGTCAGATTTAGCGCTCGGAGGCCCGCCGCATAAAACTGGTGCACGCCAAGGACACAACGTCTTTTGTTGTACATCCCCAGAATCAATTTGGAATAGGTATTTGCATGCATGTGACCTGAATATTTGCCCATTCTATTGTGCGGACTGAACACTTTAGCCTGTTCCATTTTTATGTATTTATTTGCTTCAATACCATGCACGATCAGACAGATAGAACACTATTTTAAATTTCACTTTTTTTTATGGCACATTTACATTTCTCAGCAAAACATAATGAAATCTCACAGTTTGATACCTCAATTCAAGTGGAAGCCCCAGCAGTGGAGTATCTATCATAATTCTTGTGCCTCTCTGTTGCAGGTTGACTTCTCAGGACGTGAAGAGATCCAGTTCCAGTGATCAATAAAAAAATGTGAAAATATATATATATATTTTTTTTTTTTTGCTAAAAGATGGTTTTAATGAAAACAATGTATGGCAAATGGCATGTAGAAATATGTCTTTGTATGCCTACAAATAAAGCAATAAAATAAAAAGTCGACTCCACAAAGCATCACATTCACGGGTAACCGTTCACACACTCTTGGCACGCGAACGTTGTCCGACCCCGGAATGTCCCTCCTGCTGACTGCAGGGTTCGGAAAACCGCTGATCCCTCCACTATTGGACGCGCCCGCTCCGTCCTATCGGCCCAAACAAAAGCGCTGAATGCAAGCTCACGTAACTTGAAGCCTCACGTTCGCTTCTCGCCGTCGCCCTGTTGCTACCTGATGTCGTTAGCAGCCCGAGAGCACCTTGGGTCCGTTCCCAGCTCACTAATAAATGACTTACTTAGTGCTGCCAACCTGAGCATGTTAGTTCATTAAGCAAGTCGAGACCACTGCTGGCGCTTTGGCCAACTGTCACAGCCACTTTATGAGTCCAAAACCCCCGCGAGGCGGAAGTTGCTAGCGCAGCGCACGTCGCGCGCTTCCGCTCAGCGGCTAGTCAGCCCTGCGGCGCCCCCCCCCCCCGCACCTTCCGCGTGTTTCCTGACTGCTGGCGGTAATGGATGTCTCCGTCCGCGGCGTCGCATATGGCACGCGGTGATTAATGTGAATTGACAGCGGCGACGCAGACGTCTTACTCTTCAAAGTACTCCTTAATGGATGCGTTCCATGGCAATTTGTTCGCCCGTGTTTTATTATACAACCATAAATTGATAGCCTCGCAAAACGGGCACGTACTCGGCTCTCGCGCGGGTGGAGCAGCCTGCAGGGGCACCCAGCCGCCCACCGCTCTTCCTGTCGGTCAATGTAACTGCTGGTATTCGTATTTGTAAACATTTTTGTAAAAAAAAATATTTTTGGTAAACTGAAGTATGCTTTCCACTATAGAAATGAGACTCGTATTCATAAATGTTTGCAGTCATATGCTTTAAATTCAAACTCATATAAACACACCAGCAACTTTACCGACGCACGTCAGTAAAAGCATAATGTTGTGTATAACAAATTAATTCACACTCAAATGTTCAAAAGCAAAAATATAGGAATAATGTTGCAAATGTGTATTTTTGACTTTTTCTACTTTGTTCTCCCTTACATAAATAGATTTTCTTTTTTTTTCAATGAATTTGCTAAAATGCAAAGTGCAGTAATTCCATCAGAACGCCCTACCCATGATTCCCGGTGTTTGTCTCATTCATTGCTCCACGCAGGCAGTCAGACGGCAGCAGTTATCTCTCTTTCCATGTACCGTATCGCTCCATCTTGAGATTGGAAACAAAAGTAGGTCGGAGATCCACGCGAGCACTCGCTTGTGTTTCCACGACGCCTCGCAACTACGGGGGTAACTCAGCGTTTTTTGGCCAGCCGGAGATAGATGAAGTCAGCCCTGTTTAGACAGCTGCTCGATGAGCCGGAATAGAAAATAAGGGCCTCTGATCACCTGAGTGCAAACGAGCCCCCCGAACTGGCGCAGCCCCTTATGATGAATTGGCGTGCAGCGAGTCAGAGGCCTCCGCGCCTGCAAGACGCTTTTCATGTCGTCCACTTTACGGCAGCAAGCTGGGATCTGAGCCAGGAGGCAGACGGCTTCCGCTGCAGCTTGGTTCAGATGCGAGGGTTGCCGCTGTGCACAGGCCCTCCGCATCAGAAGGTCGTCCAGGACGTCGAATGTTTCAAGTCAAGTCGTGCTTTTTCAGCGATAAACTAGATTGTTACTCTGTCGATTGTTCACAGTCGGGTTGCAGTTTTCCATCAGTGTTCATAACTATATTATCCAGCTAGTTTACTAAAGCGTTGACTCTGTAGACTGTATCACCGTCTTTAAAAAGAACAAACAAAAAAAAACACTCATTCATGGTACATACCATTTATGTGACAAAAACAAACCTGCATGCTCTTGTCTTAAATTGGTACATTATTGAAAAACATTTAACTGAGGTCCTGTGAGCCGACAGGAGATGTAAACAGAAAAATTGTTTTGAAAGCCTTGGTGTCATCGGCAAATATTGGAAGAGTGCCGTGAAATAAAAACAGGGAGCAGAGTTCAAACAGTTCCAGCCGTTAGATTGAAAGTTGAAAATTCTTTCCCCACTTTGAACGAGTATCATAAACATATTTGGAGCTGTGCAAAATATTCTTCAAGGCTGGTTGAAGACGGCTCCAGTAGAGCCAAATTGTTTTAAAGCTTATTTAAAGGCAAGACACAAATTGTCACTTTGCGTGGGCTAGATTGCCAGAGATGTGTGCTGGAACACACATCTCTAGTAATCAGCCCTTTGTGACTTCACAAAGGTGAATAACTTTCACTGATAACCTCCAGCCGTGTGTTCGTTCCCTCCTGTTGAGGCCTTTTTGGTTCCATTTCAAACATGAAGGTCCAATGAAGCTTCACTTTAGCTGAAAGCTTAAAAAAGTTTTTTTTGTAAGGAGCTGTAAACAGAGGGTTACAGTTATTGTTTTCTGGATATATATAAAGAGCCTAACAAAAAAATAATAATTTGCCATAAGGCACACATTTAATTTTAAATCAAAATCTTAAAACTTTTGTGAAAAAGATGTTGCCCTCGTAATGTGGTTTTCAGGTTCATTTCATTTCACTAACCACTGAAATGAAATGAAATGAACGCTGTTTCTGTACTAACATCCAGTTTAGTTGTACAAACATTCAGTCTAACCAAACCATGTCCACGATTTCTCCCATGTCCCCCCCCCCCACCAAAAAAATAAATAAATAAATAAATGAAATGCCAATACAGCAGGTACCTCGGCTCCATTTCTCATGTGTTTCCTGATGCACACAGCCCCCTGAGAAACAGCTCCAGTCAGATAAATCCCTCAGACAAACGAGACCGCGATGTAGCTGTCAAGATGTGCGGACGTCCCCGCCGAAGCCTCTCTGTTTTGCCTAGATTGTGTTTCTGTCGGCGGAGAAGGAATAACACGCGGCTGTTGCTTTCCGTCTGGATGACGAAGGCTACTGCAGCAACCATTGCTCACGGCGCAAGGTGATCCATCACTCCCGCCTGTACGGGGGTGTGGGGGGGGGGGGGGAGAAGCAAACACACAGCCTATTGATTCTGCACTTGATTGTCAGTCAAGGGCACATTTGTGCCTCATTGTACTGTAAAGCAGAGCGCGTGATGTATTGTCAGAGAGCGTTTGTCACACTGTGGCGTCCTGAGCGACGGCGACAAAATACAAACACAGACGTCTTCGCTTTGTAGCACCAGAGGCGAGCTGGAGAGACCGTAAAGTCGGAATTACACTGCACAGTGTGTACGTGTAAGTGACAAGTGTGAGTGAAATTGTGTGTAGTGAGACATCAACAGTGACAAAAGAGCCTCATTTCACACACATTTTGTCTATTGTACTGAATGATATGACGTTTATCATTGCTGACTACAGCTTAAATTAAGTATATTTGTATGTATGTACATGTGACAGATGTGTGTGCTTTGTAACTTTCTCATTGTTTCCAATCGTCTTTATATTTCATGGATCATCACACATCACACCATGCTTTTTAAAAGTCAGTCTGTTCGATGTCAGAAGTGGAGCCTTTGACTACAAGTGAGGGTCAAAAGTGACTTAGAACCCAAAAAAAGAACAAAGGTGTGCTAATTCAGAGCAGACATGCATTTTAAAAATGCATTTTTATAGATTATTTAAATGTTCTTGCTTCTGCATTGTACAGTGTCTACAGTGGTTCCCCAGACGATCGACCATCAGGACTATCTGCCGGGCCACTGAATCTTTTGCTTTCACCCTCCAGTGCACTTTATTGAACGCAAACGGCAACTTCCTATCTGATAATAACAGCAATGATAATAAAACAAAATAACACAATGAGATTAGGTACATGAATAGACCAAAGGGCTCACACCCCCGGCGACGCCTCAGCTTTTGAGTGAGTAGAAAAATAATGCTTTGAATGGAATAAGTGCATTAGCATTCTACAACCGTGGCAAAGTTCTTACTAAATCATGGCCGTGCTTTATTCCAGTGCTAGAACGCCTGAAGGGATTCTGCCCTGAGCTGTTTTAGTCCATTAGCAGCTCCCGCTGACCTCAACTCATCAGCACGGCAACCCCAGGGGGCGGGCGGCGTGTTATGGCGCCTTTTTTTCCTCCGCTGAAGGCTGATTTTCGAGATAAGCAAACAACTGCAAAGGCCCCTCGCCTTGACACGGCCGCTGCTTTCTTGTCGTGACTGAGGGGGGATGTTGTGGATTGTCAAACAACACCTTTTACGCATGCATTCAGGGATCGGTGCAGCTGCCCTGCTCTGGTATGAAGAGCCGGTGACTCCCTGCTAAAGGTTCGTGGCATTAAATCCACAAGAAAAAGAATTTTGTAAATTGTTGTAGGAGTTACCGGCTCTGGGCCAGTAATTACGGCTGAAAAAAAAATATATATATAAAAAATAAAGACATTTGTAGGCACCCAGAAAATGCTGTTTTCCTGTGGCGACGGCTGCAGGAGTTCCGTCTTGTAAAGATTTTTTTAAAATGCAGGTGAGTGCTGAGAAATCCCAGCTGCCCTGAAGGGGCCCTGGAGCTACGAAACACAAGGAGGAAACGATCCGGCGCAGACGCCAGAGTAAGGTGAGCTCTCTGTTATGCCCTGTTCTCAAACATTAATGTTACGAGGAGACAGAAGGTGCACAAACAACAGATTAACTAAATAAAGCTGCTTTGTCACGGCACAAAATGACTATTTCACCTTCACAGTGCTAAAATTCAGACCATTTGCGATAAAAGAAACATAACATTGTCGTCCAATTTGTCAATAAAAGTGACTCACGGCCATACCAGAGCCCCCCCTGCCTTTTGTAAACACATTAACCAATTTTTGCAAGACAAAACAGTCAGAAACACCAGCAAAGTGCAAGCTGCAACCACAACAGGGAAATCAGGGACATTATCCCTCTAAATGTTGTTTGTCTCAGGCAGGATGTTTCCAGTAAATGCACATCCATGGCTTTTTATCTAATATAACAAGATGTAGCCCACCAGGAAGTACCAACAGGGGCTTACAGAACTGTTTTGTTTTTATTTATTTATTTATTTTTATGTTTCCCATTTTTACTAGGCCAGTGCAGATTAGTGTCTGGGAGCTTTGTCCTCATCTAAAGTGGGGGGTGGGAGTGGGGGGTGGGGGGGCAGAATTGAATCCTGGATGTTGCTGTGATGCAACGTTACGTTGGTTGGGAGCTGTGTCATGAAACGTCCGGCCAGCTCTAGCAACCCCTGCTGGGAAAAGAGGCGCCCGCTCCACTGGTTGATTGTAATTATCCCGCAATCGCCAACATCTCCGACCGCTGCTTTTAACCGGGTTGTCAGAACGATCACGGTGCGGCAGAAGAAGCCTTTGAAAAAAAAAACAGAGGGGTGATGTGGGGAGACAGGCATTAATGGAGTGAAGGGAAGAAACAATGGCAGATGTAGCCGTCTAAATGAGCCAGAACTGGAACAATATTCTTAAGTGGATTTACAGCGAAAGGAAAACCTAATAGCTACAAAACACAACCTCTCTCTTTAAAAAAAAATAAATAAAAAGTAATAAAAAAAAAACAAATAAAAAACAATCATCTGAACAACAACAAACATCAACAAACAAATCTGAACAGATTGATTTCAACTGCAAGGAAGGATTCAGCACAATAAAGGCCAGATTGTATTCTGGTTTTTCTTCAACTATACAGATTAATATTTGAGGGCTTAATCTGTCAATCAAATTGAAGCAACTCAACACCCTGGTTGTAAATGCAGCTTTTTTTTGAGTTACCTTTGCCTTTTCCACAGTCTCTGACCGGTCTGCCCACTCTCACCTCTGACTCCTGAAGTCTACAAAACATTTTCTTCCACACAGCTGCCTATGACTCAGTAGATAGTCGCTCTTTTTTGGGACCATCATCTGTCCCAACCATAGAGATGGTTTTGTCAGAGTGAAAATCCCAGTGGATCAGTCTATGCTGTCTGGCACCAACAACCATGTTCACCACAGTGGAAGTCACTTCAATCCCTCTCCTTTCTCTTTCTGATCGACTTGCTGCCATGTGACTGGCTGAATGGCTAGTTGCATTAACAGGCAATTGAAAATAAATGGCAGGTGGGTGTACAACTTTCTGGCCTGAATAGTTTTTTCTTGTGTCAACTGCATGTGCAGCTTTTTTGTTTATTTGTTTTTGTACAAGCAGCAAGTTTCTGTCTTTGAAGCTCATTTTTGTAGCCGCAGCGTGTTATACGTATTTGAAGCATATTTTATGAACTTATTGCACGCTTTCGTATGTTGAAGCGGGGTTGTATACAGGCGGCACATCTCTGTGTAGCGTGTTTATTTAAGGCAGTTGCATCATTTATGTTTGATTCAACAACATTGCGTGACAGATAAGAAAAATTCCTTTCGGTGCCGACTCTTTCTTGGCCCATTTCTTCACCACTCTCTGAAGCCTCTTCCATCCTCTCCCATCCCCCACTTTTTTCAGATTTGGATTCACAGCCTAGCACATTGTAAATCATGGTCACACAAAGCCCAAGCAAATAATTAATTTGCCATCTCCGGCTGTAATTGCACATATGGCTCGCAAACCCATGAAGGCAGTCAGGCTGTGCACAAGATTGTTTTTTGGTATTTTCAAATTTGGTCAGACAGGCATTTGGGTTTATTAGTTTTTCCGCCGTGAACAAACAGCGATTAAAGCACAATATCCACACAGGCAATAAGCAGGGGATGCAGTGCAAACGCAGATTTGATGGACACATACAGATGAGACAAGGGGGGATTTTTTTTTTTTTTCTATCAAAATGTGAGTAAACAACAGTGTGATCTCATTAGGTTCTGCCATCAAAGCTGAAATAACTAATGGGAAAAATAATTGCAAGGAGGGGGGGAAACAGGGAAATTCTATAATGGTCAGCATCCACAGGAAAGGCTTAAAAATCGTCTGGCTCTTGTGTGCCGCAGTGATTAAAAACCTGTTTACCAGCGCGAGCGGGAACAGGGGCACTTTTAGCACGCATCGCTCCTCTCTCATCGGTTTTGTCTAACAGGAAGTGACAGCATGGCTGCAGGTGAAGCTTAGAAAAAGTGAGGGCTTGCGCGAGCAAAGTTAATCACATGAGCAACGGCTCACACATCTGTCAGGTTAATGAGACAACACCACCAGGGGGCTAATGATGGGTTCACGTACAGCTGTGAGAAGTTTGTAACCGACTTTACAGTCATCAGGTTTTGTCACAGGTCTGGCTAAATTTGTGTCCCAAATGAATTCACTTTTTTTTTCCCCCAAGGAGAAGGGCAACATTCCTCTCCTTCCTGTTCCAGGAGACTGCCTCCAGATCCTCCTGCCTGGAACAGCATTGATGTTTTGCCTCCGTCTCCTGTTATGATCAATAAGAAAATCTGCATCAAGAGTCAGTAATGGACAGCACAGATTTATACCAATGGAAACATGCAAAAAGGTACAGTCATTTTGACTGTATATAAGGATTGACATCCGAGTTACCATCAAGTGAAAACAAAAAATTGCCGGCGATCGAGACCATTCATTTTTTTACCATTTTGATTAACTGATGCCATAAAAAATTAAGCAAAACTTTATAACTGCGATCTATGATATGGAATGGGTATGAGTGGAATATCATTATATCTTAGAATTCACCAAACTATATGTTGTGTATGAACAGTTGAAAATACAGCAGGACCAAGATCTCGTGCCAGTAATATGCTCAATATGCACTGAGAGGCTCAAGTGGAAAGCATTATCAGTCTGTCTCATGATTTGACAAGCATTCAGTTTTCTATTAGTTGTATTAAAAGCAGGGAGCAGCTGCTGGAAGCTGCACTTTAAGAAAATCAAGAAGATGTACAATAGAAGCAGTTTTATCTGGATTGGATGGCCATTTTATTACCGAAAAAGAAGAGAGGGACTGTGGTCTTTTCTTGACATAGAGGTTCAAAATCAGAAATGACTTTATTGTCACTGTAATGTATACAAGAGTTAGACAAATGGAGAAAAGCGATTTTTCATTAAACCGCCAAATAGTTTTGGCAAACCTGGAGCAGGTCATAGCTCACCACAGGGTGGAGACACCCTGCTAACGCCCCTCCTTAGCGCCTATCGTGAGCCATAAGCTATAGCAACATAATATAACAATATGATTGGTCTGTTTGAGTGTGTTTGACTGCGACAGACAATCACCCTGCAAGTTTTCTTTGCAAACTCTGTCGATGGGCTTTTGACCAGATGCATATGAGAGACAAATCTTGAAGATTTTATCCAACTTTGCACCAGACGTGTGATAAATGAGCACCATCATGCACATTATTTTGACTCGTGGTCCAAAATGGGTTCTAAAATTTGACAGAGGGGCCAGGGCAGTAGCAGATGAATGGAGTGTTTTGGTGACCCACCTCGTAGGAGGAAAAAAGTACATCATGGGATATGTAGAAAACATGTGCTTTAATGTCATTTGAAAATGAACAAAATATCTGTCTTTGAAGCCCCCACTGTATTCGGCTCTTTATTGAAATGACTCTTAAAACACTGAAAAAAATGGATGAAATACAGCTAATTTATGACTTACCTATATAAATTTCTTCAAGTTCGGTGGGCTGGATTAAAAATCTTTATGACCCGAATATGGCCCCCGGGCCGTAGTTTGCCCATGCCTGCTCTAGAAAAACAAGACCACATTACAACACATTATGAGAGTCTAATGTAAAATTGTAGCATTCCGCAGCACTAAATGCATGTTTGTCTGAGAACTGAAGTAATGGACCTGCGAGACACAATAGAAAGCCATCATCACAAACAGGAAATTGGATTGAAATGATAATCAAGGTTTTCAATCATGGTAACAGTGCTTAAGAAAAAAAAATCTTTTAATAAAACATCATTATCATTCTGCCAACTTCCCTCTATGCAGGCAAAGTTCTCTCATCTGCGCAGCAGAGCAATTCGTTCAAACAATTACTTCAATAAGCGTTACAATCTCCAGTGAGTCACGGGCGCTCGGAGGAAGCTGAAACTGTCAAAATTGAAAAATGCTCTTCTGAATGGCGTGATGGCAAATCAAACCCAGAGAACTTTATTTCTCCCACGGTCTCCCAGATGCAATCTCTGGGCTGCCGCAGAAGACTGCTGCGCTGTTCGTCACGGTGATATTGGGTTTGTTTCCATGTTGTGTTTTAACTCTTTCTCTCCCTCGCTGCCGTCATGTGGTCTTTGTCACATGCACTGGATCCAACCACCACCAGGTGAACAGGGTTGGTGCACAGAGAGCTGTAGCGTCAGGTTTTGGCATCATTAACCTGACACATCATGTGATTATTATTTCACATTGTCATCTGGAAGAAGGGACTTTTGAAGGTGATTGGACAAACAGTCAGTAGTACAACTGATGATAAATATATGAAACCTATTACTGCTCACGGCTACAAGTTGCATTATTGTTTATCATCATAATAAAACTTTTATTATTTATGCAGAAGTTGGTTGGTAGTGAAAAACAAACCTTCAGCGCTGTTCTTTGTTCTTTTGATATGAAAATACCCCCCAGTTCTGGTGAAGCTGTCCAAGCCGATCTCTCTCCAGCAGCCACCGGGGCAGAAGACCCACCTGCGATAATCTGCCTCTGACGCTTCTGAAGGCAGCAGATAGTAGTTGTATCCAAATGTCCCAAACATTAAAGGGAAGCCAATTGGGTTTTTTTTTTTTCATTTATTTATTTTACATATGTTGTATGCCATTAACATTTACAGACATGCTACAATTTCATTTTCAAATAATGGAGCTACATAAAATAAATTGGTCCAGTGATATAGAAATTAAGAAAAGATAATTGGTGCGTGCACATGTGTTCACCCACTTTGCCATGAAGCCCCTAAGAGGTGCTGGTGCTGCCAATCACCTTCAGAAGTCATATAATGAGGTCCACCTGTGTTCAATCTAAGTGTCACATGATCTGTCAGTATAAATACACACCATTTCTGACAGAGCTCAGAGGCCCCAACGGAACGAAGCCTAAATTAGGCCAATATTGTTGAGAAGTAAGTTGTTGGGGGGGGTTTTTGAAATAATGATAATCAAAATCTCTGAAGATTCCCTGGAGTGCCACCAAATCCGTCATCATCAGATTGAAAGAAGACAGTACCACAGCAAGCCTGCCAAGAGAGACTCAGGAGATAAATCAGACAATGACCATAAGCTCACTGCTAAAGCAACAGCAGCACTCGGGCGGCTCAATGGGAGACATTAATTAAATGAATGAAAAACCCCAGTCAAATCCCAGTTCTAGTTGAACTGAGAACTTGTGGTCTGACACGTGAACTCACCAATTTGAAGTAGACGGAGCAGTTTTTTTCCCTGAGGAACAGGCCAAAATACTAGTGAATGAATATGGAAAACTCAGTGACCTGCAGCTGTAGTTGCAGCAAAAGGTGTCTCTGTAAAGTATTGCCTGGTTTTTGTTTTTTGTTTATGTGATTCTAGCAGTACTCGGGCAGGAAGTAGTTTACAAGTAGCTTCGCCTGGACCTTTTGACTAGTTTGAATTAAAAAAAAAAAAAAAAAAAAAGGAGTTAGAGTTAGGTTGGAGAAGTACCCCTGTGGATTCATTAAGAAGCTGTGTGACAACGAGCTGGGCAGAGTCCAAGGACCCGTTCCTCCAGAGATGTTATCGTCAGCTACATTAGTGACTGTTTCCATCTTGACTAAACTGTGTCTGCTGGTCACTGCTACATGGTTCCACATTACATGCTGTGTGCTTTGCAGATGTTTGGGCCTCGACGCAATAGTTTTTGGCTGATGGTTGTGTGCCGCCTAGCACACAGTTCAAAGTCGCAAATGTTTTGTACGCTAATGTTTGTTGCTGATTATTTTTAGTAAAGGTACGGTCAAGGTAAAACCGCCCCTGTAGCATGCATGCTAATCTCTTTGACATCCGATGATCACAGTTTTATGCTTTTATCGCTTCTGTGCCTGATGGCTCTGCGAAAAACTGACTGCGACTCAGATTCGGAGGTTTTCCAAAAAGGTCGTGCAGGATTTCAGAATTGAATTCTCTGGGATACAGCTGCCTTGCAAGGTCAGCGTGCCATAAAGGCCTGGAGAAACTATTCACGTATTCTGGACATGTGCATATCGAACTGAAACGTGGAAATGAAGGATGTTATACAAGTGCCGCTCAACAAAACAAGATTTTCCGTTTTGTTCTTCTACCTCAATTAAATCCACGATGACGAATGAAGCTGACTTTTTGGCTGATTATGGAGAGAGCCAATCTGCAGAAGTGCTTGTTTTGTTTTTGTGTGACGGCCAAATACTCGGCGAGGACTTTGCTCCACTCTGACTTGCGGTGGAAGAAGATCATGTTGATTGAATCTCTGGGCAGACACAAGGACTTTCTGGGCAATAACTGTCTGCAGCCAAGCCGAAATTGTGTTGAAATGTTGTAAGTATCTTCCCCTTAATGACCGCAGCGCCGGGGTAATGAGAGCCCGGAGATCTAAAGTATTTAAAGTCGAGTCGTTGCATAACAGAGACAGTCACACTGCCTCCACTCAGCTCTGTCACATTGCATCACATTTTAGTTATTTCATCCGCCAACGGGGTTTATGTTTTGGGCTCACTTTGTTTTTGTTTTTTGGCCAAAGGAAAATTCACTGAAATCGCACTCGGAATCACACAGGAGATAAACAGACGTGATTATTATTTTCCCTGTAGCAAATGTGTGAGACAGGGGAGCTTCACCTCAAAGCTCAGTGGCTCGTTAATATTTTAACTGCTAGCCAGTTGTAGAAACATGATGGCTCCCTGTCTCAGCCCCGTCCCTTGTCGGAAGACATACAAAAAATAATTGAATCCAAAATGCAAGTAAAACAGGTACAGTTTGAGGTTTGTTTGTTTTTTTGCTTTTACTTGATGTTTTTGTTGTTGTTTTTTTCAAAGTGCGACCAAACCAACCCTGAGCCTGCGTCAGCAATCAGCACTCACAGGAGCTCAGTCAGACAGAACTGCATTCCTGTTTCTGACTTCTAACGACGCTGACTGACTATCTGAGCAAAGTAAATGTCCAGGTTTCAGAAGTCTAGCAAACTAAAATCATATTGACCTTGAGCGGAATTGCAAGTTTCCACAAACAACTCAGGCCACAGGAAGTTGGAGTGCATCAAAGCTAGATTCTTTTGTACATTTCAAATCGTTTCTGCATTCAGCACCGTTCATGTAAATGGGAAGTGGGTTTATGCAGATTTAAAACATCAGAGGGCTTTGAAAAAATGATTTGACTGATGACCCCAATTCTATGATACTGGTCCACGCGGAATAAAATACGGAAAAGTATAATGTTTTCTATTTTTTTATGCTAAGCATTTTGATTATTTTCTTACATCATCTTGTGCAAGTCTGCTCAATATTTCCTCGTCCATGACTACGCATGAAAAGGTGACGTGCACAATCTGCTGTGCGCACATTCTGCAGCCTAAACTCACTCATCACTCATTCAGCCTCACCTTTCAAACCATAAAGGTCCATAAAACAAAATCCTTCCGTTTCGGGGCCCCGGGTTGGATTTCCTCGGCCTTATTCCGCGGCGGCTGCATCCTCGGCCCGTATAATGAGCGTGAGGGAACAAATCAGAGTGGAAAGCTGGCAAGTTCATGAGTAATGATTGTAAATCCATTCGCGGGAGATAAATACAATCCAAGACAAGCGCCTGCCCACAGCCTGAGAAGGTGCCAGCTTTGTCAAGCAAAGTCATGCTCTACCAGATATTAAACATCAAGGGTCTCCGGCTGACAGCAGCCCGGCTGCGCGCTCTTATCCACTTGCTTTATTATACTGGATAAATCCTCTCTATGTCAAGCACCATGCCTGGATTTTAAGACCTAATTTAATTCCATCCATGCTTCACTCCGTTCTGCGCGTGTATGTGCTGCGACGTGGGGTGAGACAGTGATGAACTGTGGTCTGAACTCGTCTCAAAGTCTGTAAACAAACAAACAAACAAAAACAAAAAAACAGCCTGCAGGGCAAATGAACATGCGATTTAAAAAAAAAAAAATACATCCAAGCTCCTCTGGGACGAGGAATTTGATTTAAAAGTAAAGTTAGAGGAGAAGGCGTTTATTGAATCATCTAAGACTTTTCTCTCGGCCTCCCAGGAAATATATTTGTATTCATGGAATTCAGGGCTCCGTGTTCCCGACACCTAATAGGATCTAAAGTTAGCAGGCTGGCAAATTTAGCCAAAGGAACTGATGTGAGAGCTCCTAAAAACAAGCGCTGAGCAGCGCTTTACTATCGAGGCACTATTAGGGAGGAGGAAGCACCTCCGCGCACTCCGGAGCCACTCTATTGTTGCTCCACCCGGCATTAATCCAAGGCGGCAATAACACCGCTGTTGGAAATTGTTTATTTTCATCCGTCCTCGTGCCACCATTCATCGCCGCCGCCGCCAAGCAAACACAATGACATTGTTTCCCGAGACGGCTGGGAAATGTTCTAGTTATCGGCTTTGAAACCCCCACATCCCCCCCCCCCTTTCCCGCTCCAACCAAAAGCGGGTCGCACCCCGGGCCGACTACAAATGATCCCGGCAGGGTCGGCAGAGGAAAAAGCAAGCAGGGAAAAACAAACCGGGAGGGGAGAGATTAGCCGGGCACCTGGATTACACGTCCAAGGAGGAAAACTGGGCGAAGTTTGAGGAGGATGCAGAAATTCTTTAATATTGAACAAATTGGAAACATAAAAAAAAAAAAAAAAAAAAGGTAATCGGTGAGTGTGTGGAAGAAACAAATTTAGTCGTCTTGAAAGAAAGAGTCCAGTTCTTCCGTCATCTCGCCCAGACCCTGCAGGGCCTTGGGCGCCGCCTCCTGAGTTGCCCTGGCGGTGGCGCTGTTGCTGCTCTCCTGCGACTTCTGAGGAGCCTCGGCCTCTCGCTTTGCGTCCCTCCCTCCGCCCAGCAGCTTCTGGCTCTCCAGAAAGTACTGGTTGGGGTGGCTGAGCGAGAAACTGCTTTCCTCAATCTTGATTTAAAACAAAAAAAGCAAAAAAAACAGAGAACAAAAAAGACATTATTTTTGTTTGTTTTTTGTCTTTTGTTCGCGTAGCGTTGTCGCAGCTGAAAACCTACTTGAGTGTTTCCCTAATTAGCTGCTATTCCGCCAATTTATCAACAATAATGACTGCGGCAGCCAAATTAGCGAGCCAGCCAAGTCCCAGCTTAACTGTTCCATCAAAACATGGGAAGGCGACCAAATGCCCCTTTCAGGGAACAAAATGTCAAAAAATCACTCAAGGCGAGTCCACCCCAAAAAAAAAAAAAAAAAAAGACGAACCAATTAAGAGATGAAGTGAAGCTCCAGCGGTTGCTCTCACTCTGACCTTTGCCGCATTTTTTTTTTTTTTTTCTTTTACAGAGCCGGGTAATTGGGCCGTAATGTTTTTGATAGAGAGGCTGAAACTGTGTCTGTGGACAAAGTCAATTATAATTAATTATTGTTACAAAAACGTCAGCTTCGCTCAGCATTTTTACTGTGTAAGACTTTGATTCCTCCGCAACACCAGGCAGCACACCTGCTGTTTGTGGTTGTACAGCGGCGATCCTGCAAATGAGATCTCATAGAGACTCACAGAAAAAACATTGGTGACTTCAGATTCAATTTCCATAGGAAATTTGTGGGGAAATGTATAAAGTCCACGCTACAGTGGCATGATATCACTTCAGTACAATCCTGCTAATAGTCATTTCTTCATCTCAAACAATGAATTGGGGGAAAAAAAAAAAAAAAAAAAAAGCTAAAGACGGTGGCAGTGAAACATAACAAAAAAAAAAGTCTACATGTCAATAACTTGTCACATGACCTTTCTTGGTTCTGGTCACATGATGTCAAAATGTGTACAGTGTGATTTTATGGAGTTTTTCATTTATCTTCTATCCCAGTCAGTTAGTGATGTTTTTTTGTTCATGCGGTTTTGTGTTAAACTCTGTAGCACTTCCAGATTTGCAAAAAATGTTAAATGCATGATAAATAAAACATATTATTGTCATTATTACAAACTGTCACTGAACATTCCTCGTCCTCCATACTCCTCATCAGAGAAAAAATGTAAGAAAGCACAAAAAGGCAGAGTTGCACTGTGCCCCCCCCCCTGCGCACCTCGCACATTCACTCCCCTACGCCGCCCCCTGTGTTCACACTTACGTTGTGAGTCAGCTCGAAGTATTTCTGGCACGCCAGCTGATAGTGCATTCCTTTGACCAGGTCCAGGATCTGCAGAGGGAGGGAGGAGCGAGGAGGAAGAAAGGGAAGAAAGAGACGAGTTGTCGAATGGTGTCAGATTGGTGCAGCTCGCACAAAGAGAGAAGACCGGCGGCGCCGAGTGCCTCGTCGAGGCGCTGAGGCGGCGAAAGGCTTTCAGAACTCGGGACGCGAACCCTCGATAAAACCTCGGCGGCGTTAGAAGACGATCGATGGGGTTTATTGTGACCGGGGTGGCGAGCGTCTCGGTTGAGGGCCTGACTGCGTCTCCTTCCCTCTGCTGGGCAGATGTGACGGTGCGAACCCGCCAATCAAGCCGATTGCTAATGCAACTCGTTGGCTGTCAGAGCTGCTGAAAGACAGAACCCAAGGTCTGGCCGTGTTCACCCACAGCCAAACCCACGGAAGGAATTTGGCTTGTTTATTATTATTTATTTATCTTTACCCCCGCCTCCTATTTTCCCGGAGGCTGCCTTCAGCGTCACTCGGCAGCAGGGCCGCTGATGCATTAGCGATGAGCTCGTCATCACCTCTAAGCAGGTACTCCAGTATTTTTTTGATGAATATCTCATAAAATGGTACAAAAAGGATCATTTTTAAAGGGAAGCTTGCACACTCCACATTTGTTTGGGAATTTAAAATTCAAGCTGAGCATGACTACAGGTGCCCACTTGAAATTTGGTGGTAGCTGTTTTCGGACATTAAGCTACGTTAAGCCTTTTCTTTATAATGAGCGCCTACGGAGAGGAAAAGCCTCAACATGGGCAGTATCGAAAAAACGGGAGTTATCATTTTGTTTTTTTTGGAGTGGTGGAAGGGGACATGGAGATGTCCATATGAAATTTGGCGATGATTGATCGCCGTTTTCCTTCATTAAGCTACGTTAAGCTTTTACGTTAAGCAAAATAACGTGATAGTTTCACGTTTTTACGTGAAAATTATCATGAAATAACGTGACAATTATCACGGAAAAACATGATAGTTTCACGTCATAACGGGATACTGAGCCCCGTTTTTTTTTTTTTTCCGATGGTGGCAGCAACACACTTCCGTACATGACAGTATTTGAGCTTGTGTCAATTTTACGGGTGTCTAAAACCTTTTTCCCCCAACTATTGTCCGACACTGAAATTGCGAGACGATAAAAGTTTAGCTCCCCCTGGCTGCCGACCCGTCTACAACCCAAGGCTCCATATTCCAGTCTCTGGAGACAACCTGCCACGGAGGCTTCAACTCCTGAAAGCGACCGCTTTCAGCCGCCAGAAAGACCCGCTGAGCTGTTTTGCCTGCTTTTGCCCGAGGTAGTTTTTCTTCATCAGTCCGGTGACAAAAAGCCAGGCTTGTGAGACGCAGCAGAGAATCTGTGCAGAGGCGGACAAGCAGCACCCACCTGACTGATTCCACTGGGAGCTACTTTGTAGACCTGCAGCTTCTGCTTCAGCAGCTCAGGGTCGCTGTGTCGAAATGGACATCCTGAAAAGAAAAAAAAAAAAAGTGAAAAAAAAATACAACTAGGTAAAACGTCTGAGGAAGTGACTGCTTAGTTGAAATCTGCCAGTTCATAACATCAGCCATAGAACGGGAATAATATCACACATTTCCCGATTTCTTTCTTTATTTATTTTTTTTTTTCCGGGAATGGTGACGGTGGCTGTTCCACTCACCGTGGTAGTCGCCTTGGCTGGGCGGGTTGGACAGGATCACCTTCATGCAGCTGTAGGGCGTGTAGTCCGTCCGCTTGCCCTCCTTGCCGAACATGTGTCGGACGCTGTAGGCGTACGCCTTGTCGAACTGCAGAGAGGAAGAGAGGTGCGTGAGCGAGGGGCGAGGGGGACAAGGTGAGGGTGGGGAGGCGCCCGGCCGCCGAGACGTACGTCACGCGAACAGCTGACGGCCTGCACCTCCCCCACAACACTTCCCCGAAGAAGTATTGGCGTCATTAGAGCGAAACCGTGAGAGGCGGGAGACGGCTGAATTGTGATGTGACAACCGAGGCGTCTCATCACTTTTGCCCCTCTGTCCTCCAGAGGGCTTTCAATCCAAACGTAAATAGCTCGCGGAATAAGCGGATGCTCTTGTCCATTAGATTTAAATAACGTGGTTACACTTTGAATCAAATCAGACACCTCTCAATCCTGTCTTGCCGCTGAAAAAAAGTGCCTCTGCTTCATTGAAAACAAAAGTGCGTAATGTTTCCATGTGAACCATGTTCTGTCTGGCTGTTGCTGAAGGCAGAGTCCGGGAGGCCTTATCTTAACTCATAGTGGCGTATCAAGCCGACATGTCACACTAACCTCAAATTGACTTTCTATTATCACCTCATCCTGCCTGCTAGCTTCACTAGTGATAATTGAAACTTGTACATTCAAAAAGATTTTTTTTTTTTTAAATAAAGTATTGTTACCAATGGTCATTTAATGAATCTACTCTACCTGACCGTCACTATGACACACACAGTTTGTCGATGTCTTCACAATGTGTCACTATCCCAACGCAACAGAAATGGAATAAAGTCCATCATTTACGTTTTTAGATACATTTAATTATTTTTCTAAGCTAAACAACCTGTTTTAGAAGGATGCTTGCAGAGAGCGTTTTTGTGGGAGGCTGCCAGCACAAGGCTAAATAGGTTACATTCTGCAGATACAGAAAAAAAAAAAGGACCATACTGCAGCATGGCTTGAATTTCAACCCCTGTTCTAACAATCAGAAGCCCTTACGTGGGATCTCAGAGATAAAAGCATCAAAGTCAAGGACAGATGGCGCTCAACTTTCCAGGACTGCCGCGAAACCCTCCCTTCACTTTCGTCAGAAGCAGAAGACTCACCTTCACTCTTCTGTTTGATGGGAAGCGGGGGGAAGCGAGGGGGTCATTCTGCCTCGTCTTCTTTGTGGACCCATTTTATACGAACGGCCGTTAAAAGATGACTGGCAGGAAGCCCGCCGCTTCATAAAACACACACGCGGGCGCGCTTTCGCGGCAGCGGATCACGATCACCGTGACGGAGGCCGTCGTAACTCATCAGCGCAGCGATAAAACTCTTCAGCTTACCATGGTGACAAAGGGCGACAGCGATTTTAAGTAGCCAATAATTCTCCTCTAAAGATTGTAAATCTGCTGCTAATTATGCAGAAGTTTCAAATGACAATCTTATGGATGTGCTTCCGACTCAAACAGGGCATCATTTAAGCAGGTGGATGAAGGGTTGACGGAGACACAAACAGGCATGCAAACACAGAACCCTGCTAGCATACTTCAATGCAACACACCTCAATGCAATACTACAAGTGCGGGGCCTTGGTTTGGATAGGATGAACGTTATTCCATGTTCATTTCAAAAACATTTTGCAAAACACAACGATGGCCAACGCCTCACTAAAAAAGGTGTAACAGTGTAGCTAGCACAAGTGGACGCTAAAAGTTGCCATCATGCTAATGCAACAAATATTAAAACTGTGTTAATCCAACCGCCACTGTCGACGACTTTACTTTCCACAGTGAAATATTGTGCGGCCATACTGAAGAGAAAAGAGAGAAAAGTGCTTCAGCTGTCCCCTTTTTCATAAAACACACACCCGACTTCTACAGACATTATTCACACACCCCTCCCCCCCAGCAATCTGACGCTACAAAACACAATGCACCCCCCCGGCTCCCCTGCAACGTGCCCCATTTTTCTTCTAAACTCGTTAAACGCAGGACCCTCGTGTTCCTTTTCTCCGCGGCTTCATTCCGTCCGCCGACTCGCTTCCGACAGCCTGCACTTCAGATAATCCTGGATGCTCTCTAATACAGCTGACCTCCAAACGGAGGAACTCGAAAGGGGGGAAATAAATAAATAAATAAATACCCAAAAGTCAGAGTGTGAACAGACGCACAAAGGAGGCATTAAAAAAGCAGAGCGGCGGCTCTCGCCGGACGCACGTCGCGGCTCGTGGGGCGGCATCACTAATATTCCGCCACAGTGGAGGACACATTCACAAAAACCTGAGGCAACGGAGACGGCGAAATAGGACACAATCAAAGGGATTATGAGTGCGTGCGTGTGTGTGTGTGTGTGCACGCACGCACGCGCGCTAACTTGGCACTGCTTCTTAGGCTGGGGAGTCCGCGGTGACTGATACGCCTGTAGCTGCGCTTCCTCCCTCGCATGTAACACCAGTAAAACACTTCTGCAGCGGCACTAAGGGGCCGTTTCAGAAGCTGTAAACAATAGGGCGACAAAATACTGAAAGCAAACACAATTTAGGGAGTTTGATGTTGCAAGAGGAAAAGACGAGGGATGTGGAGGAGGATGAAGCGGCGGAGGCGGCCGCTCTGTAAAGGTCATGTGCTCTCTGTGCGCGGGCAGAATGTTAAACTGCGAAAAGGCAATGGAGGAGAATAAGAAATGCTTAATCCCAAAGACACTGACGCTAATCTGCTGCAAAAGCGCAGACACCAGGAAGCATTTAGCACCGGCGGGGTGAGACGAGTCCATTTATTCATTTCTCTTTAGGCTTTTGAGTTTGGCTCCTTGCAACTTTGTGACAAAACCCTCGAGGAAGTAGCATCCGTCCAAGCGTTGCAGGTAATGACGTCTGAGTTTCAGCCCCGCATCCTGTTTTATTGGAGCATAACGCAGCGTGCAAGTCTCCCAAAAGCGGATGACTATCTAACTCTCGAAATAATGCATGAGATTTGACTTTGCCAGATCAAATGGTATTGTAGCATATTGCATAATGCATTAAAGCCAGGGAGATGTCCCTGGCCTTGACAAACACGCGTGGAAATGAAAACGTTACCCTGCACTCTCTGCTCACAAAATGCTAAGTGACTGAGAAAAGTAGACTGCCAGCACTTGGCAGAATTAACAACTCTCTAAACCTTTATTTCTTTCTGCTATGTGGTAAATGTCATCCAACTAAAATTCATGATGGTGACAGGCCTGACCTGTGCTGGCCGAGACATTTAGACATTAGAAAGTCTTTTTGTTGTGATCCTAAATGTTAAAGAGAAGATTCTACTTTCTGGTTCATTTGTGTCTTGATTGGCTGAATAATAATAATTGTAATAATAATAATGATGAAAACATATTTGACCCAAGTTTAATACCAAGTATCATCACTGAACCTGTTCAGTGTGGGAACCACCGCCTAAACCAGGCCTGGGCAAACTACGGCCCGGGAGCCATATACAGTCCGTCAAGCTTTTTAATCCAGCCTGCCGAACTTGAAGAAATTATATTAATAGTCAATAAGTCATAAAATAGCTGTATTTTCATCCATTTTCAGTGTTTTAAGAGCCATTTCAATAAAGAGCTAAATGCCGTGAGGCTTCAAAGACACATATTTTGTTGCAACTTTGCTTTTGTTCACTTTGAAGAGACATTAAAGCTCCATGATGTGTTTTCTACATATCCCTCATACATACTTTTTTTCCTATGAGGTGGGTCACCAAAACAATCCATCCATCTGCTCCTGGTCCGGCCCCTCTGTCAAATTTTCGAACCCAGTCAAATAGTTTGGATGGTTAACATGGAAAGTCTAAAAGTCGGCAGTTTACAGTGGTGAAACCAAAGTCGGGCACTTCTAAAGTGGCTCTACTTGGCGGTTAACATCCAGCACTACGCTGTGCTTGCAATTAACACGCCCTGAGAAGAATGGGCCAACTTCTGTGGCAGGAGAAAATTGATAGATGGGGCCGATTTGATCAATTCCCCTCTCCACCTTCAGCCTAATATAGCATCGCCTCTCGCTCCAGGCCTTCTTCGCGGCATCCACCCCTCGCTCGTCGAATACTAATGAATGCGGGGTTTTTTTTTTGGGGGGGGGGGGGGGGGGGGGTTTGCAGCCACAGCGTTCGGTCAGCAACTTAACACATACATCAATGTGAGGTCTGGAGATCTGGTCAGCAACATACGGCCGCCTCCGCTATGGGGGAAAAAAGTGCAGGGCGTGGTGCTTTGCATGGGTAATGAGCGGCCTCGGGGGGGAAAGAGACGAGGGCGGCTGGAATATGAATCTTGTGTACCTTCGTAATCATACAGGAAAAGAAAAAAACGGGCGCTGAAACATTTCAACGGCAAAAAAGAAAAAGAAAAAAAACAACTGGATGGAAATGGAACCATTATGGCAATGTACATTTGAGTAGCAAAAAAGTAAGCACCCATATACGTAATGACATGGATTTGCTTTCCAGTAAATGTTCTGTTACTTAGCAACTGGAACCCACATTATGATGTCCCATATTTTACCCATTTTCAGTTTTCACATCTTTATTTAGCATTCGAGACAGAGAGAGAGGCAAACCTGTCCCCTAAAATATCAAACAGCCAGTATAGAAAAATGGCATATTCAACCCGCTGTTTACAGCCATGACAAAAACTTTTGGTTTGAGCTTCCAGCTTTGCAGGAGCTTCCACCTGTTTGGACGCTGTTAAGCCCGAACTTTTTAAAAGAAAAAAAAAAAAGAGCGTAGGGAGTAAAAGAAGGGTGGACTTTTCTCATTTCTGGGGAGTTCATTGAAAGGCTAGAAACATTATTTTGAGAAAACACCAGGGAAGTGAATTTGACAAAGAGGCACAGGAAGTCGTTTCAAAGAAATTGACTCACACGCACTCCATCGAGTATTTCGGCCATTTCAAATATTTCCTGGGTCTGACTCGGACCTCTGGATTGGATCCAAAACCTAAATGGGTTCTTTGTCTGCCGGTGCCTCGCCGCTCCACCGGTTCACCATTCCACTAGTTTTTGTATCATGCTGTTGAATGGCCGCCGCAGTGAAAGCATCACCTCCCCGGTGCAGGCAATAGTTATGGAACGAGTGCAGTCGCAATAGGTCCAGAGAATGGAGTGCAGCCGTGCAGAGGGCTGGACGGGGAGCTTTTAAGTGAGGTAGCTGGTGGGATCGCCGGGTTAGGTTTTACAATTATATACCGCAACTGCAGGAGTTCGCATTCGGCGGCGGGGTCATGTTTTCAACGGGTTGTTTGTGGAAAATATATCGGCAGTCATGAACATTTGTGGATGGAACTTGGTCCTGGAAAACACTAAATCAACCAGTAATGCATATTATTAACATATCATACGCTTAATATTTATTTTTTTTAAGCATTCAATACTTACAAAAAGTGAGGGATATTTGATTTATGGGTTGAACGTATGGAAAGTGTAAGAAGGTGATGCTAGTAGGAGCATGTTTTGCTCTTGTGATGTCAAAATGTATAAAGAGGACTGTTTAAACACAAACTGTCGATTCTATCAAACTATTGATTCATGGATTGGACACTCATCACAATCACAGGTGTTTGTGATTTTTGGGGTTAATCACCTTGTTATTGTCAGAGACCATCATGTTCTGCAATAGTACTGAAACACTGAACCAATGCATTCACACATTCACCTGCAAAGATGATAGTGCACTTAAGGTACAAGCTGAAATTTCATCCAAAGCCTGATACCCCAAACTTCTGTGCTGCGGTTTCATCCTTCCAATTGGCTGAGGTCAAGCTGCCCTTATTGAAAGATGTGATGAATTGACTCAGTTACTGTATGAGCAGGTCAAACGGAGGAGCAGGGCGTACTGTCGAACCAGAGTAATGAATAAGCTTCAACTACACAACTGCGCACATCAGAAGGGCTTATTGCACTGTAATTACACACTTAACTACATGGGTGTGTGTGTGTGTGTGTGTGTGTGTGTGTGTGTGTGTGTGTGTGTGTGTGTGTGTGTGTGTGTGTTTCTAGATTGCCGTCTCGCCTCAACGTAGCTTTGGTTACCTTGTCCGCGTCCATCTTCCCCCGTATGAACTCGGACCTCCAGAACTGCAGGGCCTGCTCCAGCGAGAGGCCGATGCCCTTGAGGAAGAGGCCGTACTGCATGCGGCCGCCATGTCGTAGGTGGTGGTTCTCCCTCAGGCTCTGGTGGAGCTGCCTCATGCAGAGCGGGAAGGACTTCCCGGACAGCTGACGGAGGAGAAGCGAGGAGAGGTGAGCGCCGCCTGCGGCTCCACGACCGTTCTGACCAAATTCTAGATTTTTCTGGCCTCAAACGACTTTTGGGTGAAACTGATCTCCCGCTTAAGTTCTGCCGCTTCGACGTTTGATGACCGGAAACATTATTGCAAGACACATCAGTCTGAGGAACTCACTGAATCGATTTGCTCCAAGGAGATTTTGCCGACGTTCTTCTGGATGCTGTAATCCTGCCCCACGTAGGCATGACTGAAAGACAAGGTGGTCAGAGAATTTGTTAGTCTGTGCATGTGTTTATTCAAATGAATATGTTTGGATGATTTTGAATATGGTGCCGAGTTCGTCTGAGTCCACTCGGTATTTATTTATTTTTTTCGGTAAATGACTTTGAAAGCATTGTTTAACTGCACAACAGAGGCAGAACTGCCGACTAATCTCAACAACCAACCCACTAATCCATCCACAAACTCTTCTCTGTGGCATTTACAAAGACAACACAAAAACACTCTCAGCTGCTCTCCAGAGCCTCCAAATAAATGTTTGCTCAACAATGAGCCACCGTTTGACCTTTTGCGTCGCCGCTGCCCTGCGTTCGTTAGCCGTCACTACTAACTTTCGTGTTGAGGAGTCGACCATGAACTGTAGGTCTGTTTTGGGGGCTTTTAATGGAACCACTCATGGGAAGTTTTTGTGGAAACTCTAAAATAGTGACAGGTAACATCATGTGAAGAAAAATGGAAAATTGGCACAAAAAAAAAAAGAAGAAGCATGCTTTAGAAAAAGCTCAGGTCAGATATCTGACACCTACATTTTTTTTTAAACATTATGCATCTCTAGACTGTACATCTTTCAGACATCACTAAACATTTTCGAAGTTGGCTGCAAACACAGGGCTAATAGACTCGCTATTTTTGGTTGATCAATACATAAACACAGTGCAGACGAGACCTTATTTGTGTGAGGTTGCTCTAACGGACTCTGAAATTGCTACATTACGGGGTCCTTGACTAAACTGCCTAGAAAATTAAATTGCACAAATGCCTCAAACAACCTTGAGCAACATCAAGTATTTTATAACTTTATTTAAACTGTCACTCTCTCCATGACAGCTCATTCTTCCACAAACCCGAGGCTATTTTAAAAGGTAAAGAAACAAACTCCCACCAGTGGAAAATCCAACTGGCAGCGTTGACGAGTCACCGGCACGTCATAATTACTCCAAGACTGAGCATCTCCACCGACACTTCCAGCTGACACTGCACACGCCTGGGCCAGCCGGCGCACTCTGAAGCAACATCTGCACCGGGCCGCTAGGCGAGGTCGTGATTTTTTTTTTTTTTTTTTGTTTTTTTTTGTTTCCCCGGCCCCAGATCAATCACGCTGAATCACCTTTTCTATCAGCAGATCTTTGGCACAGCGGCAATCAATCCGCCTTCTTACCTGAGGTGGTTGAGCAGCGGCTGGAGCCGTTCATCAGATTGCACAGCCGGGAGAGAGCGAGCCGTCAGCTGCACAGGGACAGGAGGGAGGAGGGCACGATCGCCGCCAGTCAAACAGGTGAGCAGCGTCAGTGCAAAACAATGAGAGGTGAATCAGTCAAGCGAACGTGAAGCGACACACAGATCTACACAAGACTTTCAACGGTGGAATCATCCGTTTTGTTTACAGTCAAGTCAACACATTTCAGTGAAAAATCTCATTTCAATCTTTGACATTTTCAAATTAAAAACAATTAATTCAACTTTATGTGTGTTTAGCCCTATTAAGTTACAACTTCTACTATACTGGCTAAAAAGATATGGATAAAACTCTTCTTGGTAGCAGTGATGTCCTCCTCTCACTGTCTGCACAACCACAACAATACGAGTTTTCCACAATATTGGCACTTTAAAGATGACATGTTACAGGCAAGTGTATGTATGCCATTGTCAAAGAAGGAACATGGCCATTTGAACATATAATTCTCAACTATAGTCAATTGGTTACAAGGAAAAAAAAACAAGTAAATGTTTAAATGCCACTGTTGGTGTGGTTCAGATAACAACCAGAAAATGGGAAACAGAACCAGCAGAACGCTCTCAACGAGTTAGGCTGGTCTTTAGTTAAAAAAATATGTGTTGCTGTTGTTGTTGTTGATGAAATTAGTCAAATCCACCTTTACTACTTTTGCCGTTCTGGAAACAGGGCCTTTGTGATGTCACAAGGGGAACAGCTGCCTCTTCCAGCCCAGCCAGCCAGGTGTATGTGGTGTGTAGGTAAAGGTTTTAAACAGATGGTTAAATATGCTGTAATCTGGAGATCTACAGATTTTTTCTTGATAATTAATCATGCATGAATCATAGTCTGGTGATTATTGTTCCCATTGTGCTGGACCTGTCTAAATCTGTGTAAAGTTAACACAAAGTGTCAGATTGTAATCAGGGCAACAACACTAATGAAGCTCAAAATCTGAGTTGCATGAAAAATATTTTCCACCTCAGTCAAAGAAGTCTCTTCCCCAACTAAACTTTGCTTGCGCCTGTGGCCTGGCCTGCACCCTGCATCAGCACGTGCAGTAATTGACCTGTGGCTGTCTCCTCGCATCCTCAGCCGAGACCGCCGCGGGTTCCAAAAATGTCATGTTTTATGTTCCACGGGGAATTCACACAAAGGCATGCTAATTTAGCGCCCTGCAATACTTGACTTTCACGGCCGTTTTAAAAAACCCATGGCGCCTGCAGGGGCGACGCCAGCTTGTTCACACACGGTGCTTCTTCCCCCTCCAGACATCCCGTGTCATACTTATTCCCCTCATTTAAAACCTGGACCGCTTCAGCTCCCCTCGGGGGCCTCTGCAGGAAGCGCTGGTTGCAATCGGTAACAAATGTGTCTGATGCAACCGCGCGTGCCGTGCGGATGCAAACGTATTAATACGCTAGTGAGTGCACGCGTGAGGAGGCGGTGGTGAGCTTGTTGGCAAGAACTGGACATGTCCTGGATTCATCTCTCTCTCGCTCTCTCGCATTTCATACCCAACCAACCGTCGCCTTGCGATCTAAAATAATAGAACACTTGTAAACGAGTCGCATTTTTTGTGAGCACTTACAGCGAGCGCTTTGGAAAGCCTGGTGCGGAAGTCGTTGAGGACTATGGTGACGATGTCCTGGTGAGGGATGTAAACGTAGCCCGCCTTGAGGTACACCTTCCTGGTTCTCACCAGATCCAGCGCGTCTTGAAACGGAACCTTTGGGATTAAAATAAAACAATTGGCAAAATGAAAAGAAATATTTTTTATTATTCAGTTCTTTAGCTGAAAAACTCTATACCAGGCACGGGAAAACTACGGCCCGGGGGCCATACGCGGCCCGTTAAGCTTTTAAAACCGCCCCCACCGAACTTGAAACTATATTAATAAACCTTATTAATGTTTTATTTTCCCTGCCTCCATTCACGGTTTAAAGAATCACTTCAACAAAGAGATATTTTGTTGTAACTTTGCTTTTGTTCATTTTCAATTGACATTAAAGCACATTTTCTACATATCCCATGATGTGTTTTTTCCTCCTATGAGGTGGGTCACCAAAATACTCCATCCATCTGCTCCTGGTTCTCGGTCAAATTTTAGAACCCATTATGGCCCACCAGTCAAGAAGTTTGTCCCTCTCTGATCTATATATAGCAGGGTCACCAACCTTTTTGAACCTGAGAGCTACTTCATTGGTACTGAGTCATGTGAAGGGCAACCAGTTTGCCACACTTTCCTTAAATAACACATTTTCCCAGCTAGCCTTTAGTCATACGTTATTATTAATGGTACTGATCTAGGTAAAAACAATGCTCACGTTAATGAGTTCTCAATAATCATCAACAATGACTTAACTAGGCTGGATGAAATCGAATTTTAGAAGCAGCTCAAGGAGTTGTGCTATTTTTAGAACAGCCTGCAGGCGACTCGTGTGGTCCTTGAGGGCTACGTGGTGCCCGCAGGCACCATGTTGGTGACCCCTGCTCTATAGCCTTCACCAATGTTACAGTTCTTACCGCAGAATCCAGCAGGAATGGGGGTTTTTTATGCTTAGCAGAAATGCTTAATTTGGACGGATTCATCTATTTCACTGTCCTGCACAACATCGCACAACCTCTCTGCGAGGTGGATTCAGAGTGGCTCAGGGACTGTGTTTACCCACTTATTTTGCATGATGAGACAACCTGTGTGCCCCCCCCCTCCCCCCCAAAAGGAAGAGAAGTGAAGTACGTAATTAGGGACACCAGTGATGTTTTTTTCTGCAGTTTGACTAAATTGCAGATTATTGATCCTCTCGTGCAGGGAAGGATTATGTATGTGTGTCACATTATGAGAGAGACTGTGTGTTTCTGATTCAACAAACTGACTTCCTAACCAAGAGCTTAAGCAAGTTTGAAAGAAAGAAAGACATTTTATTGCTTCACAAGAGCTGCGGCTATGTTGTGCTTCAAGGTGTTTCATTTACTGCCGCACAACGTAGAGAAGTAATTATCAGACATTTCAGACAAAATGAGGGCAGGTCAGACAATTATGAGCTACATGGTATGTGTTTCATTATCTTGGGGGGAAATGTTTCTCATTGGATTTCCTATTACTTATCTTTTTTTCCTTGCATGTGCAGCACGACCAATATGCATACAGGAAGCAGAAAATGGCATCACCAGGGTTTTAGATTTGGGGTTGGTTGCTAAAAGCTAAATGCTAAAAGTTGCCCAAGTATTTTCATTGCATCATTGGAGCCCAAAAAGTGCAGCACAGCTAGGGGATTTAAAGTCGGCGCATGTCTGTTAGGATTTAAAAAAAAAAAAAAAAAAAAAACATGCAAGTTTTATTTTATCAAAGTTATGACACTCAGAATAAAAACTGATCTTGACCGACAGCTTCCATGAGAAACCGACACAACAGAATAATACCAAACATGACAAAAAAGGGGGGAAATGGGGGTGAAAATAAGCGTCTGACACTCTGAGTGAGTCACTTACTTTGTAGAAGTCCTGATCCTCCACAGTAATTCCGCTGACAGCGTAACTGGAGCTGACGAGCTTGTCTTGCAGAGACCTCTTCTCCTCCAGGCTAATCTGAAAGTTATTGATGAAGCGGATGAATCTCATTGTGAAGCTGCGGCGTCACTGTCACGACTAATTCGGTGAAGGCTGACATTCATTGCCACTGGAGAGCATTTATCAGATTATCTCCACGTTGATCAAAAGTTTTTTCATTAGCACAATTTTATTAAAAACCTTGGAAAAGTTTTGTCAGAAGAAAACTATGGCAAAATGCCAAGTTAAAGGTCCAGGCAAAGGCACAAACAGCAAAGTGTTAATAGTAGTTCCCCCCCACCGGTAGTGACAGATGTCAGCTTGCACAAGGTCCAGATGTGCTTGCGTTAAGCAAAAAAAATGCTATTACTGTATATATATATATATATATATATATATATACATATATATATATATATATACACACATCTATATATATATATATATATATATATACATATATATATATATATATATATATAGATGTACATATGTACATATGTACATATATACATATATATATGTATATGTATATATATATACATATGTATATGTATATGTATATATATATACATATGTATATGTATGTATATATATATATATATATATATACATATATATATATATATATATATATACATATATATATATATATATATATATATACATATATATTGTTGGTCGCCGTTCTATACAACTGCTTGTTGCAATCTGCCTCCCCAAGATTCAGTTGCAGATACACCATTGGGCCGCATACACTGGGCCTTTAAACAAACAGAATGAACGCTCTAATAAAGTGATGAAAATTGTGGCTGTTAATATGAAATTTAAAAAAACAAATTCCATCAGACCTCCTTACAAAAGGGGGGAAATGATTTTTGAGCCTCAGTAGTTATGTCAAGCTGTCAAATAGCTCCACCTAGTGTATATACAAAAAAATACATGCTGAACCATAACTTGATTGAAAATTTCAATCTTCGATCGGCTATAAAATGAAGAAAATGTTAAGAAAAATGTTCATTTATGAATTAACGCGAGTCCAGAAATTCATCAAAAAAATAACAAAAAGTGTAAAAACTTACAGTGTCATATTGCAGATTGTTTCTGTGGAGGAATTCAAGCTTCTCTTTTGCTAACAGGTTGCTGAAGCGATAACGGAAAAGATCCACTTCCTGCTGTATGAACCACCGCCTGAGGTCCTCCCTTCAACACAAAAAGAGCGCTAATTACAGCGGCACATTTGAATACCGTCTCACTGGAAAAAAACAAACGCTTGCATACGTTATGCACTTACGTCTGGCAGTAGGCAAGTCTGAGGATGAAGTGGGAGATGTGGTCCTTCCTACGTTTGTCTTGTTCGCTCGGTCCAGTCGATTTTCTTTCATCCTAAAGATGTGTCGACAAGGTTTGACAAGTTTGATATAATGGTTTTATCTTAGTTCATTAATGTAGGATTTCCTTCAGGAAAACTAGAGGTGACGTTGGAGAGGCAAATGTCGTCAACTTCAATAAGAGACTAGAAAAGGTTTGTGTATTTAGCGTTAACAACACATTTAAACCTGGCTGGTTAAAAAAAAGACTCACACTCTCCGGTCTGTAGGGAAGATGGAGGTTTTTGGACTCGTGGTCCAATTTCTTTATGTACGGCTCCGAGAGTTTCACATAGCTCACTCCCACATTCTCAACCGTCTTCAACACTGCAGAGGCAAAAATAATAATAATTAAAACACTCATATAACACACACATATTAGATCAAACACATTACACCCTATAATCAAAGAGATATGTTTTCCCTCTGGCTTGAATCCTTAATTCTGTTTCTCAGTTTGCAGATCTCTGCTGTCCTTGGAGCAGATGGAATGGAGTTACAATAAAATAATAATAATCCAGTGCCTTTAAGGTGTATGCTAGGATCGCAATGTTTTGATGACATTTGTTGTTGCGTTCATTGTAACAGAGTGGTATGATGAACCAGCATCTCACTTTTCAGTCTGTCCACAGCAAACATTTCAAATTCACTGAGGGAGATGTTCTCCAGAGGAGGCTGCCCATAGAACTGCAGGGCATGTCCGTAGATCTCTGTCTTAGAGTTGGGGTTCAGCTTCCTTCTCCGGCTGGGAAACTCCATGGTGCCTATATACATGAATTAACACATTATTACTACTACTACTACTACTACTACTACTACAAATATTGGTAATCAGACCAAGACTTCAACAAACCAGTGTGCTGGTATTATATTCATAATGCATCCGCAAAACTTTTCTCTAATTAATAATTGACTTTGACTACGGTTATTCTTTGGAAATTACTATTAAGGGAATCTGGGTTCAGAGGTACTGCAGAATTCCGACTTTCAACTGATAACAACTTCGTCATTTGTGTTGCTCAAATTCGCCAGACAACAACTTGCTCGGCCTGGCATGACAGCTGACGGCTCATTTTTGTCAACACAAGACCTATCGTAGTTGCACATATAGTTGTCTTTGTATCATTTATTTGTATAGACCACCAGCACCCCATCTAACCCCCATCCCTCCAAAAAAAACAACAACAACAAAACAAAAAACTAAATATAACGATGTGAAACACGTTTGTTATATGGTGAGAAAACGGCTTCAGCAATCCAAACAGACACCCGTGCACTACTATACTGTATGTTGAAACGACGCTACTGTAGCTAACGTACTTCAAACTACCCATCTGCCAGAGGCAGCATCTAATGGCTCTATATCAAGTGGCGACCGTGTGTTTAGAATTATAAAACTGTCGATACTTTACCGATTAGTTGACAGCGAGGCTTCTTAGGGGCTCAATCCCGCCAAACAAAGTGGGCTGTTCAACAAACGCGGGTAAATGATGACGTTTTCAGCCAAACCCGGAAGAGAAACACTGGCATGGCCAGTGAGCGCCTGTTTGCTTTTCCTCCTTACCCGGTTAAACGTTTTTTGTTACAAATTTTAATAACTTCTACTTTAAAAAAAATAAATAAAAAATAAAATAAATAAAATAAATAAAAAATAAACGTTTTTATACTGTGTGTATTGAAAAGTAAATAGACAGAGATCAAGAAATTTGCCCTAAAAGTAGTTCTTTTGTAAACGTTTAAGGAGATGGGGATAGGGAGACAACGTGCGGGACATTCCTTACGACAAATCAAATGCACCAAAGCGGTTTGCTGACCCATGAAGTGATACAAGTTTACTCTGGTTATACAGTTGCTGTTGCTATGTCCATGTTAAATTTAATGAATATTAGAGACACTAAAATCAATCAAATTCAAATGAATCGACGACTAAAAGTCATTCGAACTGTATTTTTTCCCCTCTTTTCTTGTTGAGGTGCACTACTGGCTGCATGACTTCAATTCTTTCTCCCCCTGCAAACAAGAGAGCGCCAAAGACGACCAGTGGTGGGTCGAACACACTCGAAACTCTCGAATGCACAAATACACGGTTTCCTAACTATTCAAGCCATCACTTTATTTAAAGTACATGAAATATGTGGAGGAAAATTGATACAGGAGTTCAGTCTACCAAACAATCAGGTTTTACGTATTTTATGTTGATAAGGCTGTTAAATTAATTAGTTCAAACTGTGATTTTCCTCATTTAAAAGTATTTTTATTCTTACATTGAAGAAATAATATAAGTAAATCATGCAGAAATATGTTCTGACACTAAAACAAAATAAAAATAAAAAGTGGAAGACTCTGTAGGCAGAAGACGAACGGAGGCCGGAGAGAACGTTACGTATC
Source organism: Nelusetta ayraudi (assembly GCF_046127955.1). Taxonomy (NCBI): domain Eukaryota; kingdom Metazoa; phylum Chordata; class Actinopteri; order Tetraodontiformes; family Monacanthidae; genus Nelusetta; species Nelusetta ayraudi. The sequence continues at coordinate 2,662,134 of NW_027466058.1, read as the reverse complement.
TTGCTTCGTGCACTCTTTGGTCTGCTGCCTAGCAACAAGCATTAGCCCTCTAGCCAGCCGCCCGTACAGCTATCATGCGTAGCCTTTAGCTGGCTGAGATGCGGCAGGCAGGCTCGGGGGCAGAAAACAGTGCAATTTCTTCCTTAAACGCATTTGTTCAATTCGTAGTTGTCGGCAGTGATTGAAGTGGGCCTTCCGTGTTGAAGCAGGGCACATTCACTCGCTGGTGAGAAAATCCCAAACGGGCGGAGGGCACGGTTCCCTTCTCTGTAAAAAGCGGCTAGCCTTAGCTAAAACGCCGTAGCAGCTGAGTCGCCGCTGTCTCCCTCCTGCCACCAAGACCAACACGGACACTTCTGAAGGCATGCCACTGTAGGTCAGTGACTTGGTTTTGCACCTTGGAAGATACGTCGTGAACCAGAACACCGTCGTTAAAAGGTCAGAATCTGTCAACGTATTTTTGAGCATAGTTTAGTCCAGTCAGCTGTTCTGCAGTTACGGTACCTGCAGCTGTCTGACACCTGAGGAACCCCCTGCCAGCTGTTCAGCAGGTCACATCTGTCACAGGGATAACGTAAATAAAGATCATTCAGCAATTTAAACATACCTTAAGAAGTCAAAGTCTAAAAAATACAGGGTGTTTTCACATATTTTTTTAGACACTGTCCTCTGTTAGGCCCTTCCATAACATTAATAGTAAGACCTCATTGAATTGGTGTTTATAAATTGTCTCATCCAATAGGCCTATTAGTTGTAACGTCTGAGGTAAATTGTTAATTGTTAGCGTAGTTTGCTCTTTCCATTTTTATTTTTATTTTAGGATTTCCTTTCAGGATTAATCTGTTGGTTCCTGTCTTTTATATGATAAATCACAGAATATGAATGTTGTAAATATACATCTTGTTTTCTACAATGCAACACTTTCATGTCTGATAAATTCCTTGAAAAGCCATACTTGCTGTTAATCATTGCTAGATTATTCCTAATGTAACATAAATTGAATTCCCTATTAGTTGTGTCAGCAGAATGTGTTGTAGTTTATAATTCTCCCTCATTAAGATTTTGCCCTAACTTGAATGGAATTAGAAGGGTGCACCACACCAGAGTAACATGCTCAGCAAATCAGTGTCTTTGGGTTTTTGATAAACACAAGTGTGATCATCAACTTCACAACATTTATTTTTATCCCCCAACCAGAGAAAGCTGGCTGCTGGCTGCTGGCTCTTTTTGTGCCAGTTTTTCCCTGTGTGTTGGAACAAAGTCTGTGTTGTCAAGCTCATTCATGGCTAATGAATAATAGTCATCTACTGCTACACATATTGCTTAACAGCAGTCCAGACTGGCTGTTGGACATCACAGTCTCACAGCAGGTTGTCAGTGTGTGTATGAAACAGCTTTCCCACAATATGTTGTTTAGCATTGCACTGACACACACACACACACACACACACACACACACTCTGACTGGGAACAGCATGCTAGTTGCTATGTGGAGTGTGATGATCTCTGTGCTAATGGAAGAATAAACACATGTCGCTGTTGTGCGGATCAAGTAACAGTTCCAGCCATGATTTCAGTGTGGACAGTTCCAGTCTTGCAACTATGATTTCAGTCTTTCTTTTTTCTTTTTTCTTTTTTTAAATGCTCGTTAAAGTCACGTAAGTTTAGCAAACCAAAAAATGTCAATGTCAAAATAAAATGACTTGTTGACAAAAAAAAAGAATTAGGGAGATATTGCTGGCCTACCACTTGTCAAAAATGGCTCAGTTAGTGATGGATTAATTTGGAGAATAAATGAGTGGTTTACAATTTTGGATGTTTGTGGTTCAAACATGGCTCCGTGAGATCTGAGCTCTAGTTTCCTTGGTGCTCAGATTTTATCTGTGGATTACCTAAAAACAAGAAGTGGTTTACTTTATTAATATTATTATTGCACCATTTTAAAATGAAGCTGAAGTAGTAACTCTGTAGAAATAGTTTTCAACTGCTACATTCTTTCGTTTGCTCACTGCCGCAAAATAAAACAATTGAAAGCAGTTGTACAAATAGTTAGTGGACAATTATGTCTTTGAAATGAAAAAGATTAAAGGCACATTTAGTGTTTCATCACCAACAGATGGCAGAACTTTTTTTTTTTGTCAACTCTACAAGCCCGATTGCAAGGTTGACTAATCATGTCGTCTTTGTTTTTACATACACACAAGAGAATAGCGATTTCCATGCGGTCAGTGACCATGTGCGGCCCAGTGACTGTCCGTTCGCTTGGCGGTTTCAGGTGGTCTATGAGTCCGTATCGTTTCGCCAAAACCGACCGGGCTGAGCGGATTTGACGGAATCGGCCTGGTTTTGATCTTGCCACCATGTTGGAGGAGGACATGGAAGTGGCCATCAAGGTGGTTGTGGTGGGAAACGGAGCGGTGGGCAAGTCGAGCATGATCCAGCGCTACTGCAAAGGTGTCTTCACCAAGGACTACAAGAAGACCATCGGAGTGGACTTCCTGGAGAGGCAGATTGCGTAAGAGACTTGGATGAGTGGTTTAAATGGCACAGCTAGCTGCTGCTGAAAATAAAAGGTCCTTGTTTGTATTATTAATTATCAGTATCCTTTTTGCTGCTCTAGGAAAAACACTTATTTTCTGTAACAAGAGTCCAGAGTATTTCTTCCAATGGGCTTAGCAATTTAAAATGAATTGTCGGGGAGGGGAAATCATTTTGAGCAGTAATTATTTCCCAATGTACTTTTGGTCCAAACCTCTCTAGCCTTTGTTTTGCTGGAATACACAAACAACGGTCATGTTCTGTGGAACAAATCTTGACTATTCCTGGAACTAATCAGCAGTTATCTTTTCTGTAGCGTGAATGACGAGGAGGTGCGGCTAATGCTGTGGGACACCGCGGGCCAGGAGGAGTTTGATGCTATAACCAAGGCCTACTACCGCGGTAAGACCTCTCCCCTGGGGACAAATATAACCCAGCTGCCTCGTGCCGCTGACCCCCAGCCCCCCCCCCATCACCTCCAAGGTTCACTTTACTGTATAGATTTTATTGTCAAGTCAGCGCAGCCTTTTGTTGACACACACACACACACACACACACACACAGCTGAAATCAAGTTTGGTTGAAGGTTTTAAGAGCATCAGCTTGCTGTCTTTTCCCCCCCTTTTTTCTTACTTTTGACTTGTGACATGGTGAAATAACTGCGAAAATGTGACCTTTTGCCACTTGCGTCTTGCATTCCAGGAGCCCAAGCGTGCGTGTTAGTCTTCTCCACCACGGACAGGGATTCATTTCAGGCCATCGACAGCTGGAAGGAGAAGGTTGAGGCCGAGGTCGGGGATATCCCCACAGTTCTAGTGCAGAACAAAATTGACCTGCTGGAAGAGACGGTCGTAAAGAAGTGGGTTCCACTTTCTTTTTGCAAAAAAAAAAAAGCCCTGAAGTTGAATGCAAAGACAATAATCAAGACATGTTCTGTGTTCACGTTACAGCGAGGAAGCAGAAGCTTTGGCCAAAAGGCTGAAGCTGAGGTTTTATCGAGCTTCAGTGAAAGAGGACCTCAACGTCAACGAGGGTGAGTTGCTGTAAAAGCTGACATGATAGAATAGAATAGAATAGAATAGAATAGAATACTTTATTGTCTGTCCCAGATGGTGATAGAAATGCTTAGACAGGGCTCACAAACACATCCACATATTCCACCAAGACACATTTTACACAATAAATATGAATAAATACATGAAAACAAAAATGTGCATGTGTGAAAAAGTAGAATGCTCCGTTTCAAGGCTGTACACTTTTTGTCTAAACTTTGCTCACATTTCCACTCGTTCTCTTTTCAGTTTTTAAGTACTTGGCTGACAAATATCTTCAGAAACTCAAACAGCAAACGGCCGAGGAGACCGAAGTCGTCCACACAACAAGCAATAAAATAGGTGAGGACTCGTCCTCCACTTGAATGCAGCTTTGTGTGCCCGTTCATTTCTCATTAATTGCATTGTTTTGTCTTGTTTTTGTCTTTTCCAAAAGGAGTATTTAACACCACAAGCAGTAACATCTGCAACCAGAGCCCCAGCAACGGCAGGGAAGTCATCACTTTGCGACCCAACAAGCAAAGGACCAAGAAGAGTAAAAATCCTTTCGGGAGCTGCAGCCTTTTCTGAAATCGACCCTAACGACTGACTGAGTTTGAGATTAGATCGACCGCATTGACAGACCAAAGCTTCTTCCAACTGGGAAACCCAACGTGTTACTGCAGTAATAGTCCGATGCTCAGTCTGAAGTGAGCCGTCCCTATAACCCACCCACCCCCATCAGTCATCCGAGCTCGACGTCTGCTCCACGTGGTCATTGCCTTAAGTAAAAGCAGCGGCTCGAGCCACAAATTCAGTTGTGGATGATTTGCGGATTATTTTGCACCATATTTTTTTGACAGGAAATAATATGGTTTCAACTCTATTGACTGACTACCCTGCACACAGCGCTCACAAATCCAGAGGGGATTCTCTGTGGGGAAAGTATTTTTGTACAAATCACAGCAGTGTTGACACGGTGCCAAAATGTGCTCTTTTTGAGCTGTAGTGAATCAAGACACTGATTGTGTATATGATAGGTTAGTAGATAATATTAAGACTATTAAACAGCCCTCTATTTGTATTCACACACTCCTGCTTTCTACTAAACAAATCAAAGACCGTCACAGCCGCATTGTGATGTGCAAAGATATAAACCAATCACACTCTGCGCCTCCCATAGTTCCTTTACAGGTACTCTTTCTAACACTTTGAAGTTGACCTATATGAGCCTCAGAGGGGTGGTGGTGGTGGGGGGGTTCTGTGTCTGTGTCCTCAATTTTCACTGCATTGTTTCCACATTTTTCAAGACTTCAAAATAGTTACAATGGTTCGTTTTTGGGGGGGATTTTTGATTTGTGTTCTTACCAACATTCTTTTTTTTTTTAGTTTGCGGGGGGGGGAAAGAAGTTTTACGATACAGTCTGAAGATTGCTGCTCAGTGGTGTGTCCCTGCGGTATGTCTTGTTTTTTTTTTTTTTAATCTAATCACCAGAACAAGTTAATTCACTTGTGTGCGCCTGAATATGCAAGAAAAATGACTTTCTTCCCAACACTTTCAGGTACTTAAAAAAAAAAAAAACAACAACACGAAAATCGAATTTCTTGCGAGCAGATTCCCACTTCAAGTAACGTGATGTTGTTATTAGAAAGGCGGTTTTCCAAGCACAAACATTTGGTGACGTGAAGTCTTAAATCTCCAGTTGAACGTTAGATTCATCATTTCCAGCATAAATATTTCACATGAATGGGGGATACACATGCGTGTATGCACATTTTGTTTTTCAATTTCGTTTTCCGAGACTTCTTCCTAGAATCTTGTTGTTGTTTTTTTAAACATTCTGAAGCAACTGGTTTGTCTGTTTTTTTAACCAATGTCTAAGAAACCTGCATGCAAACATTTATTTTTCCTACATTGAATGTCCAAACATGGTTGCTACACCACATTGCCTTTTCCCCACATTGCCATGTTTACACTGTTTAAACTTCTAAATCTCTTGTGGTTTATGTTTAAAATCACTTGCACAGTAAACCTGTAAATACTCACCATCTTCTCTCATTTGTAACATTGTTTATTTTTGCTTCTTTGACTGATTGAAGTTAGTGCACTTTATAATGAAAGATGGCATATAATCTTACAGTACCATGACTTAAAACTGACCATACTTATGTGCTATCACTCAGGTGTTGTAATATTGTACCTGTTACTCTAGTTTCCACACACACCCACAGTGGCTCCATTAATCAGTTTGGCACATTCATGTAGACGTACCAACCTATGAATGCTCACGACGAAAACAATCTGTTGGAGTTTATGTTTACTAGCTAAATAATGTATCGCGACTTGAGATGTGCCACACAACTGAGCACCCGGTTTGCGCATTGGGCGTGTCGATGGTAGTCTGGCATCAATAAAAGTTTAACTTTTTCTTCTTTCTTTTTTTTTTTTTTTTTTGCTCTTGTATTTAGTGTGTCTTTTTGAAGTGCAAAGTCCATTGAAAAGCTTTTCCTTGTGAAAACACACAGCCTCCAGTCAGTCCTCCTGCCTCTGTGTCATCCACACGTACTGATTTCAGTTACAGAGATTTTGGGAAAGAGCCACTTGTGTTCAACTGTGTTTCTTTTAGTGATTTAACCTTAGCTGTATGAGCAAAAGGTGTGCAATACTGCATGTTATACCGATAACCCATACCAAGTAAATACAGAATACGGGTTCAGTATGGCCAATACCTAAACTTTTAATATTTAAGCTTGATACCTCATCGAACATCTGACCTTTTAGGAGTTTTGTGTTCTTTTGATTCGGACAGAATTTGGACAAACTTTAACAGTGACTACAAAACCGTTTTGATCCCATTATATTGACATGATAAAATAGAACAACATACATTTTTGCAAGTTGTTTTCGTCAACGATCAAAGTGAAAAAATATCATTTAAGAGCAAATTAAAACAACCATAAAACAGAATAGTGATGCAAAGCCTTTCGCGCAAATATGTCCTCGCTATTGTACTTATGAAGTGATTTTATTTATGTTTAAATCTAATTTAAGGCGCATTTGTTGGCCAGGCGTAATATAAACAACATGTACATGTGAGTTTACAATGAAAATGTTTACTCTGAAGGGGCCTCGGGATGGTCCGCGGACCACACATTGACACCCTGGCGTTCTGGTCTCCTCTGGAGGCTTCCGTGGGGGGAGAGGGAAGGAAGTCACAGCCCATGTTTGGAAATGTTCTCCCAGGAGCAGCGGCTCTCTCTCACGCACACACTCCGGCTCAGCTCCACCGCCGTGCGGACGCGTCTCTCCTGCCCGAGCCGATCGTAAAAGTCCACCCGGCGACCCTACCGTCACTGCCCGGCATGGCTCAGGCCAAAATACAAGCCCGAATGACAGAGGCGACCACCGCCAAGTTCAGCAGGAGCCTGTCCATGGCGGACCGCTCCGGACGACTCCTGGAGAGCTTGGATCAGCTGGAAGTGAGGTGCGGTGTCTTGGAGCAGGCCGCGGCGCGTGCACTTGCTGCGCCGCCTGCTGCTCACGTTTTATTTTCCTTCATAACGGTGCAGCATGACTCATCGCACGTAATGTGATGGCTTCCACGACGTGTGGAAGCGCGCGCGTAAAGCCGGTATTTGTTTATTTTCACTTTATGATTAATCGATTATTTCATTAATTTACTTCCCCCGGTAGGGTGGAGGCTTTGCGCGACGCAGCGTCCGCCATGGAGCAGGAAAGGGAGTGCATCCTGGAAATGATTCAGTCCATCCAGAGCGGGCAGGAAATGCGAAGCGTCTGCGATGGTGAGGCCACTCGCCGACACATCCACATCTCTCTCTCTCTCTCTCTCTCTCTCTCTCTCTCTCTCTCTCTCTCTCTCTCTCTCACACACACACACACACACACTCTCTCTCTCTCTCTCCCTCTCTCTCTCTCTCTCTCTCTCTCTCTCCACACACACACACACTGTGTTATCTCATGAGGTCATGTTTTTGCACTGGGCTGGTGTTTTTGAGGGGGAAAAAGTACTTAAGGGAAAAGGTTTTGTACCCCACCCAAAAACCGAGAAGTTGAACATGAGATCATTCACCCACGGGTCCAGACCTCATCGACGGACACTTTGTACTACATTCTGCTTTGAGTTTTATGTCCTTCAAACGATTAAACATCTGTGCTTTGTGTTTCAGATGAGTTTTTATTTGTGTATTTATTTATTTAAAATGGCACACAGTTAGCTTGATGATAGTCACACGGATAAAAGTGCACATGAGGTACTCCACAAAGGCTATTGAGTTGCACCAATGTGGGGCAGGTCGACCATTCATTATCGGGTTGGAGACTAAAAAGGGACTGTTGCCCCACCATGTTTACAGTTCTGACACCAGGGAAAGCAAAGCAGGCTTGTCCTGGCCAACATCAGTCGTGTCTTCGTCCTTTTGGCAGCAGGTCACACAAGAAACAATTTTATTTAAAAAAAAAAAAAAAAGAAAAAAAAAAGGACCCATATTCTGAAACATTGTCTTTATTATGTCTCTGGCTGATCAGATAACTCCCCATTCACAAAAGATATCCGTCCTTTACTAGTGTTGTTTGCCTGGCTTTTCAGACAGCGTGTGCGAAAACACACAGCTCTGGAAAGCAGCTGTTTATGATGACACATAGGGTGTCAGTCAGGCATTCACTCCACCCTCCATGTCTGTTTTCTGGAGAGGTTTAGAGAGGGGCCTTGTGGATACATGTAAAAAAGAGAGATTAAACCAACACTATTTTATAATGTTTAGATCTGTTACTGTACAAGATAAAGTTGCATGAGTGAATGAGGATGATGCCAAATAAATCCCGAATCCTTCCCTGGAAATAGATTTTCCAACACATTTTTACATGCGTTCAGGGACACAACTGACCTGCTTTTGTGTGGAGAGGACAACACATCAACTCTTGTGTCTTGAAATATGCGCCATCGCCGTCCTTGTCCTTGTCTCCTTCCCAGGGGAGAGAGAAGAGCTGGAGCTGACGGCGGAGCGTCTCATGGGCCGCACGCTGACCGTGGAGATCTGTGTGGGCACGGTCAGGAGCCCCCAGCAGGAGGACGCCTTGCACAAGGCCACGTCCATCATAGATGAGGTGCTGAAGAAGTTGATGGACGACATGGACAGCGCCAGGCAGAAGCTGCTCGCCCTGCATGCCGCCTGCGTGACCGAGGTGGCGCCCGTCCCCATCGACCAGAGGTTCCAGGCCATTGTGATCAGCTGCGCTCTGGAGGACCAGAAGAACATCAAGCGGAGGCTGGAGACGCTGCTGAGGAACGTTGAGAACGCCGAGAAAAACATCAAGCTCATGGACAGCAAAAAACTGGAGCAAGCCAATGGCTGCCAGCGGGGGGAGTCGCCAAAACAAAACGCATCCTGAATTTGTTTTTGGACTGTTTGATCCTGACAACCCAAAGGGCTGAAAATAACTACATTCACTGTGATTTCTATTAAATGATTAGGTTTACACTTGATAGTTTTTCAATGATGCATGATTCAGAGTTCTTTCCACACACGAATCCAGTACGAAGCGCTGCTTTTCACGTTGGACTGTGTCACTTTTCTACGAGGCTGTGAAAGATACAGGATGGGATGTGCATACACTACCTCTGAGTGGAGGAATCCTAGTTAAGCACTGGGTTTTTGTGTCAACCAAAGCTGTTCAGGTGTCTGGTTTTGTTTCAATAAATCACACGTGCGCATCCTCTTTGAATATATCATGGCCAATCCTGTTGCAGTCAGGGCAAAATGCAAGCAATCACCGTTTAGACCACTCGAGTTAAAGCGTCAATGTAGAGACAACACAATAATCCTTTACATAAAGCTCATTAGACAACACCTATTGTGTTAAACCAAAACATACAAATTCAGTTCAATTTCTGCAACACTCACTTTGCTCATGTATAATCTGTAAACTCACCGAAGAAAAAGAAAAAGTAGCCCAACTCTCTTTCTTGTTCCACTTTTCAGCAATTTAGGAAATCAGGCCTTTGTGCTGTCACAAAGTGAGCACAGTACATCACTTGATACCTCTCCTAGATAAGTAACAAAACCCCCAGCGAGGTGTTGACTCTGCCATCTGAGATCACTTCACAGCCGCCAAGTGAAAACAACTAGTCAAGGTAAACAGAGGGATTAAAAATGTTTCCTGGAGATCCATTGAACTTTTAGTTACACAGTCACCAACAGCGGACCAAAAACAAAAAGTGGGGACATTTTTCAGATAATATAATTCAATAACATAATATATTAAACTTTGTCTGCACCTTTCTATCTTTTGAGTTATCTAGATCATACAATCCTTTTTTGTGGTCCACTGTTGACCAATATTAAACAACACAAATTCCATATTAAATGGCTTGGAGTGACACATTTTGGGATATTAAATTGACCTCTTCATTTTGAGACACTTTTGAAGTAGCCTAAATTGACTTCTTCATTTTGGGACACCTTTGAAACTCCAAAAAGGACCCATAAATTCATAAATAAATCATGGTTTGTTTGTTTTTTCCCCAAAAAGTAGAATACGCAGACTGATTTTTGTCAGTTTTTGGACATTTTCCACACCATAGCCCCCAAATAGCTTCTAACTGGGGACTGAAATGACAATGAAAGAATGTTTTTTCTTACTTTTATTTTCTATTGCTATTTAGTAATTGCCACATTTGTTTAGAATAAGAATACTATTACCTAACATATTGATATATCTTTTTTCTGTGCACTGTAAAAAGAAATGCTGCAAAAACCACTCAAATATATAAAACACCTGCCACAGAAAAAAACCCCACTGCAATTACATTAATTATGCAAAATACAGATACATACAAACTCAAAATTAAGATTCTGCAAATACCTAAAAAACTAAATCCCAAATGTGCCAATTTGACCCATTTACCAAGTTGATTTACTCCACAAGCTAGCCTCCACAGTGCAAAATGGACAGTTGTATGACACAGACTGAAGGAACGGACAAACATCCCAGCTGTGGTACACACTGCTGCAAAAAAAAACCTAAGGATTGACCAACTAAAGTAAGAAAATGAGGTAGCAGACCTTAAGTATGGCTTTATATTTGCAGCACGTTCACTGTTGGCCATCATACCGACAATCACAACTTCCTGACCTTCTCTGACCTTGTGTTGTCCACCTTGCTGACCTGAAGTCAGCTTCACAGCCTCACTATCAATTTGAATAGTGAAGCTGGTCCTGGGTAAGTGATACCGGTCCTTTCTTTTGACAATACAATGAGATGGAAGGAAATTTTATTCTCTGAAATTATTGGATTCTTAGAATTTAAAATTGACAGAAACAAAGCAAAAGAAACCGGCAATATATTTATTTGTGAAAACCAAAATCTGAAATAAACGCGATAGGTGGAACTTTGTGTTCCAACAAAACAATGTAATCGAGCGCTTAAAACTCAAGCAGACTTCTTTTAAGAGCTTCTTCCAAATCTGTGAAAAGACAAAGCAAAAGCACAAGATTAGTTACGAGATGACTGCAGTTGACTGCAATGAATTCAAATTTAAACTGTATATATGTGCCCTTAGACTGGAAAGCAAATGAAAATATTACAAATCCGAGTGTTTTGACATTTTGTTTCTGCAAATCACGTTTGATCGTGATGTCTGACCTGCTGATTCACTCTCGTCTTCAGCGCTCATGGACATGACGTCGTCAGATCCACCTGTGAAAGAGCAAACGGTGAAGGAGTTTTTTTTTCCGTAGAGATTTTGGAAAATGACGTCAAATGAGAATAACCCCTGATGTTAACCCAACATGGTTGGCGTTTCTCAGAGGTTCTGCATCATTCTCTGCCTACCTTCCTGTGCGTCGTTCTCTCTGTGGGGCTGCTCCATATTCAAATACTCCACCAGTGTTTCATCGTCAATCTCTGAAAGGGTATGGAAGACAAAATTTAGACGCCGCCTGGAGGTCAACAAACAAAACCAAAATAACCTACCATTAACTTCTGGTTTGACCTCCATAGCGTCGAGCACTTCCATATCGTCGTGCTCTGCCGCCGCGTCTCCTCTGGAGCTGGCGCACGGCTCCAGCGCGCAGTGCTGCCGGTGGTAGTGCTGGTGGAAGGTAGGCACGGCGTCGAAACCCTGCGGGCAGGCGCTGCACTGGACATCGAAGGTGGTGTCCAGGTTGAGCGCCGGGTGCTTGGTGTGGACGTGGGTCTTGATCTGGGCGTAGGAGGGCGCCGACACGCCGCAGGGCCCGCACAGGTACTGGCACTTCCCCTCGCTGGCGAGCTGGCGCATGCACCGCGTGTACGCGGCTTTGGCCTCCTCCTGGCTCTTCTCCGACGCCATGCAGGGGCACGCGTCCCGGCCGGCGCTCGCCGGCGCCACCACCACCTCTGTCGAGCCGCCGTCGCTGGTGCGGCAGTAGTCCCTGGCGTGGAGGCTCTTGTAGTGCTCGGCGAACTCGCCCTCCGAGTCGAACTGCATGCTGTCGCAGAGGCCGCAGTAGTAGAAGCTCTTGGTCTGGCCGCCGTGCTCGTTGGCGCAGTGCCGGCGCACCGTCGACTCCTTGAAGAACTTCTGGGGGCAGTGGCCGCACATGAACCTCTGGAAGCTGTGGGAGCCGACGTCGCCGCAGTGCCGCTCCACCTCCTCCTCCGAGTCGAAGAGCTCCTCGCACATCCTGCACATCCACGTGGTCCGCTCGGGCGGCGGGGGGGCGGCGGCCGGGGGAGTGGGGCGCGGCCGCCGGCCGGCCGCCCCGCTCGTGGACGGCTTGGCGTCGGGCTCCGCCTCCACGGGCAGCTCCCGCTCGGTGAAGTAGGTGTGGCCGGCGTGCGCCTCTGACACGTGCGACAGGATGTCCTCGCGCCGCGGCATCTCCACGTCGCAGCGCCGGCAGTGGAAGAGGAAGTTGGAGAGGTGGGCGCCGCCGTGGAAGCGGCTCATGTGCAGCCGCGTGATGGACGACTCGCCCATCAGCTTGCCGCACACGCCGCACCGGTGGAAGATCTGGTTGGCGTCCAGCAGGTGCTTGCTGGCGGCCGCCTCCTGCGAGAACCGCAGGCCGCACTCGCACAGCCAGGCGGTGGCGGTGCGGCCGGCGCCCGGACGGCGTGGACGCGGCCTCGGTTCGTCACAGCGGTTCCTGCTTTCGCTCTGAAGAGGCGCGTCAAGGTCGCCGCTCTGCCTTTTCTGCCCCCTCTCGCCGCCTCGCTCTGTGGGTTGGCTTTCAGAGAACCTGCAGTGCTGCAGAAGTGCTTTCTCCATGGCTTTGTTGACCTCCACCTGGTGCTGGGTCGATTCCGTGTGCCTCTCGATTTCACCCCGCCCGGGGAAGAGCTTACAGCAGACGGAGCACTGGCCCCACACCTGCAGCTGCTCCATGACTTGCACCACCGTTTTGTCGGCCTTGGCCACAGCACAGCCCTGTCTGCAGTGCACGCTTCACAGCAGCAGACAAGTGGGACAAAAGTAAATGAGACGTTTAGAGATGCTAAACTGTAGAGATGCTGGCAGTTTGTGTAAAGCATCAGGAGGAAACCTACTTAAAATGAGCCTGAGCTGTCTGGTGCGAAGTCAACACTTTGTGACATATGGAGCAGCGGACATTGAAAGCTACGTCCTTGCACAGAGTGACCAAACGATTCTTCACGGACTGCGGGATGGGAACCGGAAGCGGTCTTACTTTGGTTTCTGAATTGAAGGAATAGCAGAAAACACACACACACACACACACACACACACACACACACACACACACACACACACACACACACACACACACACACACACACACACACACACACACACACACTTACTTCTCTGTTTGTTTAGATTGGAATGTGCAGGGTTGTGGCATACCTGCCACGTTAATTATTAAAGCTTACCAGCCATCGGCAGTGAGACGGTGAAATGGTTTTTGGCGGACATGTGCTGCAGACACTCATCCCGGAGGTTGAAGAAGAGGTAGCAGGCAGGACAGGCAAAGCACACGATACGCTGATACCTCAGGGTGGCGCTGTGCCCATCAGGGGAAGACGAAGACACCTGGTGGGAACAACTTCATTCAACGCGTGCTTCTTTATAAACTCTGAAACTATCGATAACTCGAAGCGAAGAGCGGACAACAACCTTGAACTCCAGATGTCTCCTCCACTTTTCCTTGGTCTCAAAGTGCAGAGCACATGCAGGGCAGGCAAACAGCTCTGCGGGGCATCCTTTCAGGTGGATGGTGGGGTCGCAAGGCGAGTGGTCGAACCTACAGATGAGATGTTTCACTGCAACATTTGTGTTTAAAAAAAAAAAAAAAAAACAGAAGTGTGCCGCAGCTGAACTAGAGAGGGAGGAGTACCGTTTTAAGTGCCCATCAAGAAGGGATGCGTTGTCATAAACTCGGCCACAGTTAATCACTGGACAAGTGCGTCTGGCCGCAGTGCTCATCGGGAAAGCAGCTGGTCTCTGTCTTTTCCTGGAACCACTATGGAGGCCTCCAGGTTTAACACCTGAAACAAGGACCACAGTCGCTTGCAAAAACGCAGCTGAAAAGAGCTCTGTCTTGATTAAATCCTAGCAAATCCTTGAAAAAAAAAACACAATAAAATGACAATCTTATAGTATGAGGAAGGATGTTTTGAATTTTGATTCTGAGCTTACCTGGCATCTTCAACCACATATCCACACAACGCTTTGCCTCCAGATTAACCCCATTTGCAGAATTAAATGCAACCTCCCGCTGCCCGTGAGCCTTTTGTAGAATCTGCTTTTCCTGAAAGGAATCAAGAAGAACGGCGGGGAAATATTGCATATCACATCTGGTATACAACAGATCTCAGAGTTTTAAGGGTTGGGCTAAATGAAAAAAAAAAGAAAAACCATTGGGTTCAGTGTGAGGTCGATTTTAATCTGTCCACAGGGTGGCACTGTTGCTGTGTTTACAGAAACTGTTTGCTGTTACAGCTTATTCATGCTCCAGAGGTTCAAGCTTGTTTTAGGACAATTTAACATATACGATGCACTGCCTTACACTGAATAGGTCTATTTAAATAGCATTTAAATAATACAAAAAGGCACTTAGAAGTTAGCAATTATAGTGTTTGGTGTGTACTCATGATACAAATCAGTGATTCCATTGAAAATCACTGATTAAAATCAAGAAAACATACACACCTCTTTCAAAAAAATGTAATGTAAAGTGTAATGTCTTTATTGTGTGTTCAGAGAGATCAATAAAACCCCATGCTGCAGATGTAGACAGCTTTGTCTAGGCATTGAACACGAGAATTAAAGAGAGTCTGATACCCAAGTTGCCTCACCTTGAAAGCCCGACATTTCTTAGCCCTCTCCTTTTTTTCCATGGCAACCCGTTGAGCCAACCTGTCCAATGTGGACTCAACGCGCTTTTTTTGGCAGGCAATCTCATCATCCAGCTGTGAGAGAATTAAAGGCATTAAGAATGAATTATTCTAGAAGTTAAAAGATAACTGATCAGTCTCACTGGCTCGCTCGCTCGCTCGTTGAAGAAGACCACCGCTTACTGTGCCAGCCGCTGATGAACAACCCTCATCCTCGTCGTCGCTCCGCAGGTCAATGCACTCCAGCACCGGTCTGGTGGGGCCCTCCTACAGCCAAAGCAAAAGGTAAGCAACTGAAAACATATTGGGTGTTTTTGGAACGATTGACCTTTAATGTGACTGATGCGCAAATGTGTCTTACTGATACAAACTCCACGTCTTCCACATCATCATCAACATCTGATTGGGGTGAAGACATTTATCTGAGAAAATATAAAATAGTTACTTTTAAAACTAGAGCCGGCATATTAAAAATTTGTGTCAGCGTTAAGTGGTGTACAAAAGTTATCGCTGGTCCAACTGACAAGTGTAATTTCGTCATTGCCATCCCATATTTTGGGATTCAATTTGATGGATGAGATTAAGATGATTAAATCAGATGAGCATTTTCATCTCCATAAAGGGGCACCTAAAGCCGTTTCTTCTACTGCCGCAGGAAGGTGGACGCATGGACGTACATTCATGGGTGGAGGCTGAATTACAAAGGTCGATGTTGTTGTTGCCGTATAAACATTTGGCCACACGCGGCAGCACTGTGCAACTAGGAAACTTAGCACGAGGAGCAAGTTAGATAGACATAGATTTCGCGCTTATGGGAACTAGCTAGTTAGCACTGATCAGTACAAATACTGTCAGGTGAACTCTTTACATGCACACCTGATTGAGTGCTTCTGTTTGTATCACCGCTATAGTCCCTTATAAACCTTATGCCCAGCGAAGTCTTAAAGCGGATGCTCAACTTAGCTACTGCAATGCAAAACCTCCCTAAAAGTCTGGTAAGTAAGTGAGCTAACGTTTATGGTCGCGATGGGCCGCCAGTTTGTTTCTACGTATAATGCAAACGAGCAGAGATACAAGCTCTCCCTACAGTACCTGCTGCCAGCCTGTTTTCAGAGATGGTCTTCAGATGTCAAAGGCTGCGGCTAGCAGCTACGAACGAGGGGCTACTTGCAAGCAAGTCGGTTGCGTGACGTCACGGGAAATTGAAGCGCTTCCTTTGCTATAAAGAGTGTTCCGTGCGGACGGAGTTAATGATTGTTTAGCAAACCTAACGGTAAAACAAAAAACGGTAACGCTACTTCTTTGTCTGAAGCATTGTCTGGAGGCCTCCGCGAAGATGCAAAGACATTTTTTGGCGAACACGTTTTCTATTAAGCCGATTTCATTTTGCCAGGGGTAGTTCGAGATGAGGTGTCATTTACCGGACAATGCCTTTATTTTACATGCTTAGCTTGTATAGCCTACCGCGAGGGCGTGGCACTCTACTTCCCCACGTGGAAAATGTTTACGTTATGAGATGAAATATGACAACAATATATGTTACCAAAGTCACAAACTGTCATTGCGGAACGCTCCCATTTTTGTTTAGTTCTGATTCGGTGCTATGTAATTTATTCTTCTGAAGACTTCTGAAGCAATTCCTATACACATTCTGCTGTAAAACTGATTTAAATAAGTACATTTTTAACGTCTTATCATTTAAAATAAAATGTGGCTTTTAAATACAGTGAAAGGGCCAGTGTGTAACATTTACATGGATCTAATAAAACCTTAACAGAACAGAAAACAAACGTGTTTTAGCTGCACAATGACACTAATAAATGACTGTTGGCTTTTCATTTGATAATAGCAAACATGGTCTCCATGAGCAATATCATCCATATCTACTGTTGGCCAGAATGTTGACCTATCTGGAGTTTGATGATTTTTATCCTTACATCACAGCAAAAGTCATACGCTTAGATGGTTAAAAGAAGGTTAATTTTATATCAATTATCTGTGTAATTTAACCTGTAGTTTATCACAGTAATTTGATCATAAGACTTGATAAATACATTATTTGCATCACATCATGTGAAATATTAACGCCACAAAAGGGGTATGTTGATGTGTACACTTCACCTTCATGACTGCATATATTGCATATATTCATGTACTATCTCTAGGCTTTTTTGTTTAGTCTCTAAATGTCAATATGATGAATAAACTATATTTTCCTCACTCTCTTTGATTCCTGTTCCTCATTTGACTGACACAAAATGCCCTAAACGATGGCAGAATATCCACAAAGTTACATAACCCATGGTGGATTATCATTAGAGTGCTTGTCTGGGTTTTCTCCCTAAAAGTGTCTGTGCACATCCAGCCTCTCACTCATTTTATGACCTCTGCACAGCCTCCAGACTGGGGAAGATCATACTTGACAGCAAAGTTCACTTAATTATAGATTTATAGTTGCAGAATTGCAAGGATATAAACAGATCATGAAATCTCAAACGAGCAGACTGCGGGCCTTTTCCGCATACGTATAGTCCTAATACTTTTGTTATTGGTATTACATCATGATCCTTTTGGGCAGCCCGGCCGTCTCTGCAGCAGATTATACATGCGAAGCTCCGGTGAATCTGCTGACTCTCCCTGCTCGTGTGTGTGTGTGTGTGTGTGGGGGGGGGGGGGGGGGGGGGGGGGAGAAATAAATAAATAAATAAATCCAACTTGCGCCTTTGCTGAGTCATGCGTTGTGCTCCACAATAATGACATCGATAGCGTGGCGCCTCCACTTTGAACCTGCTCTCTCTACGCGACATGCCGCACTATGCTCCGTTGCGTGCGTGTCAACCGCTGCCGTTCGTACGCGTCTTGAGCTCCCATCGAACATAACCGCAGGAGAGGATCCAGCGGTCCGAGGGCTGCCCGGTCCGTCCTACATCGCGTCTTGAGGATGATCGCTGCGGCGTTTCTGGTCCTGCTCAGGCCCTACAGTATCCAATGGGTGTTGCTGCTGTTGCTCCTCTTACTCGGAACCATTGCCACGATTTTGTTCCTTTGCTGCTGGCATCGGCGGATCCGTGATGGAAAGCATCCAATAAAATCAGTGCTCTCCGGACGCACCAAGTGCCGCGGTGAGTATAGCGCCTGTACAACGCATGTTATGTGTTCGATCTGCCGATGTCATGATTTCATGTCGTCATACACATAATCTTTGACTCGATCTGTAATGACTGAAGGGTTATAAAATACATTTGTATTTAGTTGCCAGGTGCATCCATTGTGATTTTTGCTCTATTGAAATCATACGCAGTTTGAGTTTTATACCCATAGATTGTCTTTGACAACATCATACTGTTGAATTTAAGAAATCAAAAATAATCCGATCTGATTGTGACGTTCATTCTTTTTTCTTTCTCATAGTTGGTCTGCGATCGCATCATTTTCGATCTGAGGTAGGATGAACTTTTTCCATTATGTGTATAAGTCACTTCATCTGCAATGGCAACAGAAACAGCTGGAAATGAACACGTCAAACCGTGTAATTGTTCCCTCGTTGCGAGAAATGCTTCAATCAAAAGCCGTTTTTCTGTGGATTTTGACGGAGCTGCAGGACTATTTTAAGGATGGAGATGTGCGCAGTGCGCATGTGCTCTCAATAAATAATGTAGGTCTCGGTGATCGCGCACTTTCCTTCAGACGGCTCGGCAGCGTATCCACGTATTGCGAGGGATGAAGTAGGATGTGATCTAGCAATCGGATATTCGATCTGTTTTATAATAATAAAGAGGCTATGATGAGAAACCGTCACGTTTTGCTGCCTCAATGCGTCAAGCACAGCCCCAATAAACCTGTTTCCGTTTTACGCACTTTACTTTCAAAGTAAGACGACACGTTTTGGTACCACCAAAATAAACGGAACGTTAGGCTTCATTAATTGGCCTATCAGTGCTATGTCAGAGCATCACGAAAAGTGACTCACCTGGATAAGAAGTGTTCAGTACGTGGCAAAAGACACATCATTGAAATCAGGCTGCAGAAGCCTGAGGAACCCTATTAAAGCAGGCTTCCGTCTTTTACAATTTAAACGTTGAAACACTGAGCATTGAAGTAATTTTTGCTCAGTTTGTTTAAAAAACAATGAGTTTAGACAAGAGCTTTTATTTTGAATTGAGTTTGACTAAAGTGCAGATAATGATCTCTGTGTCCTGTCCAGCAAATGTAATACCTGGGAAACAACAGCATGGCAGTTGCTAACCCTCCTTCTTGAATGGGATCGCCTTCACGTCTAGCAATACAGAATCAGTTTAACTTTGAACTTACAGAGGCACAGAAGAAATATTTTGCTTTTGGTCTGTTGTGTCTGCTGCTGGCTGAATTGTTTCTCACACTCATCTAACAGTAATCTAAATTATGTGACAGACGTATCCACATTGTTTGACGAACCCCAGATTGTGGCACCATTACTGATGTTTCACTTGTCTCGATATAGTCTGCTTGTTGCCAGCTTGACTGTTGTCCATGCTTCCCAGGGCTTCAGGCACAGTCCTCGTCATGCAAGGAGGACCGTGCATGCACGAGTGACGGAGGAGAAGCCCATCCTGACTGAGATCCCTGAGAGCGAACCAGAATCTGCTGCCGGTCTGAGAAAACGTAAAGTGAAGAAGAGAGTCCTGCCAGAATTTTATCAGTCTGTCCAAGTCACGCCTACACGCAAACCCGTAGGTACCCACTTCACTGTGACCATGAGTAATGCTGATGCTGTTTGGTGCTTACTCACCTCTACACTGACGTCATGTGTCCTTGCAACTGGCATAAGGGTTCAGTAACATGCTGAAAACACTCCTCTCAATGGAGATGACATTCTTCTGTTTTCTGTGCTTTTCCTTGCTGTAGGTATGTTAAGTTGTTTATGAGCTGGCATATGGATCAAAATGGTTTCATAGTCAGTGTCTTTGCCTTTACACAAAAACTATTTTTTTTTAATTTGAGCTTTTTAATATTGAAGCTAGATTATTAAAGGGACATTTTGAGACCATGGTATACTGAAAAGAACGACTGCATCATCATTCAGCGACCACCAAGGAAGATGAAGAGGAAATACAGAACCAACAGTGAGGCGGGGCATTGCTACTGAGATAGCACAGAATCTGTAGTCGCATATTTTACTGACTTTATCAATTTATATGCTCTTGACTGGCGTTGGCAAGAACTTGGTTAAACACTGCAGTGTATCACAGGTTGCCATGGGGCTGTGACATACATCTAGCATTGTCTCTGGTGTCTCTCAAGCTCTCTCAATAGCTCTCCCTGAGCTATTGATAGCTTGTCGAGCTCACCCTTAAAACCCTGATTTGTTCCTTACAAAGAAGATTTGGCATATATTTTCTCTCAAGTTTATTTTACAAGACAAGTTTATTACTATTTTCTATGGGTTTTTCTCCAAAACAATTCCTTGAATTAATTCATAATATTTGGGAAACACTCTTGCTGTGAAAATTAACAAATACAAGACAATAATTTGCATATTCTTGACTTGCCTGCCCTTGAAATAATTTACTTTGGATTTAACACATTGAAGTGTGTTTGTCTAACATAATAATGCTCCATTAATTTCTATGATATGTCTTTATTTTTTGCTATTTAAGTTAATATAATAAGTATGATGTTTTTCATCCCATCTGTTCTCCCAAGCTGGCTTGGAAATATAATACGTGTCTGAATGCGGATCAAAGGCTCAAATCCTTGTTGACTCAAAACAGTCTTTGCACTCTGGATTTTCTTTTGTACTTCTGGTTTAGCCTGTGAATTGACCAACTACAGTGTCCAAACTAAAGAATTCTCTCCACCCATCAATATATTTTTTTTTTATCAGTTTAAGATAAGGCTGTTAAAAAGGCAAGTGAGGAGACAGACAGCATGACACATGACCCATATATCGATCTGTTTCTTCCTGGAAGAGAGCCTCTGACACAGGAGAGCAGGGCTGGAGGAACACATGGCCCCAGCTGGAAAGACTTGGTGGAAAATAAACCACAATGGATCCCTGTGGTTCATCCCTCTAGTTCCCACCTCTACAAAATCGTTTTGTATTACGTGCTTGGGCCCAGTGTGTTTCAAGGAAGGTTTTGTCGTCAGTGTGACTGATGCCAGTGAACATCCTGCATGTTATCAACTCATGTGAACATGTTGGTGTTGTAACATGTGATTCAATAATTTTGTTCTAAAACCTTTGACCGTTTCGTACAGCACAAAGACAAAACAGGACGTCTTTATTGTCTTTAGGTCCTATGTCTAACGTCTGGTTCAGAGCAAGTATGGAATATAATAGAGCAGGTTGAAATATTATTATTGACGTATGAAACTTTGTTGTGATCGGGCGTGGCTTTAGATGTAGAAATGTATTTTCTAGCTTTATTTACTAGATGTCAGTGGTACAAGCCAACTTAGTGTCTGTTTTAATCATTCGGTATCTCAGGTGAGATACTGAACCTGAAAACAACTCTGTGCCTGCCATTGTTTTTGCTCTGATAATTTGTATTTCATATATTTAAAGAGCTTCCACATACTCCAAATCTTAAACCCTAATGATGATTCTTGTCACGAGAAAATAAATCCAGACATGACCGCCCCAATTAGTGCTGCAAACAGGCAGCAGATTTTAAATATGCAAATTTGTAGAGACAGCATTCCCCATCCATCATTCATGATAATATTTGCATGCATAACCTACATGGAACTGTACAAAATGAATAATGGATAGCAGCACCGTTTTGGTAAAACAAAGAAAAAAATAATTTGTGCTTTTTTTTTTTCCATTTGATGAAGTCTGTAATGAACCGTGACCTGAGCAGTGTAACTACTGATGAGCATTTTAGATGCTGACGTTTGGTTCAGAGGTTACAATTATAATTCATCAGAAAGCAAGTAAATATGCAAATTAGCCCACATGCCCATTAGGAGACAGCAACAGCACTTTGTGCATTTAGTGAAAAAACAAAAACAAAAATCCTTGCCTCGTCTATGTTGGGGAAGTGGAACTGTAGTTCCTCAAGTTTATTTGTTTTGTTTTTTAGAATATAATTCTTGTTCAGTTTTTAACCTTTTACACACCAATTAATCACCACTACATCAGCTGGACTGTATTTACCAATCATTAGCATCAAGTCTTTATCAAGATTCATCTTTTGTCTTTTCGTAGCAGCATGGACCAAAAAAAACAAAAACAAAAACTGATGAAAAGTGAAACAGCCATGAAGAGACTATTTTTATTTTTAGCAGCATGCTTAAAAAAAAAACTCAGCAGACTAGACACCGAAACACATTTTGAATCAAATCATCACAAATGCAGCTATTTTAAGATCGGAAACTATTTTGACTTAACACTGCCACGAGCTCTGTTTATTCAATGATCGTTCCTTTTCGTGACTTTACTCCAGGTGCTCAGAGAGAAATGGGACAATATTGACTCACAGGGGCACCGGTGGCCTAGAAGTTGAACAAGCAAGCTTATAATTGGAAGGTTGTCGGTTTGAATCCCTGGGCCAGCAGCAGATTTTTTGGGGAAAAGTGGCTTGTCCCCACCCTCATTACTAAGACCCCCACACCCCTGACTGAACCACCACCACAGCCCACGGCTTCTAAGGTTGACAAATAGGATGGGAAACCAATTTCCCCTAGGGGATGAACACAGTAAACTTAAGATGTGTGGTTTGGTCTTGAACTCTCCCTGAATCTGCTCACGAAGGCATTGTGCACCTCACCCTCTCCCTCCCAGTCACAGTGTGTTTTCCTGGATTTGTTCTGTTACACAATATCAGGTGTGTCATGTGAGGAGGAAATTGCAGCATCATTCTGTTCTATTCTTTTACAAGCATACTATAAGTCTTTTTTTTTCTTTTTTTTTTAGCAAGTCGTATGAGAACTATATGAGAATAAATTCCGCTCATATTGTTCTGGTCTGAAGGGCTCGCCTGGGTTTACACATAACCCCTCTTAAGCCTTATTAAATCAAGTGCAATCCCCCCCATTTTTTTTTTTTTTTTGCGTTCTGCGTCCTGCCAGGTAATTAGCTCAGCTGCACTCTGTGTGACTGCATAGTAGACGCTTATGTAATGGGGTCCAAAGTCCCTCTCAGCGGATCTACTTGTGGCAAGGCGCAGAGGGCCCGGGCGGGCTTCGAACCCCTGTAATACGCATCCGCGCTCCTGCTTTTTCACGTATCCGTTTGTTGCCGCCCAGCACCTTTCTCTCCCCCCCCCCTCCCTTTTTTTTGTATTTATTATTTTTTTGACTGTGTGTGGATGGGGATGGGGATGAGGATGGCGCTCTAACACCGCCGTCACTATAGTGCCCGCGGAGCCTGTCTGCTGTTTGTTGGCTGCATCGGTGGTGACGCGGAGGACACATGCACTCTGTGCTCCCATCACGGCTCTGCTCTGCCTCGGCAGCTCACAACAGCTCAGCAGCAGCAGGAGGAGCAGCAGCAGCAGCAGC
Organism: Nelusetta ayraudi; assembly: GCF_046127955.1. Lineage (NCBI taxonomy): Eukaryota > Metazoa > Chordata > Actinopteri > Tetraodontiformes > Monacanthidae > Nelusetta > Nelusetta ayraudi. Next base: position 2,638,725 of record NW_027466058.1, on the reverse strand, counting down.
AGCAGCAGCAGCAGCACCATCCCCGCAGTCCTCCGGAGATCTGACATCACCCACCTTACCACCCTCAGCGCCCGGCTGTGGAGGGACCAGCCGGTGGCCGGAGCATCCCTCCAAGGGCGTGGCACCTTAGGATAATGACTCACGAAACGTGTGACTGAAGGGTGGAGGCTAACAGGATTGCCTTTTTTGTTTTGTTTTGTTTTTTTGTGTCTCCACCATCTCCTCCATGTATACAGTGGTAAGTCTTACTATTGACCTGGCGGGGGAGCCAGATACTATTGATTTCACATTGGTTTGGATTTTTTTTCGGTGTTCGGTGTTTTTATTGTTATCGATTTTTGGGAGGTGACTGATCGTGTCACTGGGCGTCCTCGCACCTTAGAAAAATGCGCTCACGTTACGCACGTTGACCCGATACAGCCCAATCGCGACGCGTTATTCCGCTTGGAGAAGAATAGACCTTCCCCATTTTTCTTTTCTTCATCCCCCCTTTTTCTTCCCCCCTTTTGTCTCACAGAGCTCCAGTTCGGGGAACCCTTCCCTGCACGGCTCCATGTCGTCCTCGGCGGATTTCTCAGACGACGATGATTACAGCTACAAATCCGGCTCGGCATCGCCGGCTCCCGGGGACACTTTGCCCTGGAACCTGCCGAGACATGAGCGATCCAAGAGGAAAATCCACGGAGGGTCCGTGCTGGACCCCGCGGAGAGAGCCGTGCTCAGGATCGCAGGTGAGGAGCAGTCAGTCTTCTTGTTGTCCGGTTGTGGGATGGAGCTTTTTCTTTTGAACGGGAAGGGAGACGGCGATCTGATAGATGCAGGCCCCGATGCTGTCAGTGCAAGGGGCGCTTTGTGGCTGTTTTTGTTTTTGTGGAACATCTGGTACATATGGAGGGGTCTCACACAAATGGTAGTGGTGGGCGTTTGGTGTGGCTGGATATGATGGTATTCCAACCTCAAATTGAACAGCCAGTTGTATATTATTATTGTTATTATTATTATTATTATTATTATTATTATTATTATTATTATTGTTATTATTATTAGTTCAAAGTCAATATTTAAAATCATCGATATGAGTTATAGTGATTGTTACATGGTGAAGCAGAATTTGTAGCAGCAGTTGTATATTTATATTTGTATCATATTTGGTAGCATTTTAAACCGTTGTACATTTTTTTTCTTAAATTAAACGACAGTGATGACATATTTAATGAGTGGTTGCTATTACTCACTGACGCTGGTATACGCAAGAAGTGTCTGTCATGCATGCCTGGGGCAAAACGACTTCCACCCTTACTTGCAACTCACTTTTGGGTGTCTCGTAACACCACCTGGGCAAACCACCTAGTGGTTGACTGGAAAGTGTGTGTGTGTGTGTGTGTGTGTGTGTGTGTGTGTGTGTGTGTGTGTGTGTGTGGTGGTGGTGGTGGTGGTGGTGGTGGGGGGGGGGGGGTTGTTTTGCACCTGGACCTGGATAAAATAAAGTTCTCTGTGCTACGGGACTGCTGCTAGAGAGAAGTTTAGTTTATTATTAGCCTATAAAAGTGACCTTTTCGTTCGGCGTCTGGCTTAAGATTTCACCCACAGCTGCAAATATTATTCTGTTATTTATTTATTTATTTATTTATTTATTTATTTATTTAAAACACTCAGGACAGAGTTTTAAATCAGTGCAACCAGTCGGGCAGCCCCGCCCATCAGCCCGGTCAAGCTCGGACAGGAAGTGTCGCCGATTGGTCAGAGTGCAGACAGGGGGCGGGCTGTAGGGCGTTTCCTTCGGCGCAACAACAGCGCCGATCACTCTTGAGTGCACGGCACGTACACACGCGCATAAACGCCCATCTAACGCATACACGCGGGCACGCGCGCACACCCACACACACACTCGCATGCACGACCACGGCGCGGACACACTCGCTTGGTGGTGTCCCTGTCCGCCGCTCGTGAATGTCCAGTCGGCGCAGTCCGGGTCATGGCTCAGTACACAGCGCAGGGAAATGCGCTCTCCGACGAACTGGAATACCTACAGGCGTACGAGGACGTCCTGGAAAAATACAAAGGTAGTGTCAGCGGCGGTTTTTCGTGTTGTTGTTGTTCCTAGGTATTACGGACGGCGGAGAAACGGTGTGACTGCTGCCTGACAGTTCAATAAATGTCAGCCAGTGCGCCCCCCTCCTCTCCTGTCCGCTTCTCCCACTGGCCGCCTGCAGTGGAAAAGTGGGAATATTTCCTGCATTACATCATATTTAGTACGATTTTTAGTCATCGTGAAGGATGATACTGTTGTAGGTTCTAGGTTTTTGTTGTTGTTGATTGTTTAGTTTGGTTTTGAAATAGTGGCCTGATTGTTTCTTCTTTCTTTTTTATGGAAGTGGTTTAGTACAGATAGATCTATGAATAATTTCAAAGCACATCATTTGTGTATTTTCTAATATTAACTTGTCAATTTCTGGGGTCTAAATTAGGAGGTGTTTTCAAAGCAGTGGAAAATAGATGGATGGATAGCGTTATATTTTAGGCCGATCGGTCATAGGAATATCATGGACTTAATGGGTGCTAATGTACTGAGTGTGGTATCGCAGGGCAGGGAGGACAATGACATGGCAGGCTGAGACGCTGGTGAGATCATCGCTCATGTCACTCCATGTAGCTGCTCCTTTACGGCTACTCATTAATTTAAGCCAACCCATCACACATAAGAGATCTATGTTTTTCATTGTCCCTCTGACAGCCAGCTACACGTGCAGTCCCCGGTCCAGGCCTGTGCAGCAGAATTCAAACTGACAGCGGCGCCTTTAACTCTTTCCTCCCTGCACGAGGACCAAAAAGTGAAAACGGCAAGCGTTGTGCACTGTGCAGGCTGTGGAAGAGGCTGCTGGGGGAGTTGAGCAGGCCACTCAGCTGTGGCGCATGTCTTAGAAGCCCTGATTGGTTTCCAATGGGATCATATGATGCAGCATCATTAGGAAGCTGTAGCTGTTGACTGCAGGCAGTAGAGCTGTGACACACAATGAGATTACTTATTTTTTCTCCATCAGCCTGGACCAGATTCGTTTTTGGATGTTATATTAAAGCATTTTTCTGTGTGTGGGTGATTTGACACCCCACCTGTGGTTCCATGAGCAATGATTCCTACGTGGAAGGGTAAGACATTATACATATTTACGTTATTTATGAAACAACAGATTTCAGAGTTGATGCAGATGTGTTGTGGTAGGTTCACCCATGGCGCCGTCCAACTTTCTTGGACACTTTTAACAACTAAACGCAAAAGGGTGCAAATTTGATTTTGATTTTGGCTGCTCTTAAGTTTGTAGTTATTGTATAATCCTGCCAACCCGACAGCATCCACTGGGCTAATTATTACCCGTAACAAACACAACCACAGCCGTGTTTCTGACTGCTTTGTTTGCGTCTGTTTTGACAATAGGTAGTGACTTTTAAACAAGGTTGGACAGATAGGGATTTTTTTTGCCTAAAAAATGGTCAGTTCAGAAATAAAAACAGCTTCCCCAAGTGAGAGAAAGTAATTTTTCTTGGAAATTTTGTGGCTTGTCTTCATTTGAGAATAAAATCAAATGGATGTTATATGCCTCAGAAAGGTGAATTCGATTAAACATATGATATTTATGGTAAACTACAAGGAAATACTAATATTCACATTATACCTCCTCTCACTTTTTTGGAAATAAACAAATTTGCCTTTTATTCCGGCTTATTTCCTTTTCCAGAGAAACTTAGTACCTTTATTTTAGGTCTTGTTTGGACTTGATTCTATCAGTCACAGCCTCAAGCTTCTCCATGTGATGCTTCGAGTATGAAAGGGAAGCATTTTCATAGCAGGGTGATCAACAGTAACCAAAGAAACACAACCAAACAGTCAGTGAATGTAGCAACAAGTGAGGCAGCTAGAAACTTAAAAACAGATCAGGTCTTTGTTTCACTCTAATAAAACGATGGTCACTTTTTAGTGTTTCTATGTTTACTGCGGAAGTTCTTGTTGTCCTGCGTCCTGATTGTGTGGACAGGGGCCTGTTTGAATCTCATACTGATCTGACAACCCCTCAGAGTGTTTTCATTAAGGGCCTCACGTTGTGCAAAGTTCACTTGGTCAACTTTTTAGATTAATAATGTCTCTCTGTACTTATTTTGTTTGTTCTGCTTTACATATTTGCCAAAACATGTTTTTGTGGAATCAGCTCCTATGTGCATTCACAAGGGGCTGTTTCCACACTTACACATCGTCCAGGTTAGTGACACAAACTCTGGTTCCACCTCAGAGGTGGAATATTTTTTGGCAAACAAGTCATTCAAGGTTGCTAACTAGAACTGCAGAATAAAAAGGCCTTACATTCTATATGATATAGGAACTTTAAGGTCAAGACAAAGGATAAAAATGACTTTCTTTAGTTTGAGCCCCAAGTGATGCATGCACCCGTCTTACTGGGCAACCTCAAATCAGTGAAATGCTTCATGATGATTTTTTTTTTTTTCTAAGGAGGATTTCTTTTTCCTGATGACTCAGCAGGAACAACCAGTGCTGACATGGGCACACAAAGTTTTTACAGCCCGAGATGATAGAATGGCTCCCTAATTAGGTATTGGAGCTAATAATACAGTGAATAGATCGGTTCCTATGGGTCGGGCTGAAACTCAACGCGGGCTCCACAAAAGGCTGCGAACTTGAGGAGTGAGTTAAAAACACGCTTTCTCAGACACATACAGCACGGCACTAATAGCGCTGGGCCGTGACTGCGTGTAATTATGCTCTTCCTGCAGATCCTGCTTGGTCGGGCTTCAGCGTGTAGGGGCCGTTAAGAGTTTTCCCAACAGTTGATTATCCTCTGACACCGCAACTGACTTAATGGATTAGGCATGCGGTAAACACTCTGCTCTGCTTGCTGTTGATTTGTTTTTGTTTTTTTGCGCACAGACGGCTGCATTGGACTTTGAATGCAGTGCGTTCGTTGAGTTGAATCCAAATGACATGGGAAACAACACTGCTTGCAATGCTGTGGAAATTAATTTTCAGGATGGTCAGATACATACTCAGGATGCCCCCCCCACCCCTCCCCCATTGCTTCCTGCATTGTCCAGAGATTGATTAATTCTATATTTAGTAAATCTTATTTATTGGATTTATGGTAAAATATGGAATAAATATGGTGCTACCAGGACCTCTGCTCGACTCTTTATAGATCTACGAGACCTGGGCACTGAAGGAAGTCACTTTTAAATTTTATTGTACGTACTTATCCTTACTAATCAAACATTAGAAATAGCCATTTTCCTTAAAGAACGTCAATTCTCCAATCAATTCGTCAAATGACATGAAATGTCAATCAGTGTAACCTGATACTGAACTACTGACTCAGTTAGATTTGTTTATTTAAAGATTACGTTTAGGCTCCCTGCACGTTGTGTGCTTTAGGAGGGTGTGGTCTGTCTGTCGCTGTCTCTTTATGCCTCAGAGTCAGCGCTGTCCTGCGTTATGACCTCATATTTCCTCAGGGATCACCGCAGACACTAAGGAAATGCATAATTAATACTATTTGCCTCTTCAGTTATATTTTTTTTTTCATAGTAGACGACAGATGAGTGGAAGAGCGCTCTGTCTTTTTGCACAGTCACTGCCTTTGTCCGTAGCGAGCCGTGCCCGGCCCAACCCCTCTACCCCATGTCGGCAGCCCACTCATCACATTCAAATGGCCTACTGGCCCACACACACACGCACACACACAGAAGAGCAATCCTCCATGGAGACTGTCTGCTACCGTACAAAAGACACTTTGTTAATTTTGCCAGAGCAGCATCCAAGTTCCGAGGACCTGCTCATGTGTCAACTTGATGGAAGCGACACTCCTTCACAAGCTTTTATTCTCACTTCTGGAAGCCGCACGCTGTGAAAGTGGTCTCTAGCCGGCAGATTAGCATTCCTTCCTGTATATTGTGCACACACAGCTGGACATTGTAGATAGCCGTGTCATGAGGGGGAAAAAAACAGAACGTTGTTGAGCTGTGCTTGCCTGTGGTTTCATTTTACAGGATGATGATTGGCCAAATTCAGCACATCAAGATGTATTTCTTGGGAATTGAAGAGGAATATTTTCTATTTCGGCTGTGCTTCCCATTGAGTTCTACTGGCCATAATGTGGAATGGTATCGCCAAAAGAATTTACGTTAAGGGCGAAGAAAATCTCAAAAATGTCAAATTCTCCACCGTCGATTCCCAGCATTCACTCGCGCAGCGTCATGCTACTAATGCGGCCAAGCCCTTCACTCCGGTAAATCAATAAAGCGCATTTAAAATGGTGAAATCCAAACCAGCTGAGCTTCCAGAGAGCTTTTTCTCTGCTTTGCCAATATGTAGCGGCGGTCTCTATTTTATTCAGGCAAATGTTAAAAAAAGGCAAAGATAAATATGTAGAACAGAAATATATTCTAAAGAGATACACGTGTTTGTCTGGATTATTCGTTTTGTACATGAACATATGAACTGACTTTAAGACAACCACCCTTCTGCCTTTATCAAAACGAAATATTTCTACCGGCACTTCACTGTTGTGCTCCGTGCAGTATTTTTATAGCTGTCATGGTGATGGGAAGTCCAGAACGACTGAGACTCATTCCACAGATTTGCTTGGCTTCCCTTACATGAGCTCATCCTGTGAGTTGCAGTCCCAGCCCTGACTCACCCCAGCAGTCCCACCCTTCTCTCTCCAATGCAGCAGATGCTGGGAAGCTTTCCCATGCCAGCAGTAGGAAATGCGTTCACTTTTCCATTGTTCCACACTTGCGTTTTTTTCCCATCTTAAATTAAAACAGCAACAGAATCTTTTGTTAGAAAACTGTGATTATAATCCGATCACCCTGGAAAATGAATTAAGTCACTTGCCTGTAATTTTTTTTTGTCTCTTTCTGCTTGCTTCTTTTTCTTATTCATTTGATTATTGTACTAGACAACCCTATTGTTCTGCAATACCAAGTGACGCATCTCAGGTGTTTCTGATTGGGATATTGGTGGTAAACCAAGACTGTTGACGATGACGCAGAATTTTCCGTTTGGAACAGCTGTTAAATGTGTGTTTATCTTTCCCGATCAATCTTGAGTCACAGTTTTGTAACTGTCACACATTTTTTTTTAAAGGAAATTCTCGGTAAGAGTCAGGAGAAGAAACTGATTTGATCACGTGTGCAAATAGTGACTTGAATGTCAAAGCTGCAGCTGTTACACATATGGGCCGGAGTCAAAGTGTCAACAGCTGTGCTTGCTGTGTCATCTGACTGACCCTCATGCTGATACTTCACTCTTGAAGCCACACTGATTTGTTTTAACGTTTCCTCTTCTCCAACATTTTGACCTGATCAGCCATAAATCACAGCGACCCCCGGTGGTATTATAATAGCAGTTGGCTAATAATTACGAACCAGGCTGTGTTGATTTAGTCACAATGTAAGTTGATATTTTTTGTGTCAATAATGTTTGTTTGTTAAACCTTAGAGCCTACATAGTCCTCTTAAAGCCAGTCAGTATCGGTTCTCTGATGCCTGTGCATCAAACTGCAAATCTCATGTATGTTTCTTTGTCTGACCTTGCTATGCAACTACTTCCTCCGCCAGTGTTTGCCAGTGTCCTTTACGTGAGGTCTGCCTTGTCCCCATCTGATGCCAGATCTGATCGGCTACCCCCTCACACACGAAAGAGAACTCGTTCCAAATCAGAAGTCACGCCACCTCTCAGTAGCTCCTCTGACTTTTGTGCTTTTTGGACTGTGTTGTAGCTATTACCTCACAGCCCCAATCTGAAGTTTAGTCAGCCTGAAACGTCCTCTTTGATCTTCCCCGTTGATGTTCTGAGATTGAGCATTGTTTAAGTCCAAACAGTGGAGCGAACATGATAAACCGTGTGGAAGGGCTGGACTGGAGGAGCTGCTTGGCAGCCTGACTCAATGACTGCTCTGTTTCCAGACACATAGCTCTGATGCTGCCCTGCCCCTCTGAGACGTCTCACTGACTGATTGTCGTATTCTCACCAAGTAAGAATGACAAAAATGTGTTTTAGCATCGCCCCCTCATTGTCACCTTTTTTATTTTCTATAGCCACCTGTGCAAATAACACGTTTCTGAAGTGGTTATGAGGACACCAAAGGAAGCTGTTCATTTTGTGCTGAGTCATTACTCCTCTGGGCCTCTTGAATCATCTACAGAAAACATTTTAACGCCAAAAGAGCCACAAAACTATGAGCAAAAGACAAGCAAACTGTGCGAGCCAGAGGAGAACTTTTATGGTTAGTTTAGGTTGCTGGGAAGTACATCTTAAGTTTTTACTAACTCATCCAGCCTGACAGTGGTCCCACTTTTGTTCAAACTTTACATTTTCTGTACTTGTTCATAATTTAAGGAAAACCTGTTGCCCATGAAGCTTGACTTTATTTCACCATTCAGTTTCATTTAGTTTCTATGTTAGCTGTTTACACGGCATGCTAATGTTATTGTTGACTTTTTTTGTATTCAACATTCATGTGTCATTGTTGGTCTTTAATAATGTTTTCTTTTCTTTTCTTATTAAAGTCGTGATGTTTTAGGGGTCCAATTATCAAAAAACAACTTTAACTTTTTTTTAAGATATATGTATTTAAAGATAAATCATTTTTGGTTACTGGCATGCTAGCTAACACACCAAGTGCAAATAATAAAACTTACACACTTTAGATGGCATTTTTTTTTGTATTACTATGCCAAAACAGCCATGTGGGGGATTCTGGGGCCTCACTATGTAAGAAATCAAACTGATTATCATAGTAACGCCTCTGCAGACGTTTTTGGGTGAGATTTCTCTGCATGAGTTAGTAGCTGTCTTCCCCCCTAGCTTGCACTAGCAGCGGCTGGCCAATCACAGGGGAGTGGGCTGTTCCAAGGCGGGGCCACGCATGGAACAGGTAGGGGAGGGGGACCAAAGCAAACTATGTCTATTGTTGGAAGTAGACCAGCAAAATTCTTCTTTGAAATCTAGTAATGTGAATGATAGGACCCCTTTAAATAGCATTGGACAAACTGCAACCTAGACATGGAAATGTCCACCACTCTGCACAGCACAACATGGTGGCTGTAGGTTACCAAAAAGACAAAGTCCATGTTGTGTATGGCCAAGCACACTAAGCTGGTTGTGACACACCAAGAGCTGTGAAAAGAGGAGGAGCAGTCGAGCGAGAATGTTTAGCGAGTCCCTGTCACCAGCCGGCGGGTTCGAGGGCTTTTCAGCGCCGTCATTATGTCTGTTTTGATTCGCCTCCCATACGAGGTCAAGAGGATTACACCGGCTGAATTTTGATTGCTATGCCTTTTTCACTGTGCTTGGAATGTGCAGATATTTTTGGCATCCTGATGTAACGACATGCCAGCGGGTGTCACCAGCTCCCCGGGCCACACAGGAAAACTACTTATATTTTTCACTATATATTTTTTCTCTCATTTGCAGAGTCATGTGCAGTCAGTGTGCACAGTCCCGTTTATATCTTTTTTAAAAAAATGGTCCATAAAATTGGATGTGCTGTTTGTTATTGAACTACATAATTGGGCAACTCGGTTCTCAAACCTTGATCATTCTAACAGGTAAACGTATCCAGCAAAAGTCTTGCAACACCAAAAATATCAGAACACCCTTACTGAGGAGAAATCACACTCAGAAATATGGAAAGGAATTAATGAAGACCCTTTTGGGTCCACTTTGACCTGAAGAGTTGACTTCATCCTCTGCGTGTGTGTGCTTACGTCATGTTGTGTTGTGTTGCGTTCAGAGAAATGACAGACTTCGCCCAAGTGGCGCAGTTCATGCGGTTTTGCAGGAGGGTGCAGGAGGGGAAGGGAGGGAGGGCAGCGTGGCCGCCCGCTGCTATTAATAGCAATGCACATGTGCTCTGCTGAGGTCGGTCTACAAATAAGTGTCTGTGCAACCCCGCCGCCGTCTGTTTGAATGTTACCAACTCAAACAGTCGGTTGGCCTCTGTGACTCTTACAAATCTGGCTATTCAGTGCTTTGTTAAAATTAGCGACGTGCTACCATGCTTGAACTATGACAGAGGAGGGCACGCTGGGCTAGTAATCAGTACTTAAGTACCTGCCGACTTCCTGCCTTCATGATGGAAAAGGCTTCAACGACTGTTTTCCGAGGAAGGAGCTTTGAATGTCATCAGGTTTCAATTTTGAAGAATGGCGGCCAGTCTGAATTGATTTAAGATAATCCTATGAAACCATGAGCTGTATGTAGATTTACTTGTGACAGGTTATCAGATTAAAAGCTTTCCCAGTTCAGAAGGTTTTTCACTGATTCACTGACAATGTTTTACGCAAGCAAGCGTCATTAAAACAACCAGTGATCCGTTTTTCGTCTAGATACAAAAATTAGAAAATTACAAGCAGATTATTTTTATTTATTCATTTATTTTTTAATTTGAGACACTGAAAGACCCTAAAACTTACTAAACTGGTTTTGTTGGACAGTTTTAAGAGAGTGCTTGATGATTTGGAGAAATAAATGTCCGACTGCGTTTTCTGCCTGGTTTATCTTCTCTTTGTGGCAGTCGGTATTGAATTTGCTGTTTTTCTAATGTGTAATTCTACCTTATGTTTGGCAGGGACACTCCTGGAAAAGAGATTATCAAGCCCAGTCAGGTTTTTCCTTTCCTGCTTAAATTAGGGGTATATCATAATCGCAGTCTAATGACTGTCATCAGGAGTCGCATGTTGTGGAAATACAATATTATTTATAAAGTTGGTTTTATATGAAATAAGCATTTTAATTCTTCAAAAATGGAGGAACTGTCCTGCGGAGGGCTTAAAAACAAGAACAGCTAATCATTAGAATAGCAACATCATGAAGGTGAGGTTAATAATAAGAATGTAAAAAATGTAACAATGCAAACATATCAGGCTACCTGGCCATTTGGACATTCAGCTGGTGCTCCTGAGGGACCATGTGTTTGCTTCTGTACATCTCTTATACAGTATCCCCCTCCAAAAATTTAATTAACATTAAGTCTGTAAGACTGTATCAAAATGCAAAATCATGTTTGGTGAGTTTCTGAGTCTTATTTTTTATTTTATTTTTTTTAAAGATTTTTCATTCTCTGCTTGATGCTAATTTGTACCTCTGCCGTTTTGCTGCTAAACTAATGCATATTTACATGTAAAGGAAACTGAAGGTTTTTCCTCATTCCCAAAGGAGCCTCAAGAGGGCACCACTCTGTTAAACACACCTTCATTTTTGGGGAAAGCAGCACAACCTGTGATGTGGCAACTTTGGATCTTCCTCCTGCTTCCCTTCTCTCCCCTTTCGCTCTAATGTTTCTATTAATGCGGCCTGCGCTCTCTGACAGCAGCTCGTGACCCGAGTGTGCTGAGTGTGTGTGTGTCTGTGTGAGGCACGCTCCTTGTATCAGCGGTTGGATTAGTGCTTGTTCCGATGCCCATTCACTCACGGGCTGGAGGGCTTCCAGGAATGCGCGCCCAGCCAATCCGTGCTAATGGTTTGCTCGAGAGACGGTCAAAACGTTTTTGAAAGCAAAAAGCTCAGATATGAGCCAAATTAGTGTCTCGCACTGCGCCACCCTCTCTTTATCTCTTGGCGGCGGCGGCGGCACCAAGGGCCCTCGCAGCAGCAGTGACACAACAGCCCTGCCGGTAAATGTCTCACCGCGGCGATGACCGTCAGTGATAGCTGGACTTTCGTCCAATGGAATAATGCCTTACTGAGGTGTTCAGGGCTGGATTCTCTGTGGATTCACAAAGCCTCGTGTGAAGTAATTCTCGGATCAACCCACTTTCCAATTCTCTGCAGTTTTCCCCCCTCATGCACTATTTATAGATGAACTGAATTTAAGAAGAAGAGCAGTGCCAGAGAGATCTTAAAGTGCACCATATATCCTGACAGACTGTATTTATTGGTTTGGCCACTGTAGCTTTGATGCCAATGAATTAAAATGTCTGAAGTATTTAAGCATTGCTGTAATTTGTGGGTCTACAACAGACAATTTATCCTATATTTTTCTCGATTATTGTACATTTACTGTGCAAAATACAGAGTACCCTGCCTTACCCCTGAGAAAAGAACATTAACTTGTCATGAAAGACCTGAGTTCAAAGATGGCCCCTTAGTAGTTCAATGTTTTCAAGGTTATGTCATTAAAATCCCTGCTGACAATTTTTTCCCCCGGCTTGGCTTTCTGCACTTCCTGCTGATGTGATGTAAACTATGCAGTGGTGATACTCCACAGCTGTGCAGGGGAGAAAACATTGACACCCTGCAACGTTGGTCCTCCAACTTTCTTCAGCTTTCCGAAAAAAAATAAAAATAATAATAATAAAAGGGACTTATCCCGTCATTGTGAAATACGATAACATTGCTCTGAAATAACAGCACCGCCATCGCGGCTTCATCCTAATTTGGAGTCTGAGACATTTTCCCCAGGCTGCCCTCTCATTCTTCCCTCTGATTTTCTCGTGTCGGGCGCTGCTGCTCGGTCCCCGCCACAGTCAAAATAGCGAGAGCAGCCCTGGAAAACCTGACAGGACTCGTTTTGGTTGCCTGATGAGAGAGCGAGTAGCGGCTGCCCCAGAGGCAGATCAGCGGGCAGGCAGGCAGGAAGAAGGGAGAGTGTCGCTGCCTCTTCAGCCTCTTGTCCTCATGGCATCGGCCTGTCTGGATGACACTCGGGAACCGGCTGGGAGGATGTTGAGCTTGCGGGAGACCGAGAGGCAGCACAGAGCTCGCCTTGTCACCTTAATGTGCTGCATGGGTCAGTATTCCTTTCCTTCACAGCAGATCGTTCACGGCCATGTTTGCGTATTATTGGCGGTAGCCTTGAGTAATTATTTTTCTGTGCTCTGGATCATCAGAAGGTGGAGTGGTGCTTGTTCTTAGCCAATCCTCTATTGTTTTGCAATATGAGAGCCTTTGGTCTTTTGCAAGGATCACATTGGCGAGTTGTGTCTCGCTGATGGAGACACGTGGAAGCAGAGTCTGTGAGTCCCGGCTGCGGTGTCTGGCTTGAGTCCCGCTCTGACGCTGGACGGAGGTTCTTCTGAAGCTGTTCATCATGTCGAGGAGAAAACCCAGCCGTACACGTTGGGGCGACTCCACAGTTCAATGAATTGAGTCATAAAGGGACTGAATCGGTTTGCTTTGTAGTTGCGTCGCTACTTCGCCCAGGTTTTGCAATGCTCCGCTGGCTGCAGAAAGTCTCCTCTCCATGGTGACTGTAAACAAAAACATGAAGCGGCTGAAAGCACGTAGGAGACTCTGATGAATTCCAGCCTCTGCTAAATGGATGCTTTTGTTTCAGGCCACTGGAAGTTTTGAGGTCCTGGTGTGTCCCTACTTTCCTACTTGACAGTCTCATAACAGCATGTTTTTCTGTGGGAAAAGAAAGCCAAAAAAAAATAAAAAATCCCAGCTAGAAGACTTTAAGTGTGCCATGCTTCAAAGCCCAATTTTTGGTATAATGTAGCCAGAAGGTAGAAGCGGCTACTAAAGCAGAATATGACACATCCAGTTACATTTCCCCACGAAAAGTCGTGTTGTGTTGTCCAGCTGCTTGTGATTAAGACCAAGTGCCATGTTTATTTTCTCCTCCACAGATGAAAGGGACAGAGTGCAAAAGAAGACGTTTACAAAATGGATAAATCAGCATATCATGAAGGTAGGAACAAATGCACGGCAGTCACTCCCTTCTTGTTATCTATTTCCCCTGCACTCTAATGTTAAATTTAGCATTCCTGCATGTCACAGCAGACCCAAAAATCTCATTAGTATGCATGTTAATAATAGCTGAACCCTGTGTGAAAAGTTTTTTTTTGTCATTGAAACAGTCAGTGATCCATTTTTCCATTGGTTAAAATAATTAGAAAAGTACTGGCAGCAATAACAGTTACCACCTCTGCGTTGGGTCCTGACTTGCTTGGCCTCTGATGTTAATCAAGCCAAACATCACTTAGCATGACATTTGCTGTTTTACCACAGTTGTGTTGAGTCACCAACTGGGCTGGAGTGTAATTTAATGAAACATTTCAGACACCGCTAGGCGAGTGCTGGCACGTTTCTTCTAACATGCCTCTTAAAAAATAAATCAGACTCACATATGATGGCCCACTTTATTTGGCTCCCACTGCAGTGTTCACGCAGAACTGTTTGGAGAAATGTCACTGTCATGGTTGAAGGAAGCTTTGCATCCTCTTTGCTATAATCTGTTTTATATGTTGACTAAAAGTAGATTATTTTTTCTCTGTGGGACACGAAGGCAAATATATGAGCGAGCTCAAAAGCCAAGCTAAAGCACATGTTCCCTCACAAGCCTCTTTGGCTCATTCATATATTAGAACACACACACACACACACACACACACACACACACACACACACACACCTTTTTCTGTTGTACATAATTCGAAGAATGCCAAAAATACTCCGCTGCTGGGTTCTGGACTGTTCAGTTTCACACTTCAGTCACACAACACTTTCACCATCGGGGCTTATAGGAAATATTCAATGAATTTGAGCGGCATGTTGTCCCTTTTAAGTTTTTGTCCGGTGCATAATAAGGATGTGAACAAGTGTGACAGCAGTTGGTAACACTGCTGCCAACACAGCTGCATCAAGCAAGCCATTTCACTCATAGCTGGTGGGCCCCTCCTCCTCCACACAACCATATGGCCAAAGTTATTTTGCACTTTCATCATCATCATCCTTGGACCTTTGGGCCTCCTGTTTGTTAAATGACTAGTCATCCATAACATTATTTTTTAATCATTGTTTTCCAAGATGCATTTAGCATTTCAAGCGTGAAATTTTCTTTAGGCCTCTGGAGGCCCTGCAGACTCCTGCTCTGCCTCCAGGGAGTGCTATTTCTCGAGTCACACTCTCTAAATGTTGCATCTACCTGTGAGAAGGAGGAAATAGCCTAGCCCAACCTACGTTTAGCAACGTTAGACCTGAATGGGCTCAATTAGTGGCATTTTGCTTCACGTTTTAACAACCAGATGCCAGTGATGGGGGGCGGGGGGGTCCGCCACGACGACTCAAAAGTGCAGAGTCACAGTCAAGGATTTGCTTCGCCGACCCAATAGCAGAAGGACGCAGGTCTATTTTGGCTCCGCAGCTGTGGCTGCAATCGGGGATTACAGTGCCGAAAGCCCTGTGTGAAAGCAGGTCAACGGTCAGCAGCGTGAGTGATTTCAGGGGTGTGGTATGTAGGACAGGAAGGGGCAGCAGCCCTGCAGGAAGGAGAAATCTTCGTACCGGAGCTGTCAAGTGCCCTGATGAGGTGTTGCAGCAATGTCCCGGTGCAGGCCATTGACTCTGTGCAGTTCCAATGTCAAATGTTATACCTGGATGTATGTAATTATATAAAATACAAATAAGACAAAACATGTATATAATAAAAGTGTTGCCCTTAAGAGCGAAAAACAAAGTCAGTGACAGATTTAATGAAGTACAGGGTTTAAATTCTGTTTTTGTTTTTGTTTTTTGTTTTTTTGTTCTCTTTTCCCTTCAGGTACGAAAACACATAAATGACCTGTACGAAGACCTGCGAGATGGACATAACCTGATCACTCTGCTGGAGGTTTTGTCTGGAGACACACTGGTGAGTTCGCGTGATGTTCTCTTTCAGGGTTTTGCGGAGATTTAATAGACAAAATTAATCTGCGCAAGTGCAGAAACAAGGCAAGTGTTGGGATTTGCGCGTCAGAGCTGTTGCTATGATAAACAGACTTCAATATGAAAGCGCACAGGACATCATAAGACACAATTAGAAGGGTCATAAAAGTTTATTTCTTTTTTTCCATGTGGCTGACTTAGCAGAGAATCATGGGATTTAATGGTAAACAAGCCATGTCCTTTGTTGTTTGTTTGAGTGTTGTTGTCCACTTAGGGTTTTCTATGAGACTGTACAGTTGGTAATTATGTTTAGTGTTGCGTAAAAAACAGTTATTTACAGTTTCCAATAAAACAATCATCATCACAGTGTAAAGACATATTACGCCAAAAAACCCAACTAGTTCTCTCTTGTGGAGCTTTTTGCAGCTTTCAATCAACGAGAGTTGCCAACCTTCCCCTAAAATACAGAACTGTCCCGTATCTGAAATGGTGCGTCCCATTTTGAATCGATGCGGGACGGGGTTTGTCATGTGTTCCTGAGTTGTCTTGAACATAACTTTTTTTGGACGCAAATTTATGTTCGTTTCCATAGAGTTTGCTTTCAAAACCGTAATCTATGTAGCTGTAAGCAATACCATTTCACAACCCGTGCGTGCTGGCTGCTTAGCTTGCATAGAGTAGACTATGAATCAGGATCACTTGTTCTTTTCAGCTTTATTTATTTAATTCCTTTGTAAAAGCCATCCATCCTGCACTTTATTGACTGTTGTGGAAAAATAGGTTCAATTAAAAGATTTCAATACGATTAAAAGACTTGGATTTTTTCTAATGTCTGGAAACAAAGCATGCAGTTCAAACTATGTGAACCATATACCTTTTTTGAAATCCTATTTTTAAGTTATGATTTACCACTGCTGGCAAGCCACTGGCCTGTGATGGTCATGGCCCCGAGCACTGCGCTACAATCATCCTTTTAACGAAGTTTGACCTAACACTCCATCCTTTTTAACAGTCTAACAGTGATACAAAAATTAAACAGCACATTACAGGACACAATATCTATAAATCAAAGCAGCAATTGACAGGAGAGCAAGGGTCCAAACATGGAAACAGCAAAATCAATTACCTTTAAAATTCAATTACTTTCTGAAACATTAAAATTATATTATATTCATGGCAAATCATCATCGAGAGCAATGCTTGTCATTCCTACGCCTCACACACATTATTGCTAAAGATAGAGAACAAGGCTGAGTTCTGTCTGAATATAAATTGTCACATACCAGGCTTAACACGAGAAGAAAAATGCAGATAATTTAATTTTAGGTTAGGTGGCAATGTAACCGACAAATGAAACAGTGAACAAAGAGTAATGATGATAATCCTAAACATTGACTCTCATTAGAACAAAGCGACATCCTTATTTGTTTGATTATAAATGAAAGTTTTTTCTATTGGATAACGTGAGAGATGAGCCGTCAAATGAGGTTTGTGTTGTGGGAGGTTTCAGCTTGAAGCAGTGAATTATGAAGCATTTCATTCTGTTTAATGACTTTATTTATGGAATTTTATAAGGTAATTCGATTAGGCTTCCACTCCCTCACGTCATTATACCCTGATGTGCTCCACTGTCGTCAAACTGCATGTGTTTCCTGCGCGAGGAGTCGCAGCAGCGACTTCCTCCTCAGTGGCGCTAACTTTCATCCTCACACTGTCCTCCATTCTCTTTAACTGTTCATTTATTTGCTGTCCATTGTCTAACTTCCTTTGATTTTGGCCGCCATCTATGTGTGTGTGTGTCCATGTCTTCCTTTCTCTCCTCCCCCTATGTGTGGCCTTTTATTCGGGGTGCTAAGCCGAGGGAGCGCGATTTGCTGAAGACATTGCGGTTGGTGAGTGGGACAGCGGCATGCGCGGTTGAGCAGCATGGAGACACGGTGGATGATGGTGATGATGATGATAAGGGGGTACGTGTGGCTCACCCCCCTTGCCCCCACACACCTTAGGACCTTTCTAACCCACTAATTCAGGGCGTGTTGTTGACAGTTAACAGACGTTTAGAACAATTCCAACGTACGAATGCTCACAAAGTTGATTCATCTCTTCTGTTTGTCCTTCCATGATCAAATTTTGCCACTTTAAATGATGAGCTCACTTGCTTTTGGTTGAACAGTAACCCACAAATCCTTTTTTTGTGTTCTGATAAGCCTAATGAACACCTGCTTGTTTTGATTTGTAATTCCTATGTTTGAATATGCAAGTGACATAAAAAGGTGACTGTGGCACTGTGACCATGCAAAGGCACATTAAATTCAATATACTCGGCAGACAGGTGGAGCAGACGACATCCAATGCTGTTGGCTGCAGAACGTGGCTCAGCTTAGCCATTCCAACAGCTTTGCCCATCGGCTGAACCGTCACACAGCGCTGAACCTTCATGAGCACCAGGACATTTTGCATCCGCTGCTTTTAGGTCCCCTTTCTCCTGCTATTTTCATCTCCCAAAGAAGGCTCCTAGGTGAATGAGATTCACCGGGTCAAAGCTGCCGTTGCGCTTCAATATTAAGACAGGCAAAATTCCCCCTTAAGCTTTAATCAAGAAGGAATCGTGGCTGAGCAAATCTCCCCGCTGCACCGCGGCGGCAACGCATTTTCCATTTCATTTCCTCACGCTGTGGCTCCCCACTGACCCCTCGCGCGCAAGATGCTACTTTATTAGAATTAGATCATTCACTCTGAAACTGTTTGGCAGCTCAAGCCAAACAACGTTTTTAAATCTGCTTGCTTCCAGCTGCTAGAGTGTGTGTCTACAGGGTTTGCTCGGTTGGTTGTCACTGATAAGAGAAACGGATGTTGTAGATTTGGAGTGGATTTGCAGAGATTGAAGGAAAGGCAGGCCCTGTTTGTGTAAGTCTTTCCTCCGACGGGTGAATTGGTAAGAACATGGAAGCATGTCCTGTGTCCACACGCTAATGATCACGTTTGATTTTGTCTTTGCACGCCGAGCAGACCGGTGCGTCTCCCTCACTGCATCTCCCTCCCTTTCTGTGTCCACAGCCTCGGGAGAGAGGGCGGATGCGCTTCCACAGGCTCCAGAATGTACAGATCGCACTGGATTATTTAAAGAGGCGGCAGGTACGGATCCTTCAGGTCACACGCTCAAGCTGTGCCTCTTCTCACAGTTTCCATCGGCGGAGGAGCGGAACACATTTTAGCCCAGATAGCTGTATTTTCCACAGGCGGATGAAGTCAGAGTCTAGATAAAAATGTCAAAAAGGGACTGACTCCTCCCCCTTACACTTGAATGTGAACATGTGTGGCTGGCAGAATTCGCATGCACTGGCGTACAAAAAAGAAAGAAAGAGTGTGTGTCTTTTAGGTGGTTTAATAGCAGGTAACAAAAAAGAAAAAAGAAAAAAATGCTTTCAAGAGTAATAAAACTATATATAAAATAAATCCAACCAAAAAATATGGCAGTGGCTGGAGATTGACAAACACAAAAAAAGACACTCAAAAACCAACGATATCATACAACCTGGAAACAAATTTCAATTAATAAAAGAAAATAACTTACACTGACTAGATTAAATCAATTGCTGAGATGCTTGATCCGTTCGAGACAGTCACCTTTAATTGAAATATTATACTCTTAATGTGTAATATTCAGAGTCATGCTTAGCTTTCACGATTAGCCATTTTAGCATTCATGCACGTGGGTAACGCACACCTGTATGTTTAACGTTTCACCCCACCTCGTGATACCCATACTGGCTTTACTTTAAATCCTCACGACTCGGTGAACTCATGGCTAAATTCCGCGTGTTCATTTTTCATACTCGTGTGTAAAGAAAAATATATACGAATATATACGAACTCTGGCAGAGCGATAGGCTGCCGCCTGATGGCAGCTGTCCACAACGACATAATAAGATACAACGGACAACCAAGCAGGTTTACCACCCGGTTATACATGTAATTACATCATGCTTGTGTTTATTTTCACGCAGCTAAGCTACGTGCATGACCCACTGCGCTTTAGGCAGACACAAATACAGAGCCACTTTGTAATTGGCCAGGCGCGGCGCCACTCAGCGTGGACTTGGACCCGTGGAACTTTCCATTCTTCTTCTTTTGTCAATCGGCGCCCAGCCGCCTGTGATAACAAAGGCGGCGTTTGACTGTGAATGCCACCAGCAGGGTTTGTGTGTGTGTGTGTGTGTGTGTGTGTGTGTGTGTGTGTGTGTGTGTGGTTTTTCTTTTTTTTTCTTTTTTTTCTTTTTTTTGACGGTCTCGCTGCCCTCCGCATGTCCCCTCCCCCACCCTAGCAGTCAGCCGAGGATGGGGATGAGGAGCGCAGCCCCGCTGAGCTGCAGCCAGATGTGACGTAAGACTCAGACAAAGGGGCTTCAAAAAGATGCTGGAAAATGAGCTCCATTGTCTCAGACGGCACGAGACACTGCGAGGCACATTCAAGGCTGTGTGGCCCTGAAATATAAAAATGAAAATCCCGGTGCCATAATGAATCAACGTGATTGACTGTGATGTGATTAAGGAAACAGCATGTGCAGGTTTTAAGCCTTTAATTGGAGGCAAGAAGCCGTTTCCCCCCAGGATGCCCCCATTACTGTTGCCTGCACGATTTAATGACTATTCTGCCACCTTGTGGCGCATATCTAGTAGCAGGCGTGCACATAAAAAAACAAAACGAAACAAAACAGAACCTCACTTTTTGCCTGATTTCAGCAAAATTAAAGTCAAAAGCAGTGTTTCAGATTTTGATGTGGAACGTTTGTTTCTTGCTTTCTGGACACAGGTCAAACTTGTAAATATCAGGAACGATGACATCACAGACGGGAACCCCAAGCTGACCCTGGGATTAATCTGGACAATCATTTTGCACTTTCAGGTCAGTGCTTTGATTGAAGTGGTTGAAGTGGGGAAAATCGTGTCACGCATTCACACCTGTTATTGTCACCTGATTTGTTGCCTTTTGTTGCTGGTTATTAATTATTGAAGACTGGTAAAACTGATATCACTACTGTGTCTCTATTATAAACCTTGTTTCTAGAGCAGTTGCTTATTCTTTTACCCTGAGAAATTCACAATAGTTTGGAGCTGTAATTATAGTAATTATTTGCCAAAACGGTCCAGACACTCCTCGTGTTGATGATTCTAATTTTGATCACAAGGTGTCAAAGTTGTTTAGCACAAACAAGATTTCATGGTCGCCGAGAATTTTCCCAGATTTTCTCAAAGCGTAAATGACCAAACCTCAGGTCATGTCTGTCTTTGGGTTCATTTTATGTTTGAATGCAGTGTAATGAGGCGTGAGAACGGCTTTGTGTTTGGGCAGTGTTTGGAAATGAAATGTGATCCCAGTTTACTTTTCCTTTTGTGTTTGTGGCCTGTAAGCCCAAACCAGTGGAAGCATTCATTAATGCGCTGGTGCTTAAATACACTTGTAATCAGATCTGGTATCAAATCTGGAATAACCTGCAAGAGCTGCAAGAGCTGTACAGCTTCTCTATCCTTTGTAATATCATACCTTGTAATATCTTGAGCACTTATGTGACTCACCTTTTTGTCAAAGGGCAGGATCATTGCAATATGACTTATTTTGTCAAAAGAATGGCCTTTTAGAAAAGGGTAAAAGGTGTACATATAAGTTGAGGATTATGTATATATGTACGTAAATATATATATGTGTATGTATATATCCATATATATATACACACACAGCATACTACATACTAAATATGCACATATTGAATCTACCACAAACGGCCTTGTTTGGACAGAACACTTGGGTTAGTTTTAGTGCTTATTTATGCAAAACTTTGTTTGTGGTTGCCAGGTTCTGTCTAACAGCTGTGTTTTGGGATGCACATTGTTTTCATGTTTTTGTGCTTTGTCATAAACTGTGTGCGTGTGCGTGTGTGTGTGTTTTTCCTCTGGCGTATTACGTCGGCTCTGTTCCTCACGGCTGCTTTCACTGCTGACGCTTGTTTGCACACACACACCGTATCTCACTGTAGCTCGTCTGTGGAGCAGATTTCATGATTTGTGTTGCTTGCATCTTTAATACAAATCGTATCTGATTGTTATTCGTGACAATGCCTCTGTTATCAGCACTGTGTGGAGTAGCTCTCGGTCGAGCGAGCCTGTGTCTGTCCCAGACGTGCTCTATCGTGCTGCATATAAAACCTTTGTGCGAATACGAATGAAGCATAAGACTGATTCATCCGTAGTCATATGGTAAATGTGATGTGCATAGTTCTATTTATTTGAGTGTGTAATCGCATTCAAATCTACAGTTGTGTTTTGTACATACTTTTTTAGAGTGTTTTTTGTGCATAAACAAACATCTGGACAGGGAACTTTTATCAGTGCGATTAAGAGAAAGATTTGTTTGCTAACTGCTTCCTGCTGCTTCTCCAGCTGTCAGGGAAGGGAAAAGGACTGGGGACAGTTTTATAGGGCTAAGTGGGCGAAGACTCAATAGCGTCTAATGGAAATAAACCACATGGCAAATGGTGACGGTGTGAATTCCTTTTGTCTTATCTCCGCCTTGATTTCACATCTTTTCTTTGTCCAAACTCTGTCATGCAGCGTTGAGTGCAAACCAGTGTTTAGAAGTGTGACCTGTTGACCGCAAGTGGCTGAAGTCGTGTGTGTGGGTTGAGCCGTGTGGGTGGTCAGGTGACTTTACCCTTGAGGGGAAACCTCAGTGGCGTTTGACTATTGTAACCCTCACAGCAGCTCGCTCTTATTTTTAGCTGCAGTCTTCCACCTGCAGCCTCTTTCTCTCTTTCTCCCCCCTGCTCTGGTGATAAAAGTCGCTAACAGATTCCCTCACAGCGGCGTCCCGCTCCCGTCAGCCAGCCCGCTGTCGTTTTACAGTTCTTGTAAGGCTTTCACGCGATGAATCACTTCCTAGTCGGAGTGTTTGGCCCTTTGTGAGCTGCGGTGGAGGGGATCTGCACAGATAATAGTGTTTGTATAAACCATTGGACTTAAGCTCCACCTCTGGCTCCCCTATTGTACCCCCGGCTTGATTAATAGGCCCCGTTAAAGCTCGGATTCGCTCTCATTGACCCACGCTGTCCTTGTTTGTCAAAGCCGTTTCTGTCCGGCTGGTCTGCGCGGCCAAAACTTGCTGAGCCAAAATTCTCTCGTGGCATAATAGGTGGCTGTGCCTCGTCCTCCCCTCAACCCTTATTACAGGCTCTGGTGTCGGGAGAAGCGGCAGTGACGTGTGCACGCTCACAGTGCAAGACGACTCAGACTTGCCGGTCTGGAACAGGTCTGTCCACAAGCGTTTTTTGTTTTTTTTCTTTTCTTTTCTTTTTTTTCTCTCTCAGCTGAGAGTTCCGGCAGCACGTGAGCCACGTCTGTGCTGCCGCGTTTATGGCATTCGGGGTTGGATTAGCGCAGCGAGGGAAACGTTTCAAAGGTCAGTGAGGATTCCAGCGTCATGGGGGGAAAGATCCGAGAGGGATCGTGCGAGCGAGGGAGTCACGTAGAGTAGGAGAGGGAGGGAGAGCGCGAGAGCGAGAGCGAGCGAGAGCGAGCGAGTCACAGCGAGTTAATGAAAGGAAAAGTCAACTCTGCCCTGAGTGGAGTTTCAGCTCTGGCTGCCGCGTTGTCTGCCGCCTCTCACAGCGAGCGGGACACAGAGTCGGCGATGACTGTCTGTGGCTCTTCACACCAAGTGGATCTCGCTGGATTCTCTGCCTGAGAGCCGCCGCCGCTGCTTCCGTTTAGGAGCTTCAGCTCCGTCGATGGGCGAGGGAGCGCCTGACTGTCAGCCATGGGAAACATCTGCGGCTGCGTCCGAGGCCCCAAGGAGGAATGCTACGTCGACCCCAAGAAAGCACCGCTGAAGCCCGGATCCAGGGAGCTCAAAGGTCGCCGCTACTTCCAACGGAAGAAGAGGAAGTCTTGGGATCTTCAGCTCCTTGAACCCCCGACGTTGACCGGAATCATAGCCGCCGGCGACAGCGAAGGGCCTGGAAGGACTGCGGGGGAGTCCCGAGGAGGGCAGGGTGAACCGTCCGAGGTGACGGCACCTTCAGCCGGGTGGAGAATCCACAGTGAGGGCGACAATGTCGGCGAAACCCCAGTTTTGGATCCCCATGAGGATCCCCCTGCTGAGGGGTCGGCGTTCTGGCCTGGGAAGCTCCAGGCCGAGCGGGATGGGGGCGGCTCCCTGGAAGAGAAGCTCCACTGCACCCACGCGTCCTCCGGGGCGGCCAGGGACGGACTGCTCGCCAGGAAGCTGCTGCGGCGGCAGCTTCGCAGGGCGGTCAGCTTCGGAGCGGTGGAGCACACGCTGCGCACCCTGAGGGGCAACGATGCGTCGGGTGGCGAGGATGCGTTCGCCAAGATTATATGGGGCTCTCAGGCTCGCAGCAGCAGGAGGAGGAGGAGACGACGGGCCTCTGTCTGCTCTGGTTACCTAGAACATCCCGCTGCTCCTGCCAAGTGCGATTCAACCCCACGCAAGGTAAAAAAAAAAACAATAAACGATGGCGCAATATTTATAGACGTCCAAGGTGTGATGCAACACGGGCAGGTCGGGGGGATTCACTCTGGTTTCGTATCATCTCAACTGGGATTCAAGTGTCACGCAAAAAAGATGCAAACGTGCAGCTGTAAGGGGGAAATTAATGTTAAACAAATGTCCTTGTCATATTTAAATATTATGAGTCATGGCTGCAGGGTGTGTGTCAGTGTACGACACAGTGGTAAAATGATGAAGATTATGTTTTATTGGACGGGTTGCGAAAGAAGAGTCAACTGTTAGTGACAAATAAGAGAAGAATCTTTTCTTTTTTTGTCACTAGTTGTCATCGCTGACAAAGTCGCTGTGGTCCTGCATCGAGTGTTGGGTTTTCACTTTTCTAGGTTTTGTTGCTTGTTCAATTTTATGTAGTTGTTTTTATTTTCAACAACGATTATCCACAGTTTTTATGTAAGCTTGTTATTTTCCAGTCATGTCGGGGTCACTCACAATTTGTCAGGATCAGCTTTGCCAGGGTTTTTGAAGTATCTTGAGGAAAATGAAAAAAAAAAGGCCCATTTTGAAGGAAGGAAACAGCCCGTTTTGGCAATGATGAAGAAACACTCTTGTTTGCCTTTAGATTTCTGACTTTTCAACATTTCGGCATTCCTTTGTGTGGCTTTTCTCCCCATTTTAGTTTGGGATTCAAGACAAACATTAACCAGAGTTTGTTGTGGCTGCTGGCTTGTTGAACCTACGTCTTATCCATTCTTTTCTTTGCGTCATAGTAATTGCAATGTGGCCTCTTGCAATGTGTCTTGTTGTCTTTTTTTTTTTTTTGGAGAATGAACTTCCCCCCCTAATTGAAAATCTACTCTTGGCCATTAAGTTTAAATGTTTTTGTGTAGGTTGACTTTCACACACAAAGGAGATAGGTTTTAGTCCCCAAACTATAATTAGCCCAAGGCGACTTCTGTGTAGTGTCAAGTCTTTTCATAACATGTTTATTACACAACTCTGACACTTCTGACCTATTGTCAGTTTCCAAGTTTAAAGCCCAGTTGGAGTAGATAAGGACACTTTTTACCCACTAACACTTAAACCAAAAGGTCAACATTATGCAATATTATTGGGTGTTGTTTTGTTGTGCTACATTTGCCTTGTGTTATATTTTAAAACAAGGTTGTTTTTTGCACTGAGTTCACTTGACTTTCTATTGCAGAGGTCCTTAGTTTTTCTGTGACGAAAGACCTTTTACCTAAATTGAAGATATGCTGTCGGACATTCCCTTAAAATCAATAAAAATCTTTTGACTGAAGATGTTAAACACAGTACCTGACATTGATTCCTGCCACTGACTGGCATTAAAGTCAAGTTGTGCTGTGACCAACGACCGCCTGATGCTCAGCCTAGTGTTCAAAGTTCCCAGTTTGCCTCCTTCTTCTAATGCTGCCACTCTGCGGTTGTCTGCGGCACAAAAAAAACACGCTTGATTCCCTCTGCATTTGGGATGAAAATGTTGTGTTTCTCTGCCGGACAGATCTCGGACATCCACGTCACGGGGGAGTCCCAGGACATGACAGCCAAGGAGAGGCTGCTGTTCTGGTCCAAGCAGATCACAGACGGCTACGTGGGCATACGGTGCGACAACTTCACCACCTCCTGGAGGGACGGGAGGTTATTCAATGCCATCATTCATAGATACAGGTACGAAAACGTCACACAAAGCCGTTGGAGACTTTCACGGACCGCGCGTTTATCAACATGCCTCCTTCCTCTCTGCTCTCTCTTTCTGCCCATCGCAGACCTGACATGGTCGACATGACCCGCGTGTCAACGCAAACCAACCGCTCGAATTTGGAGCAAGCGTTTGCAGTAGCGGAGCAGCTGGGAGTGGCCCGACTCTTGGACCCAGAGGGTGAGATTTGTGCTCGCACAACATCTCAACTGTCTTATTAAGCTGGAGTTCAGATCAATGCCCCTGAATGATTTTTATTTTAATGGCTGTATTTCCCTCACCAGATGTGGACGTTCAGTCCCCAGATGAAAAGTCAGTCATCACATACGTCTCCACGCTGTTCGACGCCTTCCCCAAAGTACCAGATGGTGTTGATGGAGTCAGTCCCAACGTGAGTGAAGGCACCAGCTCAGCTTCCTCCCCACCCAGTCTTATAACTGTGTCATTTGCTGATGGCCTGTTTTTTATGGTTTGTTTTTTTTTCCCTGAACAGGATGTGGATATCAAGTGGGTGGAGTACCAGAACATGATCAAATACCTCAGCCAGTGGATCAAACACAATGTAGCCATAATGACAGATCGATCATTCCCCAACAACCCTGCTGAACTCAAGGTACTGATGATTTTAACAAGTGAGCGCTAACCTGGTTTTTGCATCTCAGGGTGATAAACCCGGACGCCCCTCATTTCGCAAAGTGGTCGTATTCAGTACATGGCGCGAGTGAGGTGAGGGATGAGCGTCTCCCTCAGGGGGCCCCGCGTTCAGAGTGTTCCTGCTGTAATTGAGACCCTAAGTGATATTGATGCACGGAGACGAGGTGCAGCATTCATTCCCTGCGAGGAGTCGATAGCTTTCATTTGCAAGAGCGCTTTATTGCATCTGGTTCGTTTGGTTAGGTCTGACAGTCGAGGGTAAAAAAAAAAAATCACCTTTTTCTCTCTTTTGCAGGCACTTTACACGCAGTATCTGCAGTTTAAGGAACACGACATCCCGCTGAAGGAGAACGAGAAGATGAAAATCAAAAACCTCTATAAAATGCTGGAGGTACGCACGTGCATCAGTCAGTGCGTGGCGTGTTTCAGTTTTGCGTTTTTTACTCACCATTCAGCCGTAACGTGTACAACAACTTTTGGCAGATGTGGATAGAGTTTGGACGCATCCAGTTACCCCCGGGTCATCACCCCAACGACATCGAGAAGGAATGGGGCAAATTAATAGTGGCCATGCTGGAGAGGGAGAAGAGTCTGAGGCCTGAGGTGGAAAGGTATGAGAAGCCACGGAGCACGTTAGTGCATTAATAGGTTGGCTCAATGTGATAGAATCGGGATGAGAGGTCTATTATGTGTATCTTTTGAAAATTCTCAAAGTGTCCTTGTCAGCCAAATTTCAATTATTAGCTGATATGAAGAAATGTCCAGATCCGCTGAGGCCATTTCTTTTGTTTGCTCCATGATGAGCACTTTTCATATAGTCTTTAAATAGATGAGCAAATCCTCCAGATGAGTCAGCAAATGGTTATCCTTCATCTTTGCTGTCGTGCCGACTGGTTCGAGATAAGTGCACGGCATCGTGTTGCAAATACACAAGCCCAACACTTCAGATCTTTAGTGCTCTGGTGAAAATGCTTTCCAAGATTACGCCCATTAAAAACATGTTGTTGACCCCAAACACCGCCCCCCCCCTTTTTTTTTTCTCTCAAAAACAGCCTTTATTATTTATGATGTTCACGCTTGACTTACATTTAATTGACCCCCGGTGTTTTGGTATCTAATCTTCAACAGGAAGTCAAACATATCTATTAAAAAAAACAGTGTGCCTGGCTACCCATCAATAAATAACATCTGGTCAAACAGGATGTAGAGGTTGGAATATGCACAAGACAAACCTATAGATGGTGCTGTTTGACCCAAAAAATACATAACGTGTTGAGTTGACCTGTATGAAAAGGAGGATTATAGCATTAAGATCAGTCAAATCAAAGTCTTCAGTTGACCTGTAAGCACACTGGGAGCTGGGAGCATCAGTGTGTGGCTGCAGTTTATCCTGCTGCTGTGTAAACTCTGATGTCGCCTTCTAAACTTGTGTGGTTTCCGTTGACAGCTGTTTACGCTGGCTCATCTCTCCATTTTGCGCCTTTATGCTATGTAAACAGTGCTGATACATGGTGTTGGGGGGAAAACAAAACTCTTGCAGTTGTTATTTTGTCCAAAGCCCCGCTAACATCAACATATCGCAGGGTGCAATTATTGGCTCTGCAGCTGACATTATGAGGATTGGATCTATGAATCCATGTGCAGTAGATTGAATGTTCATCAATCTAAACAGCTGCAAACTGTCCCAACCCCCCATCTGTTTTTTTAGGCTTGAGATGTTGCAACAAATCGCGAACAGGGTGCAGCGAGACTGTGTCATCGGGGAGGACAAGCTGGCTCTGGCACGAACCGCCCTGCAGTCGGTCAGTTTGTTATGCTTTCTATTCTGACACGTATTGATTGAGCGTGTAACCTCTCAAGAGTTTAAGTCTGTTTTGTCCCGTCGGCCTCCTTCTGCACAGGACGCAAAGCGCCTCGAGTCTGGAATTCAGTTCCTGAACGAGGCCGAGATCGCAGGTTACCTTCTGGAGTGTGAGAACATCCTCAGGCAGCAAGTGGTCGACCTCCAGATTCTCCTGGACGGGAAATTCCCCTTTGCTGATCAGCTCGTCCAAAGGTACAATGCAAATAATTAAAAAAAAAAAAGGACCAGTCCGCTTGATTTGACGTCGCCTTGAACGAGCTCTCCTTGCATCCAGGGTGTCGAAACTCCGAGATGACCTCTTGGCCCTGAGGGCGGAGTGTTCGTCGGTGTACAGCAAAGGTCGCACCCTGACCACAGAACAGACCAAAATGATGATCTCGGGCATCACGCAGAGCCTCAACTCCGGCTTCTCCCAGAACATCAGCACGAGCCTGACTCCGGACCTCACGCCGATGCTCACCCCGGGTGCGCTGAGCACCCCCGGCTCCACGTTCACCTCCAGCCTCACGCCGTGCCTCACCCCGTCCCTGAACCCCGCCTTGAATCCAGGTCTGCAGCCCGCCTCGGTCCAGAGCTACATGGGCAGCGGCGGCATGGACCCGAGCAGCCTCAGGCACCTGAAGCACTCGCAGCTTCGCAAGCCCCCCACCAAGTCGTCGGTGGCCGAGCCCAACATGACCGAAGAGGAGGTGAACATGAGGTTCATCCAGGAGCTCCTCAGCTGGGTGGAGGAGATGCAGGTATGCCCTCGTCACGGCTTGTTTGTGTGTAGAAGCAAGGAGCTTTTCGAAGACTGCGCAGTGCGTTCAGCCGCGATTGATTGTCTTTGATCGCAGTTGCAGCTGGATCGCTCAGAGTGGGGCTCTGATTTGCCAAGCGTGGAGATGCATTTAGAGAACCACAAGGGCGTTAACAGAGCCATCGAAGAGTTTCAGATGAGTCTCAAAGATGCCAAACTCAGCGAGGTGAAAAGAATCTCTCACACTCGTGCCACAGTGCTCAGTGTTGCTATTCTTTCTCTAATACCTCTGTTTCTTTCAGATCCAGATGAATTTACCTCTAAAACTAACTTATTCAGATAAACTGAACAAACTGGAGAAGCAGTACGAGGCGCTCCTGGTACGACAGCTCTCCATAATCACAAATTTTGCTATAATACGTTAGCTTTTCCCCAATTTTCAGATTTTTTTCCGATTACTTTACCACTTTTCAGAGCTCCTCGAATGAGCGGCAGAGCCACCTGGACAGCCTGTACGACTTTGTGTCGCAGGCAACTCAGGAGCTCATCTGGCTGAACGAGAAGGAGGAGGAGGAGGTGGCCTTCGACTGGAGCGATCGCAACAGCGGCATCTCGAAGAAACGGGAGTACCACGCTGTGAGTTTGCTGTTGAACTCTGCCACCGCCTGTGAAGTACTTGCTGTTTTTGGTCTCCTGGCTCGGTGTTAGCTGTGCGTCTCTCCAACAGGAACTGGCGATGGAGCTGGATGAAAAGAAGGAGGTGATTAAGTCTGTGCAGGAGGAAGCAGAGCGCCTGATAAAGAACCACCCAGCCAGACCCACGATTGAAGTATGTCCCTTTGTTTGCACCCAGCATTACAACAGACACTGGATGTGGCTGCATCAACTTTATATTCAGCGACTTGCTCAAATTAGTCAGAGCCGTGCCTTGTTGTCTCTCTTGCAGGCTTACAGAGCTGCCATGCAGACGCAGTGGAGCTGGATTTTGCAGCTGTGCTCCTGCGTGGAGCAGCATCTGAAGGAGAACGCTCTTTATTTTGAGGTGTGCGCCCGACTCTTCCCGCATTTCCAGCAGATTTTAACGCTAACTTCTGTCGTTGTTTTATTTTATATCCGATTATACGTCTTTGTTGCTCCGAGCAGTTTTTCAGCGACGCCAAACAATCCATGGACTACCTTAAGAACCTGCGAGATTCCATTCAGAGGAAGTACAGCTGCGACCAGACCAGCAGCCTGCACCGACTGGAGGATCTCATCCAGGAGTCCATGGTGAGCTCGCAGGCCTTTTGTCCCTTCCATCGACAAGTAGTCAGGTCCTCAAGCCATAGCGCTGTGTTCCGACACTGCATCCTGCTAACATTAGCAGTGCTGTTAGCTTATTTTGTGCAATTCACACCTCACCTGGTTTAAACAAGGGAGTCGCCGCAGACCAGCTGATGAAACTACACGAAAGCAATTGCAAAGCGGTTGGCAAGTGAATGCTTTTACCTGTCATACACTACCGTCGTGGGGAACAATTGTTCACGTATATGAGCTGTATGAAACCTAGAAAGGATCCTAATTGCAACTTCTGCAAAATGCAAATGTAATAATAAGTGTGTCTGGATGCACTGTTTTAAGAGAAATAATAACAAAAAAGATCAAAAAGGGAAATCCTCTCTTTGTGTTTGTTTGGTTCCAAAATTAAGGAACTCCGGCAAGAGCTGATTTACATTAAATATGGACATGAAAACTGCCTTGAAATGCAAAGTAACGGAAATTGGAAACATGCAAATCAAAATATGATTAATCGTGGTTAACTACGTAAAGTCAGAGATTAATCTCAATTAAAACAATCAATTATTTGACAGCCTTAACATATATATGGATCGAAACAAACACACACACACACACACACACACACACACACACACACACACACATACACACATGTCTGTGGCTGTGTATGTGTGTGTCCGTGCGTATGTGTGTTTTTCATGCAAATTAATTGTTTATTTGGCGCCCGCAGGATGAGAAGGAGCAGCTCCTGCAGTACTGCAGCACTGTGGCTGGCCTTGTGGGCAGAGCCAAGAACATTGTGCAGCTCACGCCCAGAAACCCCGACAGCCCTCTGAGATCCTCCATCCCTGTGAAAGCCGTCTGCGACTACCGTCAAATAGAGGTACACACGTTGCCTCGCGTCTCCGTTTAGCTTTGTTGCCTCGAGGTAAAACCCGCAACTGACCTTTCCCCCGCGACTCTCTCAGATCACCATTTCTAAAGATGACGAGTGCATGTTGGCCAGTAACGCTCACCGGGCCAAGTGGAAGGTCATCAACACGGCCGGGAATGAGGCCATGGTCCCCTCTGTGTGTTTCACCGTTCCACCGCCAAACAAAGAGGCTGTTGACACGGCGACAAGGTGAGACGCTGGGATTCATGTCGTGCCATCGACCTTTTTGGGAGAAGGGGGCTAATTCGTCTCTCCACTGCTCCGCTTTGTCCCACAGAACTGAACAGCTGTACCAGAATGTCCTGTCACTGTGGCACCAGTCCCACATCAACATGAAGAGCGTCACATCCTGGCATTATCTCATGGCGGACATACGGGCCATACGGAATTGGAACGTGGCCTCGGTATGTGTGTGTGCTGTTGTACTTTGATTGTTAATATTGCTGATCACAACATCTGAGGGCTGGGACTATGAATTCAATATAGACTGGTTGGAGTGTATTGTTGGAATGTACGGTTTGCACTGGTGTGAACCCTCATTCAAATCCTGATGCCAACCTACCAAACAAACCCTGCTGCACTATAAATTGGGGGTCTCGATTCGCTTCCAATTGCACCCTCGTTCAGTTCGCTGGAAGTGTGAATACAATTGTATCCAGGAAACAAACCAAAATAACAGGCATTGTGACTGTTCCAGTGTTTGCTGCGCTTGACGAAGTCCAATCTAAATGCTTAGTCAAACCAAATGAACAAACTCCCCTTCCTTCAATTGCACCAAGTTCAAAATTTCTGTGCGCCACTTATTCTCTGTCTTCCCCTCTAACCGCCGCAGATAAAGACCATGCTACCCGGTGAGCACCAGCAAGTGCTGAGCAACCTGCAGTCCCACTTTGACGAGTTCCTCGAGGACAGCGAGGAGTCCGAGGTGTTCACGGTGGCCGACTCTGTCCAGCTGGAGAGCGACGTCATGGCCTGCAAGGACTTCTACCAGCAGCTGCTGGAGTCGGCAGAGAGAGGTGAAACCCCTCCTCCCTCCGCCCTTTTAATTAAACACTGCCAGCATGTGGGAAACACATGGCTTCTTAAAACCCTCTAAGCCTGAAGTTAATGCCTTTTGGAATTATGTTGGTTTTTTTCCAACCGCATGAGAGGAAAAGTCTGTGATTTACTGCGCGGTGATCCTACCTAGCGAGGAGTGTTTGTAGGAAGAAAGGTAAACCAAACAGGAAGTGATTTACACGCATAGGACCTCATCCCCCTGTGACTTTATATGGCAACATGCTGTTATTTTATTTGCAGAAGTGCTACTAGTTTCTGGGGAAAGAATGCCATCTAGAGGTGTATTATGAAAACTACTGTTTTACAAAATAAACTCTTGGTGGGTCAGCGTCTCGTTTGAAGGTCTCACGTGTTTGACAATAAAATGTCTTCCTGACCAAACAGAGGAACACGAAGAGTCGGTGTACAACAACTACATCTCCGAACTGCGCAACTTCCGAATGCACCTGGAGGCCCACGAGGAGCACCTGATCAGGCAGATCCGCACGCCGCTGGAGAGGGACGACCTGGAGCAGAGCCTGCAGCGCATCGCGGAGCACGAGGTAGCGTGTGACCCTCTGGTTTGACACGCAGAGTGGCTGTTTTTACGTGATTCCTGACGCGTCCTCGCACCTTGTCGCAGAGGAAGACGGCAGAGCTGAACCAACTGAAGGAGAACCTCGACGCCCTGAAGGAGAAGTGCGAGCTTTTCCTCCGGCAGGCCGAGGGCTCCCCGTCGGTGCCGACGCTGTCCTCCGAGCTCACCGTCCTGGTGCAGAGCATGAGCCAAGTCTACTCCATGTCGTCCATTTACATGGACAAGTAAGGCGGCTCGTCCGAGCATCCGGCAGCTTTGAGAGTCGCGGCCCTTGAGGATGACGTGTTCCCCTTTGTATCGCAGGCTGAAGACGGTGAGCTTAGTGGTGAAGCACAGCCAGAGCGCAGAGGCGCTGGTGAAGAGCTACGAATCCAAACTGTACGAGGAAGATGCCATGACCTCCGACCCCAAGTCCATTGAGGCCGTCATATCAACGCTTAAGGTTGTGCGCCATTTGGTTCAACAGCAGTTCTGTATATTTATTTGCATTTATTAGGGCTGTCGAAGTTAACGCGTTAATAACGCATTAACTCAAACTCCTTTTAATGGCGCAAATTTTTTTAATGCGCAATTAACGTGATAGCTTGTTCAGTTACGTAAAGAGCAGGGTAAAAAATGTGCACTTAATTTGCGATTAATCGCGAATTAACTCAGGACACAAATGGATTAATCACGATTAAAATTTTTAATCGACTGACAGACCTAGTATTTATATTTTTTTCATCTATTTACTATTTGCCCTGCCTTGACCTGCAGCAG
Source organism: Nelusetta ayraudi (assembly GCF_046127955.1). Taxonomy (NCBI): domain Eukaryota; kingdom Metazoa; phylum Chordata; class Actinopteri; order Tetraodontiformes; family Monacanthidae; genus Nelusetta; species Nelusetta ayraudi. Next base: position 2,604,965 of record NW_027466058.1, on the reverse strand, counting down.
TTGCAGACGGAGACGCACGAAAAGCAGGAGGTGTTCCGCGACATGGACGACGAGCTGAAGACGGCACGGGCCATCAGTGAGCGCATGTTCAAGGTGCACAACGAGCGGGACTTCGACCTGGACTGGCACAAGGAGAGAGCCGACCAGCTGAGTGAGCGCTGGCTCAACATCCACTCCCAGATCGACAGCAGGTCGGTTCCCAGTCGCCACGTGACTCGCAATATTTGTTTAAGAAAAATAGCTTCTTGTGTTTGCAAGACTTGAACTGATTTAAAAAACTCTCCAGGCTTCGGGACCTGGACGGTATCAGCAAATCTCTGCAGCACTACCGAGACTCGTACAGCAGTCTGGATGAATGGGTCAGAGAAATGGAAGTGGCGCAGCTCAAGGCACAAGAAAACAAACCAGAAGACAGCAAAGCTCTGGCTGAGCTGCTGAACAAACAGAAGGTTGGAAGTGAAGTCATGTCATATTTGCTGTCACAGATACAGAGCTTACCCCATAGATCTGTGAAACAGTATTTATCTCCCTTTTTTTTTTTTATCAGGTCCTGGTTGCTGAAATTGAACAAAAGCAGAGCAGCATTGATGAATGTCAGAAGCTCTCAGAGCAGTACTCCTCCTCCATCAAGGTGAACTCATTTATTTCCCACTAAATTATGTCATAACTTGGAAATGGATTAAGAGAAACTTGTGTGTGCTGCATTCGGATGACAGAAATAACTTTAAGCCTGCGAATCCCCTTTTTAGGACTATGAATTGCAGCTGATGACCTACAGAGCCATGATTGACTCCCAACACAAATCCCCGCTGAAGAAACGGAGGATGCAGAGCTCCTCTGACGCCATTCAGCAAGAGGTAAAAAAAACAAAAGAAATATGTGTTACAGTCTGTATGGATGGAATGGATGATCACATCATTGACATGCTTGTTTTGTTTTGTTTCCACATAGTTTATGGACCTGCGGACTCGCTACACTGCTCTAGTCACACTCATCACACAGTATGTGAAGTTTGCCAGCGAAACACTGAAGAGAACGGAAGATGAAGAGGTGACAAATCTGATTAAGATACACCAACGTTGTTTTTGCGTCGCCACTCCAGCCTTTTCCACCCAAAATATTTTTTTCCCCAAATGTGTCTATGTGTTTTATTTACAGAGATCTGTGGACGAGGAGAAGAGAGAGCACGGTGATAAAGTCAGCAAACTTTTGCACTGGATGTCCAATGTGCAAAAGGCTCCAAACAATCATGGGAATAAAGTGAAAGATAGCAACGCCAACACTGAGACTTTCCAAAAGCCGCAGGTAAGATCAGTGGTGTCCACCAATTAAATGTAAAAAATAAAAAATAGAAACAAAAATGCTCTGAAATTTTCTGAAATGTTCTCTATTTTCTGATGTTCTTTTTTCTTCTTGTCAGGTGTCAGTGGAGGAAATGGTCACTAAGAAGGAACAGATTGCAGAAGCTCTGAGGGCCACGCAAATGATGCTCAACAAGCACAGTGAAAAGTGAGTCAAGCTGCTGTCGCTGACTTGGAAAAGACTTTCTGCGATTCACGTCTTCAGTCTGAGTCATATGTATATATATATATATATATATATATATATACATATATATATATATGTATATATATACATTTATTTATTTTTTCCCCAGGATGACAGAAGAGGAAAGAGAGAAAGCCCAGGAGCAGCTGGCGGCTCTGACTCAGGCGTACAGTGAACTCTCCCAGCACTGCTCGGATCACACCACAGCTGCAGAGGAGGTTCGGGCACCTGTTGAGCGTTTGACATATCAATTAGAAAACAGTGCCACCTGTTGGACCGGATGCATGACTAACCAATTTCTTCTCCCGTATAATGAGTTGTCTTTTGCAGCCAGCGTGTTTGTCTTAGAGCAAATCCAAACACATGATATATACACACTCAAGTATGCTGTAAACATGCTTTGCTGTGCCCTGCCCTAATCTGACATTGCAATATTTCAAACAAACAAAGAAACTGTGTTTTTTAATATGGATGAAACTTGAGCTTTTCCCTCCCACATATGATGTGACTAACCTTCTATTTGCAAGATGCCAGATACTGCACTCCCAGATGCATGATAGCTTTCAGTGTTTTAGCCGTCATTCTCCTGTTGCAACCCCTCCGGTGCATCCTTGCACTCGTGCACACCGTGTTCTAACTTGTCCGTTTTTGCACGGTGGGTGAGTAAACCTGTCAATCCACTCTATGGCGCTTCAATTCATATTTGATAGCCGGCATGGAAATACAGATTTATTTTACGCTGTTTAGTCATTTTCTTTTTTTCCCCTCGCTCCTTTTCCTTCAGGATACTAAATCTGTCAACGGATGGAGCGATAGAGCCTCTTGTGGCTCAATTGTTCCTGTACCTGGTGATACACACTCTGTCAACAGCGACCAGCTGCATCTCTGTTCAGACTCTCACGATCTTTACAAACAAGAACTGCTTTTGGGATCCTCGCTGCGTCGCTCGCCAGAGCCTAATAAATCCAGAAAGTGCATCCAGAGTTCACACGTCTCCTCGGAAGAAGAGGGAGGCGCACGTCAAGAGCCGATCATCAAGGTGATAGAGGTGAAGCAAGTGGGCGATGGACTGGAGGTGTCCTACACGGGGGAAACCCTGACCCTGGACAGAGCTCTTCAGCTGGGTTTAATACCCGAGTCAGACTACCAAGGGATCCTCCAGGGTCAAGAAGAGGGTCAAGGGGACGTGTCACCTTCAGAGTGGGAAGATGAACCTCGTGAAGTCAATAGTCTCATAATCAAGTGCCTGAGCAGGAGTAAGTCACTGACAGCAGGGAGGGATGTTCACACTCTCAGGTCAGGTCAGGATGGTGATCAGGAGGCTTTGACGAGGCGTTCAGGAGCTCAGTTGGACGTGGGTGGATGTGACCCAGGGCAAGGACGGTATGGAAACAGTATGGATGTTTTGATGGACGGCGGGAAGTCGCTCGTGGTGGATGCAGCCGTTCAGTGCGACCTGATGAACTCCAGCAGCACCTTAACTGTGTTTCGAAATCAGCAGGACTTCATCGGACTCGTGGTGCCTCCCGCTGGCGAAGTCCAATCACGCTCCTCCTCATTCCAGGACGACCAAACGCAAAGCTCTACCAGCGAGTCCTCCAGCACCGTAACCAGCAAGTGGTGGAGAATAGAAGCCTTCTACATCCCAGAATATTCAGAGGTGCTAGGTGTGAGTGAAGCCGTTCAGCAGGGTTTGATCGACCGGTACACGGCCGAGGTCCTGAGGTCCGTGGAGATCCCAGAAGATCTCCCCGACGTCGACCTCCTGAATGACAAGTTCTCGTCCTGGCTCATGTACAAAAAGCTCATGGTCGACGGCTGCTTTCATGCTGCGGATTGCCTTCAAGTTGACGATGTCCCCAGCCCCACCGAGTCCGAGCTGTTGTTCATCTCCCACCTGATGATCAACAGCTACACGGACGCCAAAACGGGAAACCGGGTCCTCATCCTTGATAAGCAGCTGAGTAAAATGTTGAAAATCTTCCTCGAGGATCCCGGCGAGAAGGTGGTGACCTCTTGGACCGGGACCGTCGGCCGTGTGTCGGAGTCGGAGGACTTGGAGATGCCGCTGCACATAGAGGAGGAGCCGGAGGAGCCGAGGGGACGCACTCATCACTTTGTTTCCTCTGTCAACGGAGGAATAAGTTTCCACGAAAAAACACATTCAAGCGGCGACAGGGCTGCGACCCAGCGTCCTGTCACGGGGAGTTTTGCAGATGATGACATCGACATGGACACATTGGAGGAATCCACCTGTCACAGAAACAAAAACTGGATGCCGGGTGAACCAATGGAGGGACTTTACGGGAGCAATTTGCAAGTTTACACACCAGTGTCATCGGAACGTTCGCCAGGGACGCCTGACAAACAAACCCTCCCCTACTTCGACCCTGACACCATTTTCCAGAACTTGGGAGATCCGGATGACTTCGAAGCAGACTTCTTGCACTCAGACCTGGAAGAAGGCGATGATAATAAGCAGGGCCTCGTGCCTCCGAATGCTCAGATGGAGGAAGAGTCTGTCGCATGCTCTGCCCTCAAGGCGTCTCTCGGCAGCAGAAGCAGCCCTGCAGGCGAGAGGTCGGTGCTCAAATTGTTCGGATCGCACCCGGACTGCCAAGAGCCCCTCGAGAGCGACGAGGAGGAAATGATCTCGATGCTGAAGCAGGCGGCGCTCGACGGGTTCGGCACCTCGACTTTCACCCTCAGCATGACGAAGCGGCAGAGCGTGTCGAGGTCCGGCTGCACCATCAGCATCAGCGAGTCGCTGGAGTACGGCGTGGTGGAGGACGACGGCGACGTCGCCTTCGACCCTCGGGGGCCGTCGGGAGCCTTCCCCCCCGATGCCGACCGCGACTCCTTCGATTTTGAGGACGAGGACTTCAGCATAGTGTACATCGACGGCGATGAAAACGCTCAGCAGTCCACCGAGAGAGAGGTCACCGTCGTGGAGCTCGACCTGACGGACGAGGTGGTCGGCGGTGGAGGGAGTGGGCATGTGGAGGAATATCTACGCTGTTACCACCAGTCGGCGATGGCGTCGCCGTCCCTGTGGAGTCGGGTGACGGATGAGGACTCGCGCGAGCCCGACGATGCGGAAGTTTACAGTGTTTGGATAGGAAGTACTTCTCGTGATGGGGCTGATCTAGAGAGAGAGAGCCAAGCTCTGTTTTCCACCTCTGCCAGCAGTGTCACATCTGATGTTCCCCCCGCCACCGCTGATGAGTTTTTCCCCGCAGGGGGGCTCAGCGGGACCCAGTCAGACGTGGCCTCATCGCATCACAATGTGCTGTCCGGGGGAAACGCAGCGAACGGCCAGCCGGCCCCGCGTCCAGATTACACATCCGCCGCGCTTGGGGACGCAATGATTCCGGCTGGCGGGGATGACGGTGGCTATGGCAACGGGGAAACAAACAGGGATATGTCACCTCGGCACGCTCCAGGGCTGGAATCAGGAAGTGACGATGAGGCCGGCTGGAGCGTGCTGCCTGGTGAGAGCCTGCTGGAGCCGCGCACTGCTATGGATGAAGTCACAACAGGGAAAAAATTCAATCCTGGATGTCCTCATGCAGGAGATTCAGAGCTCAGTAACACCAGAGAGGCAATGCTGGTGGATGAGGATCCGACAGGCTCTCACCGTGGTGCTGTAGCTGATGTAGAGTTGGGCACAGGGAATGTTTCCCCTCAGAGGCAACATGAAAACAGTTTAAACATCCCCACTGACATGAAGTCTGTCTCTTCATCTGGAAATACAGCAACAAGGGATGAGCAAAACAATCTTACAGGCAGGGAAACAGTTGAGACAAGCTCAGAGCAGTTAGAACCCATTAGGGGGGTGAGATTTGGAGCTGATGCTTCATCAGCTGACCATCACTCAACCTTGGATGATTCTGAGCATCTCCAGACAGTCTCCTATCAGACTGATGTGCACAATGTCCTGCCAGAGAGCTGCGTCGTGTCTGACACCTCCCCAAAACTACCTGATCCTGCAAACCAAACACCAGAAGGAGATGACGGCAATGTTTTGCAAAAGGAACACAACACTGGAGGCACTAATTCCTTCACAGCTCCTCCGCGACCTTCAAAGGCCTGTAGCCATGACAAAGGTGACACACATGCAGAAGATTCAGAGCTCAGTAACACCAGAGAGGCTCGTGAAGCAGCGCTGGTGGATGAGGATCTAACAGGGTCACAGCGTGTAGCTTTGGCTGATGTAGAGTTGGGCACAGGAGACGTTTCCCTTGAGAAGCAACATGAAAACAGTTTAAACATCCCTGTCGACATGGAGCCATTGAATTGGCAAAATGCCCTCAGAGACAGGGAAGTAGTTGAAGTTTCTCCAGCTGACAAGCAGTTACCTGCTGATGATTCTGAACATCTTCAAACACTTTCCTATCAGACACCTGAGAGGCAACATGAAAACACTGAAAAAATCCCTGTTGACATGGAGCCTGTCTCTTTGTCTGGAAATGCGACAACAAGGGACGAGCAAAACAATTTTACAGACAGGAATGCATTGCAGACAAGCTCAGAGCTGCCGGGCAGCTGCATTATGTCTGACTCTCCCCCTGCCGCTCTGCCCGAGGTTTCTGATGCTATGAACCAAACACCAGAGTGGCTTAACGCCAGTGTTTTGCAAAAGGAACATAACACTGGAAACACAGATCCCTTCACAGCTCCTCCAGGGCCTTCAGAGGCATCGAGCTACAACAAGGGTGATGATTCAACAGGCTTGCAGCGTAATGCTATGGCTGATGTAGAGTTGGACACAGGGGACGTTTGCCCACAGAGGCAACATGAAGACAGTTCAAACCTCCCCACTGACATAAAATCTGACTCTTTATCTGGAAATACAGCAACAAAGGATGAACAAAACACTTTCAGAGAGAGGGAAGCAGTGGAGACGAGTTCACAACAGGCAGAATCCATTGTGGGGATGAGATTCAGAGCTGATGCTTCACCAGCTGACCATCATTCTGAGCATCACCAGACAGTTTCCAATCAGACTGATGTGTGCAATGTTCCGCTAGAGAGCTGCGTCATGTCCTCCCCAAAACTACCTGATCCTGCAACTCAAACACCAGAGGGAGATGACGTCATTGTTTTGCAAAAAGAACACAACACCGGAAGCACAGATTCCTTTACAGCTCCTCCACGACCTTCAAACGTTTATAGCCATATCAAAGGTGACACACATGCAGAAGATTCAGAGGCTCCTGAAGCAGCGCTGTTAGATGAGGATCTGACAGGCTCTCAGCGTGGTGCTATGGCCAATATTGAGTTGGCCACAGGATGTGTTTTCCATGAGAAGCAACATGAAAACAGTTTAAACATCCCCACTGACGTGAAGTCTGCCTCTTTATCTGGAAACACTGCAACAAGGGATGAACAAAACGCTTTTACAGACAGAGCAGCAGTGCAGAGGAGCTCAGAGCAGTTAGAATCTATTGTAAGATTTGGAGGTGATGCTTCACCAGCTGACCATCACTTACCTGAAGATGATGCTGAACATCTCCAGACAGTTTCCTCTCAGACCGATGTGTGTCATGTCCTGCCCGTAAGCCGCAACATGTCTGACGCTTCCCCTGCGGCTGTGCCGCAGCTTTCTGATGCTGTGAGCCAAACACCAGAAGGAGTGAACATCAGCGTTTTGCAAAAGGAAAATGACACTGGGAGCATTGATCCCTTCACAGCTCCTCCACGACCTTCCATTGAGTGTATCCATGACAAAAGTGACACACAGACTGCGTATTCACATGCAGATGATTCAGAGCTCAGTAACACCAGAGCGACTCCTGTAGCAGCAGTGACGGATGAGGATGTGACAGGCTCACAGCGTGGTGCTATGGCCAATATTGAGTTGGCCACAGGAGATGTTTCCCCTCAGAGGCAAAATGGAAACAGTTTAAACATCCCTGTCGACATGGAGCCTGTATCTTTGCCTGGAAATACAGCAACAAAAGATGACCAGCAGTTACCTGCAGATGATGCTGAGCATCTCCAGACAGTTTCCCATAAGACTGATGTGTCCCGTGTCCTACCAGGCAATTGCATCATGCCTGACATTTCTCCTCCTGCTCTACCCGAGCTTTCTGATGCTGTGAACCAAACACAAGAACAAGTTACCACCATTGTTTTGGTCAAGGAAAACAACACTGGAAGCACAGATTCCTTCACAGCTCCTCCAGGATCTCCAGAGTCATGTAGCCACAACAAAAGTGAGAATTCAACAGGTTTACAGCATGGTCTCACCGTTTCTCCTGAGAGGCAAAATGAAAACATTTTAGACATTCCTTGTGACATGGAGCCTGTCTCTTTGTCTGGAAATACACCAACAATAAATGAGCAAAACACTCTCCCAAACAGGACAGCGGTGGAGACAAGATCAGAGCAGCCAGAATCCATCGTGGGCCTGAGGTGTGGAGCTGAGGCTTCACCAGCTAACCAGCAGTTATGTGCAGATGATTCTGAGCATCTCCAGGCAGTTTCCTATCAGACCGATGTGTCTCGTGTCCTGCCAGGAAGCTGCATCATGTCTGATGTTTCCCCTCCTGTTCTACCAGAGCTTTATGATGCTGTGAACCAAACACCACGAGGGGTTAAAGCCAGTATTTTTCAAAAGGAACATGTCACTGGAAGTGCAGATCCCTTCACAGCTCCTCCAGGGCCTTCAGAGGCGTTTAGCTATGACAAGGGTGGTGATTCGACGGGCTTGCAGCCTGATGCTATGGCTGATGTAGAGTTGGTCAAAGGAGTTTCCCCTCAGAGGCAACATGAAAACAGTTCAAACCTCCCCTCTGACATGAAATCTGCCACTTTATCTGAAAACACTGTAACAAGAGATGAGCAAAACACTTTTATAGACAGGACAGCAGTGGAGACGACCTCAGAGCAGCCAGAATCCATTGTAAGATTTGGAGCTGATGCTTCACCAGCTGACCAGCAGTTGCTTGCTGATGATTCTGAGCATCTCCAGACAGTTTCCAATCCGACCGATGTGTCTCATGTCCTGCCGGAAAGCTGCAACATTTTTGATGCTGTGAACCAAACACCAGAGGGAGTGAACATCAGTGTTTTGCAAAAGGAACATAACACTGGAAACAGCGATCCCTTCACAGCTCCTCCAGGGCCTTCAGAGGCGTGTAGCTACAACAAGGGTGATGATTCGACGGGGTTGCAGCATGGTACAGTGACTGAAGTAGAGTTTGGCACAGGGAATGTTTCCCCTCAGAGGCAACATGAAAACAGCTCAAACATCCCCACTGACATGAAGTCTGTCTCTTCATCTGGAAATACAGCAACAAGGGATGAGCAAAATGCTTTTAGAGAGAGGGAAGCAGTTGACATGAGTTCAGAGTGGTCAGATTCCAATGCGGCGCTGAGATTCAGAGCTGATGTTTCACCAGCTGACCATCACTTACCCTCAGATGATTCTGAGCATTTCCAGACAGTTTCCTATCAATCTGATGTGCACAATTTCCTGCCAGAGAGCTGCATTGTGTCTGACATCTCCCCTCCAGAGCTGCCAAAACTAACTGATCCTGCAACCCAAACACCAGAGGGAGATGATGGCATTGTTTTGCAAAAAGAACACAACACCGGAAGCACAGATTCCTTCACAGCTCCTCCACGACCTTCAAAGGCCTGTAGCCATGACAAAGGTGACACACATGCAGAAGATTCAGAGCTCAGTAACACCAGAGAGGCTCCTGAAGCAGCGCTGGCAGATGAGGATCTGACAGGCTCACAGTGTGTAGTTACAGCTGATGTAGAGTTGGGCGCGGGAGACATTTCCCCTGAGAGGCAACATGAAAACAGTTTAAACATCCCTGTCAACATGGAGCCTGTGACTTTGTCTGGCAATCGAGCAACAAGGGATGAGCGAAACAATTTTACAGACAGGACAGCAGTGCAGACCAGCTCAGAACAGCCAGAATCCAGTGTAAGATTTGGATCAGATGCTTCACCATCTGACCAGCAGTTACGGGCAGATGATGCTGAGCATCTCCAGACAGCTTCCTATCAGACCAGTGTACCTTGTGTCCTGCCGGGCAGCTGCATCATGTCTGGCGCTTCCCCTGCTGCTCTGCCAGAGGCTTCTGATGCTGTGAGCCAAACACCAGAAGGAGTTAACGCCATTGACTTGCAAAAGGAACATGACACTGGGAGCACGGAGGAGTGTAGCCATGACAAAGGCCATGCGCAGACTCACGAGCCCATCGAGAGCCGCCGTCAGGACCCTGATGCCGACCTGCTGGAGCAAAACTTCCTCAACTCTGGGCCGCTGATGCGGGAAGAAGGAGTCGCAGATGAGGAAGAGCATTCCGATGCGCCAAACATTCAGCTGCAGCTCCTGCGGGTTCTCAAGACCGTCTCCTCCAGCCAAGACCTGTCCATGCTGCAGGAGGTGATGGAGAGCCTCAGCGCCGCTCTGGGCGGTCCGGCCGAGGAGGAGCAGCAGCGACACACCCTGGACATCATCCAGGAGGAAGAAGATGACAGACAGACTGAAGAGGAGCTCTGTCACTCCGCCGCTGGTCCTCCTCAGTCACCCGCCGCATCAGGTGCGGTCACGCGGGTAAAGAAGAAGGTGAGTTTGATGTTGTTTGACTGTTACGATCTCGACCTCTCATTTTCACCCTCCCCCCTAGTGTATTTATAAAGCTCTGTGTTTCCTCTTTCATCAGTTCACCGTGCAGGATTATTTGGAGTGTGTTGGGAGGCTGCAGGACCATGGCGACATTTTAGACGATCTGAGAAAAGACCTTCTGAACCAGGTGCCCATAGGGGACAGCATGGAGGAGTTGCAGATCCAAAAAGAGGAGTGTCAGGTCAGAAATGGGCTTCTGAGACTCGCTGTGACTCACTGGGCAACCAGCGTTGCAGATGCTTGCTGAACAGTATCGTCTGAACTTGTGTTGCTCTGTTCATCCCCTGTTGACCCAGGTGTTGGAGTCTCAGCTCTCCAGACTGGCCATCGCTCTCAATGCTGACATGGAGAAATCAAAACAGCTGTTCAACTCTAAAAGCGAAGGCATCCCAGAGCAAGTCCACCAGGATTTGGCCGCCACGTATTTGGAATTAGAGCCCAGTTTCGCCGCTGTTACCCAAATGTGCACAGAGAGGAGCCGCTCCCTTGTTCAAGCTATAGAATCCGGACGGGTCAGTGCCTACCGCCAATATCATTAAAGACTGATGCTGCGGCTCTTTCAGCTCTTAATGTTTTCTATTTGATTTTAGATCAATCTGGAGTCAACATACCAAAAACATCTCAGTGATCTGAAGGCGCTGGCGAGTCTGATCCCCAGCAGCTGTGAAATGAGCGACCTGGACTTGAGCACATGCGACGTGGACGCGCTGAAAAATCTGATAAAGCAGAATGAGGTGAGTGTAAAGCACAAAAATAATAGTTTTTAGAGAACAATTACAGAAACATTTTAAACTATTTCCCACATTCTTATTTTGTATTTCATTCAAGGAAACGGAAAACATCCTGCAAAAAGATGTCAGGCCAAAGTTGGAGGATGTCACGTTTGACATCCAGTGCTTTATCTCCGAGCACGCGCAGTTTCTGAGCCCCACTCAGAGCAGCTACCTCCTCAAGTTCCTCAACAGCTCTCAGCGAGCATTGAGGGACCGGACGGAGGGCCTCGCCGCCCAAAGGAGCGCCCTCTATGGGCTGCTGGACACCAGACAGAGGGAAAACCAGGAGAAGGTCCACGAAAAAGTCCACAAAACGACAAGATTCTGCTGATGGGCTACATTAACTGCATGTCCATGTGCTTGAGCTCTCCTTCACACTAATGTTTTGTTGTCTTCCAGGCCTTTAAAGAAACCAGTCGACATTTAACAGTGGACAGTTTGCATCCTCTCTCTTGTCTTGGAGCTGTTGCACAACCTTTAGCACCAGATATAATGTCCCCTTGTCTTTATGACCCCCAAACAAAGCATGTTTACAGCATACCGAGTTACTAGATAAAGGGAAACAAGACAGACTTTGCATGATGTCGTCATGTGTATTCAGCGTTATATTATTAAGTTGGCTGCTTTGAGTCTAGGATCTGTCTTTCAACTAACATTATTAAGTGTAACTGTAAGATTTGTCTTGAAAATTGACATTTACCCTTCTATTTATGTGTATTTTCTCTAACAGTCTTTGCTGGGAAAGCAGCAGGAGTTTGTGGAAAAGCTGGAGGAAGTGTGTGATAACCTCACCTCAACTGAGAATCATCTGATTGGTCATCAGCAGCAGGTGGATAATGCGGAAAGTGTCACAGATCTGCAGCAGTACCAGGAGGAGCACCAGGTTTGAGATCATCTGCTCAGAGCAAAACTTTTTGTTTTGTTATTACTATTGGTTGAAATCAAGCAGCTTCATTTCCTCGTCTCATTGACTTTTGCCCGTCTGATCCCAAGGCTCTGCAGAAAGACGTCTTGGCCAACGCCAATGCCTTACATGAGGTCATCGCAAGTACTAAAAAGTTTCTGGAGGAGAACCGGAGCAAGCTGTCTCCAGATCAGATTGCCGTGCTGGAGGACAGGCTGGAGACGGCGCAGAGCAAAGGGAAGCTGATTGACCAGCGGGTGGAAGAGTCCAGGAAGGATCTGGAGAAAGTTGTTACGACGACCATTAAGAAGGAAAGTGAGAAGGTAAGATGGAGAGGGGATGAGAAGTGAGGTAATTTGTTCCAGCACAACTGTCAACAAATGTGCTGTCTTCATCACTGCTTTTATTTTTGACGTGTAATCTGTTGTGTCTTTCCAGGCTGCAGCTGTTGAACGGCTCGAAGAGAGCAAGAACAAAATCGAAGGTCTCCTGGACTGGATATCAAACATCGGAAACGAAAACACGATTGGTCCGGATCCAGCTGACCGCCTGAGCCAAGAGAACGGAAACCTTCCGGAGGAAACGTCGGCCAGGGGACTGATAAGTGAGGACGACGATGCCAATGGAAACTCTATGCAGAGCACCGACGGAGGTCTTGGCAGCGAGAACGACACTTCCCTTGACCTGGATAAGCAGTACGACAGGGTCAAGGTAAAGTGAAGAGACGCTCCAGTCTGCACTGTACAAATACATGGAAACAGAAAAGACTTTTAACAAGCTGGTAATTTTATATGGAAAGATGTAGCACAATGTCAGTCATTGAAGACCAAAGTGCTAAAGAAATGTAAAATGTTACAAACATTTCCATTAATAATTGAAATCTTTTGCCAGAAGTTGTCATTTAATTTAGATTTTTTTTAAAGACAGATCAGAATCTATTTATTAATCAGAAATAGCACATAAAAGATACTTTCAAAGATTTTTTTTAATTTTGTTTGTGATGTTGATATACAATAGCTTTTTTAGGCCAATGCATGCACCCGTCCAAAAAAAGTTTAAGACCACAGCTCAGAGAAAACAAATTAGTGTTAAAATTATTTTTTAAAGCTAATATGCTGTGTCTATGGGTGTTGTGTCCCCAACAGGCCCGTCACCAGGAGATCCTCTCCCAGCAGCAGGACTTGATCATGGCTACCCAGTCGGCTCAGGCCCTGCTGGACAAACAGGCCAACGTTCTGTCCCTGGAGGAGAAGGAGAAGCTGCAGAAGAACATCCAGGAGCTGAAGGGACGGTACGACGCCTCGCTGACGCAGGCCGAGCAGCAGATGAAGCAGGTGCAGTGTGTCCAGGAGGAGCTCAAGAAGTTCCAGGACGATTGTGAAGAGTTTGAGGCCTGGTTGGAGCAGGCCAAGGGCCAGAGAGAGGAGCTCGGAGCCCCAGTAGACTCCCTCAACATCCTCACCGACAAGCTCCAGCGTCAGAAAAGCTTCTCGGAGGACGTGATCTCCCACAAAGGGGACCTTCGTTTCATCACCATCTCGGGTCAGAAGGTGCTGGACGTGGCCAAAGCCTGTGGCGTGGCAGACGCTGCTGCCAAGAACGCTCAGCTGCACGTGGATACTACAGGGACCTGTGCTGCTGTCAAGGAAAAATTGGATTCAGCAGCAAACAGATACAAAGTGCTGCACTCACAGGTATGTATGTGTCAGAGCAATTTGTTTATGAAGTGTTTTTAATACACAGACAAAGTGGAGCGGGTTCGGTCCAGGCACAGGAGAAAATATATATTTTTATATAATATTTTTAAAACAATCAATCAATTAATAATGATTTATAATAATTAATTAATAACAATGAAAAATGGTGACTGTACAGCTTAATGTACTGAAACCAAGGCCGAAATATATTGTTACTTAAAGTAGGAAAAAAAAAGAGTGGCAGAAAATCCAAATGATTCCATAGAGCTGCAAGCTGGTGATCTCCACACCTTCTGCAATACCATCTTTTGCCACTAGATGGATGCATTGTAAAGCTTTCAAGGTTATTACTCAAATTCGGTTCTTCATTGTCACCCCAGTATGAGGAGCAGCTTTGCACAATCAGTGATCAAAATCAGCATTTTAAAAAACAAACAAAACAACAAACGCTTCAGCTTCCTGCTATAACTGAAGCTTTGTTCCACGTTTGAAAGGGAAGGAAAGAATGTGTTGGCTCAGTCGACTGGACAAAAAATCTGCTTGTGGGTTTTGTCATTAATCCTTGGCAGGTAAAAGTGTGGTATCAGTACCCTTTGTGACATCACAAAAGGCAGATTTCCAAAGCCTTTGAATGTAAAGCACTTACTTTACAAAAGAAGTAAAGAATGGATTTTTCTTTTTTATGAGGACTTCACTGACAGGCCAGAGATAAATATCAGGATGACAAAACACCGTCATAGGAACCTTTGCAAAAAAAACTAAATTATTAATATGGTTCCTTGCTAACATCTCATAATTGTATATCTCACACCTGTGCAACTTCCTGAAAATGAAGCATGTCTGATTTGTAATTTTCGTTTTCCTTTGTTTCAGTGCAACCAGCTCGGCAACAACCTCAAAGACGTGGTGGACAAATACAAGAAGTACGACGAGTGCAGCGCCAGCCTGCTGAAGTGGCTCCACAGCTCCGAGGACGAGGCGAGGAAGCAGCAGTCGGAGGCCATTGCGGCTGACCCGCAGACGCTGCAGACGCAGCTGGAGGACACCAAGGCAAGCTAGGCTGCTGCTAGCATCCACCTTAGCCATCTTAGCGCAAGCCTCACAAAACCCCAAACTCACATATTTCTCCGAGGCCCTTATTCATCAACGCGAGTGTTTTCATCATATTGACATTGACAAATGACCCACGGAGCAGAGGTAAAAATAGCTTGTTCTTTTTCGAGACGCAACACGTGGTGACACAGCGGCGTGACCATATACAGTGTTTCCCCCTCAGACTTTGGTAAGATTGCAGCTATTTTTAGCTCCCGCCGTAAATCTAACGTGAATAATTTCACCCTGGGCACTCGCAGCTGTAGCTCTGCCGAGGGAGGATAGGAACGTTTTTTTGGCCGCGCTGAACTCCCAACATTTCTCCGCGAGGAGGTAGTGACTTGCACCGCTGATATGTCCAGATAAGAGGCGCCTGTGGGCCGAAGCGAGCGAGCGAGCGGGGCTCTGCTGCGGGCTTTGATTACACACGGCTGCAGAGAGCCCTAATCCCCTTTCATAAAGTTATCGGCTGAAGCAAACATGTTGCTATATCAGAGGGATGACTCAGTGTTTCCACAGGCCGGATCCAGACATTTGCTCGCATCGTCGTCATCATCATCCATCAACCCTCTGTTTGCGTTATCCATCCTGCACACGGCACTGTACAGCTAGATAGAGGCTGAAGCATCGTTGATGTCGATGATGATGATGATGATAATAGCCCCCAGTATCTGACTGAGTGATTACTCGTTGATTCACAGGGCCTGTTAGGACAGATGACGGGACGTCAGACGGGTATCGATGCGCTGCGCAAAACAGCCGAGTCCCTGATAGCGTGTGAAGGAGATCTGCTGAGCAACGGCGATGAGATCCAGGAGTCAGTGGGTGAGTCGTCAATCAGTCAATCAAGTTGATCATGACACAGACTAGAGTTACAAAAAAAAACACCTGTTATCTGTCACTGTGAGAGCCTGTTTTCACAATTGACTTTAATAAATCTGACCACACTGCAACTATTTTTTTTTTACAAGTAGGATCAGAAGGCATTCTCCGCCCTTTCTTTTCTAATATCAACAGTATCCTTAGTTTTTAAAATAGGACATTTGGAGTCTCCTCTTGTAAGTGGTTTCTTGGCTTGTGACTAAAGCTGTCTATATTTTTATAGCTCATAAATACCAAACAAACCCCAGGCGGCTTAAAAATGTTGGTCTCACTCTCGAGCAGCGTCGGTCACGCCCGTCGAGGTCGGGTCGCTGGCTTTGTTTCCCGATCTCACTGTGTCTCTTCCGTTTCCATGACAGATGACATCGTGGAGCGCTACGACAACCTGTCCAAGTCCGTGAGCGACCGCAATGAGAAGCTGCAGATCACCCTGACCCGCTCCATGAGCGTGCAGGATGGTCTGGATGAAATGATGGGATGGATGGCGGGTGTCGAGGCCAGCGTGAAGGAGAAAGGCCAGATCCCCCTGGACTCCGTGTCCATCGGGGGTCTCCTCAGCAAGGAAGCGGTGCGTCCCCCACCCCCTTATCCGTCACCCGTCGTCAGAGGTGGAAATTAGTCGCTGAAAGTCTTTCTGTGCTGTCTCAAAGGCATTGGAGCAGGACATAGCGAGCCGCCAGAGCAGCATCTCGGCCATGAGGGCCAAGGTGGAGAAGTTCGCCGAGACGGCCGATCCGTCGGCGGCCGCGCTGCTGCAGTCCACCATGGGCGCTCTCTCCCAGCGCTTCTCCGACGCCTGTGAGAAGCACAAGCAGAAGGTTTCCCACCTGGAGCGGTTGAAGGAGAAGGTGGAGCGGTTCGAGGAGGTGTCGGATAAAGTCCAGCAGTTCGTCGCCAGGCGTTCGCAGGACCTCCATGAGACGGACGGTCCGGGGAAGACGTTCGACGAGCTGTCACAGCTGATGCAGGTGAGATCGGCGCGCGTCCGCGGCCTCAGCCGCGTTTCCAATATGAGTGGAAACCATTTCGTACCGCAGCGAATGGCTTAATTCTATAATTGCGCTGCAGAACACGAAAGCTGAGATGGCCGAACACGCCGCCGACTTGGAGACTCTTCAGGCTCTGACCAAGGAACTGTCTGAAATGAGCCCTGACGCGAACAGAGCTCAGATCCAGAGCAAGATGGAAAACCTCTCAAACAGCTTCAACACCTTCCAGAACAACGTCAAGGAAAAGTGAGTGGGGACGGGCGAGGGGGAAGATAACGGAAGCATATTGCTGCCATGCTGGAAAAAAAAGGGCAATTATATTGTAATTATGTGATACTGAAACCTTTTTTCTTTCTTTAGTATGACAGCAATATGCTTCTGTATAAATAAGCTGGCACTCCAGAGTATTCTCTCTTTATCTAAATCTTGCTGGAAAATCCTGGATGTGAACTACGTCTGACTGTCCCACTCCACAGGGAAGAGGAGGTGTCTTCTTGTCAGGACCAGATGGGAGAGTTCAGACGTGCCGCCGGTGCCCTCACCAAGTGGCTAGAGCAGACTGGCGAGAAAGTGCCGGCCGTTCAGCCGAACAGTAGCGTGAAGAGTCTGGAAAGAGACCTGCAGATTGTCTCTGTGAGTCGGAACGTTGATTAAAAATCCTCCGCAGCGCTCAAAGTGCCGGGGCGGAAAGATTGCTGCCTCTTGTGCTACGTCTGTGTTTTCCAGAGGATGTAACATGTAACAGGGTTTAACTTGTCTGAGTTCTTCCCTCCTTGAACTACGCATGAACCCAGTCTGCCTTCTCTGCCAACAGCAGCGACAACTGAAAAATAAAAGGACTAGATTCTAGTGTGAAAATCATTCACTTTCGTTGTTCGTTCGTCACTCTGTGTATCCTCAGGGATTAGTGGAAGAATGGACGTCAAAGGGGCCCGACGTCCAAGAGCTGAACGGCAAAGGATCCGAGCTGTGCAGCCTCATCACCTTCCTCACGTCCCCTGCCAAGACCAAGACTAAACAAAAGTCAGGTAACGATGAACGCGTCCGCCGCCCGTCGGGACTTGAAGCATGGCGTTGGGAGGCTCTCCTCTGCACTCTGTAACCACTAACACGTAGAGATGAACTCTCCCAGACACGGACGACCTTGCCTGTCATTTATTTACACAAGCTTTTTTTGTCTCATGTCTTTGCATCAGCTCTTACTAATGGTGGTGGTCCGGCGACTCACATCTACCTAACCAATAAAGGTAATATGAAAACTCTGGATTCAGGTTCTGCTGCGGGACTTTGTGGAGTGTTTGCTGTGTGCAGGGACCCTTTTAACGTCTCAATGAACTGTTGTGATGCAAGTAACAGCTTTTTTAAAAGGTCTTTGGGTTTAAAAGCCAACAATTCTTCTGATGCTGTTCTTTTTTCTCTATTCTTTTAAACTCAAATTTCCAAATCTGATCTTTCCCTCGCTGAGAATGTCACGTCTGTACTTAAAGAAAAAGATTTGCCATTATCTGTTCAAATTATTGGCTGTTGCAACTGTTGTTGTTTCATTTGATGATGTCATGTGATTCCTTCCTGTAAACCACATGGATCACTCCCACCCTTGCCAAGAGTTCTAATTTTAGTGGAGCCAAACATTTCTCACTCCTTCTCTGAGCATATTGTTTTATGAGGCCGCTGAATGTGAATGTGTCGACGGATGCTATAATAATGTCGTGGGCACGTGATGAAGGGAACTCACACAAGTGACTTGCTGTCCTCAGAGTTGATGGTAATCCAGCAGAACATGTCACATGTCAACGACGGATACGAGAGCCTTGGGGAGACGCTGAGGAGCAGAGAATCGGAGTTGAGGAGCTCTGGCGACGAGTTCAGAGCTGCCAAAAATGAGACGGATGATATGATGGCCTGGCTGAGGGAGATGAAAAAGACGGCGGCCACCTGGAACAAGGCTGCCTCAGAGAAAGACTCTGTGAAAACACAATTGGAGGCGCAGAAGGTACAAAAGTTCCTCCTGACGCTCATCAAAGAAACTCTTTCAAGCATAATCATCTGCTGATTCTGCTCTGAACGAAATGTTCATATGACACTTTCATCTTCACACCACAGGGTCCAAAATAATAAATGAGGAATAAATGAGTGTATAAATAATAAGTGTGTAATTTTTTTTTAATCCGTCAAGGCGTTTGAGGAAGGCATGAAAGAGAAACGTGAGCAGCTCCAGAGCCTCAGAGAGAAACTCATCAACCTGATCAAGACTCATCCCAACTCCCCTGAGGCAGCAAAATGGAAGCAGATGCTTGCAGAAATAGGTAGATGACTTCACCGGATCTGTCTTGTCCCATTTCTTTGATGAGAGTTCTCTCCATCATCACCATCACACCCCTGTGGAAAAAAGCACCTGCTTTTACACTGCTGTTATCTACCCACTGTTCGGCCTCGCCAGCAAAATTAACACATTTGTCGTGCCAGGTCCGGCTCAGTGGGGGGTTTGTGAGTGAAAACGGTAGGAGGGTGGTTCAGAAACGTGCTGACTAATGCGGCCTGGTGCGATTGTTCTTTCCCTCCGTCAGACGCTGCCTGGGCCGACATCAGCGGCTCAGTGGAAGAGAGGAAGCAGCACCTGGAGGAGTCCAACAAGAATCTGGACATCTTCAAAACGACTGAGCTGCAGCTGGGCCAGTGGCTTTCAGAAAAGGAGCTGATGATGAGTGTGCTCGGACCACTCTCCATAGACCCCAACATGCTGAAGATGCAGAAGCAGCAAGTTCAGGTGAGACGAGACGTGACAAGATGGGAGCCGCCTACTGACTGGAGCTTTTTTCAGATCTTCCAAATCTTCATCCCCATTTTGTTTTCGATCTCCAGATCCTCCAGAACGAATTCAAGAGCCGTAAAAGCCAGTATGAACAACTCGAGGACGCCGCCTCCGCCATCCTCAGCTCAGGCAACCAAGACTCCACGAGTGGGAAGCTGGTGAGGGAGCAGCTCTCGGCCGTTACCCAGAAATGGCAGGGCCTCACGGGGCAGCTGGACCAGCGCGACGGCCTCATTGACCAGGCGGTGGTGAAGACCGGCCAGTTCCAGGGTTTGTTGAGGAGCCTGAGTCAGACGGTCGGCCAGCTGGAGTGCCAGCTCGGCGACCACCAGGGCCACAGCGCCCAGCCCGACGCCGTCAGGAAGCAGCTGGAGGAGGTGCACGGCATCTCGGGCCAGCTGAGAGAGGAGAGGAAGAAGCTCAAGGAGGCTGAGGTCATCAACGGCGAGCTCGCGGCCATGGTGACCGAGGATTACCTCAAGGCGGACCTAGCCAGGCAGCTGGAGAGCGTCAACAAGCCCTTCAAACAGCTGGAAGAGAAAGCAGGTTCGACTTTTAACTCGATCCAATTGAGTAACGTCGCAAAGCTTCGGCAGGAAATGCCATTTGTGTTAACTCAGGCGGGCGTTTTTGTTCTGTACATCTGGATGAAAGAGCTTGTTTGCAGTTTGTTTGACACACTAATCGCCGCGTTTTATGTGTTGCAGCCAAACGGATCGAGCAGCTCAACTCCACCTTTGCCAGCTCGCAGCAGTTCCATCAGACCTCCAAAGACTTCCAGTCGTGGCTGAGTGAGAAGGTCCAGGACCAGTTCAAGCCCCAGTCCATATCTGCCAATGCCGACACGCTGCAGCAGACCTTGGAGGAGCACGGCAAGCTCCAGAAGGCTTTTGGGGAGCAGGAGGAGGCTTACGGCAAGATCATGGCCGAAGGGGAGACGCTCCTGCAGAACACGGACGGCGCCGAGAAGGTGGCGCTCCAGGGGCAGCTGACCTCGCTGACCTCCAACTGGGAGGAAGTGAAGCGGAGCTCCGCTGAACAGGCCGACAAGATCAAGGCCGCCCTGCAGAGATCTGTCAAGTATCGGGAACACGCTGAGAAGCTCAACTCTTGGATACAAGAGTGCGAGGCGGGCGAGGGCAGAGTGAGGCTCGCCGTTGACCCGGTCGCGGTGGAGGCCTCCATTTCTCAGGTGAAAGCTCTGCAGAAGGACGTGGACAAGCACCGCGGCCTGGTGGAGCAGCTCAGCGCGGCGGCGGACGGCCTCCTGGAGGTGGCCAACGCCGACACCGAGGCCGTCAGGGAGGAGAAAGTGGGCATCGTCGAAAGGGTGGACGGCGTGGCGGAAGCCCTGCAGAGCAAAAGGGAGCATCTGGAGAAGATCTCGCACTCAGTCAAGGAGTTTAACGATGCCTACAGAGAGGCCAAAGGTCAGCTGGAAGGGGCCAGGAAGCAGGCGGACGCCTACGAGTCGCAGGGGGTGCAGGGCCACAGCGGCAAGAACCTGAGCAACATGAAGGCCCAGCAGAAGAGCCTGGAGGCCGTGCACAGCCAGGTGGAGCACCTGAAGAGCCTGGCCAAGGACCTGGTGGTGGAGGCGCCCGACGCCGACGGCGCAACCGACCTCCTGCTGCAGGCCGATGACTTGGAGAAGGAGCACGGCGCGCTGAACGGGAGGCTGGAGGACGCGTGCGCGGCACTGGAGGGGAAGCTGCAGGGCATCGGCCAGTTCCAGAACGCCATCCGCGAGATGTTCGGCCGCTTCACCGAGCTGGACGACGAGCTGGACAGCATGGCCCCCGCGGGTCTCACCGTGGCCGCGCTCAGGCAGCAGCGGGCCGACGTGGAGGGCCTCACGACGAGGCTGCAGGAGCTGGCGGCCGACGCGGCAGACGCCGGCGAGCGTTGCCGGAAGATGGCGGAGACGGAGGCGTCGCCCGACCTGCTGGGCCTGAAGAGGGACGCCGACGCCCTAAGCAAGCAGTGCGGGAAGCTGCTGGACCGGGCCAGAGGCAGGGAGGCGCAGGTGCAGGCCACCCTGTCCAGGCTGGAGGACGTGTGCGAGAAGATGGGCCACGTGGGCGAGCGGCTTGGCCGAGCCGTGACCAGGGAGGCGTCCCAGGAGGCCGTCGGCATGGAGACCGACCTCATCAACCAGCAGCTGGAGGCCTTTAAGGTACGTTCTGCTGTATTTTGACTTTTTTTTTTTTGTTTTACTTGCCAGTGTTCATCTTTCCTCGTGGGTGTCGAGGAGCAGTGTGGTAGGAATGGGAAAAAACAGTCAAGCTGGATTGTACAGTGATGCAAGTGGAAATCAGAGGAAGCTGTTTATCAGCACCTATGGCCCTCTTGAGATCAGATGGTTGGAGACTGTGAACTTTTTCAGGTTTCCCTCTTTTGGACATTTCCCCCCTCTGTGTGCAGTATTTATCAATGACAAAACTAAATAGCAATGTCATTTTCTAAATAGTATGTAATTTCTTCTTTAATTTTATGTATGTATATATATGTTTATATACATCCATCCATCCATCCATCCATTTTCCATACCCGCTTAGTCCCGAGCTCAGGGTCACGGGGATATACATACATATACTGTATATATACATGTATATGTATACAGCAATTCTTGGTACTTTGAAAAGATTTAGATTTTTTTCATCACAGTATATTTGAAACGCAGAGGCTTTGCTGTTCCACACACTGCGTCTGCCCACAAAGACACAAGCAGCCCTTTCTCTCGGCCCCGGCTCAATCCTCTGGGGATGGCTTCCTCATTAAGGGCATCTGCGTCGAACAAAAGAGCTGCGGCCCATATGTGTTGATGGTGCTGGAGGGAGGGGCTGGGCCGTCACGGCCAGGTGGTCACCAGCAGGGCGTCACTGGGTTCAGTGACTCCAATCATGGGGGGGGCGGCCCTGCATCCTGATCTGTAACTGATATTGTTGGTCTTTTACATCTGATGATTTAACCTTAAAGCAGCCTGGTGTTAATTGGACTGTTTGCTGGGGAAAGGGTTTGTAGCGAATATGATTCTACTATTTAATGCTAATGCTAAAAAGACATTTTGTCTTGCGCTATTTTATTTAAATTAGCTTTTCAGTTTTCATTTGCATCATATAAAAACTGGGGGGGGAAATGCTCAGCTTAGTAATTGTGCCAATGGTCTGTATTCAGATCATGTGACTTTTTTGTGTGTGTGTGTGTGTGTGTGTGTGTGTGTGTGTGTGTGTGTGTGTGTGTGTGTGTGTGTGCGCGCGCGCGTGCGTGCGCAAGCACATTTGAGAAGAGCCATTAGCAAGATTTGCAGATGGATGCATAGCACTTTTAAAAGCCTGTGAATTCCTGCGGAGTTCTCCAGAAGATTAACCTAGATTTGCAAATTTATAAAACACTTCATTTATGGCATTAGAAAAGCATCACAATGGACCGGTGTAAACAGATGCGTACAGGCGAGTGACACAGATCCCCTTGGAGATGTGGGTCAAGGGGATTTTTGATTCATTTGAGGGGGTGCTGCACTAGAACCCCCGACCCCTCCCCCACCATCAGAGTTAGAAGGATGAAGGTACCGGGGTGAAGACGGGTTGTGTGTTTGCAGCCGTGTTGGCTAGTGATCTATTACTAAGTAACCCGCTACTGTAATTAAACTGCTTTTTAAATAACGGAGTAATATAACAGGATTACTGTGGCAAAACTAATAATTATATCATAATTACGTTATCAACTAACAAGTCCGTCACTGATGTTTAATGTCTGAAAAAATGTCTGAAATTTAGAAAAACAACCGAAAACAACAATGTTGCAGATTATTTTAACTATGGCCTGTGCAAAAGGCACCAGTGCTGTACATGAGTTTGTTCTGTGAAATGTGCAGTTTGTGTTCAGAAGGCAAACATTCATTCATGTTGAGAGGGCAGAGGCAATATTTGCAATGGCAAAATTTTGCACTTTAGTAAAATTCATTCCAAAGCACTGAGCAACTGTAACTTTATCTTTTTTTTTTCTTTTTTTTTTAACTAAAGTAATTAGTAATAAGTAATTGATTACTTATGAAACAAAGTAGTTAAAGAAGTAATTCTATTTACTAATTACTTTTCTCCGGAGTAATCAGTAGTTGGATTACTTTTATGGAGTAATCCCAACAACACAGGTGTGGAGGAGGTCCACTTGGGTTTAGCGGTCGGCTCACTATCAGAGAAGTGAATGACTCACATCTCTGATTTTTTTTTCCCCTTCTCGGTCCCACCAGCGGTCTGAGCCAGCAGCTGGTACAATAACAGCCTCAGCGCTCACCTGCACCGCATCCGCATGAGAATTGTTGCTTCTCGATCGACGGCGCCGCGTTCTGTACAACCTTGGCTCTCGTTTGCGGGACGTGAGCAGGCTGTTGGCAGCCGGCGGGGGCAGAAATAAACAGAGAAAGACGGCACTTGGCCTTGACTCTGTTACCATTTTAGGTCAGGCTTTCGAACGCAGCGCCCTCTGACTTCATGTGTTTACGGCCCCGCTATTCACGAGGGCTCTTGCGGGAGTGCGACTGCTGAGTGTCCGTCTCCTCCGTGCACCTTTGACGGTGGCAGCTCTCAGTGACTCAGCCCTGATGACGGGCCAATGGGGGGGGGTCTTGGCGTGGGAGTCCCGCCGCTCAGACGTTACATCAGCGCTGCGTGAAAAATGAGGGAGGAATTTCTTACCCGCTGAATCACGCCTTGGTGGGAAAAAAAACCCAAAAAAACGTGTTTGGTTGAGGCTGCAGAGGAAAACAAGTGTGACACGGACCTCACGGTGCTGCTTACTCACCGCCACGCACCGGTGATGCACTCCTCTCAGAGGGAAACATGAAACTGCTACGGGGCCAAGTTTCTATGCAGGAAGATTAAGCGTGGAGTATTATGTTGGCTCTCCTATTCATCCAAGGTTTCTAGTCTTTGTGTCCAACGCAGACCTACGTCTCAAGTGTTCCAGCATTCCTCAGGAGGAGCCAGACAATGACACCGAAATCCCGCAGCCAAAAGTTTCTGTGTTTTGCCTCCTAATTGAATCACTGTGGGTGTTGCCTTGTTTAGGTTTTCAGTTTGATTATCTGGAAAGCGGAGAAATGTTTTAATTTTGCTCATATTTTCCACCCGTGTTAACTGTGTAAAAATGCTTTTACATTTTCAGAAAACGGCTGAAATACATGATTTAAAAAAATGTATTGTAGCAAGAACACTTGCAGAAAGTCCCAGTGTTAAAGGGACAGAGGAGACAAAAGATCCTGCGGGAATATTTTTCATTTGAGAGCTTAAAAGCGTCAACTTCCATAGGAGGGGAGGCGGGGGTGGTGGTCCCACTAGATCCCACTAGATCCCAACTGCTTATTTATCTCTGCCAGCCTCCTGTTCCCCCCCCCCCCCCTCATGCGTGCAGGACGGGACAAAGAGGTCGGGAATGTTCAGCTCCTCGCTGAGGTTGCGCGACTCAGACAATGTGTGGGGGGGAAAAAAATAAGTTCTTTCATTACCTCTCATCCCTCCTTCCTTGCCCTTCCTCTTACTCACACGGACATAGAAAAAAAAAAAAAAAAAGTGCCTCCATGCACTTGGCAGAGCCGTGGGTGTTAAATTACCTGGGACCTGTGCCTCCCTCGGCATTCCACAGTAATTAGGAATATCTGCAGGGTCCACAGCAACCGTTCACACAAAGGTAGGAAACAAACAAAAAAAAAAAACAAGGACAAAGGGATGAAAAAGTAAAACCGTGTTTCTATTTCAAGAGCGCGATGTCACCCAAGTTGGATTTGCTGATGCTGAGGTTTTTTTTTCTTTTCTTTTCTTTTCTTTTCATAAAGCAAAAGTAGTAAAGCGGGTGTGTATTTCACTTCCACTCCCTGTTCCCTCATTCTTTAAAGTGGGGAAAAAAGTGTCCGATTGTGTCAGAACGCAGAGGATGGCTTAGAAGTGAAGTCATATGGGCCGTGCTGACATAAGGGGGAATTAGAAAGTGGTAGAGAGAGAGAGAGAGAGAGGGAGGGAGAGCGAGAGAGAGAGAGAGAGAGAGAAAAAAAAAAAAACAGGTCATGTGTCCACCAATCAACATGTGCCGGAGTGGCTCAGAGCACAAATGGAGTTGTGGCAGATGTTGTCTGAATAATGAGCGGGGGCGGGGCTTGAAAGGCTCTGCCAGTAGGGTGTCTGTCATTGCGAGGCAGCAATGAGAGAGAAAGGACAGGCTCTTTTTTTGTTTATCCAGGAGTACCAGCCCTTCGGAGACACCGGCGGCAGTTTTTTGTTTTTTTTCTCTCTCTCAGTGCGCAAGGCTGCCGGGATTTTTGTCCGTGGATGGATATGTTGCCCTGAAGGATTTCCTTGATCCCGCGTGGATGTTTTCCGGGAGGTTTTTCATGGAAAAGAAGGAGGCATTTTGTGCTGGAGTGAAGGAGATTAAAGTTTTTGGCAATACGCGGGCGAGAGCTCGGAGGGGATATTTTTAGCGCGATGGAGTGTTTTCATTGACTGGAAGTTTGTTCTGGTTGTAGTGGGAAGCCGCGTCTCAGTCTCTGCACTTTTGGGAATATTTCTTTGGAAAAGGATGATTTCAACTTTGTAGACATTTTTATTATTTAAAAATCTTTTCTCAAGCTTGAGACACAAAATTGTAACTAGGCATTTTATATTGAAAGACAGTTTACTCTTACATGTAGGTTTTCCATCGACGGGAGCTTGCACAGGGATTATTCTGCACTTTATTTCCGCTTGCTTGTTTTTTTTTTAGATGACTCGCTTTGCACTTAACCCGCAGACGCCTCAAAGGATTCCCCCTCCTTGTCTAAATCCGTCCCTTTGTCACGAGGAGTTGTGACAGCCGCCTTAGCATGGGCAAGCCGCTGAGCAAACCCGACTGCCTCAGACAAAACCCTTCCTGCTTGGGGAAGGCTGGGGAGGAGGAGGACCTGAACATTGACGACTGCTACGTGCCCCAGAGGTCCATCTATGACACCGTCCGCCTCAACGAGCAGATCGACTCCAGCTCCAAGGGCAGCCTGTCTTCCCGCCACCTGGCGGGCACCCTGCCTTACGCCCACCGCACGCTGGACCTCAGCGGCCTGTGCGGTAACGGCGCCCTGTCCGCCTCCAGCTCCTTCGAGCTCCGCGCCCGCAGCAAGCCCGCCGCCACGCTGGACGAGCGGGCGGCGGCGTTCGACGGGCTCCGCCGACTCAACGGCCACGCCGTCAGGGTCAGCGACACGGCGCTGCCCCGGTCCCGCCTCCAGGGCGGCGACAGGAAGGAGCAGCCGCACCACCGGCGTTCCTGGCGAACCTTCGCGCCGGCGACGGGGATGTTCGGCTCGGGCAGCGTGGAGCGGGCCGGCCTGGTGGACGGCCGCAGGGGGCTGAGCGTCACCAGCTCGCTGACCTCGGAGGACGACTCCGGCCTGTACAGCCCCACCGCGGACAGGGAGCGGCACGCCCAGAGAGCGAGCAGGCGGGCGGGCCGCGGCACCAGGAGCCTGTCGTCCTCCGAGGCCATGCACATGTCCGGGGAGCTGAGGACGGGCAGGTCGCTCAGCTCCGGCCAGGAGGACTTCCCCTTCTCCCCGGTGAGGGACGAGCGCTCCTTCTGCCGCAGCAGCAGTCTGGTCAGGGAGCCCCAGCGCACGCAGTCGGGTTCTCTGGATCTGAAGGCCATGGACGGCGCGAGGAACGGGGAGTACAAACACTCCATGGGGAGGCTCTCCGCGAGGTCCACTCAGAACGACTGGCGTTCCCGGACGTTGACGGACTACGACGAGCTGTCCACGGCCGAGCTGCAGGAGGACGCGTCGCGCCCTGGCAGCTGCGAGTTGGTCAGCGTGGTGGTGACGCAGCCGGAGACCTACGGGAAGTGTGTGACTCTGCCCGCGCCGACGCAGCAGCCGTACGCGGCGTGGCGAGGGGGGGCGCCGGAGTTCAGCATGGAGGAGCTGGAGGAGTTCCTGCGCTCGGTGGAGGCCTGCCTGCCGGAGAGCTTTGAGGCCTTCCAGCAGGCAGACCGTCGCGAGATAGAAGCCTTGCTGAATGCCATCACTGTCGGTCCCGAAACGGGTTATAACTCCCCGCAGGTGCCCTGAAATAATATTCTATACCTTTGCCCCTCGGTTCATCACATATCTGATGATGTGAAGAGTGAAACGAGTCGATGATTAGAAGTCTGTGTGTGATTGTGGGCAGTTTTGTTTGATTGTCTTGGGCGACTTTGACCGACTTGGTTGACAGTCGTGCATATCTATTAGGCTTTTGGGATTTTGTGGAAACTTGATTTTTGGCTGCTGACGCTCAAAAGTCTCCATGATCTATGCGTTGATATTGTCGTCCTAATTGTTCTAAGTTCTTCTCAGTAGACACTGAGATTGCTGCTGGTTTCCACTTGCAAGTGAAGTGACAGGGATTTTTTTAACTGCTTTTTCTTCCACTACTACTTTTATAGTGGCTAAACACCAACACGCACATCTTGACGGAAATACCCAATTAAAATGCGCATAGCCAGTGGATACTTAGGCTAACTTGCATTTTAACCTCCTTATGCCACTTCCTCTACGTCACTAATATGTTGTCCAGTGTTGCACACACACAGATTCCAGACTGCAGACACTGCATTGCATCTTGTAGACTTCTCACATAAGCACTCAAAATAATATCTAGTAAAGAAGTATGTTATTGGGAAGACGTATATCTCATATTACTTACAAAAACACATTTCCAACTTTAATTTGTTGTTTTATTTAATGTGTCGATAAGAAAATTGCATAGTTGTATGAATTTTGTTTGACTTATTTGCTCTGTTGTCTGTTTTCAGGCTTTCCAGAAAGAAGACATTGATCCGTTGCAGGTGCAGCTTCAAGACATCAACTCCCTCGGCCAGGGTCTGATCCAAACAGCAGCCAAAGGCGCCGACACCAAGAAGCTCGAGGACGACCTGGAGGAGGTCAACACAAAGTGGAACACCCTCAATAAGAAGGTTATTATTATTATTATTTTTGTTTTTAAAAAAACTCTCATCTTTCTTCTTCTGTGATTTCTTCTTTTGTGTGCAATCCTCCAATGAGTCACTGACGACGGCCGTGTGCATTGCAGATCGCAGAGCGCTCGGCCCAACTGCACGAAGCCCTGCTGCATTGTGGGAGGTTCCAGGACGCGCTGGAGTCGCTGCTCAGCTGGCTGACTGACACCGAGGAGCTGGTGGCCAATCAAAAACCACCGTCGGCAGAGTTTAAAGTGGTCAAGGCACAAATACAAGAGCAGAAAGTAAGTGTCGTTTTAGTACAAACACATGGCTGCAAGTGTAAAAACAGGGACGTAAAAAAAAACACACCAGCGGTTTTACACCAATTATTCCGCCTCATCACAAGAAAAACCCACATCTGTTTAGGACGCTGCCATTCATCTCGTGTAATTGACATCTATTGTTGAACTCGAGTGCGGTTCACAAAGCCCCGAGTTTTACGGACGCTTAATTTGTGCCTTTTAGATTTACTGTTTTTCATCTCCGAGCAACGCTCGTAGTGAGCGCGCGTCGAAGGCGCCCAATAACTTTTGCTCCTTTGTGTGGCTCTGACAGCTCTTGCAGAGACTGCTGGATGACCGGCGGCCGACGGTGGAGCTGATAAAAAAAGAGGGAGGGAAGGTCGCTGAACTGGCAGAGTCGGTGGATAAGGAGAAGGTGGCAAAAGAGATCCAATGCCTCGGGCAGAGGTGGGACGCCCTGCTGAAGAAGGCGGAAAACAGGTCCGTATAAACACCTGTAACCTGATATTTTGCCCATAATGTTTGAGTTACAAATATGATATGAGCCATAGAAAGTCAGAGCATGTTTAGTTCTTGTAAATTTGACCTCTGTACATCAGAAATGTGTCATAATCAAGGCTGTAAATCTCAAGTCCATGTCTTCTCTCCTGCAAGAAACAAGCGCCCAGCTAGCTTAGCTTAGCTCCCAAGGGCCCAGTATCCGTGCCAAACCAAACGACGTCACTCTAGCACTCTTGAACTGTGCAAAAAAACTACCCAGTCGGATGATTCTGCTTCCATTTTTATGTGTTCAGTCATCTCGGAGGCTTCTCTGTTTGGTTTCGAATAGCTTTATAAGCTATTAAAATAAACCTCCCGAAAATAAATCAGTCCACATTTCAATCCGTCTGCTTTCCATTCTATCGAGCAGCGGAGAAGTAGGACCCAGCCTTCACACTGCTGCTAACATTTTCCGATCAGACCTCGGTTTTCAGAAGCTCCTGCTCCGATTCAACTTTCCCTCCACGCTCCATCCAGGATTGCTCGTCCCTCCTAAATCCTGTGCCACTGTTTACATCAATGTGTCAGGCACAAGCAACTGGAGAGCATCCTGGTGGTCACTCAGCAGTTCCATGAAACCCTAGAGCCGCTGAGCGAGTGGCTCACGGCCACCGAGACGCACCTGGTCCACTCGGAACCCATCGGCACCGAGACGTCAAAGCTGGAAGAGCAGATCTCTCAGCACAAGGTAACAGCCATGTTTGTTTGTGGTTTTTTTCTTTCAGTTGGTTTTACTCCTGCACGTCCACCATTTAGCTTTTTAATTTACGTTCATCATTAATTTTCATTTTAAGTGTCCGTTATTCTTTTTCCATTGTTCTGTTCGTTTATGTTCTGTTTTCTTTACGTTTTTGTGTGTTTTCTGTTGGTGCCACTCGCACTTCCACACCCACCCCACCTCCTCCCCACCCCGCCGCCACGGTTCAGGCCTTAGAGGAGGAGATAATGAACCACAGCAAAGACCTGTTCCAGGCTGTCAGCCTGGGTCAGATGCTCAGGAGCGTGAGCTCGGTGGACGACAAGGAGTTCGTCCAGTCCAAGCTGGATGCCGTCCAGGCCGGTTACATCGAGCTGCAGGAGCGGTGCAGGAGGAAGGCCGAGATGTTGCAGCAAGCGCTGGCCAACGCCCAGCTGTTTGGCGAGGACGAGGTGGCCCTCATGAACTGGCTGAGCGAGGTGCACGCCAGGCTGAGCGAGGTGTCCGTGGAGGAGCACAAAATAGACGTTCTGGAAAAGCAGCTGACAGAGCAGCGGGTACACACACTCCTCCTCAGGCCGAGCACTTACGTTTCTCTTCATTTTTTCCCCCTTTAATTTGCCGCCATCACATTTCTGTTACTTTGAGTAATTTGTGTGTTGCCTGAAAGTGGAAAACCTGTCGCCACCTGCGCTGTGTGTCTCTGTAAGGCTCTGTTTTGCTCTTAGGCCCTGCAGGACGATATTGAGTTGAGGAAGAAGAATGTCGACCAAGCCATCGCTAACGGGATGGAGCTTCTGAAGCAAACGACAGGCATGTCTCACTTTTTATTTTATATATATATTTTTTTTTACAAAAAAAACCCTTTTGTACCTCTGATGGGCAACATGAGATTTCAAACTTTACTCAGCAAAAGTCTTTTCACATGGTTGGTATAGATGTTTGATTTAAACTAAAAAATTCTAAATAAAGCAAACTTAACTTACTTTCAGTACTCATCTGTGATCTGTAGTTCCTGGTGGGCCGTTTCATGTCTTTAATGACCGTAATAAGAACTATAAAAATGTTTAGAACCGTCTCCCTGTATTCCTGCCTTCCCGGCCGGGGCAGTGCCGGCACCTAGAAATGAACCTCCATAAGCTTGTTGTGTGTTCATAACCGGCTGCGCGCTATATAATTTGTCGTAATCTGTTATGACATGTGCAGACCAAAACATCGTTACATCTTCATTACTGGCAGAACTGCTGCTAGATGTCGCGGACATGATTACCAGTCCTGCGCGTTGAGCCGAGGCAGGCGGATCCCCCTCTGAATCTACTCATCTCCCTTCATTTGCAGGCGACGAGGTGATAGTTATCCAAGGCAAGTTGGACGGGATCAAAACAAAGTATGCTGAGATCAGCTCCATCAGCGACGGCGTCCTGAAGAAGCTGGAGCAGGTTTTGAGCCTCTCCAGGAAGCTCCAGCACACCCACGAGGAGCTGAGCGCCTGGCTGGAGGGCGCCGAGTCGGAGGTCCGGGCGTTCGCCGATCGGGAGCCGGTGGGCGAGCAGCTCCTGCGCGCACAAAGCAGACAGAGGGTAATTTCGTCCCCTTTTGAGAGACGTAAACACCAATAAGTTAAAGTGGCCCTGACGATCGACGAGCTGTTTCATCATCCCTAATTTCGGTGCTTTCTTTTGCGGCCTGTAATCTCGTCCAGGCCTTGTTGAAAGAGGCCAAGGAGCAGAAGCCCGCGGTGGACAAGCTGAACGAGTTGAGCGGCTCCCTCCTGGATCTGATCCCTTGGCACGCCCGCGAGGCTCTGGACAAGCTGGTGACGGAGGACGGCGAGCGTTACAAGGCCGTCTGCGACGGCGTCACGCAGCAGGTGGAGCGGATCGACGCCGACCTGCAGAGGTCGCAGAAGGTGAGCTCTGCCGTGCAGCGTCTGCGCCTTAACCTGAGTTTGCCAGTTTAAAAAAAAGCTAAACGGTTTCTGTCCGTTACCAGTTCGAAGAGGCTGCCGACTCCGAACTGGCTTGGCTGTGTGAAGCCGAGAGGAAACTGCTGTCGATGGGCGAGATCAGGCTGGAGCAGGAACAAACCACAGCCCAGCTCCAAGCACAGAAGGTTAGCCTGTCATATTGTGTATGTGTGTGTGTATACAGAGGCCACCATTTCAACAGAGTACAGTAAACACTGGGATCTCTTTTGAAAAAAATTCAAACTCACTCCACCGGTTTTCGCAGGTTTTCTCCATGGACATCATGAGGCACAAAGATGCTGTGGACGACATTGTGAAAACAGGGAAAGCTCTCATCAACAGCAAAAGTGCTGACGAGAAAGAAATCATTATGGTGATTTTTTTTTCTTCTTTTATCAATTTAGAATGCAGACTTAACAGGCTTTTAAGCATGAGTTAAAAAGTATTTTCTGGGGGGTGAATTTCAGGCCAGGACTCAGACGCTGCTGGACAGGTATGGCGTGGTCAGCCAGCTGAACTCGGAGCGCTGCCTGCAGCTGGAGCGCGCCCAGTCGCTGGCCGTTCAGTTCTGGGAGACCTACGAGGAGATGTGGCCGTGGCTCCAGGAGACGGTGGCCACCTTCGGCCAGCTGCCTCCGCCGGCCATCGAGTACGAGGCGCTCAGGCATCAGCAAGAGGAGCTCAGGGTGAGAATCAAAGCGGATGGATCTCTGACACCTGTGACGACGGCAGAACAAAAAAAACTAACGTGTCGCCTCCTCTGCAGCAAATGCGGGAGCTGATTGCCGAGCACAAGCCGCACATTGACAAGATGAACAAGACCGGACCCCAGTTGCTGGAGCTCAGCCCGGTGGAGGGGGAGCCGATCAGGGAGAAGTACACGGCGTCGGACCAGCGTTACGCCAAACTCAAGGCCGACGTCAAGCAGAGGGCAGCTACTCTGGATGAGGCCATCTCCAAGTCCACCCAGGTACAAAAAAAACACTCCTCTCCATTGTAGCGATATCATCTTATAAACACGCAAATCGTCTGTTTCATTGTCGACATTCCACCATTTATCTAAAACTAATCGGTGTAGTCAAAGCTTTCAAATGAAAAGATAAACGTCTCCCAGCTCTTTGCGTTCCCGCGCCTGATTCCTATTACGGAGGCGGATCCCTAAAACACATTTGAGCCGGGCTCACAATGTTCTCGCCGTCCAACAGTTCCACGATAAAATCGACCCCATGCTGGAGTCCTTGGAGCGAATCGCAGAGCGCCTGCGGCAGCCCCCATCCATCTCGGTGGAGGTGGAGAAGATCAAGGAGCAGCTGGCCGAGAACAAGTCGCTGTCGGTGGAGCTGGAGAAGCTGCAGCCCTCGTACGAGACCCTGAAGCAGCGGGGCGAGGAGATGATCGCTCGCTCCGAAGGGGCCGACAGGGACGTGTCTGCCAAAGGTACGCCGCGTGACGTCGAACCCGCCCCCTCTGTCTAATCGGATTGCAGATTCTCTCCCTGCGTTGTTTAATCAAATCCGGAGCGGAAGGGCTCGGCTAGTAATGGAGCCATGGCCTCTATTGCACGAGCGAGCCAAGCAAATTATTTGATAAAAAAAAATAAACGGGAGGTCATTTATTATGCACATTCGTCTTTACCAGTGTTGGAAAGATTACATTGCAAATGTAATTGGTTCCAATTACAAGTGACCCTACTGAATGCGTAATAGCAGTCTAGCTATTTACTTTACTTTATCAAAGTAATGTGAATCATTACATTTGATTAAATTTTGATTGCTTTTCTAAATGTTGGATAAACGTTCTTAACTGTTTAGACCTGACAGTGTTAAATGTCACAATAAAAAAAATAAAATTAAATAGCATAACAAGGTCAAACCCAAGTAACTCTTTTGACTGTGAGATCATCCTGAGATACAAAATCAGGGCAGCATCATCTACAATCTTCTAAATGAGCAAAATGTGTCCCATCTTTTTAACATTTGCCTGCTAAACCAACAATTTAACATTTAAGCAGCATTGAAAATGCAACCGTCTACATTTTTGCACATTTTTCAAATATAAGTCTATGCCTTGTGTGTGCTTTCACTTTTTGCTAATAACAATCTTGAAATAAAACTGTGGTCACTGCAGCTTAGCGTCAAGACAATGCCAGCTCAACATCTAACATGTACTGTGAAGTGACTGGTAGGACGCCGCAGTTCCGAACCTGACAGGAAAAATAATAATAAAATAGAATTATCAAGTATAAAACCCAACCTTTTATGTACAAATTGATAGACAATTAAAAGTAATAGTTGCGCTTTTTCACCCAGTAATGTAACTCATTGCAAATCTTCTCCTGCACTTTTTAAAAATTCCTCCCTGTTGCCGCTCTCTCTCCCTGAAGCTGTGCAAGACAAACTGGACCAGATGGTGTTCCTCTGGAGTGACATCCAGGCCTTACAGGAGGAGCGAGAGGCCAAGCTGCTGGACGTCATGGACCTGGCAGACAAGTTCTGGTGCGACCACTGCGCTCTCATCGCCACCATCAAAGACAGCCAGGACCTGCTGAGAGAGCTGGAGAAACCCGGGGTCGACCCGTCCGTCGTCAAGCAGCAGCAGGAGTTTGTGGAGGTGGGGCAGATTCAGAAGAGCCAAAATAAAATGAAATAAAAAATAAATCCAAAAACACTGTCGTCTTTGATTTAAACCTGGATTCTTTGTTGCGTCTTGCAGGGATTTAAAGAGGAGATTGATGGGCTGCAGGAGGAGCTCGATGCCGTTCAGAACCAGGGCGCAGAGCTCATGACTGCATGCGGCGAACCCGATAAACCCTTCATCAAGAAGAGTATTGATGAGGTAGCCTGTCTTCTCTGTCCTTTTACTCCTCAGTTGCAGGTTGTTTTTTTTTTTCAGCTTGTGACTCATTCGGAAAAAATATTTGCAACGTCCTCGTCCCGCCAGGTGAATTTGGCGTGGGAGAACCTGAACAAGAGCTGGAGAGAAAGAGTGGAGGGGCTGGAGGAAGCCATGCAGGCCGCCGTGCAGTTCCAGGACGGCATGCAGGTATTTGGAGATAATGTGAAGTGAATGACTGAGACGTGGCCGATGTCTGTTTCTTTGGTGGTGGACTTCTGAAAAATCTCATTGCACTTGGCCACATCTTATTTTTTATTTAATATATTTGGTAAATCCAGAGCTGTGCAAGCGTTGAAAAAGTTGAGCGAGTCTGTGAGGTTTGTGAGGCCCGTCAGAGGAAACCGCAGGTTGCCATGTTTTTTTTACTGCGCTTGATTGAAGTGATACAACATTTTTAAGAGAGCCCCGTTAAATTTGGAACAATAAACACCAGCTCCGGAACCAGGCTATGTTTGGCTGCATTTTGGCGTGTGCTGGGGCTCTTCTAGAAAAGGCAAAGTCGGCCGCATGGCTGCTCCACTTCCACCGACTTGTAAAAGGCCGCCTGCATTATGTTGATGCCGAGTGTGAAACCCGACTTCCTGCACGCTGAGCCGTGTCGCCTCCGAGTAACGCTGGTTCTCCCTCCTCGCAATGCAGGGCATGTTTGACTGGGTGGACATTCTGGAGGGCAAACTGGATTCCATGTCGCCCGTCGGCACGGACCTAGAAACTGTCAAGCAGCAGATTGTGGAGCTCAAGGTACAGTCTAAGGTTTTGTTTCTTTTGAAATGGTCATGTTAGAAGTGGCTCAGTAAATGACGTCTATGGCTTCGCTGAATGCCATAGAAGCTTCAACATGTTATACCAGCTGTTTCTTTGCATCAGCTGCCCCGGTTGGCCGCTTCTGCACTGGAGATAAAAGCTCCGGCTTCCAAGCGAAAACCCCTTTGTCTTTGCTGCACAATGAGTCAGCTCTGGTCCTGAATGGCCGCACCTCACCTGGACCAGTTGTATTGTCCTTTCTATTGATTGGGCGGCTACCCCGGTGTGTCTCTGTGCTCGCGTCTCCCAGGAGTTTAAAGGCGAGGCGTACCAGCTGCAGATAGAGATGGAGCGCCTCAACCACCAGGCGGGACTCCTGCTGAAGAAGGTGACGGAGGAGGCCGACCGCTGCGCCATCCAGGAGCCCATGTCGGAGCTGAAGATGCTCTGGAACAACCTGGACGAAAAAATCATCGGTAGACAGGTCAGAAAAGGGAATAAAACATATAGATTGAGTGTATAATATAATACAAAAGACTTTGTTGTTTGGTGTTTCTAGATGGTTCAAGATTTCACCAGAATTGAGAAAAGTTCATTTGTTTCTTTGGTTTTCAACTCTTTGAAGTGCAACCACATACGTTTGAGTTGTTTGTTACACCTCTGAGACTGTAGTCTAACCCCTCTACACTCTTATGAGGCCCCACAAAGCACTAGCTACAGTTGAGCCTTTTTGCCGGAGCCTGCAAATGAGAATACATTTGATTTTGCTTGGTTTTTCTAACGATGCAAGACCACCAGAAACCAAGCTAAATGAAAAATAAAGAGCTAGAAAATGGTATGATATGGCACATTTAAATATCACAATTTAAACACTCAGACTTCTACACATAAAAAACGTCTTTGCCGTCAGACATTTGTTTGACTGCAGTGACGCACATCTCCATGTGGCATAAACAGCACGTTATCACTCTGGCCTCTGGTCCAGCGCAAAGGCTGTCACCCTCACCATCTCAATATCTAATGGATTTAATCTGTCATTAATCCAGCACAAACTGGAGCGCGGCCTTCTGGCTCTGGGCCAGTTCCAGCACGCACTGGACGAGCTGCTGGCCTGGATGAGCCACACGGAGGAGCTGCTCGGCGAGCAGAAGAAGGCCGGCGGAGACCCCAAGGCCATCGAGATCGAGCTCGCCAAGCATCACGTGAGACCAGCAGGAGATCTGCGAGGAGGCGGCTTCTCCGTTACTGCTTTTTTTGTGCTAATACCTTGCATTGGTTTCGCCTGAATTGCAACTTCAGGTTCTCCAGAATGACGTTTTGGCTCACGAGGCGACGGTGGAGACGGTCAACAAGGCCGGGAACGACCTGGTGGAGTCCAGCGCTGGCGAGGAGGCTTCCAACCTGCAGGGCAAACTGGAGAACCTGAACCAGCGGTGGAAGACCATCCTGGAGAAGACGGCAAAGAGGAAGCAGAAGCTGGAGAGCGCTCTGCTCCAGGTCTCTCCTCCTCCCAGTCAAATAATAATTGTTGCTTATTTTTATGGGGCAGGACTGATTTGATTAAACTAAAAAGAGTGCAGTTGATTTTTAAACAGTTGTCGCAAAAAAAATGACTAAATGAATCCAAAAGCTGGAGCTCAGCGCCGCTCCGAGGTCCTCCGCCCCTGAGCCGCGGGGTCGCTAACAATGAGTGACTCGGGTCGCATTGTGTTGCAGGCACAAGGTTTCCATGGCGAGATAGAAGATATGCAGCAGTGGCTGAAAGACACAGATCGTCAGCTGTTGGCATCAAAGGCCGTGGGAGGCTTACCAGACACGGCGCGGGAGCAGCTTAACGCCCATCTGGTATGTGTGTGTTGTGACAATATGAAAGGCCCCGGCATGCAGATGGCTGGCTTTACGCAGAAGTCCTCCCTATGTTTTAGCCCAAGTGTGAAAAATTAAATGACACTGCAAAATGCACCGTACACAACCCCACCAGCCCGAGTCAGCGGCACAAAAACTCTTTGAAAGTGTTTCTAATTGATTCAAGCATGTTGGCCTGTAATGAATCCCGCAGTGTTTCCCTTCTTGTGTTTCACCCCCTCCCTCTGCTTTAATAGAGATACCAGTGAAAGTCTGGCAACAAGGGTTTTCTTGTTATGAGGGATGGTCCCTAAGATGCTGTGGTGGGTCAGGCATTTCACGCCTCGGCCTTCAGTGACGCCGTACTTAATCCCATCTAAATTAATACACCTTGTAATACCACTAGGGCACCACTTGAGAATCCATTCAGAATCTCATTTACACTTAACATCACCCTAAAGTAGGGCAGTTGAGCAACACTTCAGAGCATTTAAAATCAATGAGCTGGCATTCAGACTTAAGGGTAGGAAACAAAGATTGTGGATGTTATCAAAACTTACAAAATAAAAGGCAATTTTAAGAGAGTAGCCAACAATGTTTTAATTAAGTCCAGCAAAAGTATGCTAAATTTGTACACTACAACAATGTGAGCAGTACAATCAAGTGGATATAACACAACATAAACAGAGCAGACTATGAATGATAATTGAATTTACATATGTACCAAAAAAAAAAGCTTTTGGTCAACACTGACGGCCCACCACTGTTAAAATGAAGGCAAGGCAAGGCAAGGCAAGGCAAGGCAAGTTTATTTGTATAGCACATTTTCAGACACAAGATAATTCAAAATGCTTGTACAGAAACAGGAACAAGAAGGCAAAACATACAACACAACACAGGCAGTAAAAGCAATTAGTAAAACAGAAATAAAAGGCAAAGTTATTAAATAGTAATCACAGAATCATGATAAACAGAAATTAAAAACAAAGTTATTAAAATAGTAATAAAACAAGAAAAAACATCATACAGTGTAAGACAAATTTGATTTGATAAAAGTCAGTTTTAAAAAGTCTTTAGCCTTGATTTAAAAGTCAAGGCTAAAGACTTTTGAAGGGAGTGTTGAGTGTTGCAGACTTTTATAGACTCAAGTCATTTCCAACTATTCTTTTAACCCGCTCCCAACATGAAGCACCTTCCCTCCCTGACTCAGCGTCAACATTACAAACTCGCGCTCCAGCTTGAGCAGCACCGTGACCTGCTTCCTCTAACGAGAGCGTCGCTGCTGCTCCTTGCAGGAGCTGTGTTCAGTCTTGGAGGCCAAGGAGGAGCTCTACCAGGAGCTGCTGAACAAGGGCCAGCAGCTCCTCACCGTGATGCCCGAGGGCCCCGACAGCAACACGGAGCAGGACCTGGCCAACCTGAAGGACAAGTGGGAATCGGTGCGGGGGAAGTCGGCTGAGAGAAAGGTATGCGAGCGAGGACGGTGGTGTTTCTGTGATTCGAGAGCCAGAGAGTGCCAGAGAGAGAGAGACTGCTAACACACACTTTGAGCCATGACTCTGCACTTGTAAGCCTCTAATCCCCAAGTGCTGATAATGAAGGGTGTAGGGTCACAGCGCTGGCAGGGACGCACAGGATGTGGCCGTGCAGTAGATCATAGCAGGAGAGTGAACGTCTGCTTCAGCTAGCGGAGCTAAAAGACCGACTCAGTGAGCCAAAATAAAGACTCCTCACTCTCTGGTGTCATTTTGGGGAATTTTGATCCTTCACAAATTTGTGGCAGCGTATATATAAACAGCACAATTTTTCTTGGTTATTTATTTTAAGCACCGGAGCATAGATCCCTCTTCCAGGTTATCTAGTTTTATTATCAAATTTATTTTATGTCCCTTTTCTAACTTGATTTGTGTTTCTTCATAGTACATCAAACTGTACCGCAGGCCTGAGCTCTGCCGAGCTCTGCTGCACTGGTGACTCCCAGCCTGCTCCTGTGTAACAGCAGAAACGTGTGTTTTTATAATGAAGCTGCGTCGTTCACCGCAGCCCCGTCGTTCACTCTCGGAGAAACACATTGACGAGCCGTCCAGCTCCTCGGGGGTTTGCAATGCCTCTTTGAAAATGAGACGGGGCTCAGTAGTCATGTAACGAGACCACGTCGCAGGCTGGGAAAAAAAAAAAAAAAAAATTCAGCGGTGGATGTTTGACTCATTCGATTAAAAGCTCGTTACTGGCTCCCCGCAGTCAGCCTCTCCAGAGATGTGAACTTCCTCGCTGTAAACAGAGGTCGCGTCTGGCACGGCTGATGTCACCTTCCATCTTTATCCAGTGTTGTGGCAACCGTTTGCTTTGTTTTTTTTTTTCCTGATTTTTTTTTTTTCCCCGAACGCCCACTGATGGTTTTCTCCTCGGCGTCCGTCTCGCAGGTCAAGCTGGAGGAGGCACTGACGCAGGCCACCGATTTCCACAACTCGCTGCAGGACTTCATCAACTGGCTGACCCAGGCTGAGCAGACGCTCAACATGGTCTCCCCCGCCTCCCTCATCCTGGAGACCATCATGTTTCAGATCGATGAGCACAAGGTGACGAAGCACCGCTGACGGATGACTTCCTGTTCGACCTGTGTGATTGTTTTGCAAGCTGCTGCCGTGGTGGTGGTCGGCCGGGATGCTGGGAAAATATCCACATCCTGCTGAAAATGTTTTGCTTGTTGTTGTCTCAGTCACTCGTTAGCAGCACTAGCTTTTGCCCTCATTGTTTTAACTCCTGATTCCGCTCGTCCTCACCCAGGTGTTTGTGACGGAGGTGAACTCTCACAGGGACCACATCATCGAGCTGGACAAGACGGGGACGCACCTGAAGTATTTCAGCCAGAAGCAGGACGTGGTGCTGATCAAGAACCTGCTGCTCAGCGTGCAGGGCCGCTGGGAGAAGCTGGTGCAGCGCTCAGTGGAGCGCGGGCGGCAGTTGGACGATGCCAGGAAGAGAGCCAAGCAGGTGCGGCTCTGGTTTTGTTTTGTAATATCTGTTAGAAAAGGTTTCTGCTGCGGAGTTAAAACCGGAAAACAAGGAAACATAAAGTCCTTTTTGTCGCATTGTCAGACTTTTTTCCTCTTCCTTACAACCCGAGTACGTATCGGCTTTCGCTCTGCCGTTGGACTGCTGGTCACTGCGCTTGTTTCTTGTCACTCGTCAGTTCCACGAGTCTTGGAATAAACTCATGGAGTGGTTGGACGAATCCGAGAGGAACCTGGACTCAGAAGTGGAAATTGCTAACGAGCCGGATAAAATCAAGACTCAGCTGACGCAGCACAAGGTGATTAAAACTTTATTTCCACAATATCATGTTCCTCTCGTTAAATCATTCCCATTTTTCTTAGTATGCTTTATTTGTTTATCAGATTGTAAGACAACATCAAGTTTTGTTCAGTTAGACGGCAGGAATGTCATGGTTGATTATGAATGAAAACTGCTTTGTTTGAATTTACTGCACAATACAGTTGTGTTTATACTTTTTACTTTTTCTTTTTTTTTTTTTTTTTTTTAAATACCCCTCTCTTCCCTTTGTTGTTTTGCAATATTTTTGGGGATGCTGTTCTAATCCTAACCATAATCCCTGGATGAACCATTAGGGGGTGACCTTGCTTTAGGATGCTGTACCTCTAATCTCAGTGTGTCGCTGCTGTTGTTGAATTTGGACACTGTTTCTTGGTTGACCCTCATTCTGCTTGTCATGAAAAGAAGAAGAAGAGCTCAATGTGTTGACATCTTGTGATTGACAGGAGTTCCAAAAGGCTCTGGGCAGCAAGCACTCGGTGTACGACACCACCAGTCGGACGGGGCGGGCGCTGAAAGACAAGACCAGCCTCCAGGACGACAAGCAGAAGCTGGACGACATGCTGAGCGAGCTGAGGGACAGATGGGACACTGTGTGCGGCAAGTCGGTCGAGAGGTAAGTGGGGAGCCACCCCCATCACCCCCAATCCCCAGCCGGCCGCCATCGATTGATTCCTTCGCTCCCGTGCAGGCAAAACAAGCTGGAGGAGGCGCTGTTGTTCTCCGGACAGTTCACGGACGCCCTGCAGGCTCTGATCGACTGGCTTTACAGAGTGGAGCCTCAGCTGGCCGAGGACCAGCCTGTGCACGGAGACATAGACCTGGTCCTCAACCTCATAGACAGCCACAAGGTAAGAAAAACAACATAAAAACATTGCAGCCAATGAGGTGATGGTGATCTGCTTTAGTGGAAAGTAAGATAAAGCACTTTTTCTTACTTTCCTTTCTCTCTTATTGTCTGTCACCACAAGTTTTTGCTTCGGCAAAACTGTCTTGAAACAAATCTATCTACTATATATGTTGTTGATAACTATTTTTTATTCTTACTGCACTAACTCATCTTAAAATTTTGCTTCAAGTACACAATCACTCTGAGTTGACGCTGTTTCCCCCACGGCCGCAGGTTTTCCAGAAGGAGTTGGGCAAGCGAACGGTGAGCGTCCAGGCGCTCAAGCGCTCGGCGCGGGAGCTGACCGATAGCAGCCACGACGACTCGACGTGGGTCAAGGTGCAGATGCAGGAGCTGAGCACCCGCTGGGAGACCGTGTGCAACCTGTCCGTGTCCAAGCAGACGCGCCTGGAGCAGGCCCTGTCTCAGGTACTGCCCCTCCCCCATCCTCTCACCCTATCATTGCGAGGCGGCAGAGCGACGCCGACTGATGGTCTGTGCCCTCTTGCCCGCAGGCGGAGGAGTTCCACTCCACCGTCCACATCCTGCTGGAGTGGCTGGCGGAGGCCGAGCAGAGTCTGCGTTTCCACGGCAGCCTGCCCGACGACGAGGAGGCTCTTCAGACGCTTATTGAGCAGCACAAGGTGAGAAAGGCAAACATTTGTCATCCTGACAGCAGCGACCACAGATTTATTATTTTCAGCTGAAGCTTCGTCGGGTCTGTTTTCACGCTCTTTGATGAGTTTAGGCAAAATGTCACACCGTCGATGTTAAAACTAATTTCCTCTTTTTCCCATCGGCCTCCTTTCAACATTGAAATAAACTTTTGGGAAAAGAATGCCTCGTTTTCAAGTTTCCTTTATTATTTGTATTTTTTTTTTTTTTCCAAACCTCAAATCTTTTTCCGTTGTGGCTTTTTCAAGGAGTTCATGAAGAAACTGGAGGAGAAGCGAGGGGCTCTGAATAAAGCCATCAGCATGGGCGAAGATATCCTGACCAACAGCCATCCAGACTCCATCACCACCGTCAAACACTGGAACACCATCATTAAAGCCCGCTTTGAGGAGGTCAGTTCACAGCGTGACTGTTGCCGTGACCGCAGGTATCGATTAATAACCCGGTGTCTAATCCTCCAACTGCAGCGGCTGAGTCACTTTAGCAAAGCGTGCATATAAAAAAAAGAAAAGAAAAACTGAAGCTGTTTTACACAGACAGTGTGCCACTGATGTGTTCACAGGTGCAGGCCTGGGCCAGGCAGCACCAGCAGCGGCTGGCGGGGGCGCTCACTGAGCTGCTGAGCACCCAGGAGCTGCTGGAGAACCTGCTGAAGTGGCTCCAGTGGGCCGAGAGCAACCTGGATGACAAGGACAAGGAGGTGCTGCCGCAGGAGATCGACGAGGTCAAAGGCCTCATCGCCGAGCACCAGGCAAGCCAAGCAGCTGTAGCGATGGGACCATCTCAGATATTCAGCTGTCATTCTGGATTAATAGCCAATAATCCAACAGCAGGTTTAGGTTTGCAGTCTTCTGCTTAAAACCAACGCTTCCTTCCAGACTGAGAAGTATTAGTGTCCTTTGTGACATCACAAAGAGATCTAAAAAGTGACACAAGCAATTGAAGTGAAGGATGGGCTTGTATCATTTGTCAGATGAGTTCAGCAACGGGTTACAAACATCGGCTGCGTTCAGACTGTCAGCCAAAATCCAATTTTTAGCCCATCCAGATTGAAACTGCACGGCTCCTTTGTAGTCTGAACAGTCACAAATCGCATAAAATCCGATTTTTGCATAACAGATTGAAACCACCTTCGGGAGATAGTTTCAAATTGCATTTGTCTCAGTGTCAGACATGTATCTCAACAACTCGATTTAGTTTTTGCTGCTGTTGCAATGATACGACATCATACACAAAACGCGCTGGACGACGCCTCCTCTCCTTCGTCGTTGCTACAGCAACCTGTCAGAGTAATGGGGCCCAGTCTGAACAGAGCCAGGTCCCATTTGGACACCTGCGGATTTGAGGAGGAATCTGATTTGAATCAGATTTGCCTGCAGTCTGAACGCCATATTGTCGTTGTTAGCGAGTTAAATTTCATATCATCTTTGGTCGCCGCTGCCGGACGGGTCTGCAGTGCACGATCCAAAATACTGAAAGTCCTCCTTGTCCCGTGTCGCCACAGGCGTTCATGGAGGAAATGACCAGGAAGCAGCCCGATGTCGACAAGATCACCAAGACGCACAAGCGCAAGGCCGCCGTGGAATCCCAGAGCCACTCTCAGATCCCAGTGCTGGGCAAAGGAAGACACGGAAGTACGTGTTTTCCACACAGAGGGCCCCCTCGGCCGGGGCATGACCCCAGCCATCTGGCCCGCTCGCTGAGTCACATCCTCCTCGCTGCTCTGCTGCTGCACCTGGAGTGATGTCACCCCAGTGCCATTCTGCCGGCCGGGACGATGAAAGCGTTTGTCTCTCGCCCCGCAGGAAAGCGTTCCCCCACGCAGACCATGTACGCGGCGGCGACCCAGGCCCCCATCGAGACCAAGAACCCCCGGGTCAACCTGCTGGTGACCAAGTGGCAGCACGTGTGGCTGCTGGCTTTGGACAGGAGGAGGAAGCTCAACGACGCCCTCGACAGGCTGGAAGAGGTCGCAACAACGCAGAAACGCTTCTCATCAGCATCAGTGCGCCTGTGCGTCTAGAGTTGCTCATGGCCTTTTTTTTTTCTTCTTTTTTTCCCCTCGTTGCAGTTGAAAGAATTTGCCAACTTCGACTTCGACGTGTGGAGGAAGCGCTACATGCGCTGGATGAACCACAAGAAGTCCCGCGTCATGGACTTCTTCCGCCGCATTGACAAGGACCAAGACGGCAAAGTGACCCGGCAGGAGTTCATCGAAGGAATCCTCTCCTCCAGTGAGCGCCTGGCTCTCACATCTAAGCAGCAACCCCACCCAGAAACACTTCATTTCTGAACACAACTGTGCCGTTT
The DNA here is from genome assembly GCF_046127955.1 of Nelusetta ayraudi. NCBI lineage: Eukaryota > Metazoa > Chordata > Actinopteri > Tetraodontiformes > Monacanthidae > Nelusetta > Nelusetta ayraudi. Next base: position 2,560,458 of record NW_027466058.1, on the reverse strand, counting down.
AACAGAATTCCCCACCAGCCGACTGGAGATGAGCGCCGTGGCGGACATATTCGACCGGGACGGCGACGGCTACATCGACTACTACGAGTTTGTGGCTGCGCTTCATCCCAACAAGGACGCCTACAAACCGCTCACAGACGCTGATAAAATTGAAGATGAGGTAAAGCATCAAACTAGGAATGCATGAATAGAATAACATGTCTGCAAGAGCGATGAGGTGACATACACTGTTTATTTTCAGGTGACGCGTCAAGTAGCAAAGTGCAAATGTCCAAAACGATTCCAAGTGGAGCAAATTGGTGCCAACAAATACCGGGTGAGCACTTTGTTAGCACAGACAATGTTAATAGTTGTTTTTTCCCCAGTAAACACAGTGCAAATGATTCCAAAAACATAACAAAGGCTTGATTTCATGTGAGAAACCCTCGGGGAGGTAGGTGTGTCAGTGTGATTGCATCAACTCTAACCTTCTCTGCTTTCATTGTTCTTTACATCACCAGTTCTACCTTGGAAACCAGGTACATATGGAAGTTCTACTCTGTTTATAACCTTTTTTGTTTTGTGGCATACAAAAGCTTTTATCATTTTACCATGCTGGCTGTCCTTTTAACACACTCTGTCCAGACTTCTGGCTGATGAAACTCAGAAGCAGAAATTATCAGACATGAAAAATCTGGTAAAAAAAAATGTTAGATTTTTTTTTAAGCATTTCTTTGTCAATTTAGTTTTGTTAACCAATGACAAAAGGAGGAAATTTACAGATTCCTCTGCTTTTGAGTTTCAGAAAATCCCTTTTTCTTTTAAAGCGATGGTGTCATTTCAGCCCATAGCTCCTATTGGTCCGCAGACATAATTGCATCTGCTGGGCAGTCTGGATGATAATGCTTTCTGTGTGCTTCCATTATGGTGCTTCAGTATCTTGGGAGTGAATTACTTCAATACTGGCTGGCATTTGTTTTGTGTAACTGACAATAATAGACTTTCTGAATTGGTTTATTCTGATGATGTTAATTGCCCTTTTAAAAAAAAAAATCTGTTTGAGTTAACATGTTTTGACCTGTTGCATGCTGCAGTTTATATGCCTCATATGCTTCCTTCAGCTTTGTTAAGGTTAATGATGGGACATGCCAGTATGAGGGTACAGGGGCATCAGTGTTGGTATACAGTGTGAAGTAGTTTTGTCTTTGTCACAACAATTGAATTGAAATAATTCTTTTGACAGTTCGGTCTGGTTCACTGCTTACATGACTCCTTAATCGGCGATGAGACAATAGCAAACAGGGACAGTCAAAATCTTACCCCCCACCTACACGTTGCAGTTTTGGAAAGCTGTATTCTGGTAAATGGTTATTCTTAAGATGTGTCTTGTGCCTCTTTTTTCCTCCAGATCATCATCACCTTTAATGTATTTTTGATCACTTAAATCACCAGTGGCATTGAAACCATTCAGTTAATCATTTGGAGTGCGGGATTGTTAATGTTTCGGCGAGACTCATAGATAAGAGACGAAACAGCGGGCACTTCAGCGGAGGCTCATCTTGTTTGGTCATGTCTGCGTGTCACACTGTGGTGGATTAGACAGAGCTGATTGGACCCATCCCTCATGTGTCATCGAAGCCGATAGCTGCATTCGGATCCGCATCAAGTGTCAATGCATCCTCCTCCTCTTCTGCTACTTGGAGTTGTAGCTGTAGAAAGTGCAACACAGTGTCAGATTGTGGGAAAGATCGCTGTTTGTCCGCTCGATCATGGTGTGAGACTATTTGTCCTCGACAGAAAGCATGCGGTTGTGATCGTCCCGTGTGATCTCTCTGTGTGTGTGTCGTCGTCGTCGTCGTGCTAACGCTCGCCGTCACATCCAACTGGTCCGACTTCACTTCTCCCATCAGCTCGGAGACGCCGTTCGCTTCCGCTAACATGCTAACACGCTGGGCACTCCTTTGGATGCGAAGGGTTGATGGGAGAGTAAAATGAATGCACACTACTGCCGCCCAGTGGTGCTTTCAGGTTATTTCTTAGGTTACTTTCAATTAGTAGAAATGTCAGGAGAAACTTGTCATCAGAAGCTCAGACATTTGAATCCACACTGTGCTTCAAAAATATATTTATGTTTTGTTTTGTTTTGTTTTTTAAATATAGATGTCTCCCCATTTAAATCTGTAGATTTAATAAAAGTGTTGTTTGAACTGCAAACCAAGTAGTTTAATGTTTTTAATTGTAGGAATTACAATATTCAAGTTTTTCCATGAACAAAACTTTTTTAAACAAATTTTACTAGTACAAGTACTTTATGTATAGAAACTGGGCATAAAAAAAACTAAACAGTGGTGTGTCAAACACTAGAAAAGAGGGTCAACCACATCCAACACTCACTCTCACCAGTTGGATTGACTGTCGTGTGATTTGTGTGTCTTAAAATTTTGTGTCATGATCCATGTGTAAATCTGTGCAACATGAAACGGAAATCATTCCTATTCAGACCAAATAATTTCTATTACATCGATTCATTCTTTTTGCATGATTGTCTATCTCTATATATACACATTTGTTTAATTCAACAGACAAACTGATTGGAATACATTTGATTATTCAGACCATTTTGATTTCCATTGTTGCACAGCTGCCACCGGCCTCTCGTGCAAAGCTTTACTCACACTTTCCCTGTGTCTTCCTCCCTCCTCCGCAGTTCGGAGACTCTCAGCAGCTTCGGCTGGTGCGGATTTTGCGCAGCACCGTGATGGTGCGGGTGGGCGGAGGCTGGATGGCGCTGGATGAGTTTCTGGTGAAGAATGACCCCTGCCGAGGTGAGTTCAGCAAGTCGGCCAAAAGAAACGCTGCACTCAGCACCTGGCTTTTAAATTTAGAAATATTTCTTTATTATTATCTAAAAGCTTATTGGGTAAGGTGCAGATCGGTGTGATTTTTTAGTTTCGATCCATTTTTGACTGCTGATAGTGAGTATGTGCCTTTACACCAGTGTGTATAGGTATCTTTATTCTAAAGTTGTCAATGGATGGTATGATTTTCATGGTTGAATTTATACCTTTGAACATTTAAACCCACAATCCAAGTTGACGTAGGTCAGTTCAGTAAGTATCAAGACTCTACCATCAATCAGGATGTGGATCATCTTTTTTTTTTTCCTTCTGTTTTTAGACCAAATTCTGTTAAAAAAAAAAAAAAAAAAAAAAAAAATCCTTTTTGGATTTTATTTGATAAATGTGTTAAACTTGCTACATTTGTATTGACAAAAGATATGGGGCATTTAATTGTCAAAATTAGGTTAATTAGTTGGTCACTATCCTAAAATCATGAATCATTTTTAAATTTTTAAAGTCTTTTTTTTTTTTTTTAATATTTGGTTACCAGCCAACTGCAATAAACATTACCTTTAGTTTTTAATGAAGCAAAAGCTCAATGTGCCCTACTTGTTTCTTTCATCCTCTGTATTAACTATCAATTTCCTTTTCTTCCTCCCCCCCTTTGCTAAACTTCCCTCCTGCTGAAAACGGTTTCGCTCCTTCTAGTCCATCACCACGGCAGCAAAATGTTGCGCTCGGAATCAAACTCTTCGATTACTCAGTCTCCCATAGGTTGGCAAATCTCAAACTTTCTCACCATGCTCCATGAACCCACCTGTGGTATGTGTGTCTGCACATCCGAGCGTGTGTCGCTTGCGTTGGTGTGTGTGCGCCACTGACTGCGCCGCCTGGGTGTGTGTGCGTGCGCGCTCATCGTGAATGAGTCAACGTCTCACGTCAGTCACGGTCACCTAGCGACAGCTGCTTTCCATGCATGCGTCTCGTGTGTGTGTGTGTGTGTGTGATTTTTTTTTTCGTGAGTCACACCACCTCCTGTGGGTTTTCTCTCAAGAACTGTCATGGCCCTCGAGGGCCAGATTAGCAGCTTTTATTTTGCTTTCTCAGCATGAAAGAGAGCTTATTTTGCAGTGGTTTCCAGATTTGCTGGACTATCAAACAAGTAATAGAAAAAAAACAAACAGTTGAAGAGTTGGGGAGATGAACACCTGATAAAGTCTAGCATCATCCATGAGCAGTGTACTGAGGATTATTTTGCAAATGTAATTGATTGCAATTACAAGTAGTACTCAAAGCAGAGAGAGGTAACTCAACTGGCAGGCGAGTGGTAGGGGGCGCTGCAATTCCGAACTTGACAAAAGATGCATGTTAACCAGTTTGTTTGTGTGAACAACAGGCACGGGGTCCGTCTGGTTTGGTCCATTTCATGAAGTCTTGCTGTGCAATTATTTTTAATTTGCTTAATATAGTATGAGAGTATTTCAGATTGGTTGTGAGATTCGTACAGTACAAAACCGTGAGTTTATCCTGCAGCTGCGTATCCAATAGCTGCTCTGGTAGTTTGTTTAATTTTCATTTGCAGGCCGAGTTCATTTATTGATTTATTTATTTTGCATAGATATCCTTTATTTTTTCTTTATCTGACCATGATTTCATCATGTCAGTCTCACTGCTACTTTTTCCACATTACTCATGTAGAAAGTCCTGGAACTAGCTGGGGAATGTGATGCTATTTACAGATAAAATAGACACAGTATCACCGTTGAACCCACTGCTTCTAAATTGTCAAAATCAAATTTTGGACATTTCTGGATAGTACGCAATTTAAAATGAAAATTAGGTTAGCTATGGAATCATAAAATGACTATTTCCTCCCTCTAAGCACCACGTTCTGTCACAGTTTCCAGGATTTGTTTGAAGGAAAATGTGACTTTGAAATCCAGACCAAATGTGAGAAACAACGTCAGTTCTGAGAAATCCTTACCTTCTTATTAATAACACTGACCTGGTGTGCTGCTCCTCAGCTAAAGGCAGGACCAACATGGAACTGCGGGAGAAGTTCATCCTCCCGGAGGGAACCACTCAGGTGATGGCCAGCTTCCGCTACCGAGGTCGGAGGTCGCGGCCCTCGTCCAGAGGAGCCTCCCCCAACAGGTCCACCTCCAGTCAGAGCTGCCTGGTTCATCCTGCCACCACCACCACGGCCAAGGTGAGCTGCTCCTCTCGCCCGCCCATCGCTCGGCCGTTTCACGCCCATTTTGTCTCCCACAGTTCAACTCTACACTGTTTGATTACATCCTTTTTTTTTTTTTTCTTTACATCTAGTGATTCTCCTAAGTTGCCATTTGTGAATCCATGTCTGTTTTGGTTTTTTGCTTTTCTTTTGCCTTTTTATCATGACTTGCCATTGTTCCTCAGAATCAACAACACATTACCCGAAATTATGATAAGCCCTGGCTTGCAAACAGCAAACCCTCCACCCCTCTTAAATCATCAGACTCCTTCGGGAGCCAAGGTTCATCCTCAGAGGTATCGTCGTTTGCAGAATAAGACGTGGGATGTTTTTACATTTGGGACCCAAGTGAAACTCAAAACTCAGTTACCAAAACGTGTTGAACACGTACAACAGTCTAGAGTGGGACTGTTTTCCATGTCTCTGATTCACAGTTAATGGAAGAATTTATTCAATAATTTAATATTTCATTTTGGCAAAACAGTTTGCTTTGTTTGACGTTTCATTTGGGTCTTAAAGCTTCTCTTTGAGTACTAATGGGCTGAATATTGGACTTTTCCGGCTTCTCACTCGTCTCATGCCACTCCATTTCACACATGCATGCATGATCGTTTGAATATTAACCACATGCTTCTTTTTTTTTTAAAGTTCAAAGACTAACAGCATTTCAGTCGCACTCTGCCGCTAACTGGTTTTCAAGCGCCACAATAGGTCAGTGAGTGAGTGAGGAGGGTAAAGTGGAGGTGTGTGTCTTGCAGGGCACGCCGGTTCAAGGCAGCAAGCTGCGTCTTCCTGGGTATTTATCGGGCAAAGGTTTCCAGTCCGGTGAAGAGGGAACCTTGATCAGCGCCGCTGTCCTCAAAGCTCGAACACAAACTTTTGGCGGTGAGTGAGGAGCAACATCTGGAGCACTTCCTATCTGAACATAGGCTGCATTTGTGTCTCCAAAGAGATTTGCAGCTTCTTTAGCTGTGAATTAGCCCTTGTTGAAGAGTGGCTGGAAATACATGTTACAATAAACAGTTCCAGCTACAAGGCCTTTTTCAAACTTAATCCTTCATTCTGATACAAAAGTAAAAAACTTAGAAAAACAAAATATTAGCACTTAATATAGTTGCAGGACAACATTTCTACAGACACCTGTATTTCTTCTTATGACGACTTTTAACTCTATCTCTATCAATGTATTGTACTCCCTACATTTGTACACAAATATTTGTACTTTCTACGCCTTACATTAGAGAAAGCATGCTCATTACTCTTGTGTTTAAAAGATACAAATTCTCCTCAAAGTAATTCACTTAATATTTATTATTATTATAACAGTTACTGCTTGAAGTGGAGCTAGTTGAATTATGCTGCGGCGTAGTTCAATGCAAAAGTTGATGATATTTTAAAGGGGCCGTTATTTTAGAGTACCTTGGCTTTAGGGTCACCGTTCAGTCAGTTTTCAGTACAGGAAAAAAAAGGTAAGAATGAAGAAAATAACATTTGTTATTATTAAAAGTGTAAACATCTAATTACGGCTCACTGGTCAAAACTATCACTGATTTCTGTTTGGTTATGCTGCAGTTGAAAAAGAAACAAAAAAACTCTATAGTATTGAGAGGACCAAAACTGTTAAAAATGATCCAGATGCTCAATCAGTTCAGTTCAGATGATTCTGTCACAACTTTTTCAGTTTTGCAAAATTATCAGCAAATTATTTGTTTCATTCATGATAATTAAAAAAAAAAACATATTTACTTTGGTACATTTTAGAACCTGTACTTTCTTACTTTTACTTTAAGTAAAGGAGTTAAATCATTACTTTTACTTATACCAGAGTGTTTTTTTTTTTCTACACAAGTATCTGTACTTTTATTTAAGTACAGAATGTGAATACGTTTGCAACCTGTGCATGTTACTATACAATCCCAGCCACTGAGCAGTGTCTCCGCGTGGTTTGCAGAGTCGAGAAGAAACTCCAGCCGCCCCGGGAGCAAAGCTGGCAGCAGGGGGAGCAGCCGGAGAGGCAGCGACGCCTCCGACTTCGACATCTCCGACATCCAGTCCGTGTGCTCGGACGCGTCGGAGACGGTGGGCGACCCGGCTCGCGGCACGCCGCGCTCCGCGTCCCGCCAGCACGGAGGGAAGCCCTCCAAGATCCCCACGCCGCAGAGACGAAGCACTCCCACGAGCAAACTGGCCAAGGGATCCAAGCGATAGTAAGTGGCCTTGAACGCAACCGACCCCGAAGGAGCCTCGTTGCATCGTCAAACACGTAACGGACACTGGAGATACCTAACTTGAAAAGAAAAAAAAAAAAAAAAAGGACTGCAAATGTTGTAGTGTTATTTAAATAGTAGCGGAGATGTAAAATATTCTGTTGAGAGGCGATCTGGTTTAATATTATGTGAGAATGGAGCGTTAATGGCCTTGTGTATTTGTTTTTAATGTATTTATTTTTTTGTAAAAAGAAAAAAAATGTCATATTGTTTTTATTGTATTTTATTTTAATAATGCAAAATCTGCTTGCCTGAGACTAGGAAGCCGCGTCGTTAGTTGGACTAACATTTCTTCACACTAATGAAGGGCAACACGCTGTGAGTTACTGAATGTACTGTAGCTTATGTTTGCTCATGTTTGGACAAAGCAATTCATTCTGGTACCATGTGAGGCACTACCACTATTTATTCAAGTGCTATGATATACTGCCAACATGCATTTAAAGGGCAATGCAATATACTGTAGTATAAACCCCAACGAGCACTGCAGAAACCTTTGACTAACACTATTTAAGGAAAGTAACCTTGTAACCATGAAGCTTCTAATGTCCGTTGGTTTGTTGTTTGTTTGTTTGTTTGTTTGTTTGTTTGTTTGTGTGCAGCCGCAGACCCCTTTTTGTTTGAGCACTTCACACCAGTGTGTGCATCAACCTTAAAGACTTGTCACTCCATTTAGACATTCTCTGTGCATCTATGTCAATGTATGGTTCATTTCGGTAGAGCTGAAATTGTTACTGTAACATTACTTTGTAATAAACCTGCTTGCAGAAAAACACCAGAGTCTGGTGTCGACCACAAACTTGCCTCTCGTCATTCATTTTTCATATTGTTATTTTTTCTTCTTCTTTGTTTTGTTAATCCACGGTGCTGTCAAATTGAGGTTTCCTATTGGCTTGTATAAAAGGAGGCTTCTTATTGACCTGTGCCTCTTTCAAATTGAGTCTTGTGTGTCTTCATTTCTTTCAGGTTTTTGGGAAATCACAAAAATAGATGGCCAGCGTTACCGAGAGAAGATTTAAGCCAAAAACTAATTTTCTTCAAAAAATGACTTCGGACACTATTTTAATAGGGTGACGATATGATAGTCAGCAGTCTTACGCACTTAGCTATCCACCCCTCTTGATGTTGGAGAGCCATATAACTACCTCAAGCATGCATAGGTACATTTCACTTGCCTCAACCAGGAATTGAACCCAAGTCTCTCGCACCATAGCAAGCAGTCTAAACCCAATGAGCTATCCTGCTGGGTTCAATACAAAGGGTATTAAAGTTTCACTGAGGCCCGAGGTGCTCTTACTGGCTCTTACCTTCCTCAAGTGTCTTCCCATCTGGGCCTGATGCACTGGGATCCTCCTGGTTAGTGAAATGAAGGTATGTTCCTTTCGTCAAGGATAATGATCCACGTCAGCTGACCGTCTCCTCAAAGGACTCTCTCCACCACCGTGTGCGCGTTGTCACTTCCCTCTCTTCACATTCCTTCCCTCTATTGATTTCTGTTGGGGTAGTTGATAACACTTTAGAATAATAACACAGAACAAACAGAAAAATAACACCATACAATAACATATCAAAACAAAATCAATTTCCATGACTGTTCCTAATGCCCATTACCCGTGACCACTTGGTGTCCGCTTCACATATTTACAACTGCGAAAACTGCACTTCCACTGTTCTGTCGCTAGATGGAGACTGAGAGATGACGATGGAAAGCAGGGAGCGCAGGCGTGAACAACAAAGTACAAACACAATTGACAACGTGTTTGTACTGTGACAGTTGAGGGTCACGTCACAATGCCTCCAATTGATCGTGTGCCCTGGCTACGACTGGTTAGCATGATGATTACCCGGGAGCCTGCGCCCTCTTCCCTTCTCAGTCTACTCTTGTTCTGCTCTAAAGGGATGACCTGCTCCTATCTGTGTGGGTTCTCTCAGGCGAATTGGAAACTCTAAATTGTCAGTAGGCGTGTGTGTGTGTGAGTTCGAATAGTTGTTTGTCTATCGATGTGTCTTTCTATCTGTGATGAACTTGTCCAGGCTGAACTCTGCCTTTGTCCTATGACAGCTGGAATGAGCTCCAGCAGACACCCACAACCCTGAGTGCAGGAGATAGAGGGTATAGGAAAAAAAAGGTTGGTTGGATGGATGGATCATTCTAAATAAATACATAAAAAGAGTAAAGGAGAAAATGAGATTCTTGATCTAGAATTTCACATATGAATCAAAGCTAGCATTTGTGTACACACACACACACACACACACACACACACACACACACACACACACACACACACACACACACACACACACACACACACACACACACACCTGGAAGGTACAATAGAAAAAAATGGTCAGCTTAAAAAAACAACAACAACAAAATTATGCATTTTTCATAATTCTGCAGAACGCCTGCAGTCTGCTCTATCTGAGAAACATTTGCCAACTGTATCCGTGGCTCATTCCCTTTTCCCTGCAGCTTCTCCTCGTTGGCATGCTGACTGGATGATGTGAGCTGGTCTTGACTGAGGGTGTGGCCTCCTCTGAGTGGAATGTTTGCAGAGCATCTTGTGTTTGGCTGTGACATACTGCATCTTTCTCTCAGTGAAGCGTAAAATAAAAGACTCTTGGATGAGCATACGCGGTGGCTACCTGTTGAAGCAAAACGTGATCTTTACCCCAGTGCCTCGGCTAAGAGGAGCAGCTTCTTCTCAGTGAGATAACCATAACTTTTGAGGGCCACGCTGAACAGGTCTTTTGACACAGCCGTTACCTTCTTTGACATTTTAGCTCACCAAAAAAAAAAAAAAAAAACAACCACATATTGGGCCTTTTCCTCCTCATTCCTCTCGTAGGATGGCCCAGTTCCCTGTGGGACTCTCGGTGGTGTAAGGTGCAACTGGCCTATGAGAGGAGACAGATCCTCTGGAGGTCAGTGGTGTAGTGGAGCTCAGGGGTCAGGCTCCTCTGAGACCCAGAGCTCCTTGGTTGAATGGTTCTCCTGTTCACTGGCCTCGGGATGGCACTTTAGAGCGGAATATATCCTCTCATCGGGAACTGGAGACCCACCTGCAGGAGCCTTAGGATTTTACATCTAGAATATGTGAGTAATGATGTCTTTCTGAACTATTTCCACTCAGTTTATTTTGTTTTTGTAGTGTATTTTGTCTGTGTGAAATCTAAACATTGCTTTTATTTACAGTAGCTTTATAAATGGCAAATGATAGTTGTGACGGGGTTGTGATATTACCTGTTTCCAATTCAAAGTGGAGTCACACTTAAATAACTGTAGCTGTTACATTTGATTCAATATTATGTCAGTTTATACCTATGAGAAGTAAAATTATATTCATTCTGTCTAAATAAAAACAAACAATTAATGCATGCGTTAGTGTCAAAATATTAACTAGTTTGTGCATGTGGGAATATTATTTTTTTAATTCCTGTACATTTCCAGTTTTCTGCTTCTGTCTAGGAAGTTATGACCTCTGTTCTACCCATACAAGAGTGAGCTACCAGCCAAAAAAAAAAAGAAGAAAAAAGTTATTAAATCTTTGGTTTGCTTGTCTTTTGATTTGCACCACAGGCACTAATTGCCTCTGACTTCAAACATTTGAAAATGCCAGTGAACCGTGCCCTGCTGGTGTTTGCTGCCGTCCTTGCCATCTCAGGACTAACACAATGTCAAAACTTGCCACGTAAGTTTAAAAAACAAAACATATTTTCTTTTCTTTCTGTCTTTTTGCTTCATAGTATTTTGGTGGATGATCACATTGTTGTGAAACATGGCATGAATGCACTGGCTCTTTTTTAATTTCCTGATAACACAAAACCAAGTATGGTCAAAACCGACTCACCCAAATGCTCATAAGCTCTCATATGATATATTTTGGCTTTGAATTAATTCTATATAGAATATCTATGATATATATTTTATAAATTGACTTAAATGGAGTCGATGTCTATTCATTGATCATGAATTATTTCATAATGACTTTTTACGTTTAGCGCTACATGTAATCCGTTTTGACCAGCAGATGGCAGTATTTGGTCGCTCACTTTCTCACTTACTTTGCACCCTGCTGGTAGTGACCTTATAGAGCAGCAGATATCGGTTATTTTTGCATTGATTAATATTTTCATTTGATCAAACACATATTTGCATTGCCAAAAATCAGTTAGTGAACAAGTGAACAAGTCTATGTGAAAAAAATGGTACACAAACAATGTTTAGCGGCGGTGAAATTAAGCAAATCAAGCTTCTATTCAGAAAAAATTGAAATGAATAATTTTCTCTGTTTGCACAGCCTTAAACAAAGTCATTGTACTTTTGTGTGCTGTATTAAGTTTGTTTGTTTAATAACTGACTTGAATGTGTCAGATTATTAAGATTTCAATGGAAACAGCCACCGGGGGATCACAGAGGCCATGATTTAGTTTATGAATATGAATGTTGAATATTGGAAGCTTTGCATCTGTTGCTATATACAACTCACAGTCAGCGGACTGAGTGAAAACTGTGGCATTTTAAGTATGGTACATCCTGCTGAATGTCCAAAGTGCCGTTTTTATTAGCTCACAGCAGTTTTTTCTTCTTTTATTATTATTATTATTATTTATTTTTTTTTACAAAAAACTTAGGTTGAAATATTTACCTTTAATCATTTGTCATTCATGCATGTTATGTTTTCAGACAACACCACCTGCATGCTGATCTCATTTACCCTCAGCCAGAAAGCGTGCAGAGTTCAGAATCCAGTGGCCAAAACCAGCCTTGAAAACATAAACAGCCTCATCATGCTAATGGGCTTAATGAATGACCTCATTGTGCATTGTTGAGATGACATTATAAATGGCAAAAAGGAATTCGGCCATTTTTGAAAATCAGTGATGTCAGCGCTGACGTCGGATTAAACACAGTGCAACCCCCCCAGTGACAATGAGTCAATGTAATGCCTAACAAACCTTTGTGTCTGTGCCGTGAGATTTTGATCTGCTGGAGGAGTTCCGCGTGTCTGAGTCCAAGGGAGTGAGGAGAGTCGCCGGCTCTGAACCTGAGGCTGTGGCTTTCCGTGTGAACCCGTCAATCCATCTGCGAAGATCCATGAGGTACAGCATTAGTCAAGTTAAAAGCGTACTTTAGGGTGTTTTTCATACAAGGTTTGTGCAGGGGATTAGCACCTTAAGTGTAAAACACAGGTGAAGAGGGGAAAAAAAACCAACCAAATGACAGTGGTATCTATTAGGAACTATGGACACAAAGTGCAGCGTTTAGTTTAATGTTAAACTGTTTAAGTCAAAAACCCTTCAATGCCTTCAGTTGCAGTTGCTCATCTGTAATAAAAGCATAACATTTTAATTTATATTTAATTTACAACTTCTTTCACAATAGCCTTTAAATGTTGACCGACGGATGATAACGCCTCCTACCACATGCCCCTCACTGTCCCTCCACAGCGATGTGTATCCAGATGGGCTACCGAGCGACTACTCCGTCATCGCTACATTTAAGATAACCAAAGAAACGGCCAAGAGATCCTGGGACCTGTGGCAGGTCAGCGACCTGCAGGGACGGGAGCAGGTGGGCCTGCGTTTCCAGGCCGACACTCGCTCTTTGGACTTCTTCTACACCAGCCCTCGTGGGAGCCAAATGCTCAGGACCTTCTCCGGCGTGGAGAAGCTGTTTGACGGAGACTGGCACAAGTTGGCCTTGAGCGTGAAGGACAGCGGGGTGAAGCTGCTGATAGACTGCGAGGAGGTCAGCGTGGAGTCCCTGGATGAGCCGAGGCCGGTCATCCGCAGAGGGTACACCTCCATCGTCAAGCGGGCCGTTGGAGATCGCTCTGTGTCTGTACGTTGGCAGCTTTTGGCGAGCAATATTTCAGCCTGTGTTGTACGTTGTTGTAGTAGATCTGGTTGTCTCCCTCCAGGTGGACCTCCAGCAGATGGAGTTGTCCTGCGATCCTGAGAAGGCCTACTCAGAGGGCTGCTGCGAGCTCTCTGGTGTGGTGAGTCCGTTCCCATTTGCCATGGCCTCACCTTTGTGCTCAGGAATATTTACATTATGTGCTTGCTTGTCCAACCCTTGTCTTCCCTTTGGGTCCGTGGCAGTGCGGAGGGTACGCTGAGATTGGCCTAACAGCTGGAAAACCATCTTGCAAATGCATGCACGGACAACCTGGCGTTCAGGGACCTCCGGGGCCGAAGGTGAACAACCTGCATGGTGTAAACATGGCAATTAGGCAGGATAAGTATTAATGATATGTATTTATTCTTCTGCAGGGTCACAGAGGGCTTCCTGGAGAGCCTGGGGAACCAGCAAGACAAGGAAACTTGGTAAAAATAAAAATAAGACCTGTAGAATATGCCTCTCTTACTCATTCTGATCGCACATTTGCGAGACTGAACGAAAGCTTGATTTGGTTGCAACACGTTAAGTGGTTAAACCAGCGAGGAACATTGTGAAGCTTTGGGCTGTCATTAGAAAAGATGATGAGTATGGCAACAGCTGCACAACTGAGACCCAGCAGGAAGGAAACAGACAACTTATGGTTGATGGTAAACATAGGCGCTCCTTGCAGTCTTTGAAAACTCCTGTCAGTTTTACAAAGGATGAGGGAGGAAGCCAAGATAAACCCCAGGCCAATCCCCAAATGTCACCCTGCAGTTGCAGAATCACTCAAAGTAGTAAAGGACCGCAAGGATTTAAAGTGGATTAAGTTTTCTATGTAGGGAGAAACTGGGCCGGGAGTTTAAAAACTCCCACCCACACGCTAGAAACTGGACAGTTGAGCGGGAGCTGTCCCTGCGTGTGGATGTTGGCTGCGTTCAGCGCGATCAAGTCCACAGTGGGGAGACCACGTTGTGAAAAAGAAACTGAAGTTTTGAAGATTAGAATAAACAGTTCATTAAACAGCCGCTGCTGTTGCAGACTTCAGAGAATTTTGCGGGGGAATCACATTTGCGTCCTCAGAGAGTTTCTGGGATAATTGACACTTTAAGACTTGTTAATATCCTCGATGCCTTGCAGTTTGTGTCGGAGCAGATCTGAAGATTTGGAGCACACGTGTTCAGTAGCGGCAGCGGGAGAAGAGGTGCTCCCTACTCGATCAACCATGCCGCCTGCACGCCCGTGCGCCGCTCGTACGTTTGGGAGCACATTTCCAGATCTGCGAGGGGCTACACGATCCCCCAAATTGCAGCTGCAGCTCATCTGGAGTAAACATCTGTCTTGTGTAACCCCGTCGGCGGGCGTTCTGAACTGTGTCCAGCTTGTGAATCACCGAGCCCCAACATGTTTATCTCCTCCCCCGCTTGCATTCGAGGAGGGCATTTCCTGGCACACGTACATATGAAGTGTCCCATCTCAGGTGGTGGGTGGTCCTTTGTCTGCTGGAGCTATATGCACCTCAGACACGCTGTAAAGTTCACGGTCATGCCTTTGGCCATGCTGCCGTCCATATCCGAGGTTAACCTCTGCTTCCCTGACTCAGCTCGTGCTGCAGTGTCAAATAAACCGACTTCACAAAGGCATCCCGGCCCCCGTTTAATCTGTTTGTTGACTTAATGAAAAACAGCCGACTGGAAAACACTTTTCCTGCGACTACCAAGGAAGTCAACATCTGTGCAAGCAACTCCGGACGTTGCGTTGTATTTTTTTTTTTTTTTATGACCAATGTTTCCCTAAATCTGCTGAATGTTGGCTTGTACTCTCCGCTGATGTGACTGAGGTGACATTTACAGCAGGCCTCCCATTTTATACTCCAATTATCCCAGTTTAAGCATGTAATTTTAACAGCTGATGCTCAAGGAACATTTTGACATTCAGGGAATTTTGTGCTAAAACGTTTGACACGGCTGTCCATCAGGAGAAAGGTTAGTATAATGCGAGGAAGGCAGCAAAGGGCAAAACAAAATGCCAACCAGGTCAAAGGGGGAAAAAAACACACAAAACAAAACAAGAACTACACCCAAGCTTTCCGATATACCGTAAAGTGTACATTTTGTCTGAGTCTGGAAACATTTGATTGGGATTTATAATATTTTTCCAGTCTTTATCCTAAAATTATTACTTCCTAACTGTGGGATGTATTTATGTAAAAGAACCACTTGTTTCAGACTTTCATACTGACCCAATTCTCATGTCTAGCAATCAGAAAGCAATCATGTGGTGAATTGATTCTGAAGTTGATTGCTTCACTTGTCCACAAATACCTTTGCTGCATGATCTGCAATTCGAGTAATAAATACAGTTTTCGCACATAATCCCTGAAAATACATTTTGTCAATGCACGATAAATGGAGCTAAAATATCAATCGGCATTTATTTTACTTTAGTTTATGCACTGACTGCTCAGGTCTGGTGATCTGGCTGTGTCAACATAAAACGTGTGGAAACATTCCTTTAAAAGCATTAATTTATAGTTATCATCGGTTTTGCCATAAATCAGTTCTCTGTTTGGGCTACCATGTCGAGGTGGTGGTTGGGAGTCTGTGACCGCAGCAAGTCATTACTTTTACATGTTATGACCTGTTTGTTAAACAGGACTTGGAGACAAGCAGCTCCATCACTGTGCAGCGGATTGAGTCTAACTTGTCTTGCAGGGGATTAGAGGCAACACGGGGGACTACGGCGTCATTGGCGAACCTGGCCCGAAGGTGAGATTTGCCTCATTATATCAGGATTCACCCGTCGTCAAAGTGCATTAACGGAATCTCACATGCGTCCAACCTCAGGGAGAGCAAGGAATCAAAGGAGAGAAAGGAATGAGAGGACTCCGAGGCCAAGTGGTAATTTGTCTCACTCAGATTTATCACCTTGCTGCCTTGAAGTGTTACTAATCCCAATTAATGAGTTGATTTGTTGACAGGGAGACAGAAGTCCTAAAGGGCTGAAGGGATTAAAGGGAGCAGCAGGCTACAAGGTAAGCACCCCTTGAGACAAGACTTTTAACAGCATCTGTTTAATTAGAAAATAGCAAGCAGACACCAGGGGAAACATTGGTGGGTACAGGAGAAGCGGCCAGAGAAATGGATGGAAGAATGGCGTATTTCAAAGCAGCTGTGCAGCTTTACAGGCAATTAAGTGAGATCTTTCTGACTTATTAAAGGGCGTTCGTGGTCCACATGGAGGAATTGGAGAAACTGGGGAACAAGGAGAAGTTGTGAGTTAGCCTTCGCACAGGTTGCTGAGCATTTTGTGCCATCGGTCCCTGACTAACATTACGGCCTCCTCCAAGGGCACCAAAGGTGAGATGGGATATGAAGGAATACTGGGATTTCAAGGAGTCAAGGTATCCATACCTCCTGCCTTCCTGAACTATACTGTCATCTTCATTTGGCGCTTAAAAACTGACACGCTTTTATTTCTAGGGTGAAAAGGGGACAGCTGGAGTGGTCGGGCGTGAGGGTCCAAGAGGGAAGCAGGTGGGTTACTGCTGGCGTTCCTCCCTGTGCTCAAAAATAACACTGGAACATTAAAAAGAAAAAAAATCCTCTGATGTGACCACGGAAAGCCACTGAGCTGCAGTGATGGTTTGAAGTTATGTGCTGTCTCCATAAACGTTGTCAATACATGTGGTCTGACTCTGAATGAGTTGTGACCAGAATTATGAACTGCTTAAGATCGTCACGCTTCATTTGGAGTCACTGATGATGATTTGACACAGGGCATTGTGGGCAATTCTGGAGAGAGAGGAGTCCCGGGAGCAAAGGGGATGCCTGTATGTACCACAAATCCTGCATTTAAACATCAGAAATATTGAATGATCCTTTCATTTGTTTTTGAATTGATCTATTTGTTGTCTGCTAACTAGGGGAGCCCAGGACCCTTGGGCAAAGTTGGCACTCTTGGTCCAAAGGTGAATGATTTACTGCTAATTGACTCCACGTTTATCACTCTGAGGGTCATTTGTCTGTGTTACACTAATGGGAGTCTTTCCATAGGGCATAATTGGAGATCCAGGCCTGCCAGGTAGAGATGGCGATCCAGGAATAGAGGTATTATTTATGCAGATAACGACAACTTAACGAGGACTTGTCAAAGCAAAGTGCTTTATAGTTATTATTAAGTTGCATGTGCTACTTCCAGGCTTATCAAGGACTCCAAGGTCTCGGCGGAAAAGTGGGACCAAGAGGACCACAGGTAACTCGCTGATGTTGTTTGCGTCGTAAATAAACGAATGGAACGGTCGTAGTTGTTCTTGGCTGATAACTCTGTTTTGGTTGGTGCCTTTTAAAGGGAGCAAAGGGTTCCCTTGGGCCACCAGGAGAAATGGGTCCCCAAGGCAAGACTGTAAGTCACCAGTTCACACTCAAGACAAGAGGATAATACATTCCGTACATCAAGTAGTTCGCCATGTTAAAGGGGAACAACAAAGAACATTGCAGTCCCTTAGGTTGGTTTAATAAATGTTTTACTCTCGAGGGCCCAAGAGGTTACAAAGGTTCTGCAGGGAAGCCAGGCAGGCCTGGATTTATCGGCCCACCGGGACCTACTGTAAGTCCGCCAGATGAATTTTTCTCCACTCCTACAAACCTTTTCCTCCAAACATCAAATTATGTCTATATCTTTTTACAGGGACACGTAGGTGTGCCTGGAAAACCGGGACCCAAGGTGATACATCCCCCTCTAGTATCCATTACAAGTCAATATTTAAATGTTTTATGTCAAGTTTTGAAGTTAACCACAAATGTGCCGAAAAGCTTAAAAACACAAATCTGCATATAAATGTACAACATTAAGACGCCTGAGAGATTCAGCAAGCAAGCCCAGATCTTGCAAAATGTAAAACTTAAATGACATGAATCAACGTTCTTCACTATAAACATCGACTGATCACGGCATGCAGACTTAAACAAAAGAAATTCTTTTATGTCAGATATTTGCAATCTCTAAAAATACTTACGCTCGTGTTTGCCTTGTGCAGGGTGACACAGGAATCCAGGGAATCCGAGGAGTCAGCGGGGCACAGGTACTGCACACATGTTTAATACCAACTGCACTTCATTGTGGCGTCAACGTGTTTTCAATTGAACAACACAACTTTGTTTTTTTTGGTTTTTTTCAAAGGGAGGAAAAGGAGTCAAGGGCCCAAAAGGACTGGTGAGCTGCGAGAAGTTATGGACCATCATTGAACTCTCCTTAAGAAAAAATAAAAATAAAAATAAAATCTAATCACGTTGCTGTTGCGTTTGTCACTCATCGATTTTGGCCTCCTCTGAGTCCTGAGCGGCTAATGTTGTTGACTGTCCTGTGAGGTTGGAGACCAAGGTGAGCAAGGTCCTCTGGGGAGACGAGGGAAGCGAGGCCCAGCAGGCCCAACTGGAAGTACAGGTCCTGTGGGGATCAAGGGCGTCCAAGGTGAAGCGGGCCCTGATGGCTTCCAGGGACCCCCAGGTCCGACAGTAAGTAGAGAGCCTTTCATAAAAATTACACAGCGATACATAAGTAAACAACTGCTTTTATTTACATCTGCAGTAAGAATTTGCACCACTCTGACTGACATGCACGTCCAGTGGGCTAAACTATCAGTGATGGCTTCATCTGTTCAGTGCATTTTCTCCCTAGGCAGCCATTGCTCTGGCATGTCCTGTCTTGGAATATTCCGGATTACATGTCCTGTCGTTGAGGCACTTCCAGTGATGGAAGTGGTAATGATGTAACCCTTGTTTCCACAGGGACCCAGCCTCCCCGCTCAACACGTGATCGAAGTTTGTAAGAAAGTCTTCCGCGAGCAGCTGTCCACCTTTGCCAACTCAGTGAAGAGGACGTGCGCCGCGGTGTGTCCTCTCTACGGGGACGTGCCCATGGGGGCCCCTGGCCCCCCTGGAAAGAAAGGGCCCCCCGGACCTCCTGTGAGTTGGTTTTGGGTCACTTCAGGTGTGACATGTGCCCGAGACCTGTTCTCCGAGCCTTGTTTGTCTCCTTTTCCTCCTGCCTGAGCAAAATGCAAACACACACACACAACACAGTGTGGGTCCCGACTGGACTGTGGAGATGGAGAGTTTGGCCGAATAGCTCGGAATGAAAAAATTATAATTTCCACTTCTTGATGCGGACAAATATGGAGTCCAGTGTAGACACTTGGGCTGGGCTGAATGATTTTTGGAGAGCTGTGAGGCTGTTCCTTGGATTGGAAAGCCTTTTCCACATTATTACACAATGTAGTATCCATTCGCATTTAAGAGATAAACTCTCTCTTAAAGCCGCAGATTTACCAAAAATATTCCACTATATTAGATTATAATTAGCATGCCCAATGTTGTGAGGTTTGATTTCAAGTGACAAAAGCAACAAGCAGGTGTTCTATGGGAATAAGTGAAGAAAAAAATAGAGACTGATACCAAGTACTGAACACATCAATTATTTGTCTTCTTGATCATGATACCAGGGTGATCCAGGGTATGACGGCGCTGAAGGGGAAGAGGGACGCCCAGGATTTTACGGTGAAGTCGGAGAACCAGGTGGTCAAGGGGAAGCAGGTGTGTTAACACAGAGATGATGTTGTTGCTCCTTTATATGGCTGTCTCATAAATAACAAAACAAAACTAGAGGGATTAACGGTTCTGGCCACTGGAAGACAACAGGCAGTGAACACAGAGCTGATGAAGGCCATATATTCAGACAACACCCAAGGCTGTTCGGTTTGGCTGTCGAACCAGCAATTGCTTTAAAATTCCAACAGCTATGAAGCAACAGTGTCATTACACTTGGAACAGCCAGTTTGTCTATTCCATATTCCATATAATCATATTCCATTTTGTTTCCCTCAGACCTTTTCACAATTGACTTTTAGTTAAAAATGTCAAAGCTGCATTGGAGGACATTGGAGGAAATCCATCAGATTTGCGTGTGAAATGCTAATTTGCAAGTTATCTATAAAGCTGTGAGAACCAGCAGAGAATAATTTGACAATGTGTTACTACACAGTGTGAAACCGCTGAATCAAACACTGTACGGCACAATAAGAACTTTCACACAAACACACTGACTCCAAGGTGTGAACGCTTGAAGGTCTGATTGTGTGATGTCACACTGGGGCCACATTCTTGTGCCAAGTGCCAATGAAATCAGAGAATATTTACAGGGTGTTTTTAACAATACTTTACCAGTGACCTCAGGAACACATATGGTCTGCGATTAACACCAGCGGAGTGATGTGATGGGCTGTGGGGGTGCTCAAATTTGTCTGTCTTGCTAAAACAGTCGTGTTTTTGTCTCTGCCTGGCTTGCAGGTGACACCGGGGAACAAGGTGACAAAGGTGCCAAGGGTTACGGCCTGTCAGGTTACACCGGAGACCAGGGACCAATTGGTAAATCAACTTAACACCTGTAGATTATAGTCCGTCTAAGCTTGTGCACATTGGAAATCTTGGGCCAAGGGGTATCTGCGAAAGTTTTTTTGTTGTTGTTGTTGTTATTTTTTTTTGGAAAGCAGGTTACACAGAGATCGACTCTCTTAACGCCACCCTTGCATATCCATGTTAGCGATCCATACGCTCTTTTCTGAAACACCATTGCTCTACCTTAACCCGCATGAGCTAAACCGGCCAACAACAGTAACTACAGCGGATTACAATGTCAATATTGAAATACCACCTCTTTAACTTCCATTGTGAGAGTTTAAGAGCACGTTCCATGTTTTCTTTGCTGTTTTTGGTGCGTTTCTATGGCTGCGTGACAGCTCCACTCACAGGCCCGGCACATATACTGCAGCGATTTCTTTGAACAAACATAATTTTGACAATTTTGGTTTACAGAAAACCTTCCTACGATGAAAGCCTTCTTAATCTCCGTGTGGACAAAGTGCAACTGTTAAAGCAATTGCCATTGTTACCTGTATAACAGGTCAGCCTGGACGTCCAGGAAGAGCCTTCAATGGGCAGCCAGGCCAGCCAGGCGAGAGGGGCCATACGGGTCGGCCAGGACGCAGAGGCCACGCGGGTCTACGAGGATCTCCAGGGGTGTGCCTCACTTCTGGGTGTGCTCAGGATAATGGCGGCACCAGTGGGAACCCTCAGCCAGCACAGCGGAGGCAGAGGAGTCGCCCATAGAGGAAAAATAAATACTGTTCTCAAAAGGGGGCTCTTTATTGTTCATATGTGATTGTTGGAATAAATTTCAGTTTTCATGTAAATATGAATCTCAGCTGAAACAGGTAGCAGTCTGTTTCTGAAGTTATGCCAAGGGATGTAGTAGCAAGGAGCTCGACAAGCAACAAAATATATTTGTATAAAAAAATAAGTTAAAACTATTATTTGAATGGAACTGAATCGTCTTTAAAGATTTGTGCTTTTCTAACATAAATACATTAACGGTTCTTTTAAGATCACTATGTACATTTCTATTTAATCTCATGTTTACAATATATTCTTTAACATTGACACACTGTAGAAACCCAACCTGTCAGACAGAACGTCTCTTAACCACAGCATATACTTCATGTCTATCTGGTTAACTGCTCATATTCACAACAATATTCAAGACACCTTAATAAAAGGAAATAAAAAAAATAAAAAAATCACATTTAAAATGACACATTCAGATCTGTTCACTGGCTCTTATTGGCGGCTTTTACCTCTCGTCCCATTGACTGTGTAACTCATATTTCATGTAATTACTTTGGATCTCAGAATTAAAATCTCATCAAACCAGCTGCTTAAAATTACTCATCACTGAAAGTGACAGCCAAAACCAAGGAAACAGGTTGATTTCGAAAGGAGTTTCAGTCTAATTGTCTTACAATAAACAGCATTTTTTTCCCCCAGAAGTCTGGAAGTGTGACAAGTCTTTCAGGTGTTATGCATTTCCAGTAAAAAAGTCACTTTCACACTCTCAAACGTGTTTTTATGTTCAAAATCCACTATAATTCACACGTGCATTGGTTCATTAGCAGCATGACTTCCTAATGTTTTGTCTCCCTCACACATTATAAACACCTCATTAGTGCACATTGCAAGTGTGTTTAATCAGATACCCAAGGACTAATACCATGCGTCGACAAATAGAGAACTTAAAGACCCACAACCTGTGCTTTCTTACTTTAATAAGTTGTTGTAGAGATGAGAATAAACAGCAGTGTTTCCAACATGATGGCTCAACAGATGTTGTTGCAACATTGCTTCTCCACAACATAGCACTGGTTCATTCCCAGACTGTGTGGACTTTCCAACTGAAAAAAAAAGTAGAAAAAAATTCTAAAATAGTCAATTGAAATTGTGAATCGCTTGTGAGGTTCCCCCTCTGTCTGATTCATAAGGGCATTTCCCTGCTTTGTGATGGTGATAATGTCAGGAAAGGCTGCAGCTTTGCAGCAACACAGACAGGAATTCAAACTCTGCTCTGTGCTTTATGACGTTTTGAACAACAGACTCTTCCCAAGTGTCTCTAAGGGCCCATCGCTGTTTCTCTGGAAGCCCCTTAGTCACAAGTAAGTCTCATCTTCCCCTCTCTGCTACTGCAGCATCAAGTGTGCCATACTCGCTCTGGATGCTGTGGCAACTTGTGTCATGGAAACTATTACTAATCCACGATTATCCCCCAAATGTTCTCTCTGGGCTCAACCTCTTGCCCGCTATTTATCTCTGTGGCAAACCAACGAGGCTGTGATAAATGCGGCCCTGTTCATGTGAACTAATTAAGACTATACAGCGTGGTTACGGCTTAAAAGTGATGGCACTGAATCAGAGGTCTTTTAAAAAGTTTTTTTCTTTTTCTTTTTTTGCTGTTCCAAAGGCAGCAGGATCTGGCAACCAGCTAATTACAACAATAAGATTTTATAGTCTTTTGTAGAATTTTGTAGGTCAGTTTGCACAAACTGAACGTTTAGGTGATTTAACAAAACAACCTAAATTAAATTCAATCATCTCACTGACTGAAAAGGCCTTTTGTGTGCAATATTATTGTGAAAATAGAGCTTTTCAGTTCAGCTTAGTGATCTATAATCTGTCTGTTTGTGTCGCAAAACGACTTCCGTCATTAATTTCCAGCAACTCTTGATGCCAATTAAGGCTTAAACGGGGATATTTACAGGAGTAGCAGCAGTGTGTAGTCTGGATGTGGAGACGTGCTCAGTTGACATCGAGTTAAAGGCTTAGTCTTTAAATTGATTCATTGTTTCATTCCATTTGAAGCCCGGGTGATTGCAAGATGATCCAGATGTTGCAACATCTGTCTGCTGTATCTGACGCTGATTTAGTCAGGTTTTACTGCTCGAGGTGCTTCCACTCACCCATACATACACCCACATTAATTTTGCTGCGACTGCCTTGTGTGACTGGAATGTCTGCCTTTCAACCAATGTAATGGCCATGTGGTGAGCGAAATAGATAAATAAATAAACTCTCTGTTCCAATGTTTCTTTCCAGTAATTAAAGTCGCGGGGATCAATCAGATAAATGTGAGCAGGACAAAACAGTAATTTTCTCTCTGTATCACTGTGAGGAAGTAAATGAGCATCGTCTTGTGGACGCATTTAGGATGACCAAACTGAGCTCACCTGATTTTGTTACAGCAGTCTGTGGCGATTCCATTGACGTTTACATCCCAGCCCATCATTAGCACAAGCCTTTCGTGATCGCCGGCGTGCCTTTCCGGATTTGCACTAATGTGGCGTAGTTTCGAGAGGAAACGCTGAGCATTTAAAGGCTTTCCGTGGAGTTTTTGTGAGTCTCTTTAATGTTTTAAAGCCCACGCTGCGCAAAGTGCCATCAAGTTATATTATGTTTGAAAAAAGACTGCTGGCTTTACCGTCAGTATCTGCCAAACTCAATATCCTGCACCCAAATAATGCTGTTGGATAAATAGCAATATTAGTTCAAAGGGAAAATATGTATATTAAATTTATAGGAGGGGAACTGGTCTTTCAATTAGAGCTGAGGCTCATGCAAAGATTTGATTACGTAAAATGAGAAAAACCGTGTGTAGCTACATCGATTAATCTCTTATGCACTATTTTTCTATATTGTTTACATTTTAGGGATTCTTTATTATCGATTGGCAAATGTACTATCACAATTTATCACTGTTAAAACAAAGTGGATTATATTTGCAGTTTTGTAATTAGCACAATGTTCCTTGTTGGTGGCATGCTTCATTTTCTGCAGAAACAGATTTTAATTCTTAAAGTCCAGCAACTCTCTCAACCCTGTTTGGGCAACAAAACAGAAACTGTTTGCACATCGTCGACTGCTGATTTGTGCAACATAATTGGCTTTTTCAGGGTAGCAAGTACAGTAACAGATAACCTCTCATCACGCTGGAAGCAGCAGACAGTTTGCTGTATGTCACTACTGAAACATCTTGGCTGATCTGGAGTCTATTCTGCCTCCAGAAAATGTTCTGTTCCTCAGAAATGCCCCCCTGGAGTTCACACATGATCCAAATCCTCAACATTTGTAATTCATGCTGCGGTTATTACTATTATTTTCCCCTCTGCGCCGTCAAAGATGGGCTGTCTACTTCGCTGCTCTTCTTATCAGCTTCTCTTTCCACCCATGGGTGGCTGCATGCCAGTAAAAGGAGAGTGGTGGTGCTGGCGGTGCTGCTGGTGGTGGGGGGGGGGGTGGAGAGGACAGAAACAGAGGAGCGTTGCTGGAAAGGGCAGGCTTTCAATGAGCAGGAAAACATGTGGGCTTCTCCCTAAATTCATTCTCTGTAAACCGAAGGCTGCGAACAATATTCATCAGTAGCGCTCAGCAGCAGGATTTATGGGAGTTTGCACAAGAAGCTGGATGTAAACTGGTAATATTTGTTCATTTAATGCAACGTTTAGAGCCTGACCTACATATCTTAGTAGCATTTTACATTTTAAGATTTGTCTTTGCAGTAACTTAATCTCTTGATTGCTATATGTACTGTATATCAGCACAATTCTTTTTCCAGTGCAGCTTTTGATCTTTTTCACTTTTGGCCTGGTTTTACTGACTTTTATTTGTTGTTATTGTGCACATTACTAGATTATATAAATATATAATGTTGTGTCTTCATTTATTATTGGAGAAGAGGCTGTGCTGCTTGAACATATTGAAGACATTGTGACATTACTTATCACTCCCTTGTTTATGCTGCTGCACTGCAAAAAAAGAGAGACTGGAATCATCTCTGTATTTTTCCTGGTTATAACGAAAGAAATTCTTTTTCAAATTTATGGTGCCTGTGCAGCAGATAGCAATGCAGAGCCCGGCAATGCGTGTATTTGTACAGATGTCAGAGTTTAAATGCAACAATTGCCTCATTTCCAACAGCATGAGGAAGTTAAGCTAAGGTAACATGTTGTCTGGTACATATTTGTGAATTAACCGTTTACATGACTTTTTAAAGTGGATTTGTTAAAGCGATTTCTCATGAGAACAAGAGACGGTCGTCGGCTCACTCTTGACGCTCGCAGAATCTGGCAGTGATTAATCCTGCTGATCTTGGTAACTGTCCATACGTAGTTTCTGGAATGGAATCATCGGCTTGCCTTTTGCCAATTTTTTTATTTTTTGCAGCTACTGCTCGACCGAGTGAAAGTGTGCTGCGTCGTTGCTCTCCCTTTCACCCTAAGCTCAAATGATTCTAAAAATGCACTTGCAAGGCGAGAAACGTCACGCATGGCCGCTAGTCGAGCGGACAGCAGAACATGCAGACTGATAATGTGGTTAAACCCTCAGTCATGGCTAACAGCTGGCAAACCTCGACGGGTGAAATGTTATCTGTGTGGGAGCTTTGCTGGGGGAAAAATGTGATAACAAATATATTTCATGAAACAGCACAACCAGCCAAAGGCTGAAAAACAGAAGTCTTGTTTAATATTTGTGCAAGCCAGAGCTTCTGATCAACGCAGCCGAGAACACATCATCAAAACGTCTACCAACAGTCAGTCTTGCATTAACCTGCGCTACGATTGCACCTGTTTATTCAGCTGCATGCTTTCCAGCAGAATGCATCACGCCGCGCGGCATGCGTACTGCAGTGCTTTGCTCCATTCCCTCTGGTTGAGGGTTGCCTTTCCCCCATCATGACAACATCTGTTTGGTCGCCGGGCGGCAGCTTGGGTTTCACTGTCTGACGGTGCAAATGAATCACATGTGACTCCAGGCAGAGGAGCGGGCGAACTCCGCCGGGTGAAAGTCAATCAAGGGAAAATCATGCTGAAACGCTGAAATGTGCCAGCGAGCGGGTTTTCCAACAACTTCCTCCAGCTTCCTAGTGGGAAAAAAAAACTTCAGAGGAAACCTGCCGGCACGACTTGTGCAGTTTTGTCCCTCCCTAAAGTTGTGTTACTGAGTTTACACGGTGGAAAAAGGCAGTCATGTTAAAGAGCGTGACCCCGCTTTGGAAGCAATGCAGTAAAAGCATTCGGGGGGCCAAGGGTGATATCCTAGCCACTGTTGTGTTGACATTCACATGTTGCATTTAGAAGTGGCTATAAAAAGGTCTGTTTGATTAGCTCTGTTCTATAAAATTCCTTCCACAAGTCCTGCTTATTAGATTTTATCCAACATGTCTGGTCTTCATTTAAACTGGCTTCCTTTCAGGACTTCGGCAGTTTCATAATGTCACGTGTTATGTCATGTCAAGAACATAGACTGAAATAGAGCAGCCACTGATGCATATTATCCATACATTTTTAAAAAATGACTCTGCTCACGTGCAGTCACAACGCTGAGACACAGCTCTCTTCATCCCATCCCTCTGCTTATCCATAAGCATTTGAAAACTGTCTATGATGCTGAATGCTTTTTGTGGTGCTCGTAGGTATGCAAGTGTGATGTTGTCGTGTGTTGCACTTGCCTTGACTTTTCACAGATCTTATTAGCAGCATATCTTGGAATTTATTGAGACCACATAAAATAGCCTTTACGTGTTTTAGCAAGTCTTTAGCTATGACTTTATTCTAAAAGTTAAAGCCAAGTTTTAAAGGAAGTTTGGTGGATATTGGGTCCAAACATTAATTCTCCGCCTTCTAATGTAGTGAAATTGTCAAAGTTATAAATTAGGTTATCTAGCACATATAGAATGAAGTGTCTTGGGCAGTAAAACAGTTATTGTAGTAGTAATAATAGTAGTAGTAATACAGATGCTGTCTATCTGCTGTATAAATTAGCTACAGGGCAAAGCCACAGTGCGTCCAAGTGGGTGAATTAGAAAACTGTAGAATCACAGCAAAATGAAATTATCTAATGCACAAACTGTTTGGTTTCCATCCCCTGTAAAGCATTAGTTCCCCATATGTACCAGCTTGAAAAATAATCTCAGTTCAACATTTGTACACCTGATGACATAACTACGGTAAGTGCTTTCGCAGCACGAGACGGCAAATTCTTAAAAATACTTCATCTGTAGAAGGAAAAGGAGTGATCACACGTGGTTGCAGCCTCTAGGGAAGGAAAAGTGTTCCATGTTTGGCAGAGGTGTTGTATTTGGGCCAATGGCGGGCAGAGATGGGCGAATGGCAGCAGATTAGAGGAAACAGCTGACAAGCCCAGAGGAAAAATTTGTGTCAGGGGTTTTGGCGTAATGTTTATTTGGTAAATCCAACAGGGCCTCGTGACAGTGTTGTAGGTGAGGCTTTGATGGACTGCAGTGGAAGAGGGGAAATAAATAGAACTCTGGAAATCTACACAAAAGTATTTGTAGGCTTGGTGGTAGGCGGATAAAAACAGTCTGCTAGAAACATGCAAGAAATGGTCAGTAACACCACAAATCAATTAAATCTTTTTAGTGTTGGTTCCACCCGATCAATAAACAAGTTACAACCCAGACAGCCAAAACCTTTAGTAATGGAAACAACTGAGGAATGAATTGTTGTCTGTGAACACTCTTTTGTATCAAGGCAAGAATAACACGGGAAGCATAAGTGACTAATGCTTGCATTGTTCATCTCTTCTTCTTTTTCCCTTTCCAATACCAAGCATGTTTGTTTCCATTTCCTTGTAGGTGTATCATCTGGAACTTGGTTCTGCTGCATAATGGGTTCCAAAGGGGCATCCATGCATTGTGTCTTAGGATGCCTGTGCTTCATGCTTGTCCATTTGTTTAGTGCCGCTCAAGATGAAGACTTAAGAAGTAAGAGTTCTTCTGTCTTCATTTTCTTACATGTTGTGCTTGTAAAAACCTGCCGCATGCATAAAGTGCCACAGTGATTGCGTAGCGAACATGGTTTGCTGCAAAAAGAAATCTTGCTTTTAAGAGTTAACTATGTATTTCCTTTCTTTTTTAGGTTGTAGGACTGCGCCAAGCGATTTGGTCTTCATACTAGATGGCTCATGGAGTGTTGAGGACACCAACTTTGAGCTTATCAAAAGGTGGCTTGTCAATATCACGATGGGCTTCAACATCGGGCAGAAGTTCACACAGGTTGGAGTGGTCCAGTACAGTGACAACCCCATTGTGGAGATTCCCCTGGGAAAGCATTACTCCATTAGAGACCTCATCAAAGCAATGGAGTCCATTGAGTACATGGGGGGGAACACGAACACTGGAACGGCTATTAGTTACGCTACCGACCGCCTCTTTGGCCTCTCTGAGCGTGGCCCATCGGGCGTTTCCAGAATTGCCGTGGTTCTCACCGATGGGAAGTCCCAGGATGAGGTTTCGAGGGCTGCGGAGGCAGCGAGGAAAAAGGGAGTGATTTTGTTTGCAATTGGCGTGGGGTCCGCAACAGAGGAGGCACAGTTGAGGGACATTGCGAACAAGCCATTTTCCAAGTACGTCTTCTCTGTCGAGGACTACAAGGCAATTTCCCGGATCATCCAAGTCATTAGGCAGAAATTATGTGAAGGTAAACTTGATCTCGACATATCATCTCTCTGCACCTTCTCGCTTAACGCATCATACCAGTGTTTACTTCTGGTCCCATTTTGTCACCTTCACTGTTGTGTTATGTCCTTTATGACTTCCATGACTCTGTCTTTTCCTGTCAATTGTAGAGACCGTCTGTCCAGCAAAAATTTCCATTGACTCCAGAGACGAGAAGGGTTTTGACATTCTCCTGCATTTGAATTTGGCCAAAAAGGCAAAGAAGACACAAGGCACGTTTTCCGGCACCAGGGCTTACGAGGTGACATCTCGTCTGGACTTGAGTGCTACAACACGGTAAACCATCCCACCTCTTCCACCTGTGTCTGCGGCTGCACACTCACAGGTTGGCTGACCGTTGCATTTCTGCCACACAGGACACTTTTTCCAGATGGGCTGCCGCCCTCCTACGTCTTTGTGGCCACCATGAGGTATAAAGGATCTGTGGCGATAGAGGAGTGGGATTTGTGGAGAATACAGACACGGGATGGAAGACCCCAAATGGCTGTTAGTTTGAACGGCCTGGACCGCACCATCATGTTTACCACAACTAGTAACTCACCGAGTGGAACGCAAATGGTGACATTTTCACAACAGACATCAAGGGTAAAGTGTTTCCAATCAAACTGACCAATGGAGTGTTCTGTTTCTTGATTCCGACCTTTCAGTCTGAGAAACTTTTTCGTCATTTCGGTTCATGTCTACATCAATGGCCACATGCACTCATACATTATTATGTTCCAGACAAGCCTTTTTTTTTTTTCCATAAATCTAAGAGGAATAATCCTCATGTTCTTGGAAGACAGACAATGGAAAATATTTGTACAGGGAAAATCCCTTAAATGACTTTCAACGTTGATTGGAAAAACTATTTTCCTTTCAAATTTAGTACAAAATTTACAAAATGAACAAAAAACAAGGTAGATTTTAAAATAACTAAACTAAAGTCAGTTTCCTCGAATGATTGAAGATTGAGTCTGTCATCCTGTCAATGCACTTTTTCGGCAAGAATCTGCAAGATTTCAAGAGCTACTGGCTTAGTTAAATTGATGACGACATTGCTCTTTCAGACAAAATCCATTACTCTTAATAAAGTAATCCATGGAGAGACGACACAGAAACCTCCTTTGGCACAGATGGATTACAGTCTGTGGTGTCACTCAACTGTCAGGGTTTTTCACCATGGCACCAGTGCCATGTTTACTCTAACTCAACCACCTGATTCATATAAACTTACACAGACGATTCAAAGACATGGTGGAGTGCGGAATAAACACAAGAGAGATATTCTATATTGTTATTTCCATAGATGTCATGAATTGAATCTTTTATGTTCTCTGTTTTACTACGATAAGGTGTTTGACCAGAAATGGCACCAGGTGCGGCTGCTGGTCACGGAGGAGGACGTCACGCTCTACATCGATGACCTCGTAGTTGAAACCCTACCATTACAGCCCCCGGTTGGGATTTTCATCAATGGGAAAACGCAAGTTGGAAAATATGTCAGCAAGGAAACAACAGTGCCAGTAAGTGTATAAAGTTGGTCAACATACACGGTCCTATTTTAATGAAGGGCTTGTTTTGTCTGGGTCCCAGATACCAACTTGACGAGAAGTAATAAATACTATCACAAAGTGCAGCACCGCCAATTACTGCAACATATGAACCTTCTTGAATACTGGAGAACGCCACCTTTTTGTCCATGCGGAGGGCAGCAATTCTACGTTTTATTCGTCTCAACTGGCATATTCTGCAACACAAACAGTGTGATACATCATAATTGTGCTACATTTTGTGCTTTATTCCAATTATCACCCGAACACTTTTTTTTATTAAGAAATAATGACATTGTCTGACCATTAAAAAAAAAATACCTCAGACATGTGTAAACAATTAAGGGGTTTGTGCTGTGTTGATATGGCCATAATGGTGGTCAGTGATGGAGTGCAAACAAGCACAGTAAAAAAGGCCTGAGCAACTCAAAAAAATACTTACATTGAATGGAAATATCTTTTTTTGTGTGTGATAAATGTGAATATAAAAGGCAATGAAATGCTTGCATTTCCACACAATCTCTCAGAAGTCTTTTCAGTGGAGACACCCTGTTGTGCTTGTTTTCCTCTCACATCGTCTGCAGATGTGGTGTTTTGATCTTTTCTTTTTTTCCCCCCTCCCTGTTGTGTTCAGTTTGAATTGCAGAAACTCAGAATTTATTGTGACCCCGAGCAAAGTAACCGAGAAACTGCATGTGAAATACCAGGAGTCGTAAGTACAAAATCTTGCTTTGCTCTGCACTCTTTTACTTTTGTAGTCTGAAAAAGGGAAATTTCACTCCGCTAGCCTTTCCTTACCTTGTCCAATACATCTGTTTCTGTGCTGAAGTGCATCTGCACGTTGTCATCCTCGCTTAAAATCATTGGCGTTTATTGCATGGCATAAAACAATTATTGCGTTCAGTTTAATCAGAACACACTCTTGGATTATTCAGTAGTGAAAATATAAACTCACAACATTCTATTTTAGTCACATTCAATCGGGCGTAAAGACATCTGTTGGAGGAGGACCCATGGATCGGCCTCAAACATTCTGACGCTGTCTCTTTTTTGTCAGTTGCCTCTGCACTGTTTGTGAAAAAGTGGCTAATTTTACAATCTGCTGAGAAAGTGCTACAACCGTAAAACTAGAGCCAAATGATTATTTTGCGGAAAAGACTTATGGCGATAAATATCAGACGGGGACAAGATACAAACCGCCATATGTTAACTTGCCAAGTTCCCCCATTCCGTTTAAGTTCCAGTTTTTCTGATTTATTTGCAAATGAATGTCAAAATCCAGCCATCAATTTTACCAGTGGAATTTCTAGACTCTAGGCCCCGTATGCCTTTAAAAGCTCACGCCATAGGATTTGAAAACAGAAGTCTGTTTCTATCATACAGCTGATGGTAAAATATGAAAAAAGCTTCAGTGGAACCTTCTTCACACTCAGCTGTATATTTGCTAGGACTCAAAAAATAATAATAAATGATTATTTGTTGCAAGGTACATTTTTTTTTATGTTGAAGATGTCATATATAATAATTATATCCATATGCATTGATTTAACTGATGTCTGATGTATTATTTTTTTCGTTTGCCGTAGTGTTCCAACAGTCCTGATTATATTGAACCTACTGAGGAACCTTGCGTTTGTCCTCCAGGACCTCCTGGACTCCAAGGACTGAAGGTCAAATAAATCATCTTCTGTCTTTCAGTAGTTCTTCCTTGACTTTTACCATATTACTGGATGCTTTGCTTTGTTGCTGCCATTGTGAGGTTATGTTTGCTGCATCTTTTCTCTGTCCTCTACTGTACCTCTTAAGTGAAACAGACTGACTGCCTAATAAACACAGTGGTTGGGATGGAAAACAAGCAAAACAGGAAATGAAACATCTGCCCCTGCCTTTATTGATCACAGGGTATCACCAAATAATTGCTGCGCCATCCGCACCATTAAAGCCTTTACTGGAAAATATGTTGCCTTAGCAACCAACCTTGCGGTTTATAAAATCTGCGTGGGTTTAGGCATGTTTGTCTTTATAAGAACACCCTGTTTTTTTACTGCATTTACTAATTGATCCAAAATGTCTGGACCATTTTCTGGTTGGCAGATGTTTCCTATAATCCCACGACCTCTCAAGAGCATTGTACACTAAATATACAAGCTTATTTAGTCACATGGTGTGTTTAGACAGCAGCCAGTCTAAGTGTTTTAGCATGGTGATGGTCAGACTTGGGGAGAATTTGGGGGCATATATATAGTTAATTATAACATTATTATATCTTATTGCACTTTGTTCAGGGAGAAGTGGGAAATCCTGGCAAACCTGGTCAGCCTGGACCTGCTGGTGCTGATGGTAAGCCTGTGAGTACTACATAGTTCCATATGCAAACATACAGAACACGAACAGCACCCGCGAGGCAGCACCAATTAAAAACAACTTGGATGTATGGCATCAGCATTTGTGTTCGAGAATTCTGTGCAAGCCTAGTTCAGAACGTCAACATGTGGTTTTGACATCACACTCGGTGGTGACAAACATTTCTTACTGTGTCATCAGTTTACTGTAAGGATTCTGTGAAAAGCTTCCAACTGTGATCCCATGCCGTGAGGTGATTTACGACTTTTTCTGTGCATCCTGATTAATATGCTCATCCAAAATGTGTGTCTTCTGTGACTCTCCCCTCGGCTTTCAAGGGAACCCCTGGTGTCAGAGGAATCCCAGGGCAGCCAGGCTCCCCTGGAGAAGAAGTATAAACAATTAAACAATTTCGATTAAATTCAATTTCAGTACAAAGAAATGATTCATGGATAACTTCGCTGTTGCTTCTATAGGGACCCCGTGGGCCTGATGGCTACAAAGGCGAACAGGGGAGACCCGGTGCTTCGGTACAAAGCCGTACATTTATTCAACATGCTGCAAGGCTAATACATTTGTAATCAAAAACGCTAGTAACACTGTGGGATTATGTTCTTCCAGGGTCAAAGGGGTTTGCCTGGATCGCCAGGAGTGCCTGGAAATCCAGGAGAGAAGGTAGAGAAAATCCCCCATAATCCTTTGTGTCATACCTCCAGACGGCGTGTGAAAAATGTGTTAACACGGCATAAAACACGTAACACCTTTTGATTCACGTGGGTTGGGGCGGAAGGTTAAGGGGTTGTAATGATAGTCAAAACACTGAGACATAAAAAGAACAGTAGGCCATGACTTTATGTAATCAGCCATAGGATTAACAGGAAACGGCTGCTGGAAACATCAACCTAAACTGTTTAAACATCTTTGCATCAATCCCCTCAGTGTCCATTTATTATTGTTATAAAGTCAGCTCACCAGTGCAGGATTAAAAAAAAAAAAAAAAAAAAAAAAATCATGCTGTTGGATGAAGTCGCTTTGAGTGTATGTGCTTCTATTTTTATTTTTATTTTTGCATTTTTTTGTCTGCCCAGCCCATCCAGTGAAATGCACAAAGAACTGCCTGTCAAAGTGCAGCGAAAAAATTGCCTCAGTCTGTTTTGAAGAAAAAGCAATATTGTTCTTGTTGATCTTTTCTCTTCTGTTAGGGCTCAGCAGGACCTGCAGGAACATTGGGATTACCAGGAAAAGCTGGTCCACCGGTAAGGCAGCCGGCTGCCTTCTCTAAAATAACAACTGGGCCTCAGAATGTGACATGAAAAAATATATAACAAATCTCACTGGATGACAATTGACGATAATGATAATGACATTTGCAGGGGGGGAAAGGAAGCGCAGGACCTGCCGGGCCACACGGATATCCGGGAAAACCCGTAGGTTTCGACATCATGGCGAGAGGGCGCAAACTCAATCATGTGTGAAATAACGTTCTCCGGTTTCAGGGCGCGCCTGGGAGAGACGGAGGCGCCGGCCTGCCAGGGACACCTGGTTTCAAGGTGCGTTTGCTCTGACACACTGTCACACTGCACGATGCCGTATATCTCCTGTAGGACAAGACAATGAGACTCGAAAGTGGCCAAAAGCTGTGAAATATCGCACAGCACTGCTCTCTTCCATTTTGGATCCATTTCAATGCTTTTCTTTGGCTTCAGGCAGGTTGAAGCTTCTTAGAAATCATTAAAATATGATGACATATTGTTTCAGTTTTGAAAGAA
Source organism: Nelusetta ayraudi (assembly GCF_046127955.1). NCBI lineage: Eukaryota > Metazoa > Chordata > Actinopteri > Tetraodontiformes > Monacanthidae > Nelusetta > Nelusetta ayraudi. The sequence goes on along the minus strand of NW_027466058.1, from coordinate 2,525,693 downwards.
GAAACATGTGTAGCATCGTTATTTTTAACAGCATCTTTGTGCTTTTTTTTCTCTCTCTCTCTCTTTTTGTTCAATGAGCGCAGGGCGACGCTGGGGCCAGTGGTATTCCTGGTGCTGATGGAAGGGAAGGGCATCCTGTAAGCCATTCAAAGAGACATTACTCACTGCGCCAGCCGACCATCTATAGCTGTTTTTAGCTTGTTGTCTCACAACTTTTCCCTCCTCGGAAATTGACACGTTATTTTCAGCCGCTTCCAAGTTAAGCCTGAAACATATCACCGTGTAAGTTATCTGAACCAGCGACGACCTTACGAACGTAACCCCCCCGCCCCCACCCCCGACATTCCCGCCGCGTGGATCCTTTTCGCCAAGTTGTGGACGGCATGAAGCAAGCAAATAAGTTGCAGCATTAAATAAGCAAAGCAAACACTGCAAATGAGTTTTTCTTACCCCTGTAAAACTGCAGTATGTTTATGTACTGTCAGCAGTAAAAAAAAAAAAAAAAGCATCCCCCCTCTGCAGGCAGTAAACGAGGGGTATTTCCCCTGTTGTTCATCCCAGGATAACCCGTTATGCAACGTGCCGGCTCCGGCTCTGCTCTGGCGCGGGAAGTCACTCATCGGGGGAATACTGTTGTGTTCTGGCGAAGAAAATCTTTTAACTGGGCTGTCGCCCTGACGATCATGATTGTGGAGAGCCGTCCAAGAGGAGTTTTTTTTTTTCTTTTTCTTCGCGATGGCTCTACTCAGGATGAGTCAGTTGCTCCACAAGGCCGCGAGCCATTTTCCACCAGAGGAGAGTCAGAGTCGGGGTCGACGCCGAGGAGGCAGACTCTCTCTCTGTCTCTCTGCTGGAGTTCAGAATAATCAGATGTATGCAGCACTTTAAAGCAGCCATCTCAAGGACAGCCCGAGAGCCTGGGTGGCTTTAACTTCGACTAATATCGCTCTCACTCTGTCTGACAGTATGATTTATCTACTTTGTGCACTGAACTGTAAGTTCAAGATGCTGTGAAAAAAAAAAAGCAACACTCAGCATCTGCGAGCGTTTATCTCCGAGGGTCGAAAAACAAAACATTAATTGCCGTTCCAAGTTAGTTTTGCTGCATGCGCTGAACCACATAAACATTTAATATGTTACATTATTTGTTTATGGTTTTTCGGCTGTTGCTCAGTGCAGTTTGAGTGGCGAGCGCTGTAATATGCGGTAATGACTGGCGTGAGGTTAAATCAGATTTTTTTTTTTTGAGCTTTCCCATGTTTTCCCATTCGCAGCGGCAGCAGCCTAATCGTATTTGAAACGCTTGTCAAACAACTCGAAACAATCCACGGTCACGTGATCATTTGCTCTGCGTCTTCATTTTCAGGGAATGCCTGGGTTGCCAGGACTTGCAGGCATTCCTGGACAAAAAGTGAGTGAAAAAAATATAAAATAAACAGAACACAAATGATGGGCTACTGCTTTTTGCAGTTTATTTTCATTTCAAATGTGTCATTTATAGGGGGAGCCTGGTTTGCATGGATCCAAAGGCGTCAAAGGATCATCAGGACCACATGTATGCAGTCCTCTGCATTATACTCACATTTGAAGCATGCCTCAATCTGAATTACCATTAAAAAAATATACATATTTTTCTTCCTAGGGTGACATGGGTTTACCTGGTGCTCCTGGTTTAAGTGGACCAGCTGGACCCAAGGTAAACTTTTTGCATAAATCCATACACAGCTGACCCAACTGGCCCACAACTTGCCTCAGTGCTTAGAAAGTCGCTTTCTGATTCATATGCACAGAAATCTGCCGAAGCCATTTTTTTCTTTTTTAAAGACACACTTTAGCACGAACGACAGCGTCTTGGCTATGCCAATGGAGCTAATTTAAGCGCTGATCAGACATTGCTGCTTTCGCCAGAGGAATTTCAGCAGAGTGTAAGTGGTTTGGCCTCCTCCAGCTTGGACCCTCCGTCTAATGAAAACACTGGCTATTGTTTTAATTAGCCAGTCTTCCTTTAACAAGCCAAAATGTGTTGGTATATGGTACAGCAGCTATAGACCAGCACGCTGGTTTCTTCAAATGGAAAGAAAAGCATACAACTAGACACGCAGGCCGCATGCTTCATCGAACACTAACCAGAGATATATTACGTGACATGTTTTTTTTTCTATTTATTTTTTAAGGGGAATAAAGGAGATGCTGGAAGTGCAGGTATACAAGGAAAACCAGGAGCTGTGGTATGTTTCTGATAAAACAGTCAACTAGAGACCAAGTTTATGATGCCGGATGAAAAAAAACAAAAACGTATAATGTGGGAAAATGTATGACCAAACTGAATAACACTCCAGGGGCGTCAGGGGGAGCCAGGAGGAGAAGGTCAGCCAGGACACCCGGGCATGCCAGGCTTCAAAGGCAGCAAGGTAAGACTGCATTATCAGGTGATTTTTTTCCCCCCCTGACTAGTGTCACTGTCGCTGTTGCTAGTTTACTTTCATACGCATCAAATATATTATTTAACTGGCACAAGAAAGTCAGCTTGTCTATCTAGAACATGACGTATGACAGCAATATGTATTGGTGACTAACTTTTTTAAAAAAGCTAAATGAACACAAACTGCTCTTTTTTTGTTCCTATCAGGGACAAAGTGGAAATCAAGGACAGAGAGGAGACATGGTAGGATCCCAGACAGACTTGAACTAGTACCATCAACTGTACGCAAGCAATCCAGTTATAACAGATGGCCACGTCGAAATAGTCATTGCCACTGGATGAGGTTGAATGAATGAATGAATGAATGGAAACACAGATTAAGTCCAAGGGCAATCATTTTTCTATTACATTGTGAAATTCAATTAGACATCCTTTGGTCGCTGTACGTAAGGTGCCAAAATTGCATTTTCAATTTGAAATTGCCACGATAATTATGGCTGTGGAAAAACCTAATTATTAAATAACATAATGTTGTTTGGGAAGATGTGACTGTAACTGAACCGACCAGGAAATGATTATCCTCATACAGTCAAACCTACTGTGCAGAACTGAGTTGTTTATAAATGAGGTAGTGGCCGCGTAAATATAGGTTAATATTGCTGTTACAATCATTTCATTTAGCTTAACTTTGTGTACCATCAACAAGCGTTGAGGCATTTATGCATTCATGCATTCATGCATTCATGACGTTTTCTCAATAATTCTCGCCAGGGGATCAAAGGTGAAAAAGGAGATTCTGGTCGACCCGGTGAGCGGGTGAGTTTCTCATATTTGATCTCTATTTTTGTGATGCACATCTACCTTAAAAGTTCACCATCAGTTCACTCCAAGAACATTTTTGCCCCAAAAATCCGCGGATCCCGGAGAACAGTGGCAATAGTTTTTAACGCGGAGAGCACCACCGTGTGGCCACTTATGAAACATTTATTTTGGAAACTAGCAAAATGCCCTTTTAGAAAAAGAAGATTTACCACTTACTGAGCTCGTGGAATGTTTCAATACTTAAGGTACCAGAATAAAATTTCAATCAAATGTCTCGTCTTTGAGGCATTATTCTAAGGGCATTAAAACATTTTACTGTTTCTTTTTTTTTGTCCAATGTCTTTTTCCTGAGTCGGCCACTTCTATAAAATGCTCTCCTGACTTTGATTGACAGGGCTCAGCTGGCCTAATGGGACTGAGAGGGGAGGTATGTTCAGCTCAGTGAATAAGCCACTGTAGCTCCACCCTTGTCGTGCTTTGCTAACGCTGAGGTGGTGTTTTCGCCAGAAAGGGTCAACAGGGGAACCAGGACAGAGAGGTCAAGAGGGTCAGATGGGACGACCTGGACATCCTGGCCAGTCAGGCCCACCTGGAGGCCGGGGATTGACGGGGGAGCAAGGTCTCCCAGGCCCACCGGGACCTGCTGGGATGTCTGTATGTGTGCAAAACATCTAGTTCTTCATGTTGTCATTTAAATGGGACACTGTACTGTAGAGAGTCTTTCCACTGAAAAGCACTGCACTCTTGTTCCAGACCAGTGAAATCTCAGACAATCACATCAGACAAATCTGCAGAGAGATTCTTCACAGTGAGTATCAGCATAGTAACGTACAGGGCACATTATATGCATTTCCAACCGTGGTCTGAAAGCCTCTTTTATTGTTGTGGTCCCAGTGGAAGGGCCGTCATTGTTGCTTGGTAACCAGCAGAGTAGCTGTCCCAAGTGTCAAAGCCAACCTGGCTCTCCTGGCCCCCCGGGTCTAAATGGGCCTCAAGGGCCAAGAGGTCTTCCTGGAATGGTTGGTCCTCGGGGGCAGCCGGGCCACCTGGGGCGCCGTGGTGCCAATGGACTGAAAGGTAAAACCTTAACGGGGTATTAGCAAAGCTTTATTGCGCCGACACTTCAGCAAAGTGAACGTTTCTGCAGGAGAGCCTGGGATGAAGGGCGAGAACGGGAACCCTGGTCGGTCGACGATTGGAGAGCAGGGGCCACCTGGGCATCAAGGTGGGTCAAGTCTCGTAGTTTACTTGTAGAAAGACGTGTGATGCCAACAGGTCGGTGATATTCAATGTCACCCCGGTCACACTGCGTGCCGTTTCTCATCTGTTTCTCCCATCAGGCCCGCCTGGCCCCCCTGGGTACAGCAGGGCAGGACCTCCTGGGAAGCCAGGACCTCCTGGTCATAACGGAGCGGAGGGTAAAAGCGGTAACCCCGGCATCCCCGGTCAGCCTGGAGTGTGTGACCCGTCCATGTGTTACGGCAGCATAATGAGGCGGAACCCTTACAGCAAAGGACCGAGCTATTGATGCAATGCAGCCCTGACTGCAGGTGTCAGTCCGGAGCAGATGCAGAGCAAACAGACATTCTCAGGAAGATCTCATTCATGTGTCTTCTGCGCTCTTGTGGAAACAAGATGGACCCATTCAAGGGCTGCAAATCATTTTGTATATCATTTTGTTGGCAAATTAATCATCCCTGTAGTCTGATGACGTTTGTTTATTTTATTTTATTTTTATAAATTGTGAAAATGTGAAACACACTCATGTCAATTCCCCTAAACTTATTTTATGACATGAACTATAAAATTAAAGTGGATATTTGACAATTAAATTGAAATATGACACAATAAATATTAATTAGCCTAAACAAATGAGAGACACATCGCAGCCTAATTCCTTTGCAAGGATCACTTACTTCTTTTTGAACTTGCTGAAGGGTTTCAAACCAGTTAAGTGGATTAGGTCTGAGCATTTTTGAAACTCTGCCATAGGCAACATAGCCGATTCATTTTGATCATACTGCCCCCTGATGGTGCGAGCTGTTCCTCCCATGCACGTCTGACGCGCATGCAAAATTCAATGTGATTATTTTTATTTGGGCCGATTTAATCAAAGATGTGAGGTTTTATATTTGATCCCTGAGCTGCTCCCAAAACTCACAGCTACGTAAGCACTTGAATCTTTAAAAGAATATTTATATTTTGGCGAATGAAATTATGCTTTTCTTAAATGTGTAAGAATCCAGAATCAGAAGATGGAACAAAAAGTTCATTTTTACTTACTAACATTCCAAAAGCTCACCTTTCATTACTGTATCTGGCATTTTATTGTTATTTATAAAAGTTTTGTAACTGTATGCAGCAATGACATGTCGTAGAGGAGCGTTTGTGATTTTCTTTTCCATTTTGTCATAGTTCTTTTTCTTTTGACTGAATCTCTCTCTTTTTTAAAATAGAAATAAAATATCATTGAGAACTTTGTTTCACGCTTTCATCTTTTGAGAGCATCATAAACTGCAGGATTAGGGGTTAGCCAGGTAACTTCAGGTTAAACCAAAAGTAGTGCCCTCTCAGGAAATAGCATCAATGCTTGAGGGCAACTCTCTGTCAAGCTCAGACATCTGTACGGGGATCAGTCAGAAGTGTGGGAGTTCTGTGAGAGATCAGCTCCTAAAAGAGTTGGAGCTTGAAACTGAGAGTCTAAAAAAGAACAGAGACTAAAAAAAAAAAAAAAAAGTTCACACTGAAAGACTTTGAATCAAAAGTATGCACCATCACACAGTGCACCAATGAATAGACATATTAATAAATATGATGGGCATAAAAAAACAAACAGTCAAGCGAGTAATGAAAACTCTACACTACCTATCTATCTATCTATCTATCTAATCTCGGTATAGGGTATTGAATTCGCTGACTTCAGGACAATCAGTGTGCGTTGGGCGGCGAGCAAAACTACTTCAATAGAATAAAAATAAATAAATAAAGTGGTGCAGCTTTGCACACTAGATGGCGCTGTGTGGTAACTTCCCTGATCCATGGCTACCCGAAGTTCGGTGGCTGCTTCGTTTTTGCGCGCTTTATATAGAAACCTGTTGAATCCGATTATTACATCAAAACACGATGGAATAATCGGATTCAACAAGTTTCAAAAATGAAATCACTTGTTTACAGGCCAATGCTAAAATACAAGTCTGCATCTCTGACATTGTAAGTGAAGTAGGTAGTAACTTTTCTGCTTTCCAGCCAGTTGGAACACAATTTATTTACTTAGTGTAAAAGGTTTGTTTTATTAAAGCAACAAGGCATGCAAACACCCAAGATGCTCCTGCTGGAAGGCTTCCCACAAACGGGCAGACCTGAATAAGTTGAGGTGATTAAAGGGCTCTGTCATGACTCTTTCACTCGTTAAGACGGGGCTCTCGGATTTCAAGTGTCTCCTTTTACACTCGGGAGCCACCACATTCATCATGGGAGCTGCCGAAGTTTTATTGCAGCCGCTGGAGGTGGATGCAAAAACACGGGAGCCCAGTGTGGGATGGGACTCGGAGGGCAACCGGCAGCCACTGCGCTCTAAAGTTTAGGGGAGGAAATGTGAGAAAGAGACGTTCGTGCGCATTGGACACGGTTTCATTTTTCATGCACGGGGTTGGGGAAACTACTGCTGATCATACTTGGACGGTCTGGGGCGTAGCTACCCGTCCGCGCATCACGAAGAATTAAGGTGAGGGACGGTGTCACATCTCCATAAGTACTTGGGCGCGCGCGCGCGAGCGAGGGAGGACACTCTGGATGAACCCTGGTGGAGTCTGGAGCACCGGAGGAACTTTTTTACGCGCGGGAGAGCGGACTTTTCCCTGCAGCCTGGTGAAATTAACCAATAAACGCTCGCGGTGCGCGATCCTTATCAATGCACCGGGAATGAGTTCGCGCCGGCGAGAGACAGAGGCGACCCCACTGCTCCTCCTGGCGCGTGCGATGTAGTTTAACTCCAGCCTCCGTGAAACTGGTTTTTGGCCGAGATGACAGCGCTTACACCTCTGAGCCGCGCCGTCCTCGGACTGGCGTGGAGCTGCTTGAGCTTTCTGTCGTGCGCCCAGTGCGGCATGGGCGACAACCATGTGCACTCCAGCTTTATTTACAGGCGGTTGCGCAATCACGAACGCAGGGAGATCCAGAGGGAGATCCTCTCCATCCTGGGCTTGCCGCACCGTCCGAGGCCCTTCGCGCCCGGCAAGCAGGCGTCCTCCGCGCCGCTCTTCATGCTCGACCTGTACAACGCCATGGCCTTGGACGAGGAAGAGGAGGAGGGGGGCGTGCAGCGCGGCGCGGGGAAGGGCGTCGGTGCCAAGGCTCAAGGGAACCCCAGGAAAAGTTACTACAGCCCGCCGCACGCCGGATACTCCCGGGTGGCGCAGCCGTATCGAGCGGCCCCTCTGCTGGGCCAGAGCTCCGCGCTCACCTCAGCGCACGACACCAACTTTCTCAACGACGCCGACATGGTGATGAGTTTTGTGAACCTCGGTGAGTTTTGTTTGAAGCCGCAAATTCGCTCCTCGCGGATTTTTCTTCTCTTTCTTTCTTTTTTTTTTTTTTTGTTTTAATTTACACATTTAATGGAACTGGAATATCTGCGTGTGAAGGTGCAAGGCCGATAATAACACAATCTGCGCTCGTGTCCCTCTTAATTTGCTTCGCCGTTCAACATTCTGCCGGGGATCCGCATTAAAACACTGCATTTTATAATCGAATTTCAGCTCATGAATGTAGAAAAAAAAAAAAATCTTTGGATTAATTAAGAGCTATGAATCCTTTAAATATTTAATAGATCCGGGTTGGTGCTCAAGTAAAACGGCTCACATGGATTTTATTCAAACAACCCGAGCCACCGCCTGGAACATGACAGCGAGCCATATCTGAGCTGAATTGAAATGCACTAATAAGCAGTTTCTCCCCAGCCTCTGAATGCAGAATGCAGTCACCATCGTGGCCTCCGAGCCTTGCAGTAGCTTCAGCCCCGTGTGAAAGATTTCGCCCTTATTAGACTTAGACCCCTCTAAAGTTTTGACCTTATCAATTTGAGCACTTTTTTGCCCATTAAAAGGGGAGCCAATGTGTGGAATGACTGTTTGTTCAGTAGCCACGACCCTTGACCCTGCAGTTCAGAGGGACTTATCAGATGACTGTCTGACCTTGAGGAAAATTGGTCTGAATTATTTCCTGTTGTTTGAAGGGCTGGTGAGGCTGACGGGTGTCTGCGTATCGTAAAAAAAAAAAAAAAAAAAAAAAAAAAAAAAAAAACTGTCTGCAGGAGGAGGCAGCAACTCCATTCTGCAAAATCTGCAGCATCTTAATTTGTTGAGGGGAACAGCCTGACTGAGGCCGATTAGAAAAAAGAGCTTTGCAGGAATTTCAATGAAGCGGCGGTTTTGCGGGGCGGATGTTAGAATGTCAAGGCTCGCGCCGTGTTCTGTGCACGTAGCGCAAAAAAACCAAGCGAAACGTGAGTTTGTGTGGAGCTGCCCGGGCTGGGAGAGTAATCCCTCACCTTGGCCTGCGCCCATCTGTTTCCACTTAGCGCGACACAAGGGCATGTACACTGTCTCGCTCTCGTTCTGGTGACTGTCAGCGAAGTGTTCAATGGGGCTCTGTCTCTATTACAGTACGCCGGGACGCAGCCACCAGCTTTGGCTGTTTTTATGAACGCAGGCGTTGAATTTCTCGCAATTTAATAACATTCATACATTGGCCTTGTTAAAAAAAAAAAAAAAGAGAAAGAGACTTTTTGAATTGACATCTCTTTAAGTGACAAGGAAGGAGTGCACTCGTGATTTCTTTTCTTTTTTTTTATATCTATATAATCTTTTGACTCTACTCCCTGGTTGAACTGATTAAATCTTCACCCTCTTGAAAATGAAATGTCCTGCTCTCTCTCAATGGCATTTCTGCTTTGCATTACTGCCTTCCGCCAATATAATGGAAGACGCTCTGAGAGGCTGACCCGACCTCTGACCTGTTTGTGCTAAGTAACTGCAGGCCCTCACTCCTGATAAAATATCAGGGAAATGCGCTGCATGATATCGCCGCGGGTGTGACGAGAGGCTCAGAGCCACCGGGCAACACATCAGTCGCGTTCGCCTTCTTTCGGAATGTTGATGTTATTTACTCGTTGAGGATTTGGTTGTATCTGCAGAATTAGCTGTCTTTTTTCTTCTTTTTTTTTTTTTACTAATAAGAAAACATGTTTTTTTCCTGTGTGAAATGAAGAAAATATCTGTTAAGAGCTATTGATTTTAAAATGTGATTGGCTTCATAACAAATGTAATTATTTTCCTCCTTTCAACAAAAATGTTCAAAGTTTTTAAAAGGTCAGGGGTTAGTGAACGCTTCAAGTGCTTATATGAAAAGCCTGCAGGAGGTGAGCACAGGGTCAGAAATGAGGTCAGAGTCGATGTTTGCATGACGTCGAAGATTCCTGTCTGTTCTTTCCCCTCACTTGAGGGGCAGACGAAAGTGTCTTTAATTGAAATCAGCCTGTTTTTCTTAACTGACAGCCCATTCATCACGGCCACAGAATGCAGTTAGGCACACAGTAGAGGGCCTGTCTGGGAACTTGCTACCTGTATTCAGTTGACTGATTTAATGAACTGGAAAGTGCTTTTGTTGGGAGTCAAAATGTTTGGATTGGGCCGGGAATGCGCGGCGCGACGCGATAAATCACTCCCACTCTGTCCGTTAGCGCGGCCGTATTTTCCCTTTTCAAACAACACGCAGGAGATGAAGTCATGCTTTTTCTTGATCAGCCTCGCTGCCAGTGAAAAACGAAAAAATCAATCGTGAATTTACATCTCCCCACAGTGGAGAAGGACAAGGATTTCTCTCACCAGCGGAGACACTACAAGGAGTTCCGCTTCGACCTGACTCAGATTCCGGATGGGGAGGCGGTGACTGCCGCCGAGTTCAGGATCTACAAGGACCGCAGCCCGTCCCGCTTCGACAATGTCACTCTGAAAGTCTCCGTATATCAAGTCATCAAGGAATATCCAAACAAGTGAGTGGCTGAACAGCTGAAAACAACCATGAGAAGAGTCACATTGAAAGGTGCCTGCTTTAGATCCATAAAAATATCAACATCCAGAATTTCATCATTATTGAAGAGATAATTATTGTAATGGCAGTTAAACACTACCGCTTGTCAATTCACTTGGTCCGGTAACACTGACATCCTCTGACAAATTTCCTGTTTCGTCCGCTTCCCTGCAAAGACTCAATCAAATTCAGATTTTCTTTTAATAAAAACAACGCTTAAATAATATTGCTGAATTTATTTTATCTCAATACATCTTGAATGAGTGATGAAAGCCAAGAGACTCTTGAGATTAAACAGTGACTCTCTTATGTAAGGAAATCTGGCCTTTGTCGCTGGTCAGTCTCAGAGGAATCAAAATCACACACAAGGGGGTGTGGGGGGGCAGGAATGTAGCCGCAGGACCTGCACCCAGTTTGTTTCCAGTTATTTTAAGTACTGTGAAACACAAAACAGACACCAAAGATTCTCCAAATTGCAAACTGATGTACGGGGGGGGGGGGGAAATGGGATCCATGACTTCACCAGGATGAGGCCAAATCTCAACCAAATGTTTGATGCTGTGCGGTTATCATGGACAATTAAAAAAAACAAAAACAAAAAAAAGGCTGCGGTGATTTCTTGCAAGGGTTGGAACTTTCCGCTCACCGAGAACACTGGGCTATCTGCGACTCTGCTGTCCTTCATTCGCACTTTGTCCGCCTTATAAATATAGTTCTCGGATAAAGGGAAATCCATTAGCGAGTTGGCCGGTCACTCGGTTATCGCTCCTCGTCCCGGCTGAAAGCGTGAGGGCTCGCTGCCGTGGCCGCGGCTACACCCGCCACCTGTCTGACTGAACAATATTCCGGAAGTTTGAAACCATGACATGGCAGGATACACCAGGGTCTACTTTTGAGAGAGGGCCCCTATTTGTTTGTCAGAAATGTGTGCGGGTGATGGAAGGGGAGATTATGGCCCTCCGGGGCTTTGAAGAAAGGTCTCAGTCAATGGACTCTGTCATCTTAAAGGAGGAAACCATTCAGTTTCAGTTTTCAAACACACGTTTTCATGGGGGACGTCGTGCGTAAGTGAAGCCTTTACAAGTGAGATTTACTTCTTCCTGTTGGCAGTGAACCCTCCAAACAAAACCGGATTATTAAACACGAAAAATCGAAAATTTCAACAACAATTTTCAGCAGAGCACTAATGTTAAAGCAACTGTTCATTTCAAAGGGAAGAATTAGGCCAACGTTGGGTGATTTGTAAGAACTAAAATTTTTATGGGATCAGCGGGAAAGAACACATAGTGCTCACACTTAGTGCATTGCACTTCCATTTGAGCAACAGATTTTTCTGACAGAAATGTATCTTATCAATACAACAACATCCTGTTTGGAGCCGTCCATTTCATTCAGCAGCTTAAAAAAAGATAAAATAACCATTTTAAAAATATATATATTTTAGAACTATTTAAATAGAGCCAGAAATCACGTTCAATAAAAAGAAAGAAACGTTTTAAAAGTTTTTCGACTGCGTTAGGTGACCGGATGGAATTTTTTTTTCTTCTGTTTTGCCAAGGAGCGCACTCACTCTTTAACCTCACATTGTATACATAAGTTTCCTCATGAGCAGCTTTCCAGTAGTAATGTGCCTTGCTGACACATTGAAACATTTATTGTGCTTTACTGCCTCTTAAGTGCCGCTCAGGGAGAACTGCCCTAGTTCTGCACACGGGCCAATAAAGGTACTAACAAAAACAAGGACCTCTTGAAAAACACATTGCTTCATAATTCTACAGCACTGCAGTGGCAAAAGAAACTCCACAGGGCACCTGTAAAGTCCTAAAACTGGACACCGGGCTGACTTCCTGCCTCTCCGCTAAAATCAACAACGCAACCGGGGCTAAACTTAAGTTGCAGAATTTAAAATCCTAATGAGAAATGTTGGCATGTGAGCATAATTTGTTGGAAAACGCAGTCTGCTTACGCTGTCCGCCACCTTTAGCTTGTTTTCCGTACAGTAATCACAGCAATAAGGTGTTGACCAAACATTCCATCCTGACAAAGATGAAAAAATAATGGGTTTTGTCCCCACACAGTGTGAATTATCACAGGATAGAAGCCATTTAAAAAACAAAAAACAAGATGGCAAGCAATTTGTGAAACGTCATTTGGTTAACACAGCAAAGTTTTACACCTGCGATAAACAGAAATATTTCCACATTGGAATTCTGGGTCCCCTGACCAGCACCATGTAACCACGGAACAGAACACTCAACAGGCGCTGCCTTCTTCAATCAGCCACTTGAAAGAGCTCCAATGCAAATTGTGAGGCAGGCCTTTTTCAACTTAAGGTTGATTTATGCCTTATGTCAGGCCTATGTTGAAAATACAAGGGCCTGATATACATGATTCATAACTCCTGAACATGTTTCGCCAACGAAACAGCCCCAACCCCCCCAAAAAACAACAGAAAAAAACAACTTGGCCCATGTTTTCACAACACGGCTCTGGACTTTATTACGAGTTACAGCTTCTTTGTGGTATCAGCGCCGCTCCACTTTTATCTGCAGCTCCGGAGATGGAAGACCGAGATGACAAAATGACTATTACTCACCAAATAACCGGTTTTGAATGTTAAGCCTTTTAAGTGCCCCGCTGCTCAGGCTGAAGCACATTAAAGGAGATGAATCAAAAAACGAATAAAAAAAAAAAAGAAAAGAAGTTTAGGCTCAAGCGTCCATGTGTGATCAGTCAACGATACCTCGTTTATCTGCTCTATCCAAACTGGCTGAGATATCTTGGATCGAGTCTAAATGCCCTTGAAGAAGCATGTGGTTTCTCTTTTCTTTCCCATTGCAACGATGCATCATTAAAGGTGCACAGGCAGTTTTCATTTGTTCGAGAGCGCAACATGCTACAGCGCTGAGGGTCTGCCATTTATCACTTGTGCAGCGGCACCACATTTGTTTCAACGTCGCTGGCCAAATGGATGAACGAACGCGATCTTCAAACCGAGAAATTGCTTTAAATCCCGCTGACTGGCAGTGCATGCGAGCCGTTTAAACAGGAACATTTACAACAGTGGACTGGACTAGTTTAGAAATGGACTGGGTTTTTTTTTTTTTTGTTCCTTTTAGAGATGCTGAGACCTTCCTGCTTGGATCCAAAAAGGTCCAAGCGTCCAACGGCGGCTGGCTGGTGTTTGACATCACGGCCACCAGTAACCACTGGGTGATGAACCCGCAGCAGAACCTGGGCCTGCAGCTCTGCGTGGAGACCTTAGACGGCAAGTGGAACCCTTTTACTCCTTCGTTCAATAAACTTGACATTTGTTCCCCAGACCTTTGTCAGACTCTGTGGAAGTTAGAAAAAGGTCAGGAAGTTCATCTCCTGAGAAGATCCAAGATGTCTGCTTTAAGTTACTTCTCTGCAACTTGCGTGTTCCATTCTCTGCGTCCAGAGTCAAAAAAAGCAATAAAAACGTGAAACGGTTCTCGTGTAGCTCATGGACTCAAGATCACATCTGACTACAGTCTGAAAATTATTATTTTTTTAATTTACCCCTTGTTTTCTTTAAAGGACGTAGCATCAATACTAAGTCTGCGGGAATCATTGGGAGGACCGGGCCTCAGTCCAAACAGCCCTTCTTGGTCGCCTTCTTCAAGGCCAGCGGGGTGTTGCTCCGCTCCGTCAGAGCGGCCGGCGGGAAGAAGAAGAACCACAATCGCAACAAGTCGACCAATCAACAAGAGTCATCGAGGGTCCCAAAAAGTGGAGGTAAGCGCGAATGCAATGGTTGCAGTGGTGCCGATGCTCTAACAATGAGAGAAGGTTTTTTTTTCTTTGCCATTACATTCATCTAGCAGCGTTACATCAACAAGTTGGGGTTTTTCTAGCCAGAAGTTCAAATAAGTAAGAAAGAAATATATATATATGGTGTTACTATTAATATTATTGTTATATATATTTTGTTATCTTATATACTGTTGGCTTTATTTATACAACCACTTGAAGGGATTTAGACCTAAAAATCTTGGTTGTTGTTTTGTTTTGTTTTTTTTGAAAAATCATTTAAAAAAAAAAACCTGCCTGTTGGTCTTTTTTGGTTTTATCCAACAAAAAAAAACATGCAGAGTAAAACGGTCTCTCTCACTCACTAAAGTTTTCCTTTGTGAACCGTTGTCTGTTTTGTCGATTGTCTCACTAATCCTTCCCTCAGATTACAACGCCAGCGAACAGAAGCAGGCCTGCAAGAAGCACGAACTTTACGTCAGCTTCCGAGATTTGGGCTGGCAGGTAAGACGAAAGGGTTTCATTTCACTGACCAGCGCGAATGGAACGGCGAGCAGCTATTTCCGTTTTATTGATATTTTATTGTCCAGGCGACAGGCGTAAATCGTAACGCATCATCTCATAGGCTGAAAGGACCTTGTTTTCTGCCCGCAGGACTGGATCATTGCACCTGAGGGCTACGCGGCTTTCTACTGCGACGGAGAATGCTCCTTCCCACTCAACGCTCACATGAATGCCACAAATCACGCAATTGTGCAAACCCTGGTAAGTGTGATGACAACATTTCCTATGCCCTTGCTTATGAGCTACCAGCAAATATTTGTTCCCAAACCCAGCCAGGGGACAATTCTTCAAAGCTACTTTGCCGTCTCGTTCGCAGGTCCATTTAATGTTTCCTGACAATGTGCCAAAGCCGTGTTGCGCGCCGACCAAGCTCAACGCAATATCCGTGCTTTACTTTGACGACAGCTCAAACGTTATCCTCAAGAAGTACAGAAACATGGTGGTGAGGTCGTGCGGTTGCCATTAGTAGCCATTGGTGAGGGGAGTTCATTTTTAATGCTGTCTGGTGTGGGAATCGCTGGAAAACTGGTCTACTGCAGGCGAGATGTGATGTACAGTATTATGTATATAAAGTTTGTATCATCTAATTTATTTTTTTTTAAATAAATAGCACTGAATATTGTGATATTTAAATGGTAAGTACAACATGTTGACTTTAAGCCAGTTATTCAAATGTTCTGTCAATTTGGCACACACACACACACACACACACACACACACACTTTATCTCCCATTGTTACTTGTATAACTTTTATAATTTGACTAATCACTGGAGTAATCACGATACAGATTTTAGCTTCCCACGTGTGCTCGTCTTTTTTTTACCCCGCCATGATAAAAGCACATTGAGATGTAGTAGTAAGTGTAAATACAAATATGTATTTAAGTGCAACTTTTGTAAGCGTTTCTTTTGTCGTCAGGAGTGTGTGGCAGACACGACGCCACGTCATATCAGAAATTTCAGCACAACAAGTGAGCAGAACAAACAAGGCGATGCTGTTAGCAAAAACATCACGACTTGAACAGACTGTCGGAAATTTTGTGAATCTTAGTGGTTCACTTGGGAAATAATGAATGTAACTGCCGAAAGCTCTTTTCAAGCTGTCACTGCCTGTCAGCACTGATTCTTTCTATTATTTTTTTTTTTAACCTTGCCTTGGCCAGCTTTACCCCCCCCCCCCACTACCCCCCAAATGAAACCTTTATCCACGAAATGAAACTTTCTTCAAACCTTGTGAGAAACATTCTCGTCATTCTAACTCATGTTTTTGTAAAAGCGTGTCTCCATGTAGAGTGTTTATGTTTAAATAAATGTAAACTTGAAAAGAATCTTCCCGTCTCGAGCCCGTTCATCATCCCGAACTGTGCACATGTTGTGCGCTCAATATTTGTGCTTGCTGCCTCCTCCAGCTGCGAGTCCTCGTGCTCCACCTTCGCTAATCCGGCTTGTCGTTTTGCGCTGTTTGGGGCTCCGCGGATGTTTTACACAGATTTTCCCCTCGCTGCCGTCCCAGCTTTGTAAATGTTTGACAAGTATGATATAAACTGCGGGTCCAAACATGGAGTGTGTTGACATGTTTTTTGTTTTTTTTTTGGGGTGGGGGGGTTGGTAATGTTAGTGGTACAGTGCAACAGGTAAAAGCGGTATGGTTTTTCTTGAGTCTTAAAGGTTCTCGTCTGAAATACATATATTTTTTCCCGGCTCAACAATAGCATTGATCTTAACAGCTGATTGTAGGCAGCGTCCAGAAAAAGACAAATGCTTGTTGCCTGGGACCTCCCACATGCTCGGAAGAAGACAAAAAAGTGAACGAAAGACGTCACACCTGCCAGCGGAATGTTCTCACCAAAGGGTTCTGTGCCCTACGTGGCATCCCAAAGACCTGGGTCTCAGCACCGTATCCTGCAGCGCACCTTTCATCTCTCAGCCTCTGTTCGGCGTCGGAGTTATTTAACCTGCCCAGCCAAACATGGCGGAGATACCAAACGACAAGGGGGAGCTCGCTGGAAACGCAAAAACGCAAAGAAAAGAGACGCAAGGGAGGAAAGGAAAAGGCAGCTGCTCACTGGGAGGATGACACAGACTGGCAACAAGGGGAAGGGAGGCGTGGCTTGAATACACAAGTAGGCGGGCGAAATACGACACACACAAGACAATCTCGCTGGAAGGGAAGGGAACAAGGGGAGGAAGTAAACAAGGCAAGACTTTCAAAGTAAAACAGGATATAAACTAAATCGGACCGACAAACCCCGAGGCCTCTAAACTTGGAAAGGCTGCGTCATTTTTATACATTCTACGCATTTTACGTAAATAAAAAGGCTCCACTCATCTGTTTGCCTTTGAAAGTAATTTGATTTCAATGTGGCCGACCGCTTATTCCCTCAAGCTCGGCGAATCCCATAAACGCGAGTCGGCAAACCAAACGCGTCGCGTTCGCTGAGTGGAGCCACTGTTCGGCGAACGCGCCCCAGAGCCAACTAGAAGTGCTCTGGCCGGGCAGGTATTTTCAATGGGCTGGAAGATCTGGGTATTAGGTCAAGGATTAATATTTATTTACACAACTGTGTTGACCGCTGAGCACAGGATATGTACTGTTGCGCACTCTCCCCTCCGCCCTCGCCCTTCCACTTTTATAACATTTTTTTTCTTCTTCTTCTTCTTTTTTTTCTGCACTGACATGGCAGAACATTGAGTGACTGTATTTCACTTAATTAAAAGCAGTGGCTGGCCTGTCCAGATGTTATGTGGGCTCCATCTAAAAGGAGTGTTGACATTCGGTGAATGGGGAGAGGCCACCTGCTAACTTAACTCTTGGCTCGGGGGGCTGATTTGCATTCCTGCGGCCTGTTGCCTGGCATGATTACGCCTCGCACTTCACAATCCCGTCTACTGTTTAATATCGTGGGCTCCTTCCAACTCTGCCACATTTCTCACTCTTTTTTCTTTTTTTTTCTAATTGCATTAGCCCTCGGCGGGCAGGTCCTGCAAAGCTGCGCGGCTCTCTCTCCGTCTCTCTCTCCCGGCAGGGACCTTCTGACCGCATGAAAGGATGGCAGAACAATTGTCGCACTCAGGGCAGATTATTGCAGCGGCCCCCTTCTCCTCTGAGACCCTCTCTGTCAGAGAGCGGTGCAGCGGTGAGTCACAAGTGGCTTGACATTCATCAGATCAGCGCTAACTCTAATAGCCACTTGGGAAACGCGCGGGGAAACGGCCTCTAGCCGCCGCAGTTTACTTTGGGCGAGGGGTCTCCCGTGGATAAGTCTCGCATCGCTCTCTGGGGTTTAGAGTGCGTCACAACACACTGTTAGTTTTTCTACAAGCGGTTATATAATATCAGGGTGTGTGTTGCCATACTTTTTTCCAGCCCAAATACACTTATTTCCTTTATCCCCCCACGCCGACCGCCCTTTCACAGTGAGCGATCCGCTTCTTGCAGGTCAGGACAAGCCGCAACGCTGAACGTTGAAAAAGTGCTTAATGATGCCGGTCATCTTTATCTGGACCAAACCATCTCTGGGCAGGAAGTTCATTGTTGAAAGCTGCAGAAACAAAACAAAGCAAAAGCAACAAAAAAAAAAGCACCGCTGACATGTGGCTGTCGGACCACCGTCGGAGGGGTTCGTGCGACGGGCCACTCAGAGACGTCCTCGAAGACATCCTGCCCTTCTCAACCTCGTTAAATAATTTATAGAGTTCAAAGATTCAAAATGAGTCGTGTAATGAATCGCAGCTCACTGGTAACGGTGAAAAACATGCAGCACAAACGGTTTAGATGTTTTGCATGTTGACCCCCGCCTTCCTTGCATTTTGTTTTTTGCTCTGCGGACAAACACCCAAACCACTCTGAATAGTTCCATGGTAGTACTCAACAGTTTCCTGCTCATTAAAAAAAGAGAAACGCTCTTTGTGCTTTCCCAAACCACCACGCAGCTTTTACAGGTTTTCCTTTTCCCCAAGCGGTTTGTTTGCGCCGCATTTTCGGCATTTTGACTTGTTATTCATTTTGTAAACAAGCAATGCTGGTGACTGCTTTCGTGTTTATGACCAAAGTCAAATGTCAACAGTCCATGAAATAAAATGGGCTGGATTTTTATACAGACCGCAAACTATGGAACTAAACATTTGTTCAGTCTGAGTAGCGTTTAGACTGGAGTTCAGAAGCGTTGCGTACAGTTTAGTGTATGCTACGTGCCATCTAACCTCGAATAGCCTTAATGCGCTCAGCTAGCCGTTACATGATTGACACAAAGCTTATTTTAATCACAATTATACGACCAGAAAACATGACGGTTATTGTTCATTTGGGTTTGGTAATTCCGCCCTTCGTCGACGCACCCGTGTGTTAACCAGAGTTCTTCTTTTTTTTTTTCTCTCTCCCCGAGGCTCAGCGTTTGTTTTCAGAGTGTCACCTTGCAGTCCGTCCACAAGGCGAGTGAAATTGTATCTAATAAAAATGTTGTGCAGTTTACCTAATTCATCTCCCCGCATATGGTTCTCCTTATTTGTGTTGCGTGGGTGGCCAGCGACTTTCCACGCAGCTCAATCAGTCCCTCTTGCAAAAAAAAAAAAAAAAAAAAAGGGGGCGACCATATGGGTCACATTTTTACATGCTGTTTGGTATGACAAGGCTGCAGGGCCAAGCGAGCGCCGGGGCAGCGCAGAGACGCACTTGCCTTTTATTCACATTTGCGCTGGTAAAGAGAAAGAGAGGGTCTCCGGGTTACAACAGGCTGCCTGTGAGCGCTGCTGTCAGTTCCCATTACCATTAGAGGTGGCACCTGCGCATTAGAACACTGTCGGCGTGTTACAGTGTTTTTGTTTGTTTTTTTTTGGAAAGTCATCTGAATTTCTTCATCAAATGTAGTTTTCGGTTTCTCCGCTTACGTTACAGAAGATGAACTGGTGCCTTGTTGTGCATCAAAGAGGAGATTTTCAATCCCGCGCTTCTACTTTACATTCATTTCTAAAAGCACTCTGAGATCATTTCAGAGCGAAAATGTCTGATAATAAATGCTAACAAATGTCCGCCCCGTAATTCTCTTGCATGTTTGTCGTTCACCGTCATCCATTTAAAGTGCAACTTGCAAAGAAAAAGAGAAAAAACAGGCAACATTAAAGGACATTAACGAAAAACAAAGCAGATGCGCTGGATGTGAACCTGTTTCACAGGCCAAGTATGTCCTCTTCCTGCTATTAATCACGCTGTTTAGCTGAGTCACACAGAGCTTTTAAAACCACTCTTTTTTTATATAGTGCGCCGCCAAAACGAGGCACGTTTAAGCCAAGCCAAGGACGCTATGATCTGCAGAAGCTAAACTATTAGATGTGATCAGAAAGGACAAAGATTAAAAAAAGAACAAAGATTAATTAAAGCCTGCTGGTTTGTTATTTTGGTGTAATAAAGTTCCAAATATAAATATATCAATATATATATTCAAATAATATTCGAATCGGAGCTTTCCTTTCCTTGTTAAAAGACAACAACATGTGTGAATTTGATTCTCTTGGCCAATCGTCTGCCACTGATTACTGCCAAGTTGATAACAGAAAATCCTACATCCTCAAAAATGGAGCATTCCCATCATCCCCCCAGTGGTTTTACGTCCACATCAAGCCTCACTAACTATTTGTATCAACAAACTGAGGTGAGTGCACTGGCAACGGAGATGCTTGCCTTGAACGGCCCCTTGAAACACTTCTGCCCTTCCTCGAAGAAAACCGCATCACTGTTTATATTTACTTCCTGGATTTATTACAAATAAAGGCTTGAGAGGAAAAGACATTAAGTGCCGCGACAGAAAACAGGGTATTTGCAGTTGCGGTCGGGACACGTGGTAAAAGTGGGGGTCACTGTTATTTGCATACCAGTCAAAATATATGAAATATATGTGAAAATCTCAATCTCTGCCTTTTATATATGCAACCGACTGCTGTGGAGCTGGTAATAACAGTTTATGTGAGGAAGAGATTAAAGATTGTGACTGACTAGATAAGTGGATGAAGACATGAAACAAGCCAACTGATTATCATTCTGCCGTCATTCCCAGTCGGAAAAATTTGATTTATTTATTTATTTTTCCTAAATCGGCAGCCGGCAGTCAAGCGATCTCGTGCAGGCAAAGTGTGACAGATCAGCCATGAGCGGCTCTTTCTGACTTATGTTTTACACAATTTGCCACTTATATAAGAAAGGAGTAAGAAGAGAGTGACTGCAATTCAGGCTCCCATTTCTGTAAAGATCTGATCAAGAGAAAAATGATTCTTTGCTTTTTTCCCCCCTACCATTATAATTACATCAACATGTTTTTGTCTATATTTATCTGTACTTTGCTCATTCTGCGGCTGAGCTGTCTCAGCCTGAATCCGGCGCCATCTAGCAGTTTCTGTAGAGTTGTTTGTAATAGTTCCAGCATTTGATCCAACAAAGCCCTCTGTCTTGTTCTGGTTCGAGAGCGCGCGCGTCCTGATTCCTGGTTTTCACGGTGACACCACTGATGCGCTTTGGACTCCACATCATGACTCGCGTTGTTGCAGTTCAGTTGAATCCACACTGGAGAAATTGAAGACGGATGGAGGGCGAAAACTGATTTAATCTGGATCCTGTTTTATTCTTTTTTTCCTTTTCCGATTCCACTCTGTTTTCAGTATTTATCTGGGAGCTTAAAGCCTCTTTCGTGCCAAGCAGAAAGCTGCTCGGCATAAAGGTCTGCACATGTGTTTCTTCCTGCACGGCAAAAACCAAAAAGCAATCCCTCTACAATATGCAGCATACAACACAGAAACATGTTGTGGCATTTGCACCATTTGATTTCTATTGAATCATTTGAGAAATAAAAAGACTCCCTGGAAAATATATGGATCTCCGGAGAGGGATTGACAAAGTCAAACACAGAGATCCTTTTCCTCTCACGGTGTTTATCCATTTTTCTCATTTACACATGCAAACTGACCACACTCACACATATTGCCACGGAGCCCTTTTCCAGAGTGTCAATTAAGACAAATTTGTATTCAGCATATGCTGTTGGCATATTCAGGTTGGTTTTTTTTTTTTTTAATAAATGCCAGCCAGAGAGACATCCAACCTTTATATATGAAATTCTGTAATGCCACATATCAGACGCACTCACTATCCCGACGCGAAATGTCGGCTCTTCCCCTTAAAGGCAAGACGCAACGTGACAGCTTCCGCTTTCATTTTAAAAAGGCCGCAGATGCTTTTGGTCACGATAAGCCATATCTGTATGCAAAATGCATTGAAAAGAAAATGCATGCTGGTTTGCATTACGGAGGTTAACATTAATTAAGAAATAAACGAACAAATAAATAAATAAGGCAGTGCGTGTAAGTGTCGCAATTTATCCATACAATATAGTAGTTTAATTGGGTAACAATGATCAAACTTATCTGAAACAATGTGCTAACACCATGGAACTCCAACAGGTGAACGCTCTTGGGGAACCAGAAACGTCCCTGTCACTTTTTTCCTGCTGTTTCAGCACTGATCTGTCTTGAATTACAGTATAATCAAGTATATTAAAAAAAAAAAAATCCTGATAAAAAAATAGACATATTTCTACTCTTATGCCCAAATGTCTGCTGTGTTAGTGGGAGGCTGAGGAGCAGTACCGGCACTGGCAAAGGGCCAAATTATATTTTAGATTTTTTTGGGGGGGGGTTGGTTGGGGTGAGGGGGTCGGGGGGTGGTGGTGGCAAGTGATAGACATCAACCTTGAAGTCTGCTACAAAAAGGCTTTTTTTTTTTTTTTTTCCAGGGCCGATCATATGAGTCGCCCTCCTCCCCCGGGAGAGTAATAGGGGTCTCTCATCGCCGGGCAGTTTAGCGCGGTGAGATGGTTGAATGCTGGGACTTCATTAAGCCCCTCTATTGTTAACATCTGGGCTCAGAAGAATGGCTCTTTCTCTGGTAAATGTTGCCCTGGCTTAACAAGGGATTTTATTACACCATGCAGTTGACATTGGCAGCAGTGTCACGTCTGGCAATGGAAACCCCTCAAACTGTTCAGGTCACAGGAGATCAAATCAAAGCAGACTATTTCCCCGAAGCCTCGGATTCTCACTGGGGACCTGATTGTGGGTCCAGTCTACTTGTTGAACTGAAGGTCCCATACTGTATCCATTTTCTACTTTTTTCCTTTTTTATTACAGAGCCTACTGGAGCAGCGTAACACAATCATTTATCCAAATAAAAAACTATAAAATAAAATGCGCGCGCGCACGTACACACACACACACACACACACACACACACACACACACACACACACACACACACACACACACACACACACACACACACACACGTGCGCACCCACTTAACTCTGTGTTTACAGCTTCCTGCTTTTTAAGACTTCCCATCTGAAGGTCAGAAAAACAAGGTGGTCTCAAAGGGCAGGCTGGTGGCTGGGTCTGTCATTATCCAGGCTGAGTTATCAGTATCTATGCGACATCACAAAGGGCCCATTACCGCAACTGTTTGTTTAGGCACTCACTTTGTGAAAAGTGGACCAGGCAAAAGAAGTGAACTGTGGGCTTTTGTCATCGCTGGAGAATTTACTGACAGGCTGACAATCAGTGAGCTGGAAAACACAAAGTAAATTATCAATAATATTGGACTTTTATGACCTTTGAAAATTCCACTATAGCAAAAAGAGACCATCTTATGTTTGAAAATAGTTCATTTGGATTCGATTTAACCATAAAATCCGATCCTTTATATGGTTCTGTCGTGTATTTGCCATAGGGGCAGTTATTGTATTTTGACACAGCTCTCTACAAAAGGATTTTACAGTTCAACTTGCAGCACTAATCTTTTGAGCAACTCTATTTGCCACTCGGCTACCGAGCAGTCCCTCTCCCTCTCAGTCTCCGCCTCCCTGTCCCGCTCTCGCTTTGATGCCCTCCCCTCGCAGGGATGTCGCTGCCATGGCAACCCGCTGATTCCTCCTCCATCTGCAGCCATCCTCTGCGGCTGCCTGCCTCCTCGTGCAGCCGGGGCCCTCCGCCGTCCAGGCCGGCATTAGCAAAATTGATCAGGCGCTCTAATTTTCCGTAGCGCCTGCAGCGGTGAGGTCTTAGGGACGCAGGGGGGAAAGGACAGCGAGCTGAAGGCCGGCATTTCGGATGGGTAACGTCCCCGGCACGGTGAAGCACTGCCTGAGCTATGAGCAACTGCTGCAAGACTACCCATGGCTGAGGCGCTGGCCGCTGGAGGAGAAGGTGGGCGTTGTTTTCCTTGTTTCTAATTTGCAGCACATGCTCTGCCACATGACTCTCCCATGGCAGAGAGGCTGCACAGCAAGCCAGGACCTGCTGACAGCCGAGGCTTCATACTGCTTATATAATTGGTCACTTCTAGTCAAATCCTGCTCTGCTTTCACACAACATTGTGTGTTGTTTTCCAACAGTGGCTTGCAAGGATATATTGTGACTCTGCTGCTGCTTTCTAATAAAATGCAAATGCTCCTTTAGCTGCTGGTGTCCTTCCAAACAGCTCAACTCATAGCGGTTCTTTCTATAGAGATGTTAGCCAGCTAGGCTCCGGAGAAGGTCAAATAATTCTCGTACAGCAGTGCTGCAACTATATTGAAATACTATTCACACACAGAAAAAAACAGCAATATGAATGCTTAGTTTCTTATTTTTTTTCGTGAAAGGTCTCAGACTTGTTTGGCAAACAGCAAAAGGAGCTGTTACTCATTCAACCACTTGCCATGAATAAACACAGTTGGTTAGTCAACATTTGACAAGTGGCTCTGGTGTTTTAGTTTGAAAGAAGTTGACAGAATCAAATACTCTCAGTCGATCATCCTTAAAATTCCGACTAGATACATTCCCCATATTTTGTTGTCATGGGGTTCCCTTTCACCATCTAACTAATTTGTTACTTCCTGACACATCACCTGATGTCCCGTCCTTATGCAATAACAGCTGTACGCCTCATTTCTCTGGTTTCGTCCGGTCTTTGAAGTAGACAGATGGCCACGTTACAAACAGCATGTCCTGGAGCGCTCCATGCCAAAGGCGTGACATACGGCTTGTGTTCAGCGTCCTGTTGACTATCATCGCTCTCTGGTCTTTCTCTCTCCCACTCCCCACCTCCCCCATCACATGTTCTGCAGACCTCTACAGGGCATGAGTACCCAAAGTTTGTAAAAATAGTGGAAGTTGGACCAAGGGATGGACTTCAGAATGAGATGGTAGGCAGTCACGCGTCTCACCCCTGTGCGTCCTGGCTTTGAAAAAAATCCCATTTGTTTCGGGGCTTTTTCCTACATAAATCAATGCAGAGCATACGCAGGTTGTCGGCTGTAATTGACAGGGACATATGTTTCACATTTCCTTTGAAATTGAATAGGAGAGATGACACCGCCTTTGGCCTAACTTTACTCCACTGCCCGTCTCTCCTTGATTAATTCCTTATGGCACCCCTCCTCTGCTTTAAATGTCATTTTGTTTACTTGACATTTGTGTTTTTGGCGACGTCGATTCCAAAAAATTTGCGGGCTAAATGTTGGAAAAATCACTACATTGGACGCACCACTTTTTCTTGGGAGGGCATCAAGTCCAGAACGTGTGTGTTTCATTTTCACTGCTTCCTAGGAAATTGTCCCGACAGGGGTGAAAATCCAGCTGATAGACATGCTTTCAGGAACGGGCCTGCCAGCGGTCGAGGCCACCAGCTTTGTCTCTTCAAAGTGGGTACCTCAGGTAATAACGCTCCCCTTGTGCAAACCCAAGAGTGCCGAGTGATTTATTAGTCTTTCTTTCCGCGCTGCAAGCGCACTGAGAAAGGAAAAGAAGAAGAAAAAAAAACAACCTTTGCCTCTGACACAGCTGTGTGCTCACACATGCTGTAGAGAAGCATTTTTTTTTATTTCTCAATAGATTGTTGTCATTTCATGCTCTGTCATAAATTTCACTATTGTTTTCTTACAATGTTTGAACATGTCCAAGACCTCGTACCAAGAAATGTAACGTATGTTTGCTGTCCCTCTGTGCAGCGAGATGATAAAAGCCTTTTTTCAAACATCATATATCATCCCTTCATGTAGATGGCAGACCACACCGATGTACTCCGAGGAATCCACAGAGTCCCTCATGTGCAGTATCCTGTTCTGACACCAAACATCCAAGGCTTCCACGATGCTGTAAGATGTAATTTCCAATTCAGCCTCTCAGCTGAAATCCACAGACATCCACCTGCACTTGTCACATGCTTATTTTTGTGTTGTATAAATCCTGGACTGAGGTAAGTGTGAGCCAAGCTGATCCTGCAAGGTGTTTTTTTTTAAATCCCTTTTTAAGGTTGCAGCTGGTGCTACCGAGGTGGCAGTGTTTGGGTCGGCGACTGAAACCTTCAGTAAAAGAAACATAAACTGCTCTATTGATGAGAGCATGCTTCGGTTCGAGGAAGTCATTAGTGCAGCCAAAGAGCGGCAGATTCCGGTGCGAGGGTGAGTTCTCTGATGTTTTAACTGCCACCTACACCAACACTTGAGAAATGACAAAACGTGGAAAATACTTCTGCGCCTATCAATGAAGCAGAAACATCATAAAAGCTAATGTAATATTAGACATCCAGATGGTCCCCCGGAGTCTGTTTGAATCCAGATCATCAATGAATCACACTCAGATGAATTACTGACTACTGTCAATGCCACAACGGCTGTTATCAATCTTTTAGATGATATGACAAGTTGGCGCGCAATGCAATAAACTCTTACCAATAGCAATGAATCAAGATCTAGACCATTAACAGTAGGCCAGAATTTCCAAAAATGTCCACATTTCTATTTGTCTTTGCCGAAATTTCAAAAATGTCTTCTTCCAATGTAAAAAGAAAAAAGAGAAACATAATTATATATCACAAATTGTATAGTCATGATAACATTATGAGATATAATAAGGAATACCCATTTTGCCACTTGGACCTACTGCTACATTCAAGCAGTCAACTTGTTTTCCAAACTTATGACTATGTCTTCTAACAGGTATGTCTCTTGTGTTCTGGGCTGCCCCTACGAGGGACAGGTTGAACCTTCCAAAGTTGCTGAGGTGAGACAAAACAGAATCGTGCAGCCCCACTCCTGAGTCTGTTCTGCTGACAGACCCTTTGTGGTGCGTGTGGCGTTGCGCCGCAGGTGGCGAAAAGACTGTACGAAATGGGCTGCTGCGAGATTTCCTTGGGCGACACCATCGGCATCGGTACCCCGGGCTCCATGTGCAAGATGCTGCAAAGCGTGATGAAGGAGGTGCCCGCCAGTGCGCTAGCGGTGCATTGCCACGACACGTACGGACAAGCGCTGGCCAACATCCTGACTGCGCTGCAGGTAAGCAGCTACCGACTCGGGTTTACAGAGTAAGGATTTGGTTCCAAGCAAGTTGCGGAACATTTAGCAAAGCTGCATCAACTGAAAGAGCACTTTGCTGATGATTACTTGTTACAGTGGTGATATAGTTACTGTAGACAGGAGGAAGGTTGAGCGAGAAAAGGAGCGTCAGCGTGTTGCAGTTCTCTACTGGGAGGATTGTGAACTTATTGTGACTACCTTCGGCACTCTCTTCTCTTTTCCTGTGTTGGCCTCTCAAAAACTGGCAAGTTAATTAATACCCAAACGTGCTGAAAACATCTGTGCCAGCTCATTTCATCTTTAACATCCCTGAATGTTCGATCGCTTGAAAACTGCTCTGTGGGCTCAGAAGGAGTTTCTCTGGGCGCCTGCCTCCTTCACATGCACATCCTCCTATTTATCATTAATAAAAGCTCTCTTGTGCAGAACCACATGTCTATTATGGACACAAGCCTGGCCTCTGAATAAATCAATGCTTTTAAGCTGCGATGACACGAGGAGAAGGAAGCAGATGTGGAGGAATGAAGTCGAGGTGGCGATTCTTGTTCCAGGATGTCGTTCAGCTTCCTAAAGTTACAGCCAACAAAGTCGAGATCACACAACTTTTCTGGGGCTTTAAATCAAAATTCCGACCACGAGACCATGTGCAAAGCTTCTCCATCTCCACTGTGAATAGACACATGCTGCTCTAGGCTCTCAGACATATATGTTTTCTTCATTCACTGCCTGTTCCACTGGAAAGCAAACGCCAATTAAAATTTCATCTAGGTCTTTTTCCAGCCCATTAGTTCTCCAGTCTTTCAAGATCAGCTGCGTTCCAAGAATACATTCTGATAAAACAAGCTGTGCTCATCTATTGTAATTATTGTAAGTATTTCTCAAAAACCAGGGCTGGTCCACCCGCGTGCAACAGATACCGTCAGCGGGAGTCTAAAAACACAAAAACAAAGTCAGTGCCCGTCCAAATTCCCATGACGCTCGCCGTGCACCTGCGGCCGCTACGGGACGCAGCGACAATGAGGCCCGTTCATGAATGCGTCCTCTGTCTGACAGGAGTTGAGGCAAGCACAAAACAAACGCGTATAGAGTTCAAGAGCGATCCGTCAACAAGGAAGAGGGACGTTAAGAAACATGACCTTAAAATCCTTCCCTGCAAAGAAACATGACTCACTAAACGACGGAAGTGTATTGCTGCCATACTGAAAAAAAGGGGGCTCAGTATCACGTAATTACGTGAAAGTTTCACATTTTTACGAAACGAGGCCAGCAAAGGAACTGTACAAGAGCCTCCAACTGAACTGGCATGTGTCCCATCAAGTTCCTGCTACTTCGCCAAGGCTCAAAATGTGGTTTTCGATGCATTTCAAAATCTTTCTCAAAGTATGCATACAAATGTTAATGTCATCGACGGTGCTCAGTTAGTTTAGCATCTCACCATGTGTCAAACCACGGCTACAGTATAGTTTAATCGAATCACGCAAACGAGCCATTGTACTTATTTTGTTTAGCTTAAATTTCTTAGTGATGAAATAATGTAAAGATTATCGAGTAAAAATGTGAAACTTATTTATGTAATTATGTGACGCTGAACCTTTCATTTTCACGAAATAAAATTGAATTTATCTCGTAAAAATGTGAAAATTATCACGTAAAAACGTTATTCTGAGCCGTTCTTTGTTTTTAGTATGGTAAATTCGCTTAATACGCCTCCGTACTACACTGACCGTTTGAAGATACGTGAGATATTTCCTGTGTGTCACTCCAGTCACGGACACAAGCACAGTAGCGAAGCTGGAAAACCCTGCCGGACGGTTACACGGACAACCTTCATTTCTAGAGAGCTCGCCAACATGAAAAACGCGCAGCGGGAATGAGCGGCCGGCTGACATAAAGCAGAGGTAACGCGGATACGGCTGTATCAGATCTCTGCGGCGCATTGTCACTGCACAGGAAGAAGCTATTTTGGTGGGGTTGGTGGTGGTGGGAGGGTGGAGGATTGCTGGGCGGGTCAACAGATGTGAGGGGTTGGGTCCGTGTGTGTGTGTGTGTGAGCGAGCACAAAGGCTCACCTATTGGGTGTCCGCTGAACAAAGCCAGCGAGAGCGAGGTGGATGGAAAGGCCCCTGGGGGGTGGAGGTGGGGGTGTTGGGGGTGCGGCAGAGGGGCTTCCAACTCATCTGTCACTCGGCCGTTGAACCCTCCGACAATGCCGCGCTTAAGAGCCGGCGGAAAATGATCCTTTCATTCGCCGCCGAGCAACATGCGATGAGTGGCGCCCGACCCCGCGCACCTGACTTGCAGCCATTTTGCCGAGCGCCCGCAATTAGCCGTCCCCTGGAAAATTGCCCGTCTTCTGCTTTTGCGTCATTTGTAAATAAACCACCGATATTATATTTCTGTTTATACAACAGGATTCGACGGGCGTCACGCAGAGGCCGGCCGTCATGTTTTTTCTGCTCTAGCGCCTATTAAGTGATTGTGTTGTAAAAACAATACGAAACGGAACACTAAAAGATAGTATTATATGACCAGAAATCCCATGGGGCCATTTTCTCGTTATAAAAAATGTAATTTATGAATTATTTGAAGATCTGTGAAAAATGAAGGAGCTTAACTTGAAGTCTGGCCTTGTTCGCTTCAGCTTTCTTTATCGACAACCATTTGTGTGTGTGTGTGTGTGTGTGTGTGTGTGTGTGTGTGTGTGTGTGTGTGTGTGTTCAGCAGCCAATCAGATATGCATCAAACCAGAAAGCGTTTTTAATTTGTCTTTTCAAAGAAAAAGGAGGATGAACGGGATAATGAATTGATTCTAAGGCAGATTTTTTTTAATGGCTATTCCTTGTCTACCCTGTTCGTGACATTGTGTTAGTCATGTGTGGGTCAATCGAAGCATCAATAACTTTGATGATTTTGCTCTTGTGGCGTGATTGATACCTCAGTTTCAGTTCCTCCTCAACAAAGACGACGTGTCATCACACCTTGCATTGCACTCACAGCTACTCCCCCTCAGGGGCGGCGTTAAGAAATTCCTGCATTGGTGCTGATTAATGCAATAATCATCAAGGTGGGCGATGGAAAAACAGTGCAGTTTCTAGTTTCATTTTCAATTTGTCAGTATGACACAGCAGTTGCATGGGTGATTGTATTGGAAAACGAGCTGGCAGGAGTGAAAGCCTACCTCCTGCACACTTGTAAACAAGATAAAAAATTAATTTTTTATTTTCGTTTCTGTTTAATCATAGCATTTCATTTCTGTGTGCCAGAGGTCCACACCACCAACCGGGAGAGAAATGAATTCCCCCGGCCCTGTCAGCCCTGAGTCACCTCTTTTGTTCCCGATAAAGACATTCCTCAGTCTTTGTACCCTTTTCTCTTTTTTTCCAGGAGGTCTGGGGGACTTTGTTACTAACCTGCTCCTGGCAGGTCACAAAAGAAAAAAAGAATCTGCGGACTTAAATTTCACAGGCTTGGCAGGGAAAATTGTTTATCCTCTGCCTTTATTTGGCTGTATTGTGTGGCTGAGGAATACAGTAGAACCTGTTGGTTCTCCCTGTTCAGAGTGACATCAGTCTTCAGTCTTATCGGTAAAATGCTTCAATCAAGTTTGAATATTTTGTGCAATTAAGTCAACAAGTTAAAACAATAGTCATCCTAATAATATTAATGTGATGAATACAGATTAAGTGTGAGTTTGAGCATACACTAATTTATTATCAATAATTAAAAAATATCTAATATGTCAAAAACAAAAAACTAATTATTTAACTTAAGTATGATAAATATAGTTTGATTGATTGTTTTCTTCCCTGACAACAGAGACACCTGACATTGGCACTTTTCTATGTATTCCTGCATTTTTCTCAGCAAACAAAGACCAAGGTCGCTAGAAAATGCTGAATAACTCAAAATTACGGTCCCAAACTCTCAACCATCAACAGAATACGGAAGAAACGTGTTTTACTCCCTCGCTGTTTGCTTTGACTTTAAAGCCATCCTCCCATACACTGGTCTTTACTCCGCAATGCTTATTTATGTGTTCTTGGAAAGAGGTGATATATGTGTCAGCAGCGGACCTGTGACAGCTTCTGTCAGCGTTCCAGTTTATAGCCGCGGGTAAAACATGGCGTCCACATCCTCCGATGAATGGCCCCTCTCTCTCTCCTTCCCCTCTGTGACGCGACTGTGAAACCGCGAGGAGTGCACGTCCGTCTTCGGCCTTGTCCACTCGGGGTGTAAAATGTCAATAAGCTTATCCCGGATCGTGCAATTTTGAAAACGCACCGTGTCTTTACCCAGGAATTCATTGTTTTTCCACGGCCGCAGCTCGCTGAATATGCCTTTATAACGACGAGTGCACATCTGGTTTCTGGGGCGGCACGGGCCTAGCTGAGCGCTGGCAGGCCGGAGCTCCTGACCGCCGGGTTCCTGCGCGATTATCGTCCTGAGGTTCCAGATCTCCGGCTGCCTCAACGCTCCGTTTTGTTCCCCGTCAGAAACACGATGCCGAAAGACCCCTGCTGCCGCGCGGTTAGCAGCTGAAAGTGAGAGGATTGGCCTGCTAGATTACATCTCGGTGTTTATACAACAACAGAGAGAGAAAGAGAGAGAAAAAAAGTTCTGCCTAGTGCAATATCCTGCTCTGGCTTTAACGAAGGTCTGGAAATTTCGTGCGGCGCACACACACACCGGAGTCAATCTCTCTCTCCTCCTTCTCCTCCTCCCTCCACTCCACCTCCTGCTCTTTCTTTTGCCAAAACAAACAGCAATTATAGCTCGCTCAGGCAGCCACTGAAAAACGCAGGCTCATGTCTACTGGTGGGGGGGTCAGAAAAAAAAACAACAACAACACGCAACCAATTAGTAGTACTGTTAAAAGAAGGTCACAGAGATTCTTTTGATTTAGCACGCCGGACTTGCTAACGCGTGAAAAGTCCTCTGTGACCCAATGTCACCGAGAGGATCAGTGTGTTAATTTTGTCTCACTGTGGGATCCTCTCCTTTGACATCTGGCTCAGCTATGAAGGCTGGAAAAGGTCTTTAATATTCCCAGCATGTTCCCAGGGACATATGGAAAACATCCTCAGACCTTCGTCCATGATAATCCCTGATACTAATTCTTTAAAATCTCTCAGGTTCCACTTCAAAAGCCAAGAAGAAGAAAAAAAACCTAAATGAACAGCATTTTTAGGATGCTTGGTAAGCTTCCCGACGACTGACTTTAAATTTTTGAAACAGCAGCTGAAAACACTTGGGGAAACAAGGACAGATTATAACAGTCGCGTTTACGTTTCTCAGCGGGCGTTACGACTTGGCACAGCGGGGAAAAAAAACACAGGTGGACTAAATAACAAGAACAACCGCCCGGTTCCGCCAAGTGTTCCAGGAAAAGCACAATGGGGTTGTTCATTATGCGGAATCGAAGTTAACAATTGTTATTGTTACGGTGAAGTGGTCTACCTTTGTGAGCTGCGTGCATGCTTTCTGGTTGCTGTTTATGTTTTTTCCAGTCAGCTAAAAAAGGAAAGAAAAAAAAAAAAAAAAAAAAAGCACAAACCTTTTTAAGCAGGTGTAAATGGTTAATAGAGACACACTCCCTCAAAGCCTTGGGGTCGAGTACATGAACAACAATAAGATGAACGTCCGCCTGCTGGGGCACGCCAAGTGGCGCCGCAAAGAAAGAACGGCGAGTAACAGGAGAATCAGAAACACATGACAAGTTTATCTCGGCGGTCTTCGTCTGGTATGAACAGGGCCATAATTTCGCGGCGGCAACGGTGGTTTCAGGGCTGACAAAGAGGATGACTAAGCCATATCGCGGGACGCTCGGTGCCCACTCATCTTCCGGACGCAGACCCGCGGTCCTCCTCGCCCAGCTGTAAAACATGACCGCAGGAACAATCCGGCAAACACAAGGATCTTTGTTTCCCGGAATTTCACCTGCATGCGAGGACCTGAATGTCACCGCTATGTGTTTATTATTGGCAGATGGGGGTGTGCGTGGTGGACTCTGCGGTAGCAGGCCTGGGAGGTTGCCCGTACGCTCCGGGTTCATCCGGCAACGTCTCCACGGAGGATGTTGTCTACATGCTCCACGGCATGGGCATCGAAACCGTAAGCGGTCTTCACTCAGTGCATCCCCCGCAGGCTCGACCTGACTCGCCCACTGTCTGCGTCAACTGTTCCCTCTACGCTGAATGTTTGCTGGCCGCTCACAGTGGTTTTACGCATCATGCAGAAAGCCCACAGTGCAGGAAAAAAAAAAAAAAACCCACAGAAGCCAAGACACAATTTATTTAACAATCCCTACCCCTGCTGGCAGAACGCTGCCACTGCAGCTTATTTTTAAGCTAGCTATCAATATATGCACACATATATATGTACACACACAGACACGCATATATGTGTGTGTATGTATATATATATATATATATATATATATATATACACACACACACACACACGCTATGTGTGTGTATGTATATATATATATATATATATACACACACATATATATGTATATATACACACATACATACATACAAATGTATACGAATATAGAAATGTATACATATGTCATCCTATATATCATGTTATATTCTCTATATTATATAATATGTAAGATATAATATAATTTTCATTTTAATACACATTTTAATATATTATATCTATTCATTTTATTGCAATTATAATTAGATTTTATATAAATATAATTAGATTATATGTATATATATATATATTTATAATCTTTTATGCACACTAGCTATATGTGTCTGTTAGTGTTTATGTGTATAATATATTTCTCCCCTTTTTTGTTTTTGTTCCAGGGTGTGAGTCTTGCCAAAGTGATGGAGGCTGGTGATTTCATTTGCACTGCTCTCGACCGCTCCACAAACTCCAAGGTTGCCCGGGCGAGAGGCAAGACGCTGTGAGGTTCTGCTGCGAGGAGATAATAGCCTGATGATCTGACTTCCCTTTAAAAAAAAAGAAAGAAAAAAGAATGCTGCCCCTGCTGCTGCTGCCCTCAGATTTGTTGCCTGTAACATCATGTCGGATATGGTTTGGTTTGTCATTGTTTATTGCGGTCTACAAATCCGCTCTTACAAGGCTACAAGGTCTTTGTTCTTGTTCATCCAAGTTGGAACTGGAGGGAATCAGTTTATATTTTTTCAATGTGAAATGCATTTGGTTGCATGCGGCATATATTTAGCTGCCCGTGTTTGTGCAATATATTTAAAGCCAAATTTAAATTCACTAGTCTGTTAATGTAGATAAAGAAGAATATGAATGAATGAATTGATAAATTATGCATTTTGTAATCTGTTAAATCTTAACTTAATGATCCACTTTGTTTTTAAACTGCTATAATATTTATTCTAGGCCAGAGGGACGATCACATTTAATGCCACGCAGTTCTGAGATGTTCAACTGCGTTCATATAATAACATTAATAAGGAATATAAAAACTGCAAAAAGGTCACTTCAATTCTCCCTTCGTAAGTGCTTGTGTTGTACGTCGCTTTAGATAAAAGTGTCTGCTACAATGAAATTGTAAAATTGCAGAAAATTATGAATACCATCCATTTTCACCAGAAGGGTTGCCTGTAGATTGATGAGCAAAGTGCCTCTGTATTATTGTATTGCCTAGTCAATCTCTCGCTCTTGATATCTTCCTGTTGGGTGTCCAGTGTTAATGTAAAATGTCCATTTCTCCCATAAAATCCTACTGTGTGCTTTTTGTTTTTCAAGGAAATTAATGCATTTAGAATTAGATTGTGAATTTTTAATGGCATTTTTCTTTTCTGAAGCAAGTGAATTCCATGTATGAAGACAAACATTAAAATGCTGACGGATTCACATATGGAATCTTAAAGATGTGAGAATAAAAGGGAGAGTGATAAAGGCGAGAAAATTATTGAGTCAAAGTCCTTATGGCAAGGACCCCTGGAATCTTAGCTAATTGCTGTGGAAATGATGTGTGCTCCCAGTATGAAATGAGAGAAAATTACTATGCCGGAGCATAGCACAGAGCATCATGGGAAAGACAAGAGGCTTAGTGAATGAAGAACAGGAGAAAACTGGGCAATTTGCACAAATTAATTAGCATCTGGTATTTGCCAACCCACAGCAGTCTTTCATCATGAATAGAAAAACACACAAATACGCCTTGCAGTACAGAGTGGGACTCTCCAAAATTGCCAAAAAGCGGCGTGAGATTTTCTAAACTTTGTCCACCTTACGTCACAAAACCTGAAATAAAGTGAAGATCAAACTTCAAACTTTATTTGTATGCCACTTTTCATACAAAGAGCAGCTCAAAGTGCCTCACAACAAAGAAAGAAAGCCTGAACAGAGAGAAGGAAAAAATAAATTTAAAACAAAACCCAACCCTCCCACACTCACAAATACAGAAGCACACAAACAGTTCCACACTCACACACATGCACAGGTACACAGACACACCCATACACCCACACACAGACTCACACACTCACACCCGCACACAGACAGTCGTTGAGCTACTAATGGGGGCCACGCACACCGAGAGGAGTGATGGTCCATACCTGCAGGGGGCGCCGCCACTAGGACCGCCCGAGCCCAGGCAGGCAAGAGGCTTCTTGGTTTGAATCTGTTGTGTTCTGCATCGATTCTCTGTTCGCAGCACATTTGATGATTAAGTATGTTTTTATGTCTTGCAGCATGTTTTTTTTTTTCATTTGCACCACAGTTTCTTTTTGTACCTTGTTTGGGCTTGTGTCTGTGGATTTGCATCGTTTCCATACCTACTGCTGTTTTCGCCAACTAAGGCAGTTGTATTGTGTTTGGCCCTTGTCGGCCACCATAATGGAGCCACTAAATCCAGCGTTGACTTTAATCTGTTGCTCAGACTATCTGTGATAAAATCGCAGGGTGCTGGGAAAATTTCTGCAGGAGTGCTCTGGAAAAGCTGGATAAAATTTGCAGCCACCTCAGAAGTTAGGTAGCATTTCCTCAAAACTGGTGATTGTAAAACACACACAAAAGTGGTCAGATACAGCCAAGTCCACAACAGAGGGCGCACCAATGGACAGGCCATATGATGTAACCAGGTCCAGGGTGCGCCCCCTGCTGTGAGTCAGCTGCATGACATGCGTAAAATCTAGACAGTGTAAAAGGTTTAAAAATTCCCTGTACATTGAGTCCGAGGAAATATCCACGTGTAGATTAAAATCGCTGGTTATTAAAATTCTGTTAAATATGTTAAGTATAATAGATAGAAATTCTGAAAATTCATTCTTTGGGGTGACCTGTCGACTGTCACACAGAGGATCGGCGGACTGCTAAAAACAAAGGCATGATACTCAAATGATGAATAGCTGTTAAAAAAAAAAAGACTTCATTAGAGAAAA
The DNA here is from genome assembly GCF_046127955.1 of Nelusetta ayraudi. Lineage (NCBI taxonomy): Eukaryota > Metazoa > Chordata > Actinopteri > Tetraodontiformes > Monacanthidae > Nelusetta > Nelusetta ayraudi. Next base: position 2,489,258 of record NW_027466058.1, on the reverse strand, counting down.
TTATGGTTGTGATTACGTGAATACTGCCCGGTGCCACTGGAGCCACTGAGGAAGGGGGTGCGTGTATGGTGCAGGTGTAGGTGTGTGAGGGGGGTGCAGAGGAACTGATGCTGTGTCTCAATTCAGGGTCTGCATCCTTGAAGTACGCATTTTGAAAGGAAGTTGCGTCATAGCACTGCGAGAAGGCTTGTCCCAATTCCCGAGGGTGCTTAGGACGCTCAAAATGCGCCCTCGGAAATATGCACTCGTTTTAGCCGATTCCAAGGATGCACCGCTACTATCCTTCGCGCACTTATGTATCCCATGATGCGTTGCGTGCAGCTGCAAAGCATCGTGGGATCCTGGGAAGTCAGCTGAAATTAGCCGCATCTACTGGCAAAGACACTTCGTATAAATTTAAGTATTAAAATTTCACATAAAATATTCAGTTTTAACATCAGGTTTTTATTTATTTGAACATTCAACGCCATCGTTAGATGGCGAACCAATGGTTAGCTTGATACTATAAAAAAACGTCACTTCCGGGGTTGGCCAGCCAGCGGGAACGGCGGTGACGAAACGAGGAAATACGCCGAAGGCTAGACCGTCCCGAGTGGTGACCGGGGAGGCGGGTTTGGTCCGTCCTTCTAGGCTGGGAACTCTAAGAACGCTTCCTTCAGACGGAGGACACTCGGTCTCAATGGTGCAGAACCTGAATTGAGACACAGCATGTGTGCAGGTGGAGTGAGTCTGGAGGTGGCAGAGGTGCATGACCCGACACCAAGGTCAATGTAGAGATAAACTTCATCTCCTCCCCATAACCCATTCTTTTTTTTTTTTTTTTTTTAAGTGGAACATCTCAAGGTAAAGCCAGTGAGAGCATCGTCCCGTGGGTGGAAAATGCATGGCGCAGATGTCAGGGCCGCTCTGGAACTAAAAGGAAACTCGAAAGGCGGGCTGAGACCTTGGAGAGTGATAACAAGTCCTTTGAGAGGCCCCCGACAAAGAGGGCTGAAAAATGTACCCATTGATCACGAAGGTTTCAAAAGGAGCTTGGTGCAGAAGTACACAGACAGATAAAAGAGGAGAACAACAAGAGTTCAGAGAAAACAGCGTCAGGATGATCCTCCCATGCCTCGTGTCAAGGTTCAATCTCAGTTGTTGCTGTTGTGGCTGCAAGTGAAGCTGCACCCTCCCAGCCAAGACGTCTTGACAACACATCAGTGAACTCTTTGTTTTGTTTTGTTTTGTTTTTTTTAATTCCCGCTCTTGTGCTTTCACACCTACCAGGCACTTTTTTGTGGGATGAAATTTTAAATATGCGCAGACTTTCAGCATCACTTCAAACGGCGCCGTTTCAAACTTATCAGCACAAACACAAACAGACTGGATTTTCCAATGTTTTATATTCAGGAATGGAAGCGCTACTGTTTGAGCCATGCCGCAATTCTGCGTCTTTTTTTTAATTATTTGTTGTTTGTTTCAGTAGGTTGGAAATATGTAAAGGCAGTGGTTGTCACTGCCTTGTGTGATGTGAGCAGTGTGATTTTAAGCAGGCAAATAATGGTTACGCTTTCCTCTGAGAGTGGGTACTTTAATGTATCGTTTATGTCATCCTATGCTGTCTTGCAAAAATATGCATGTGTGTGTGTATTTCAAACAAATATGTCAAAATAATAGAAAACTTTTGAGTACATATTTACTCACCTCCATGAAGTCAATAGTTTGCAGAGCCGCCTTCTGCAGTGAAATATAGCTGAAAGTCACTTCAGTAGCATCTCTGTGAGTTTGCCACATCCACTCAGTGGGACTTTTGCCAGGTCCTCAAGGCACAACTGTTCCGCCTCCTTCAAATAGGATGGGTTGATGTGCAAGTCCGACCACAGATTCTCAGCCGGACTGGAACTGGGTCACTCCAGCTACAGTTAAACGTGTCTCATTGAACCGTCCGAGTCTTGCTGTCATTTTGGCGGTGCATTTATGGTCATTGTCCTGCTGCTGGTGGGAGGTGATTGTCCAGCCCAGAGTCAACTCAGGGGCAGCCATCTCTGCGACTGAACAACATTTTTCACAGCATGACGCTGCAGCCGCAGTGTTTCCCTTTGTAGCAGTCCCCCGGAGTTAAACGGTTGAGGGTCTCGACTGGTGTGTAGAGTTTCCTTTATTAAGCCACTCTCCACAGAACCGTGAAAACTGCAATTTAAAAATAAAATAAAATGCATACATTACACAAACGTGTCTGCGCAAGCGAACGCCTCACAAATATTTATCAAATCAAATCAAATCGCAACTCTAAAAGTTGTAAACATGTGGTCATATCAACATACCTCGCCGCGCTCTCCAAGGAATGCAAACATTAAACACGTAGTCCTTCCTTCCGACAAAACGACGAGGTACAAACAATGTGTGAATTGAGTGCGAGGCGACAATAAAGCAGCAGATCCAAGCGAGGTATTTTTCACCTGCCGGCTGTCTTGACAGCTGTGAACTACGGGGCTACCAGAACAAACTAAAGCGGCGCAGGTGAATAGTTTCCGGTTCACACGTACAGGTCACTCAAAAAAAATAAAAACTTTCATTATTTACTTTAAAGAAACTTCAACACAAATTTTTGTCTCCATCTGCGTCTCTCCAATTTGAGTCTCATTTACCTCTCTGATAAAAAGCTTTCCTTTTCCAGGTTCCAGAGTTCAGGTTTGCGGTCTCTACAACATTGTACTGACTTTACTCTTCATGGTGGTCTGTTTGTTTGGCGAGTGATGTTTTTTTTTTATTGTTTGTTTTGTTTTGTTTTGTTTTTTGACGCCAATACTTTAATTGGTGCATTACCGCCACCTACTGTACTGTGGACTTTTTTTTTTCTTTTTTCTTTTTTTTTTTTTTTTAAGAAAAGACGTGTACATACAGACAGAGCATGTGACACTTTGATTGAACACAGGTGGGCTTCGTTTCGCTAATGCTACTTCTGAAGGTCATTGGCAGCATCAGACCCTGATGAGGGTTTCATGGCAAAGTGGCCAAGGTTTTTTTTTTTACAGATCAGAAAAGATCATTATATTGGAGGGAAAAAACAGCAACATAAGCTTTAAAAAAAAGTCAACATGCCAAGGAAATATGAATATGTTTTGAAATACACTATATTAAACCTATACAAGCTTAAAATAATATAAATAAATGTCACCAGATGGTTTTTATTATCCTGTCACTCTGTAAAAGATAGGTTTGGAAAGGTGAGTTCTTATTGCTATTTCAAGTATTCTTGAATAAGAAAATATATAAATATCACTCTCATCTCAGCACGTTTCATACCAGATATTTCAATTACACAAGCTGCAGAGGCAACATATTTTCTTTATTTTCATTTATTTTATTTTTGATTGAAACTCTAGCATCACACCCACATGGATTCTTTGTGTTTTGTGAACTTCACGGTTGCACCGGCCTGAACTCTCCTTGACAGAAGCTGTGAACATCAATAAACATTAAAAAAAAAAAAAAAAAAAAAAAAAAAAAACAATTTTGCCACAGTGACAAACAACATGAAGTCAATTTAAACCTGGCGGTGACTGCAGGGCTGCCTAACAATGATTAATAGCTCAATTTAGCTTGACATGTGTGAAGTTAGACGCAAAGCCTTTGACTGATGCTGCACAAGAATTTTTTTTTTCCTACCATTTTATACCAATGGACCAATCAGGGAATGTTTATAAAGAATATGATGTAATATGTTTCCTAAAGTCCGTTTTTTTTTTAAACACTCCACTACGTTTTTTCGTATTGAAAAAGATAAGATCACTTTATAGTCACTGGATATAAGATACAAGACAACTTGTTGAGCTTCCTCTAAGGTGCGAAACATCCAATGCAAGAACAAAGACCAAACACAACAACAGCAAACAATTTTTTTTTTTTTTACCAGCTATTCAAATGAAGCTGCACTTGATGCTGACTGTTACATCGCCATATGAGTAAGAGGCATCACGGTAGATCTCGCCATGGGAACACAACTTTATATTTGGCATACGTTTCATCGAAGACCATCAGAGAATAACAACGCAGTTGCTTTTCTGCAGCGGATGAAACATTTTCTCATTTCTTCTTTTCATCGTCCTGCGTGAAGAAAAGCACGACAGTTACCATCAAGAATCAAAGACGTGCTTTTGGTATTCCTGTAACGTCGGCTTCCTCACCATATTTTACAGACCAGAGCCAGAGGCATTAATACGATGACACCAACTAGTAGCACGCTCGCAAAAGCGTACAGGAGGTAATCTGAAAAGGACAACAAAGGTAGAAACTTGAACTGATGAAACAATTAAATCACTCTTTCATAGGCGAGGAAGATCTTACACTAAACCCACCTGGAAATTTACTGTGGGGCCACGAGAGATTTTGTCCAGATTCGTCCATTTTCGGAGGTTTCAGAGGTCCACTGCTGCTCTGCCAAGGCATCACTGGAATACACATGAAACACAGTAAACTGCCCTGAATGTGTTTCTTCCCATTGGAGGTACACTTTTTTGTTTGTTAGCGTTTCCCAGATTTAAGCCATACTCACTGAACAGTGACCTGTTGTGAAGCACGTCGTGAATCCTGCTGCAGGTCAGCACGTGATCATTGTGCACGCCGTTGCAGGAACATGGATGGTGAAGCACTGTGCCCAGAGTGGCCAGAAAAGCTTTTTTACATTCAGGCTCGTCACCGAGAAAGAGCCCCGGGTCCATCAGTTCGAGACATCCATCCTGACTGAAGTCAGTCTGGCTGCACAGCTCATTCTCTTCAAAGCTCCAGCACTTGGTTTGGAAATGTTTTAATATTTCTCTGGTAGGACAAGAGGGAAACACATTTTGTTTTGGCTGGATTTGTTTTTCTGAGCTTTACTGGATGAAAACATGGTTGCCCAGTTGCTTGTTGTTGCAGCAGCGCTCCGGTCTAATCATTTCACAGTAAACATGCCTGAATATACGCGGCACCCCTTCAAATAGACACCTCATCATTACAAGCCATTACGCCGTCATTCATTCCAACATGTGTTTTCTATATTTAATACAAGGACTTAATGAGACAGTGATGACCAAGATTATTACCTCTGGTCACACACTGATGGCTGTGCTGGGCGATTCTCCAAGCACAGAGCAGAGCACCGTTTTTCACGCAGCGTATTGTTGTCTCTGAATGTGATTTTTCCTTTTCTTTTCTTTTTCAAACAGCTCCAGGAACTTTTTAACATCTTCCCCAGACACAAGGATTTTTTTTTTCATCAAACCTTTATGGGGGCGGGGGGGGGGGGGGGGGGGGGTAAAACGACTAGCGAGTCCTTGAATGATCACAAAAGCACTTCCTATGTGTGGCAAATAAACTGTTGATCTAGATAAAAAAATAAATAAACCAATGTTTAAATGGACTGCACTTACAGTATATAGCGCTTTTCCAGCACCTTCACAGTACCCCAAAGCGCTTTACAAAGGCCTCTCATTCACCCACACACATTCATATACCAATGGGTGGCTGCTGCCATGCAAGGCACTGCCTAGCCCCATTAGGAGCAATTTAGGGTTAAGTGTCTTGCCCAAGGACGGACTAGGATGGAGCGGTATTTGAACCGCCAACCTTTCGTTCATTGGACAACCCACTCTACCTCCTGAGCTACAGTTTAAGGTAGCAACAGCCTGATGTCTAATCTGTCTAATCTGTCTGTCTGAATGTCTAATCTTAATACATCTCTAATGAACGTATGAACTGTTTTATAAAAAAAATCAATTTAGTCTTTGTGTACCCTCTGTGTTTTTTAGTGTTATTATGTTTCTATTACCACTTGTCATGATTATTACCCTGTTTCATATCACTCTTTGCCTGAAAACATGATTTTATTACTACTTACTTTTCAATAAAGAAAAGAAAAAAATGAGACAGCCAATAGCTACTAATTTTCTAACTGCGGAGTTGCCAACGATGATGCCCTCTGGCCTCAACTGTGAATGCAAGTATGGCCACGGGCAACCGAACACCTCAGGCAACCTCCTAGTGCGAAATTGATTTTCACTCCATACATTTTTAATGTCAAACTCATTGCGCCAGCGTCGCGTCACACAATCCCGCGGGTCGGCTCACCTGCAGCTCGCCTCCTGCGCACACCGGACGACTGAATTCTGGCAGGTCCAGGCCTCGCCACTGCACGCGCTGCCATGCAACGCCCTCCTCATTTGTGCGCAGCTCTGATCGGACGCCTCGCACTCGCACATGACCAGCATCTCCGCCACGCCGCGCGGCATGCTACCGTAGAACTGGCCGATGGCTTGGCGGCAGCGGCCTTCGTCGCAGGGCCCCGCCGTGCACGCCTGCAGGACGGGCACCAGGTACAAGTTGCAGACGGCGTCGCCGACGCAGACCGTCAGGCGGTCCAAGCAGGAGCCAGTGCCGTCGTGAACTGCGTGACAGAGTGCATCAGTCGGCTGCGTGTTGACGTGAACGAACGTGGCGCTAACATGAGGCAATTTACCGTAGTCTATTAAGGTGCTTGTCTGCCAGTGCGTCGCCGCGCTTCTCTTCTGCAAGGCTGCTGTAAATAAATAAATAAATGGAAACACGTTCACGCTTTAAACGAAACACCTGTTGCCCGTGACAGGCAATCCGGAGCATAATGGGGTTTGTTCTAGTGATACGACGGGGTCGCCTTTGGTAAACAAAAGTGTTATTTTCATATTTAAATGCTAATCTCGGGAGTAGTGCACCTGTCCGCCGGTGGCATTGTGTGGCCAGCGCCTGCATGGAGCCGCACTGCTCCTCCTCCCAGTTACACACGCAGCGTCGCTCCAGCATGGTTTGGACGGTCAAATTACAGCCATTCAACCCTCCTTTGATCTGGCAATCCTCATCTAGACAACACACACACACACACACACACACACACACACACACACACACACACACACACAAAAGTTACAGGACTTTCAATAGCGGCAAACGTCTGGTCTTTAGTGATGATGTTTACATTTAGCGTAATGTCAGCGTGAGCTGAGACTCAGAATATAGGGCCAATTTATCATGACTCTTTATCGCTTACATATGCTTTGCTCCAGGCTCTTGCCTCAGTTATTGCGTTTGAGGCATGTAGCACCCAGGTGTAATCAAAATGAATGGCTTTGTGTCCTGAGCCTCCAAAGGAAATACAATCATTGCTTTTATAGTTCCACCAGAAGGATTACGCCGTGTCCCCAGTGCCCAGCACTAAGTATAGTGTATGGACGTTATCTTCACCTCCGCAGACAGCACTGTAAATTGCCTGTTGGCTCTTGCATAAATTTGACAGGCAGTCATCAACAGCAGCCAAGCAGTCGGGGGAAGGAGATGGCGCGCCGACACTGAGCATGTGAGGAATAACAATCCCTGAAACACAGATAGAGTCAAACAGTGGACCTTATCGTCAAGTGGACGTACAATCCCTCGTTTCACAGTACTCAACCAACAAACATACACAGATGATTGGTGTCAAATTTCTTAAAAAGGCACATTTATCATCAGTTGGATTAAAGCGTTGGACTCTCGTGACAGATTTTGACAGAACCCACATGAAAGAGGAAAACCTGTGAAAAGTTTGCAATTTCACAGCCAAGCTGAACTCACCAAGTATGACAGCAATTTCCAGATGGATCGCAAGCATGGCGGCTGCTGCAGAGCTCGCGAGGAGGTGACGGTGGAGGCTATCCTGAGGCTTATCTGTCCCCGCGGTCAGAGCACAACACACTGACGCCCCCGAACACACCTCCCACAGTCAACAGGACGTAAGAGATTAACTGGAAGCGCAACTGCTCACAGGATGCTTTAAATGACGCCAAACACGAGGCACAAAAACAGCTTGTTGTTCACGCCTTGTAATCAGTACTTTATGCTTGTGATAGGGAGATGCATCGACACACTGTTGCTCAAAAAGTCAAACACATGAATGAATTTGTTTCACCTGGATTAATGGAACATATAATGTGATGGTTGCACTTGGTCAGATGTTATTACTAATGCTTTTAAATAGGAATATACACACAGTTGTGTCCAAAAACTAAAATGTCAACTTTATTGACGAAAGTATAAATAAATGGATTTTCTTAAATACCAAACACAGAATAAAGATGCATCATTCAGCTCTGCAAACCATGTATTTGTTTCTGTGGTACATGTAGTAAAAGGTGTCACTGTGACACAATCAATACAAAAAAGCATCAAAGAAGCTCACACCTGTGAACTGTCCCCCTGGGGACAGCGATGAGTTGGGATTTCTGAAGAAGCAGAAACAAATCAGCAACAGTTTTTGGCAGGATTAGCTGATTTTTATTTTTACCCTGGGTCTAGTGGCAACCTTTGGGGGTTTTTAAGCTTTAAAGGTGGGGAAGTTAAAAGGAGACATATTATTTCATGCGACATTTGGCATAACTACTGTGGTGGAACCACAGCCAGAGATTTTTTTGCAGAATTGACAGGTTTCTATTTTTGAGTGTTTTGCTTCGAAGACAGGGTTCCCCCTGTAGGTTTAGCCTTGTATACACAAAAATAGTCATATACATACAAAAAAAAAAGTACACACATTTGTGAAAGTATGCCATCGTATTGCTGCCATCATCATCAAAACACAATGCAATTTTGTTCTTAAAATGTGTGCAGCTTGTGGGTTCACCAGAAAAACACAGTCAGACAGAACAGAAACTTAACAAATGCAGTAAATTTGTATGAAATACATTTGGACATGCTGAGTCAACGATGATAGAAAACAACACAAAATGAAGTCAATTCAACTTTTTGAGCACAGCAAAAAATTACCAAAACGCTACAAAACACTGCACACGAAGCACTGCCAGTCAATACATGCTGGTGCCTGGTGGACAGCTGCGTCCTCAGTTATGTGCTGAAGGGTCACATGATGCTGCTGTGATTCTTATCAGCTGATCTATACATCAAGTTGGTTGGCGACCTATTGGATGAGAAACTAGATCCTGTCGGTGTACAACTGAACACAAAGCAAAGTAAAGAGAAAAAAAAATTAGTGTCCAGCCACTTCGGACCACGAGAACCACATCTTGGAAAGTCCATTATGGAAACATCAGCTGCTGTCCTTGGATAAGGGAGGAGGTAAAGGTTGAGACAAGATATATGATGACGAGGGCGCTGTGCTGCGACACATCTGGGACACAGTCCTCAATAAAGCCATCAGCCAACAGAGGGCGTCATCCTGCCTGTCCTATACTAACCTATGTAACTGCTAGAAATAAAGTGGCAGGATTACACAGCAGCATCGTGCAAAACCTCTGGAGGAGAAGATTGCATGAAATCAGTAGTGTCAACATTTGGCTTTTTTTTTTTTTGTCTCCTACTAATCTGAACACGAGCAAGTTTTGATTTGTAAACACAGTTTTTATTGAAAATGACCATGAATGACAATCATAGGATTTCTGTTAAAAAAAAATAAAAAAATGTTGTGAAACCCAAGGAGAGGCATGAACGACACCACTTCAGAATTTGCCCCTCCACAGCGCAGAGCTCATTTCTTACTTTGCATGTGACTCATTAGCTGCTTCTTCTACTTCTTGTCGAGTTAATGCAGCGGCCGTGTGCAGTGCTTGTGTCACCGTTTATGCACTTCTGTCATTTTATTGTTTTTATCCAAATGGCTTTGGGAGAGGCCTCCAATCCCTTGTGTTGTTCTCGATAAATCTCTGACCAAACGTTACTGAAGGTCTTGAGAGGTTTGAGCACCAGAGATATATCCACACTAAGCAAATTAAAAGGTACAGTGTAACATGTTTGGGAAGGATAATTCACAAATGTGCAGGTGCGCCTAATAATAGCCATGCATGAAAAAAATAAATCACAGCATTGACTATGGTGGTAATTGAGTGCAGTGGAATTATTGTGCGGAATGAAGAGTTGTCATGAGATGAGCCAAATCCTTGTAGTATACATAGTGAATAATTAGCACTTCTATTTATTCATTTAGGAACAAGTGACATCATTTACATCATCTTGATGGACACAGTCAGTGAGTGACTCAAGGAAATTGATGGCAAGAATAATTTTAACATAATTAACATAATTTGGACAAAATTCCTTTCACAAAAAATATTTTATAAGAACATTTAACACATTGATCAATGACGACCCGAATCAAAAACAAAGTCAAGTGAAGAGTGCAGAAAGGAGAACCATACATGCCTAATCAAAGACAATTAAAATCATATCCAGGCAAATTCCACTGGACCATTGTTACAATACATAAGGAACAAATTGTACAAAGACGGTGTCCATTTAAAATAAATGATAACAAAAAGAATCTTTGTGCAATACAAAGTGGTATTCCAGAAAGTGTTTTTTGTGAAAACTCTGAGTATGTAAACCCTGAGATGATGAGATGTTTTCTGCGCAGACAGAGACCTTTGCCATGCTCTGAGTCAGTCACCGTGGAAACAGAGCCTGTGAATGCGAGCAGAGTTCCTGAAAGAGACCCTCAGCCCATTCCTCCCTCTTTCCTTGTTTCTGTATTCATTCAAGCCGTACCTCACGCTTGCATGTAGCAATAAAACGAAAGGTCTTGACCTTTTTTTCCTGAATGATTCAGTTGCATGTGATGTAACTCTAACTGACAACAGCATATAGAGACTGACATTAAATCACAGTTCCATTTAAAGTCTGCAGAACTGGCCTCTACTGCTACGCTTCCTATGGCTCATCTGCCTGAACTGCTTTTAATTTTTTAGCTGCTTCTTTGTTCCACATTGGACTTAAATAAGAACAAACTTCAGGTTTGGTATTACAGTACTAGAGAGCTTCCAATTGTGCATCTGCCATAGTAACCATCCATCATCATCTACAGTCATGTAAGCAGTTTATCAGTTGGCCTTGCTTGCAGAGGGAACAAGTGGCTTTTTAGAGGAGTGCGGCAGTAAACCTGCCCTACGTCAAAATGCCCTGAGATACCTTTGATACGACAATATGCAATCCAAGATGAAAATATCACATTATTGGGACCTTCCATTAACTACACTGAAAATTGAAAATTATAAATAAATAAATAAATCGATTATGTTCATTATGTCTTCGTTCTTCATAGCTTCACTTTTCTTTTCGGAAGACAAGGGTTTTTTTTCCTCTTACCTTTACATGTTTCAGCGGAGCTTCCGCCTACCTCAGAAGTGAGATGGCACGCGTAACACCAGCTGATAAGACGCGTCACGCATACCATCTCGTGACACTTCTGAGGAAACATGTGAAGGTAAGAGGAAAAAAACTTGAAAAGCGAAGCCAAAAATCAATCTGCTGTTCTTGAAGCAAAACCCCACAGTTTTCTTTTTCCGTTGAGTCAATTTAGAGTTCAGGATTAACCTCAGAGTTTGTTAAACCCGCTTTCAGGAATACCTCTTGGGTTTTCGGTCATATTGGGGGTCTCTTAATTGCATGAATCGCTGACTTTTTATTTTATTTTGATGGAAATTGTGGAATTTAAGGGCTGTTTGTCCTTTCAGAAGATTTAACACCGCTGTGAACAATCCGACCAAATACCGTTTGAACATTATTTTAAAACGAGGTTTGCGGCTCAGATCTGATGGATGGCCTCATTCTTCTCATTTGTGGCTTGCACAACCAACTGTACATCCCATACAAAACAATCTCTTTGCTTATTTGCATATGCCCTGGACACTGCATGTGGAACTGGAGTAAAAAGGCTCGGACCATTGTAACAGCAATTCCATGCCACAAACTCTTTAAAAATGGGTCCATCTCTGCTGGCTTCGAGCATGAAAACAGTGACTGTTGGACATGAAGCCAGGCTCAGTTGCTGCTTCCTCCAACCCCTTCACAAATCTGTGTCATGATTCGCAATCAAGAGAAGCACAAATGTGCAATTTAAGTCATGTTTGCTTTCAAAAAAAAAAAAAAAAAAAAATGAATACAAGAAAAACAATGAGTTTCCTTCTGGAAATGTTTGAATCCCTAAAGCTCTTCGGTTTTATAAAGTGTCTTTGTGATCAGGTAAAATTCTTTTCGGTTACATTCTCTGTTCAGGCATTTCAAAGTTTGAAGATGCGCCCTTACAATGTGAAACTACACCACCTGATCTGATATGCGTGACACATTGTCCATGTTGACCACTTGGGTTGACAGGGATTTCCGGCTGTCAATGCTCGTCCGGACCTGCACCCTCTTTGTTTGATTCTGCTCTTGGCCGCAACAGTGGCATGAAAACGCTGCTTTAAACTCCCCGCGAAACTTCCCTGCAGAGAGACACAACCACAAAGAAAAGAAATGGCAGACGTTAAGTTTCAGATCTCACAATAAAGAATTAGCCAGATTGCTAATGTGTTTGAAACTCAGCAACATGACACTTGTTTTTTATTTCATGCGTAACTGGGGCTAGCGCTGAGCTACTGACTGCAGGGTAACTAATATTAGATTTGATATAAATTGAAACGTGATGCTTTACGCACAACAGTCCAGTGCATACAATTTCAAACATGCACGCTTAGAAGGCTGCAGACTTACCACTGAGGAAATTATAGATGATGGGATTTGCCGCACTGTTGGCGTAAATGAGCCAGTGTGAGAAGGTGAACCAGGCGTACACCGTCTCTCTGTCATTCGTGTTCTTAAACGTCCCGAAGACTCTGCAGATAAGCAGAACAGTCAACTGTGACAGCGCACTGTCAAAGGGAATAAAACACAGCAGCTGATTTATTGAGAATCAGACAGCAGAAAGTGGACGATGCCCACGTATGAGATAAAGCTGAGGGACATTTCAAGCCCGGTTCGTTTGAGTGCGCTGAAGGCTTTTGATCCCGGATGCAGCGTGGCCCCAGGGGAGATTACCTTTTCATGACATTGAGCACGCTGATTGGCAGGTAGCACAGGGCGAAGACAAAGAGAACCACCATCAGCATCCGTGCTGTCTTACGGCGAGCCCGGACCTGTTTGATCTCGGCGCATGCTGTACTCGCCCGGACCCGCGCAGGCTCAGCCAGGCCCGGAGCCTGAGCCGGGCACTCCATGGATCTCCACTTCCTCTGCAGCACCGACGTGCTCCCAGGTATCTGGTTCATGAAATATGCGCATATATTAATAAGTGGTTTGGAAGTCAACAGGTACAGGCACTTGTATTTGCATAGAGATGAGCCGTTGCGGACCTGTTGGAACCACAGCTTGTGACATATCTGGATGTAAGCGAGCACCATGAGACACAGTGGCGCGCAGTACGTGGCGATGAAGAAACAGATGTGGTAGACCTTAGGGTAGATCTCAGCTGTTGAGAAAATAAACAGGTTGTGGACATTAATAAAAGAGATGGATGACATTTTAGAAAAACAAACAAGGAGCAACAAAATAGGAGGTGCAGCTGTGGTCCTCAGTGGCGCATTTTGATAAAGTTGCACACATTCAAATGCTTGAAAATATGTCTTTCAATTTTTCGGTCATAGACCTTCATCAGGAGAGGTTAACTGGGACTAACCTGCCCTCTGGATGCCGTTACTGTATGCCACAATCACCAGACATAGAGGCAGTTTCTTCCCCCAGGCTGCTGCTCTGATGAACCCTCATCATTCACAGAGACTCAGAGTAATCGCTGTGCAATAACCCATCGTGTCCTGTCCACCTGTTCATACTGTTTATGCTGCGCTACATTTTCAACGACCATGTTCTACCTCACATTGCTGCACCTATGTTTCTTGTTACAGTATGTATGTAGACTAGATATATGTATATCTATGTATAGATGTACATATAATGTATTCTTGTATATATTTTTGATTCCACCAGCGAGTTGTACATTTTATTTACTGTCTTTTTGTTAGTAACTTAAACCTACATACAGAGAACGGAGACAAACCGGAGTCAACAAACTTGGTCAATAAAACTGATTCTGATTCTGATTCTGAAAGGTTCACAAAAGAGTCTGAGTACTGGGTGAAAGGCCAATCATTTGGCACATGCATCACACCTGTGCCAGGCAATCAGTGTGGCCATTGTAGCGTCATAAGAAATTAAGTCCCAGCCTGAAAGGCCGACATTTTAGACATTTGAAATAACAGTTTACAGAGAGAGCCACGAGACAAAAACCCAAACTGTTGAACACTTAAGCTGAAATCACACGTCAGCTGATGATCACACAGTTTTTGTTTGGCGCATATTGTAAGTCTAGAAAATATAAAAATACCTGAAAATTATACCTGCAAATACAACACAATGTCATAGGTATTAGATGTAGATAGATAACTTTATTTTTCTAGTATTGACCAACTAAACAAAATTATGAATATTGAGAATTTATGATCAAGTTGAACGTGGATAACATGAAAATCTAGAGGATTTCTTAAATCTCGCAAATCTCTCTGGCAACAGGTCAATGGGAAGTGATTGTGAAGGGTGCTTTTATCTTTATATTTTAAAAAGTATTTTAGCAATGCAGCTGCTGAACCCTTTCAAATGTTTTATTGTTAGAATTCTAAGATATTCTACTACTACTACTACTACTACTACTACTCATGGGCGGACTGGCATACGGGGATACCGGGGATTTCCCCGGTGGGCCGGACCATGAGAAAGGGAAAACGAAAGAGGGGAGGAAAAAATAAATAAATCTATCGCAACGGCCAACCGTTTTGTGGTCCGCACGGGTGGCTCGGTCGGTTAGCTATTAATGTAATAGACTATACCTGTGTGCACGTATCACACTACTTTTGCTGATAACCAATCAAAATTTGATCCACGTGGGTAGGTCCCACCCATTACCTCAGCCTGTTGCAGCTTTGACTTGTCAATCACGCTGCTGTAACAGCGCTTGACAGCTCTCATGCAGGATTGAGAGTTAGCGCTGCCCGGGCAGATGGAGCATTGAAAACATGTTCAAAAACGCAAAGGTGGTTCTGAAAAGCTCGGGGATTAAAAAATGAAATCCCTCGAAGAACTTGCAGCAACCAGTAGGGAAGGGGAAAAAAACAAAACAAACAAAAACCGACAGACGTGTTTGATGGTGGTTCGGGGCCGAGTTTAGCCATAGCTGCATTAGCGGTGGTTAGACTGAACAGCCGGATTTTAGCGAACATGCACCTGAGTCCAGCAGGAAGAACGATGAGTCCGACTCTGACAGACACGGCAGTGCACGGAACTGAGACCAGTGGAGCCAGTGACAGAATGATGATAAGTTATGATTGGAACTTGATGATGTTTTAGGCGAAAATGCTCATTTGGCTAACTTTAGTTAATGCCGCAAAGTGTATGGGTTGGAGTTAGGATTAAAGTTTAAGGTTAGGCCTTGCAGAGAGAACTGTTTGGGGTTAAGGTAAATTTATTCTTGTTGTTGTTTTTGTTGTTGTTGTTGTGCTCAGGCTGATGACAACAATGCCCGTTTGCCTCGTTTGCTTTTTAGCAAATTATTATTATTACCATCAAATCGCAACACCATATACTGCACTCCTTATATTTTGTTGATGGTGCAATTTTAATGGTTTACTAGCATTATTATCAATGCGAATATTCTTGTAGTCTGAAGATGATCCTGCTGCTGACTGACACAGCCAAGGCCTACACTAGAAGTCAGTGCCCCCATGCAGCAGCATTATTTCACCAAAACAAAGCCAGAGACATTAGAACTCGTTTTAGCCAAGGCTTCAGGATGATTTAACTTATATGTTGGCGTGTACTCTCACCTCATGGCTTACACTATATTACCAAAAGTATTTGCTCACCCATCCAAATGATCAGAATCAGGTGTCCTAATCACTTGGCCTGGCCACATGTGTGTAAAATCAAGCACCTAGGCATGCAGACTGTTTTGACAAACATTTGTGAAAGAATGGGTCGCTCTCAGGAGCTCAGTGACTTCCAGCGTGGAACTGTCATGGGATAGCACCTGTGCAACAAATCCAGTCGTGAAATTTCCTTGCTCCTAAATATTCCACAGTCAACTGTCAGCTTATTATAAGAAAATGGAAGAGTTTGGGAAAAACAGCAACTCAGCCACGAAGTGGTAGGCCACGTAAACTGACGGAGAGGGGTCAGCGGATACTCAGGCGCATAGTGCAAAGAGGTCGCCGACTTTCTGCACAGTCAATTGCTGCAGAGCTCCAAACTTCATGTGGCCTTCAGATTAGCCCAAGTACAGTACGCACAGAGCTTCATGGAATGGGTTTCCATGGCAGAGCAGCTGCATCCAAGCCATACATCACCAAGTGCAATGTGAAGCGCCGGATGCAGTGGTGTAAAGCACGACGCCACTGGACTATAGAGCAGTGGAGACATGTTCTCTGAAGTGATGAATCACGCTTTTCCATCTGTCAATCTGATGGACGAGTCTGGGTTTGGAGGTTGCCAGGAGAACGGTACATTTCGGACTGCATTGTGCCAAGTGTGAAATTTGGTGGAGGAGGAATTATGGTGTGGGGCTGTTTTTCAGGAGTCGGGCTTGGCCCCTTAGTTCCAGTGAAAGGAACTTTGAATGCTTCAGGATACCAAAACATTTTGGACAATTCCATGCTCCCAACCTTGTGGGAACAGTTTGGAGCGGGCCCCTTCCTCTTCCAACATGACTGTGCACCAGTGCACAAAGCAAGGTCCATAAAGACACGGATGACAGAGTCTGGTGTGGATGAACTTGACTGGCCTGCACAGAGTCCTGACCTGAACCCGATAGAACACCTTTGGGATGAATTAGAGCGGAGACTGAGAGCCAGGCCTTCTCCACCAACATCAGTGTGTGACCTCACCAATGCGCTTTTGAAAGAATGGTCAAACATTCCCATAAACGCACTCCTCAACCTTGTGGACAGCCTTCCCAGAAGAGTTGAAGCTGTAATAGCTGCAAAAGGTGGACCGACATCATATTGAACACTACAGGTTAGGAATGGGATGGCACTTAAGTTCTTATGTGAGTCAAGGCAGGTGAGCAAATACTTTTGGTAATATAGTGTATATTGTAACTGTAACTGTATTGCATATTGTAACTTCAGTAATATTTTTTTGGTCTCACACACATAAATATACAGCATGTTCCAGAGGGGACCCCAGGGAGCACTGTGTACACAAAGGCAAAGACAGGAAAGATTCTTCTTCACATTTCACGTTTTTAATTTACAAATGTCAGTTTGCTATTTTCAGTTTAGTTCTCATGTTCATACATGTTCTGGGTTAAGTTTTTAGATACTATATAGTTTATATATAATATATAGATTACTTTATAGCTTTGTTGTTTATCTATTTTGAAATGACATTTTTATTGAAAAGGGCTCATTGTTGTAATTATGTTGCACCTCGTGGTTTACTCATGTTATAGTTATTTAGTTCTAACAGCCTGGCAAATTGGTCTGCCAAATTTTATTGTATCAATGACTTGCTTGCATTAAAATCACTACATGCTTTAAAATAACTACACTGCTGTAATTGTTTTACTGCAGGCTACTTAAGGGTTCAGGTTAATGTTTATTATATGATTATTGTCCAAAACACCATCAAATGCTGTTTTTTTCATCCCACACCGCACATGAAGTGGGCCAGTCTATCAATAATTCCCTGGGCCACTTTTCCCCCCCAGTCCGCCCCTGCTACTACTACACGTGCCACTTCTCCTTCAGCGGCACTGGTGTGCATTACAACAATACAGCAATAATGTCCAGAGCGCAGATGTAAGGACACATTAGATCTAACATTGCAATATCTCAGTCAATAGCGTGGAGTCACCTTCTTAGATGCATCTCGTATGTAAGTTGTGTGACTCACATACAAAGGAATTATTTCTGAATCGGCCGGTAATGGTTTCATCCCTCGACTAGGATGGAGGAGAATGCGACATCTGGACAACACTGAGGAAACACTAAGACTTTGATTTAGCGTTTCTTCCAGCCGTAACCCTTTAGATCATCCTCACATTGAATGATTGGGACAAACAGAACACAAGCACATCACTTTGCAGCTCCTCCACCCTTTTTTCAATTTAAATTAAACATTAACTTTAATTTGGTAAGAAAATAATAGCCATGGCTGCAACAGTCAATAAGCTATTAAAATGCTGCAGAGGAGACTTGTGGCTGTTAATCAATATTCTCACAGGACAAGACAACACCTATAACGGTGTGTTAATGCACTGAAACCTTCCAGCGCAACACACCCAGCGAGACCCATTTGATGTTCTAGTCAGGAGCAAACCCTGGGAGAGAAGACAATGTAACCTTTTCAGATTGTAGGCTTTACATTAATTAGGGTCGCGGGGGGAGGGGGGGTTGCCAGAGGAAAAGCGCTTGTTCTCTTCATGGAGGCAGAATCCCGCACAGCGCAGAAGGACTGCCGCGCTTCCAAAAACAGCCCCTCCTCCAGAAATAACTTTCTATTTGCTCGTTGGCGGACCGTGGAAGTGTTTGCAGCCCATGTAGGAGCGGTTAAAGCGTTAAATCGCCCCGTGACAATTTGCTCTCCTGGTTGAGGACTGCAGAGGCAAGAAAAGCATCTGCCCTTCACACTTCTTTAGACGCCAAATGCCCCGCAATGCTCAGCACGTGACCTCATTCAAAGACTGACATGCCTGTTGGGGACTGTATTCTTCTCATTCTAAGAAAAAGTGACCTTATAGTATTATTGTGCACTTTTATTTATTTTATTTTTTTTGCTTGGGCTAAAACCATGAAGGGTGTTTAGATAGAGTATATGTGAAAGCATTAAGGTCACTGTGACGTTTTTGTTGCCGAGCTGTTGCTCTCAGCTCCCAGACATATAGATGGTCCATTAGCTGTCGCATAAAGAAGAAATGAAGGCCTAGTATAGAGATCTGTAGAGGTCTTAGACTGCGAGAGGATACGCCACTGCAGTCAGTGAAAGATGAAGATAGAGAGAGAAAGAAAAATAGGTATGATATGTGGCTTTTAAAGTTTACATTAATCCATCCTTTGTATCTTCCTGCCTCATTCACTGTGAGCTACCACATGCAAAACCTCACCAAGGTTATCCTTTGGATGCCATCGATGTTTTATCTGAACTTCATTAAAACTGATTAATTACTCGCCCCTTATCAGCACTTATGGAAAGTGAGGCCAGCCCCCTTTATTTTAATATAAATCACCAGCCACTTCGGCCACGCGATCTTGAAATTCCACCCTCGACTTTCAAACCGCAGCATTTAATTGGAAAGCTTTCACTTTCAGTCGCCGGTGTCGGGCCAAACTTGCAGTCGTGTGGAAACCAACCTCCCCAGTGCTCGTCGCACACGGTGAACAGCCTGGTCTTGTTGGTCAGCTCGGGCAGCAGGCTGCTGCACTCCATCACGATGGCTTGAGGGATCATGATGACACAAGACACGATCCATATGATGACGATGCTCTTGCGAGCCCTCTTGGCCGTGCTCTTGAACATCAGAGGGTGACAGATGGCGTACCAGCGGTCCAGGGCGATGCAACTCAGTGTCAGCACTGACACGGAGACTGAGATGGTCTACGGAGGAAAACAAACAGAGAGAATGAATCACGGAACATTGTTAAACAGCCTGAGAGCTGCAAAAATGTCCGTTTTAAATCTGGCCTTGCAGAAACCATTGTTGGAAGTTTTTATGCATTACACTGCATAAAAAATCTAAAATCTGATCTTTGGTACATCGTTTGCTGATCAAAGTACGACACAAAAAGAACACAGAAAGACTGTTGTTTGCATCAAGAACACTGTATGCTGCATTGTCCACAAATGTAGAATGCAACGCTATAACACTCCTGCAACGAAACAAATCTGTTATGACAGTTCATTAAGTTTCCTTTCTACGACAATTCCCCTCGTGTGTTCTTACGGTCCATGCTGATGAAAGCAAAATAATGGAAAATGTAGTTCATAGGTAGTGTTACAGTCTGATGCTCAATGCAAATTGTAATGTCAGTGTATTCTCCAAAATATAGCGGTTGCTTTTACAATACAGGAAGTTCAACTTTCATTCAGTGGGCCGATGTACATCCAGTGATTCCAGAACAGAGGTCATGTGACACGTGTTCGTATGGTATCTTACATATACACGCAAAATGTGTTACTTGGCTTATCTGTGAGTGTGTGTGTGTGTGTGTGTGTGTGTGTGTGTGTGCACTTGTATGTGTGTGTAGCCAATTTCATTTCCAGATGAATTTGATTAGACCCAGATGAGGTGTAGCCTGCTGACACCTGATAAACTTCCTGCACAGGAGATGCCCTGATTCCATTTCACTTTGCGTCATCTCCAATTTCAGTGGAGAAATTCAACGAAACCCGCACGCATGCTGAACCCCTACATACTAAAATATGGACCACGATGATGTCAGCGGCATGAAAGGCGACTGACGGTACACAACCCGTCATGTCTTTTGCGTGTTTGCTCAGCTGGATGATGACACACCACTAGAGGAGATCAACATCCTCTTCAGTGAAGGTCAGCTCCCTGAGCCAGCTAGTCAAATATTTAAAAAAGAAAAAGAAAAAAAGGACCTGTAACACATTTTAAATATTTTTTGACTGAATAACAACCTAACTTTGGTAATTGAGTCAACTTTAGTTAGGGAGTCCACTGAGGATTCAGTTCAGGGATGCAGTCTCCTTTCTTAATTTCGGACGTGTTAAATTTGCAATTCTGCTCGGACCAGACTTTCTCTGTGGCCCCTGCATAAACATTAATAGGAAATAAGGAAATAGGAACATTGGATATTTTAATTTAATTTAAGAATAATTTTAATATTACCTAGTGGGAAGCTATCAGCTGTCTAAGCCAGTGCTACATGGACTGCATTCCAAGTACGTCAGCAATCCAGTGTATATCAAACGACTTTTCAAAGAACAGAGGTGTTCAAGTTGGGAACAGTTCATTTCATTCAGCCAGCCTGTTCTGACTCAACTACCACCTGTTCCAATCCCGCTTGCTCCTCTTTCCCATGAGCAGAGACAATCAATCATTCCTGAGACTCAGAAGCATACGTTGTAAAATAATACATTCATATTGCTTGTACTGTATGTATGCATAATGTATTGCATGGCGGATTCCATCTTGCTGTGGTTCCTGCCACTTAAAAAAAAAAAGAAAAAAAGATAGGTGCCCAGGGGAATATATGGGGGTGGAGGCAAACAAAAACAAACGTAACAAAATGATTTGATTCTAATCAAACAGCAACAAGTCTTATCATTAACAAGGAGTCTATGTCAAGTCTGGTGCTTTACTTAGTTGCCAATGAGCATCATTACTGACTGGATGTTTTGCTATGCGGAACAAAAATGTTTCGTCCGAACATTTTAAGATTTGTACATCTTTATCGGCACCCATCCGACTTCAATACCTGCTTCATTCTCCTGCACTCAGGGACACAGCAGGTGCTGGAGTTGATCCCCGCTGTCTTGAACGAAGGCAAGTTATAACCCACAAACAACAACTTCTACGCACGTTCATACTTGCCAATTACCCTAACGCTCGTGTCTTTGGACTGTGGGAGGAAGCCATACACACGCATACACAGGGAGAACATGCAGACTCCACACAGACATGGGCCAGGGCCCTTTGTGCACAATTTAACATTGCATTTCATTTGATGTTTCATTTCTACTTCACTGTGGCATTCACCCTAATATAAATAAAAGATTTTCTCTTTAAGATTCACATATTCAGACAATGCAGCTGTGAATCAGAAAAGACTCCCAAAAGGCATTTAGTGAGGCATGGCTGAGGTATAGATTCATACTAGTCACTCGTTTGTTGATCTTCTGGGTGAAAACATACCTTATTTATGAGAAGGAAGATCTCGTCTTGCATTCATGGATCTTTTTTTTTTGCCCTGCTAGTTTCGAGATTTGAGAATCACACATAAAAGGCAAAAGTCCTACCTGTAGGTAAGGCACAATTTTGCAAAGGGTTTGTCCAAAGAACCACGTCTCCGTGATGTCCACCACGAGGCTGGCCGGCAGGCAGATGATGGTCACCAGCACGTCCGCCAGAGAGAGATTCACGATGAAATAGTTGGTCACGGTGCGCATGTGTCGGTTTTTCCACACTGCAAAGCAAACTGGCAGAGACACGTAACCAATGAACACCTGTGGACTGGGAAGGTAAAAATTATTTATCACTGTTGTGTAGATTAATTAGAACCCAGCAGCCCCGAGATTCTGCAGGTTTGCTGCCACCCGCTGAGTTTGATTTGAAACTCACTAAAAGAAACGTCTATATCTCAGTTTCTGCTGGCAAAATATTCGGAAAAAAAATAAATAGATGCAATTAACATTCAATATGCCAACAGACTCACTAAAAAAAGAATCCTAGACGCTGTCATCTGGAATCCACAACATTTCCAATTCAGATTCACCTGTCAAATACCCTCAGGCCTACCACTTCTGCTTTTACACATAACAGGACTTGTGCATATTTAATAATTAATCACTTCCAAGCAAGGACACCACAATTCCAGCTTGCCAAGTGCAGAAAAAAATTAATTCCTGGCTCTGGGCTGCCTTTCAAAGAGTAAAAATTATTTCTATCAATGTCTTGATTTTGTGCATCCCACTGGCCCCGAGCACTGTGCTCAATTCAGCAAATATGCATCATCCAACCGGTTCTGTATATGTGTGCGTCTGTAAGTATGTATCAGGAAGTGAGACCACTGTAAGCCAATCTTCTTCCCTCTGGCAACCATTTAACAAACCACTCAGGTGGGTGGGTAGATATGGCACGGTGCTGGATGCCATCACCGGTGCAGAAATGGAAGCCTTGAGCTTCTTATTGACAGCAGCTGGCTCGGGGGGGAAAATCTGTCCTTGTCTGTATATTTTAGAATTTCCTTTGGCTATTTCCCACAAAAGGAAGAATAAACAAGTGAATTATTTGGATGTTTCTTCAGACTGAAACAAGAATGTTTTCTTTTACTTGACAAACTTAAATTGTTGCACCCTTCCCTTTGCCTGCTTGAAAGCTGCTCCCTGACCCACATTCAGCATGCGCACGTGTGTGGGAAGTCAATGTGAGACAAATAACGCCTGCCACACCGTGCACTGAGGAGAAGATGACAGGCCGCCTCCTTCGTCTTCCTCCCACCCTGACACGGCCAGCCCCCGCTGTCTGCCAAGGGCAGAGCAGCAGAGAAGGCCATCCATGAACCCTCTCACACCTGCTTCACCCGCTGCTCTGCAGCTGGAAGTGCACACACCTTCAAGAGCCACATTAACTGGCCCAACAACAGCTTCTTCTCTGCTCGTGGGCCATCAGCTTTCTGAATAATCTGTTGAATTTGATGCAACATCAATTTTGACGCTCAAAGTTTTGTTGTACAGTTTTGTGGGGTTTTTTTTGTTGCCCGTTGAGATTTAAAGGACCCGGGCTGTTCTCTCGCCTCTCATGTTGATTTTCTGAGTGCTTTTGAATGACAGCTGTCAGATTAAAGTGTGTTTTACGTCGATTTTCCTGGCTATGTGTGAAGCGGTTATTGAATATACACCACAGACCAGATGAAAAATGAAAAGACATGATGAAAAATAAATACAGACACTAAGAACTGAATCCTGGGGCCATGTTTTGATAACTCAACGAAACGGAATTTGTGGTTGTTTTATTCCCTGTTCTAACTACTAACTGTATCATAATGCATACAGATACTTGTCCACGATCTGCTGACAATGTAAATTTTATTACATTGATGACTACTGTCAGTTCGCCAGTCAGTCAGTAGAGGTAATAATATAAAGAGAAGTGAGTTTTGTTTTGTTTTATGTTTTCTCATAACATTTGAAGCTTAACGTCAGTTCATGCATGACACCGAAGTCACAAGCCCGAGCTGTAATCAGCTCTCTACCCAATCGTAATCAGTCTTCCACACTTCTCCCGCTATTTAAATCCAAGCTGCCACACTGATGTCCCTTTCAACATTGCTGCACACACGTTGCCGCCACCTCCGCAAAAGCATTCACCTGCTCAGTCCGAGTCTGAAACAGCTCTTCAGTTGCTTCCATTTTGTTGTTGTAATCCTGGAAAGAAAGAGCCCTCTTCCACTTCTCTCTGCTGTTTCGGTTTTCTCTTTCTTTTAGGGTGTTTTGCGGCATTGAAGGTGTCGTGTTGTGTTCTGTGAATAATGTAGAGATCCTTTGACGGAAATCCTATTTGCGAACCTGGGCCATTGATTGATGAGCTTTCGGGGCCGAGTCCCAACCAAACGCTTGCCCACTCAGCCCCCTTCTAACCCCGTGTGTGAGCCCAGGTGGAGGTGCTCTACCTATTTAGCCAATACATCACCCATATTGGCCAAACCCAATTTGGCTAGTTGCCGAGCCTACTTGGTGGCCAGCCCGTGTGGATATGTTGGCTGGGACTGTTAAGTATCTGTTGCAATAAATGGTTTAAACAGTGAAGACAGTGTTCTTGAATGAATGGCAGAAAAGTGTTTGTGCTTGCCTTACAAATAGGATATACATTTTAAAAAGCTTTTTTTTTTGTTTTGGCTAATGTGCAGACTCCATTGTCATGACAACTAATGCTCTCTAACAATGCAGACTCACCATGCAACTGTGAGGGGGAAAAAAGTACCATCATATGGCATCCCGCTGTGTATGGAAACACTGCATCACATGAAGAATTATACTACCCCTCATTTCATTATCCAGTCGAGGCAGCGCTGTGAGTCCTCAGTGTAAAGCTTCAAAGTCCACATGGCCAATATTCATCTTCTTTAATTTAGTTTTTCAAATGAGTTTTATATCATTACAAATTTGTTTTGGCTTTTTCCGTAAGTTCAGTTTCTGAATTTTTGTACGGGGGTTTCTCATAATTATTCATAAGTCATTAACAAACTGATTTGAGAAGTTTCTTCATTGAGGACAGTATCTCATTGGCAGCCATTGAACTATTGTGCATCTAGTTTATTGCCACCTGTAACCCTCTTCTCATTCATCTGTTCATTTGTCTTGAAAGAAGTAAAATGCATATTAATGAACAGGTACATCAATAGGCTATACGTAGATATGTTGATATGTTGTTTCCTTCTATGGACCAGCGAGGTTGATGTTGAAAAGAACAGAGTTATCTGAATGGAGAGCAGTAGTAGCACGTTGTTGACCGTGATTTAAGGGCCTCTATGCCACCTAGTGGCCAATATCCTTACAGGTTCCTGTCACAGGGAGGTTTGCCCTCTGTCCTTTTTTTAGCCCGTGGTCATTAGAACTGGTTACTATTGGTTACCATCCACACTGATTGAAGCCATCTTAGTCAGCTGTCCTGTCCCGCCAAGGTCAGAGCTTTTAAAACCTGACTGGCTTAACAGGCAGGGTTTGTAACATTTCCCGTCCATTTCTACTCTTAAGCATCAGGTGAATTTACAACTAAAGAGGGGCAGGTTGAATAAAATGTTGAATAAAATGTTACTGCAATTTCACCTTCTTGTGTGTGGAAATATTACACATTCCACAAGCAGCAAGTCAGTGTCTCTTTCTCTTGTTCACGTACTTGTGAAACCCCTTTTTAATATTAATTTAATGTGAAAGAATGTTCAAGTCAGTTCAAGAGCTGGAGCAACTTCAGTAATAAAGAGAAAATCTTTACTCCAACTCAAATAACACTTCCTATCACACATCAAAAATGACACAAATTATATCTTTTGACACCTGTAGTTCAAGAAGTCCCAATATCATCATCATCATCATCATCATCATTATTATTATTATTATTATTATTATTATTATTATTATTATTATTAGTTCAAATATCACAACTTCTTGAAACATAGCCACCAAAGAATGTCTACATGTCTGGCCATTAATCCTAAAAGGTTTAAATTAAATGACATCAAACTGAACTCTGCAGAAGGCATTTGATCATTTTTGTACTGAATTTTTCAAAGAATTCTTGTTTTTGATGGAATAAATTGATTGACTGAAACCTTGACTTGGCCCTGGACCGAGATTCCAGTGTTAAGAATCAAGAAAAGTCAATAATACGATTGAATAATAAGACTGAATGTGATCTTGGGTTGAACAAATACGTCTAGGTGCAGTCCCCCCCCCCAGATGTTAGTAATTGGTTCACATCGAGAGAACAAGGCTGTGCTGTGATTTTGCCTCACGCCTCATATTGTAAATAAATAATATACTGTATAAAGCATGTTTGGGGGGGCGGGGGGGGGTACAATACATGTAGCCAATGATCTGATCTTTGAAGCTTTGCAGAGTTCCCGCTGAGACATAAATGATTCCATCATGTCTAATCTGAAACTTCAAACGCGCTCTGCGGGGGTTCGCTCATGATCAGCATCAGAGGCGCGCCGCGACTAATAACCTTCCCCGCCGCTGCTTCACCCTTGGCACAGGTCATTCCACGCAGCAGCAGCCAGCAGAAAATTACGAAGCGGGCAGCAAACAGTTAGTTTTTGTTTGTTTGCACTTTTAGCCCGCATAACAAAAGTTGATCGGGCTCCAATTTGCATATTGGCGATTACGCATGCACGTCAATTAGTCACTGCGAGGTTGTTGTTGTTGTTTTTTTTTCTCTCTTCTCTGTTTTGTTTTGTTTTCAACTCACCCAGCGAGTTCCCAATGAGTGAGACGAAGAAGACGATGATGTAAGCCACGATGAGGACCCACTCGTACTGCTTGGGGTGCAGGTACTCCGTCCAGATGTAGCGGAGAAGTTCCTCGTCCTCGTCCACGGCGGAGTGCACGCGTAACTCCCCGCTGTTGGCCACGTGCGAGGAAGACAAACACTCTTCGCAATCCAAATTGCCGGCGATCCCAGACATCCTGGCTGCTGCTGCTGCTGCTGCTGCTGCTCCTGCTGCTGCTCGGGGTTCCAGACAAGTCGCTGCCAATGAGCGTGTGTCCTCCGCCGCCGCCGCGCTGCTCGGCAGATGTTGCGCTCTGCGGCGCAACAATAACGCGCCTGCCTCTCTCTCTCTCTCTCTCTCTCTCTCTCTCTCTCTCTCTCTCTCTCTCTCTCTCTCTCTCTCTCTTACTCTCTCGCTCTCTCTCTCTCTCTCTCTCTCTGTCTCTCTCTCTCTTTCAATCTTTCTCTGTCTCTCTCTCTCTCACACACACACACACACACACACACACACACACACACACACACACAAACAGAGAGAGAGAGAGAGAGAGAGAGAGAGAGAGAGAGAGAGAGAACTAGGCCCACACCTTACCACAATATGCCTGAATGCACACACTGCACTTGAGAAAATGAAACCCTCCCCTTGTTAATTAGTTTGCAATGAAGTTGTGAGCAGTAATAAGGAGACCAAAGTGTCCTCGCCACTCACACTGTTGGTTAAAAATGTTTTCCATTCCTCCAAGTGCCTTATGTACAAGAAGGCAGTTTGTTGGAGACTTCTTTGTCAAGACTTTAGATTGGTCTATTCATTCCATTCATTTTCATTCCTAGTGGACGAATCAGTGAAAATGCCCCATATACTTGGCCTCAAATTCCTTGCACTCCTGCAATGACAAGACAGTGAAATTTAGATTGCAAGGACGCAAAACTACCTTTGAGAGACCTTCCATTCATTTTCCATTCTTTTCAAACGCCCAAACCAAATCTCTGTTTTCACCAACAACAAAAAAAAACACCTGAACCTACATTCCTATCTTACCACCAAACTGATCAAGTTGTGAGGACTGACCGAGATCTCTTCTCGCCAAAGATCTTTCTCAATCTGTTTGTCATGAAGAACAATGCACGCAGATGTACACACCACCAACCCCACCCGTCCCCACAGAAACACACACATCACTCCGTGCTTTCATATCAGCTCTGACATGGCAAATCAGTTGGCAAATTACTTCATTATAGTGCATGTATGCACCATTCAGCTCAAGGTTGTGACACTGCTAAGGCTCAACACTGATTTAAATGAGCCGAAGGGGCCCTACGCAGAGCTGTGGTCACGTCTCAATTTGAATTCTGCGCAGGGCTCCATAAGCCCCCAAATATAGACTGGGTGCTTGTTCA
This sequence comes from Nelusetta ayraudi, assembly GCF_046127955.1. Classification (NCBI taxonomy): domain Eukaryota; kingdom Metazoa; phylum Chordata; class Actinopteri; order Tetraodontiformes; family Monacanthidae; genus Nelusetta; species Nelusetta ayraudi. Next base: position 2,461,357 of record NW_027466058.1, on the reverse strand, counting down.
AGGGTCCACTTGAGACCATTGCATAAACTATATGTCAGTCACATGGTCAAATTGCATGACCTGGCCAAGAGAAAACTATATCACAAGGTCTATAATGTTGAATATCTCTGTAGATGGCTCTGAACAATTGCTGAGGTCACAAGAAACAAGGGGTTTACATGAGCGGGGGGGGGGGGGGGTACTCGCTGTGAAATAAAAGAAAGTCAGGCTCTGTAATCACTCATAGAGAAAAGAGTTTGGATGTGATCAGCGGAAGCCGCCTTCTGTCCGCTCAACTAGGAATTGCCCTCTAGGTAGCGCACATTCATAATTTATGATGTCGTTCATTCGAAGACAAACTCAGTTGTCTTCATGCTCTTGTAATAATTATTTCTACCTCATCCCTGGTAGTCACCACTAAGTAAGCTGTTTTTTTTTTTTTTTTGCTCCCATTGGGTCCTCAGACCACTAGTCACCAGCTTACCACTAGAAAATGCTCTACGGCTAATAAGTTGCAATGGGTTTTGATGTCCCACAAGTCATTAGGATTCTTTGTGCGTATACGACAAGATGTTTGCCAGAACCTTTGTGCTCTCAAGGCCTCGGTGTCTCAGTGGATCTTTGTTAGTCCTAAATAACGTTGTGTTGCACCTTTGAACCCACTGCTGCAATCATTCTTCTGTCCTGACGCTGTGGTTAAGGGGAAAACTGCAAGATGCTCTTCAGAAACATTGCAATAAATAAGGCTAACATTCTGCTTTTAAATGTTTAAAATGGGTTTTTAAACTAACTTTAACTTAATTACAAAAGCTAAAAAATTTATTATGGTAAAAGTTGTTAACTTTTTAGCATGCCCAACATTTGCTCACTTCTCGATGCAAAAAAATAGTTTTGCTGATCGCACTAACTGTGACCTGTTGCAACCTTTAAGAATGCACGTTGACTCGGAAATGAGGCCTACCCTCAAAAACCTACCTGAAAACCTGTCAGCAGATGCCCTCAAGGTGAAAGATCCGCATTGCAGAGAGAATCAGTGGTGTAACAATGGACGCCGCTTCTAGTGCAGCGCACCCAAGGCACCCCCCAGAGGTTACCCTATGCGGCTCACGCGAAATCGCAGAGCATGATAATGAACTTCTGCTGCACTGCAACAACGTTCATGATGTAACTGTCCGTGGTTCTGATCATGATTGCACGTGCGGGGCAGGCAGAGAGTGGCCAGGCACAAGACTTGCCACTGTTAAAAGTGGTGGTGTTATACAAAAAAAAAAAAAGTGTGGAAAAACAAAACCACAGCAGAATGAAAAAACAATAATTCTACATAAATTGGGGTCTTGAAAACATAAATCAATCAATAAACATTTATATCCATCAAATATGTATATGTATATGTATATATATGCTTTGTTTTCAGGTGTGAGATTTATCATGGTGTGTTTTTCTTTAGTTTTTTTTAATTTTAGGGTACATAGTCCAGGTACACGCTCTGGTTTGTGAGACTGTATTTAATGTTGTATTGATTTATCTCACTGTGCCATTCACCCTCATTCAAACATCTTGCAGAGCGATGTTATCACTTTATCACACCATCTGAGAACAATGGTTAACTGAAGCAGCTTGTCCCAAACTGACTGGCAACCAGTAATCCCGCGGAATCAAAGAGCCTCACGGACTGAGAATCGCGCCCTGCTCTCTGTTCCATGATAATCTATTGCGTTGTTCATTTCATTATGAACAATAAATCTTCAACACATCAGATCAGATACATATGTTTCCAAATGGCTGTTTGGCTCAGTCTAATAAAATAACACATCAAAAAAATAATTGCATATCAATTTTAAACTCCCACATTTCTGTCATAGAACGAGTAGAATGGCTTTTCTGTTGCATCCAGGATTTAAAGATGATTATAAATATGCAAATAAGCTCTCCTTTGAACATGTCAACGGGAATGTAACATCGCCCAGTGACTGTCGACTGAAAATTGCACAGCGTTATGTGCATCTCCCAAGTACAGTAGCAGACAGCCGTAACAATGCGTTCAGAAGGATTAAAACTCACTCAAAGAGACACCATAATTCAGGCAGTCGAATGCCGTCAACTATTAATTGTGTTCACGCAAGAGAGAACTTGACCGCATTAATTCACAGCAGCAGTACATCTTGGTCCGATGACGTGTTACCTGCCACCGTCAATTAAATCCAGGGTTGCGGGGGGAGGTTAAGCTTTTTGCAAGCTCACATCTGTGTGAGGTGGGAATGGCTGGAGAGTCCATCACAGGATGGATATATGGAGTCAAGCAACTTATTTGGGCATTATAGCCCCAAATGTTATTTTCAATATTATGTTTTATTCATATCAATGCTTTCCAAATGATCCTATAAGCAGAAATCAGCTGAGGCAAGTCCATCTACTAAAGGCAAGTTTGACTGTTCTCCTGGATTTCTGATGCCCATCTGTTTTCACACCCTGCCTGCACAGGTTGAGATGTTGCATGACTGTCAATGTGGCGACCTGCTGACAACTGGCCCGGCTCTTCATGTCATTAAAATGACCATTATTGGCGGACACAACAGGGGATCAACAGGGGATTTTATTATTTGAAACGTAAATGTGTATTGTCTGATCCAGTCAATCCCAAATGATCAGAGTAAATGCTGTGCAGTGGTCCTTGAGCTGAACTGTCTGAACAGTCATCACTTGTGATGAATAGTCACAAGTATTTTTTTCTTGAAGAAAAAAAAAGACGGATTAGCTGTCATGAGTTTGGTCCCCCTTGGTCCTGTTTGTGTATAAATCTTGCTCAAAACACCAGAATCACCCAAATCGATTGCGGGAGAATAGAGGGAAAGGAAACAAACCCAAAAACCTGTTTACAAGGCTGAAATGTCGCTTTGGGATGCCGTTCAAACAAAGGAAGAAGGCGAAGAATGTCCCAACTGTCAAAACTCCGAGGCAGAAAGCTGAGAATTGGACACAAACCGCAATATGTTCATGTTTGTCTTCAGAGGGAAAAATCCTGTCATGCTAGATTGTACTATTAAGTATGTGGACAAAGATGGTCTGTCTGTCTGCTGTCCCAGTTTTAACTTTTACTGTGTCATTAAATGTAGCTTTTCTTGGCTGAGGAACAGCAGCTATGCAATTATGTGACCAATTGGAAGCACATCTACAAACCCGCAAGCACACACACACACACACACACACACACACACCTTTTTGAAAACAAGCTGCATGTTAATGAGTGTTGCTGAATGCTGCTAGTGTAGCTGAGTCCGATATGAGAAGGCGGAGAGACGAGCTTGTTGTTGTCCTCACCAAAATGTCCACATCCACATTGTGTGATGAGCGCAAGATTGCAATCCGAGCTGGAGCTCTTATAGACAGGGGACATCTTTTGTTTAACATCACCAATTATCTGGTCTACTACTGCAAGGGGAGTGTGCAGAGGACATGGCACTGTAATTTCCACATCGCAATTCACTACTAGCAGTTCCAACAATCAAGAGGCAGCACCATGTGAGGCAACTGGCTGATTCCCAGATACATAATTCAACGACGCGGCCGGCCTGCGTCCTAAAACAGAGCAGCTACGAAGACAGAGTTTGGCCACGCAGTTTTCGAGTGACAAGGCAGGGGTGGGCATATTGATTTGTTTCTGTTCGAGGGGCTTTTGGGACTTTCAATCTGACAAGTTGCCTCAAGCGGTCGTCATGCACACACCCGAGCCTACTTGTCCTAACACGATGTGTGGCAATTATATTGTCAGCTCAAAAATGACACAGACAGTGAGATGTAACATAATTCCTGTTTACTGAAGTGCATAAAAATACATTATATGCTCAGCTGTAGCTATTTTTTAGAAAGTTCATTTAATAAAATGATGTTAGGAGGAACATCTGTGTCGCTCAAGTGAGACAGTTTACTGAAGGATTCTCTCTGATTCTCACCAAAATAGTTTGTCTTGTGGAGGTGCTGTTCATCTTAATGTAGGGTGTGAGGTATATAATTTAAAAAGAACGCAGCTTCAAAATATTTTTGCTATCTGACAACTAAGGTTGCGCTTGCTCCCTACAACTTTTTTCTTAGTTTGCTTAAGCTCCAAAAAAAACAAGCTTTTTTGTTTTGTTTGTTTGCGACTGACGGTGGGGTGCACCGGTCAAAAAAAGATAGTGGAGCAAGAACCAAATTTCATCCTATTAAAATCCCCTTTTAACACTCATTAAAATGTTTAGTGTGGAAGCAAGCGAGACAAAAAGGCCAGGCTGAATCGACTCATTATGATGATCAAAGAGATTATCTTTTTTTCCTCCCGTGCCCTTTCAAGGCCATTCTACTTTTTTCTTTAAAAAAAAATCAAATCAAATCATAATATTTGACTGCCTTGCAGATTTTATTGAGCAACTCAATGGTTTAAATCCAAGTGTGTCTTTGAAAACTCCTGGAACTCCCTAAATGTAAATGTAATATTTTGAAGACAGTTTGCAGTGGTGAATTCAAAGACATGCAAGGGAACTCAGTGGCTGATAAGACCAAACATTTATTCAAAAGAGTCTTAAATACATACATATTGCTGAACAGACCTATTAGTACTTGGTTATTTTCAAATTGCTCAACTCGTAGTGGTGGTGACAAACAACCCTGATAATCGGGCAGGACACCTTTAAATTAACTGTGGGATGAGAATCAGCAGATGGAAGGGCCAAACAAGTCGGCTTCAGGCGTCATCTCGTATTAGCCTGCATGAGCTTTCACACTCCGCGTTGTCGAGCGCTACTTGAGGTTTATCACCAATTCTGTATCAGTGGAGCCTTTAAGATTTCCTTTGACTCCGTCTGTCTGTGCACCCTCCTTCTATGTAGCCTTACAAGCCAACAAAAGCATTGCAAGCCAGAGCCCCGGGGCTAGCGCATAGCTTCTTCCAGGCTGTTGAATGACAAGAGAGACGGTCTGCAGGATGGTCTTTGAACAGACGTCACCCCATGGAACTGGAACATTCTCTGTGCAGGATCAGTTGTGTTCTTTATGTCTTTTAAATAGTTAGGTTTTTTGACATGTTCCGGCGGAACTTCCGCCTTCCTCAGAAAGTGGCTTTCTTTCTGACACATGTCAAAAGGTGGGAGAAACCTATGTCTGTTTAAAAGAAAGATATAAATCCATTCTCTGTGCTAGAAAGGCCCCAAGTGTGATACCTTTGTAATGTTTTTGAACATTAATGGACTGGACATAAGCAGGTTTTTTGTGTGTAGACTTTTAGATTTAAAATTTTAGGTCCATGTTCATTCCCTGCCTATTGAGTGTTTCTGCCACTGTTTCTGTTGGCACCATCAATCGGAATCCGTATTTTGTACATATGACAAATAAATAGATTCCAAGGTAAAACACTAACACACTGGCACTAATCATTTCAGCTGATTTGACCTTCGATTTCCTCACGTCATCTGACTGTTCTTTTTAAGTTGACCAGTCTTGCCCTTGATGGTAAGTTCAAAGGACACATTTTCGCACTGCAATCACAGGTTCAATTTGTGAGTGATCGATTGATTGGTTGGTCGTTTCCGTTTTTTGGTAAAATGAAAGATAAGGAAAAACATAACATAATCGGCTGCAAGCAGAATGCTTGGTGTCATGCTTAAATATTTGTATGGATCTTATCCTGAAATCCTTCTCTATGATAAGGCTTCAGAGCGTTTTTCTAGCAAGCAGAAAATACAGTGTCCAGTCAAAGGTGCAAGCTCTGCAGAAAGCACGAAACTGCAGAGCACATCCTCCTTGCATGCATATGATAAGTCCATATTGAAAGTGTTTCAGGAAAGTCATGCACAGCATTTATTCAAGACTGAAGAGGAAAATAAGTAGCGGTAGAAGATGACACTTTATTTGTAAATACATATACAGTAACAAACAGTAAAAAAAAAAAAAAAAAATGTTGCCTGCATTTTACCCACTCTCTCTCTCTCTCTCTCTCGACATACGCTGTCAAGCCATTGTGCAGTTCTTGTTGTTGTTTTTTATTTTGAATTTTGCGCATTCAGTCAAAGACACTGACTGAATGACTGAACAATAAGCCTGGAATACATGGGAGAAATGCGAACATAATACAGAACAACCCTCCACGCACTGGAGCTGAGCCCAGGATCTTGTTGCTACCAGGCAACAGAGTTAACCACAGCACCACCATGTTGCATAGTACCAAACTGAATGAAACAGAGTTTGAAGCAAAAATGTGATAAATCAACCTGTGAAAAAATATTACTTCCCAGATTTTCTTCTTTTTTTCGCTGGGTCCAAAAATCAGCAAGTGAATGTATTCATGAACAATGACATATTTTAGATCATTAGCAAACTAGGTTAAAGGAGTCTGCAAAATGGTGACTGCAATGTTGACATTTCTCATATTGTCAACACAATGGTTCTGAAGTTATGACCTTGCGATGTTCTTAAAATCCCTGTTCTAAACAGAAGCACTAAGAGAAAGTCGCTGAAATGAGGTTTTATTTGTCATTATTGTCGCTTTGTGGTTGTGTGTTTTCTTTTATTTGGTCCGGTGGTTAGCTTACCCAGTGTTGGAATCTTTAACGCCCTCCCTTTGGCACGAGTGCACTTAACTTATGTCTATATGCGACATCCTGACACAGGCATGAATTACCTCCAGAGTCGGCAACCTTGGCAAATGACAGAATTAGTGCTCATGCCTAAGTCAAACAGAAGGACGTTCAGAGGTACTTACAGTACTCACACCAAGGTTACAAAACATTCTCACCTATAAATGTTTTTGTGCCAGTGTATCCGGACAATGAAATAAGCTGGGGTCAAAATGTCAACAATTTAAAACCATTTCAATAGATATGAGGAAAACATTCACCTTCCTGGTCAAGTGTGTTTTACAAGGAATCTGGACTGCATATGCTTCAGTAAGCTATTTGCTGCTGTGCTCCTTGTTCTTATACAAGAGATTCCCCATTCTGTGAAAGAATTTTTCCAATTTATTTTCATGGTGTCCTCCTGCAGCTCGGGTAATGTGGTGTTCAATAGCTGCCTCACCATTGGGAATGTCTTTGGATTTATCGTAAGAGTTATACCTTGTGCGTACGGAGTCCTTCTTGACAGCGGAGTAAATAGTCTCATAGGTGCTATGATGACGACTCTCAGCACAGAGGTCGCTGCTCAGACCTCCAGTGTCATGCTGAGGTTTGGAATGTTTGAAACTGTAGTCTTCAAGTTGGTTCCTCTTGCGCTCTGACAAGAACCTGTCAGCCCTGGATGTTCCACGACAGACTTCCTCTTGCTCGTACTCAAAGTCGTTCCTATCGTCCCCTGTCAAGGTGGCCGTGCTGCCACTCGACTTCACGCTTTGTGTTTTCATAACTGTGGGTGCATCCTCCTTTTTGTCATGTATGTTCAGGAAAGACTTTATTTTCTTGGAACTTTTCTTCATGAAAAGGCGAGAGCTCACGCTGCTGCCTTTCTCGGGCAGATCCTTGTTGTTCACATGCAGAGCTGCTGCTGACACAGTTCTGGAAGGTGTCTCCTGCCAAATTGAGGAATTTTGGCTCCTGTTGCTCATGAAATTGTTGACATCACATTGAGAGACAGATCTGTGATCCTCATTTAGAAGTGACCCAAATCCTCCATTCTGCTCACTCTTCTCGGCTGTTCTTCTGTTTGCTTGTGCTCTTGCAAAAGCTCCATACATATGGCTGGAGGATTCGTACGTGTACTCACCATTTGATCTGGGATCTGCCACACTGTGCCTTTTGTGCCAGCTGTCCATCGGATTGTCAGAGTTTGTGATTATGTGTCCACTTTTATTTCGGCCAAGGCTAGCGTACGCAGGGTTGTAGAAGTTCCTGCCCGGCCCGGGGTTTGTTGCATTGTTTGAGCTGTCGTCCATGATCTGTGGACTCTGCCTTTTGAACATGAACTCTTCCTTGCTCATTCGATTTTCAGCGGGAGTTTTAGAATTCCACTGCATGGACGAGTAGTTCACGGGTGCGTTGGTTTGTGCCAAAGAGTTCTGAACGGTGGGGGAGTTGATTATGTTTCTATTCAGCTCCACTTGATCTTTTATGGGGGATTTGAACGCAAGGGAAGACCTCAGCCGTCCCTGCATGAAGGTGCTGGCTTTGTCCACAGGTTCAAACTGGTCCAAATAATCAGTGGAGTCTCCAACTGGGCTGTCTGTGTTTTGGAGGTAAGACTCAATCCTTAATGTGCGCATGAAGGAACTGGATGTTTTCTCTATTGTCGGCAGCTTGTCATTACAGTTCCAAGACTTGCGTAGCTGTTGGCCCCTGCTTCCTGGCGGAGAATGCAAATAATTGTCCTTCCGCTGATTTCCTGTTTCTCTTGAGATATTCCAGTTACTTGCCCTCGGCCAGATGTTCTCTGGTATACCAGCTTCATGCCTCTCCCCAGCATAGCTGTGTCTTTTTAAGAAGTTTCCTGCCTCTGCTGACTGAAAGTGAGGCATGTGTTTATGACCGATGACTCCGTTCTTCACTAGGGGCCCAAGTCCATTGAGTTCCTCTTCAAGAATCTGCTCCTGGAAGTTTCTCGTCGTGCCTAAAGTCCTCTCGCAGGTCTTTCTGTACACAGTGTCCAGGCTGTGCCTTAACTGATCCTTCCGCTCAATCTTGTGACCCGAATAAGACTTTGGTAGGATCTGCTGGAAGGAGCTCTCCACTGGGCACAGCTCAGCTGGCACACTGGAACGTGCATAGAGTGTCCGAAACTCTTCATCGTAGGACTTGACCAGATGTCCAGTGATGACCTGCACCATGCTCAGATTGATCTTTTCACATGACCAAGAGAAGCTGCACAGACGAAACATGTTGAAACGGTTAATGACATTAATCAACAGCCCCTGTAATTTATTTTTCACTGGGCAAAAACATGGACTGTGCAACAATAGTGTACAGTAATTAGATAAAGAATCATTTTTATCAAACTGCGCACCAGTTAAATACATATCCATTACATTTTCTTGTAAATTAAATTGCATCAAATGAATGATGGAACATAGTTCAATCCTGTTAGTTCAGGTGATAGTTGATGAAAAAAAAATAATGATAATAACGAGGACGGATCTGAATATGTCTACACAAAATTTGTATAACAATCCAAAATGAGTGTATGGATTTATTTTACATTTTTAAGGTTGTTTCTCAGTTTAATTTCACAAACGATATCAAAAAAGTAAGCAATACTTTTTTGCAGTTTTTTTATTCATCTGTTCTGAAGCGCTTCTTATTGTGCTCTCTTGTGTGTTTGGATTTATTGTCTTTTTTATCTATAGCCTGTACCCTTCGTAAAAACTTTTATCCCCTTCATAATGTTGCAGAATGCTCCATAAGGCATCAAAAGGTCATTACAGCAGCAATTTCATAGAATGACACCAAATGTAGCGCTTTGAATGCATATAGTTCACACCTCAGTGGCTTCAGTCACCGTTTCTTTTGTGCTGCAACTTTTACCTGTATGAGCCGTAAATCGCTGTGTGACAGTCGACTAAAAGAAACCTCTGTAGCATCGCTCCGTGAAATTTGGCCCCTGTTCTGCAGACGTACGGCTGACCTTTAGCCGTGCGCACCCGCATGTTCTGTGGTCGCAAGAAAAAAGGAAGAAAGATGTTGGTAAAACACACGAGTATCACTGTTGCAGAAAGAAATGCTGTGGCAAATGGACAAAGGGCTGTGCAAACAATTGCCTTGTTGTGTTTGTTCGGCTGATCAGTTGATTTTGCTGCTGACAGATCACATGTTCTCATGGTAATAACAGCGGAAACCATGAGTCAGCATATGACTAAATATTTCAAATCCACCCCCCCAAAAAAATTTATTTTCTTTGCATCCAACTCATTAGCATGACGGTGCCAATATTATGCATGATTCATTTTTGCCAGTGTTTTGAAGTAATGTTATGTGTCTAGCCTTCCAGAGCAGTAACAAAAGTACCTATCTTTCTACTTTTAATTGCTCCACCTTCAAGAGAGCTTCTGCTGAAATACACATTCCTGTAAATCAGCCATCAAAAGCCACAGATACACCGCTCCCAGGTTTGGCTGAGATCAGTGATTTTCTGGGATAATGAAGTGGAGTGAGGCTGCTTCACCAGTGTGAAGCACAGTGGGGAAAAAGACTATTTAACATTTTGGTCTGCACATGGGAATTATATAGGACTTCTGAAGCTGCACCTGCTCAGTGAAAAGATAATTGTCCGTGTGACACACACACACACACGCGGAGTATGGTACTGTCTGAAAAATTCCAGCCAAGTCTAGAGTTTCTGCAACTATTTCTGGCGCGGTGTTTATGTTTGCTAACTACCAGCAACCGCTCTCACCTGACTGCTGACTACAAAGAGGAATGTCACCTGCCTTTACTATGTTTTTAACAAGACCCGAAACACCCTGCTTACTTTCACCACATGCATTAAAGTAACCCCAAAAAAAACTTACAATGAGGTTGATTTAACCAAACAAAGAAAGCGGGTCTATCATGGAGAATCACAGCAGAGACAAATCGTTACATATTTGATCATTTGTACTGTTTTCTCAGGCAAAAGGCTTTTTTTCAGTAAATGACATCCTGCATACTTTTCAGACGTGCACTTGTCCATTTGGAGTTATAGGACAGACATCAAATTCAAGATGAATGTGACCAATCAGCCATTTCATCAGAAGGGGGCAAACTGTGCGAACTGGGTCCATTCAGCTGAGATGATCTTTTGTAAAATTTACACTCTTTTTTTTTTTTTCAAGGATGAAACTGTCGGCACACACTCAGCAAAAGTGTTTTAATTCAGATCCAGCAGCACTGCGTGACCTTGACTGCGGTGTGAGCAACAATAGAGAATGGACGGAAGCCATTCATTTGTGTGTCGAAATTGAGAAAATCAGTGGCTCAAGGCTCAAACCTACCCTCAGTTGTTGAATTTTAATGTCCTGACTTTCAGCCATTGCCAGGAAACATTTTAGATTCAGCTCATCCAGCAGGATGTACACCGGGACGCCTCGGAAGGACGCGTCCACCACTTCTTTGAATATGTCAACATCTGTGAACGTGTCCATCACAATGGAAATGACCTGTGTGGAGAAGGCGAGTAAATCATCATCAGTCACTGCAATGCACCGCTGTAGGGCTTCTTGTCGTGTACTTAAAGACTGCTCGCTCAACCAACAATCAACAATTTCACTTAAAGGTCCAGCGTGTAAAATCTTTGAGGAAGCCCAGTATTTATGGAAGCCCACCTAACAGCGTGTTCATTTGTAGGGCAAGTCAGGCGGGCTTCCTTAAAAAATGGAGATGCAAGATGGCAGCTCGCTAGGAGCAAGCATGTATTCTTACATTTATGAGAACCATTCTAAGGGGATGAAAACCAAGTTTTTTTTTATTGCAAAAATGCATTTTTATTAATGTATTTATTGGCAGTACACTAAGTTTTTCCCAATATAAAAATCATAAATCAAGCAAACATTTTACACACTGGCCCTTTAAAGGCAATTTGTCTACTGTTTTTCTTTCATCTCTCTTTGAGAAGGACAAAGTAATGTCCAGTGAGGTAAAACTGTCCTCCACTGCTCCAACTCTCATTGGTTCATTTATTTAGAAAAAAAAGAACAGTTGTCTGTCTCTGGTGATTTAATCAGTAGTAGTAGCAGTACAGAGGTGTTGCTACAAAACAAAATGCCAACTGTGAACAATTCTGAGCCACAGAGGTGGCCTATGAGTCATGATGACACAATCTGAAAATGCACCGGAACGCGCTGTGAAAGGGATGCAACTGTAGAATGGACTGCCAGGGAGGGTTTGTTTTTAAGTTGCCAAACCTGATTTTGTCTCCAGCAGCCCGAGCTGACACTCCTTAACTGAAAATTGCCCTGAGGAGGAAAGCTGCTGCGGTGAAATCCCTTTTGTTCAACATGAATTACACCCAGCAGAGAACATCAGGGGCCAACTTGCAGTTGTGCAAAAAAAAAGACTGATTGTGTCTGCTGCTCACCTGTCTGGCCTCCTGGATGTTCTTGCGCACCACCTCCTTGATGGTGTGATTGTTCTGTCTCGGTGGGTGAAACAGCAGATCTATGTTTGTCTGCAGCGTGTCGTGCCTGAATTGCGGCCACCCCAAGTCCAAATCCGGTGCGTCCGTGTCCGAGTCGAAGGGCCAGTACGTCCCGGAGGATGAGTGGCTGTCGGGCGGACACGTGGTCTCCTCCGCCTGGTCTTGAGGAGGCAGCTGCTCGGCATTTTCGCTGATGAAGAGGAGCTCTTGGTCTGAGAGGAAGCTTCCCAAGCGCTCCTCTTTCAAGAACTCCTGGTAACTTTCCCTGCCCCTGTCGAGCAGGCGGTCGATGGCCAGGCGGTAAGCCTCTTTGTAGTGAGGCTGGACGTAGTCCTCCAATTTGAAGTCATCCCTTAGAGACGACAACAAGGAGAGCTCCGAGGAATCCATGGCACGGCTGATCACAGTGTGACTGTCCTGAGAGAACAGGGGAACAGATGTTAGGAGACGTCACTGGAGCTGCCTCTTGTCCAGGCTAGTGTAACTCAGTGTAGTAGACAAGGGCAGGGAAATATCTTTATTGTATATACTAGGGGTGGGGCTCGATAAGCATGTTGATTCCCTTTACAACCTCATGAACAGAAATAGCAATTTGTTTCTTCTTTTTACATTTTATTTGTCCCATGTTTTGGTTTTGAGTCTTTTAATTTAATGAACACATTTAATATTAGTGTCTAATTTTAATTTAATAAACAAACAACTTGGACCAAAAGCAAAATGGAAGCTGGCATTTAAACAAAAGCTCTATGGATTATGGGTTACATAATATGAGACATGTAACTACAAAATACGGATGCTTTTCCTGTCAACAGCGCACACAATCTACAAACCAAGGAGGCTTTAGAAAATGTGCAAAGTTATCGACTCGTGACATAACCGCTGAACAGAAACTATAATGTGTTTAATGAGTCACCAACATGCAGTTCCCACGGAATGACAAACTCTTTGGCAGATTACAACAAACACCTTGAGAATACATGAATAATGTGGCTCAGTGCTTACGCAATGTGTAGAATCTGATCATGTCATATGGATGATAAAAGCACTGTAAAGTTTCTCCGAAACTACTCAGTAACTACATAGAGACGAGATAATGAGAGGCTTTTCTGTTTTCAAAATTTGAACATGAAAAACAAGGTTTCCATCAGCAAGACCACAATTTGATGTTCCAGGTACATTTGCTAGCCAAAATTACAAAGTTCAGGTAGTCATTAGCTTTTTTTCCTCAGAGGGTATTTCACCTTTAAAAAGCCCAGTGTCTGATCACGTTGCCCAGGGGCAAAAGAGCCGAAAGTTGAGGTGGGGTGAGACAGAGCTCCTAAAAATTAGAATGCAGTGGTGAGGAGAAGGAGGTTGGCCGGGTTTGTTCCAGCTCTGTGTTTACCGTCACTGCGCGATTTAAAGCCCGCACTTATTTTGAATCAAGTACATGACTACTGGTAGTAACAATCAAGTGAGTGTGTTGTTTTGAATATCACTATAACTAAAGTGAGCCACAGCTTGGAAGAAGAATGCAGCGCTGTAAATCCAACAGCCGTCCAGCTGTACCTTCCCCTCTTTAATCAGGCAACATTTATTGACTCCCCTATGGACTCTGCCGTTGTCCCGTTGGTAAACATTGAAATGAGCTGTAGAGGCAACAGAAAAAATTCAACCGCTCTCATCACAGCCTTGTGCAAAGGGTACATGCATTTCTAGATATTCTTGGCTGTTCAACCAGATTCGTTCAAAACTACGAGCTCTGACAGAAAAGATAAAGCAAAAGAAAAGAAAAAAACTCTGGAATTTTGTCCTCAACAGCAATCACTTACATGGATATTTGGAATCCTCGCCGCGGCTGATCACAGAATATCCCCCTCAGATTTATGTGTGTTCACTTCATGTCAGTGTGCGAACTGGAGGAGCAGCGGGAGCCGGGCTGCCGGGAGAGTCTGCAGGTAGAGGGTGTGGATTTCCAGTTTCCAGTTTGAACATGCAAAATGGTCTGGGCCATGAACCTGTTTTAGAGGCCACTCCCCTACTTCTCCTCCTCCTCCTCCTCCTCCTCCGCCACCTCCTCCCCCGCCTCGTGCGCCTGCTTCTACCTTTTGTGGACAAAGTTCACTCTGACGAACAGCCGAGACAGCGAGCGCAGGTTCACACTCAGGAGCTATCAGGAAAAACCGCAGTGACGCGGCATGTTGTGACGTGTGACGGTAAAAGGATTTGCGTTGACTGAAATTAATAGGAAGTCAATTGTGGTATTTATCAAGATTGGCTAATTCCCCATTCTCTGAACCAAATCAAGTCTGACTTCATGAATATACATAAGCAGCATTTTCTGCTCTTTACCCACTGTGGTTCATTCTCATTAATTCTCCCTGGAGTATGTCTCATTATGTTGCCTCAGTATTCATGCGCAGGGAAGATGCGACCACTCTTTCTACTGCAACTGGAGAAACAATTCCCCGAGGGCTTCACACTCTAACGAGGTCAGAGTTAGCATTTCCAATGGTAGTGTTTTTTTTTTCTAACCTAAACCCCCTCTAACCACCCTCCAATTCAGACACATTATTAGTTGACACAACTTAGTGTAGTAGACTTATTTTTGTGAAAAGCGTGTCTGTGTGAGTATTTGTGTAATAAACGGTGATTCAATGAGTTTACGCTGTCAATATTGACCACGCTGTCTGGTCAATGACATGTCAAACAATATGGTAATGAAGGCACACAAGCGTCAACTTCCAAGATTCACATACAGTCACGCAAACAAATGTTGAGAACTTAAGTCTTTGTTGGACTTGGTGCAGTGAAACAACAACATGTCAAATGGCCAAAATAAAATAGTTTGTCTCGAGGAGAAACTGCAGGTGAGTTTCAGCCAAGCTGTGACTGGAAACTGGATCTTGACTCTATTAGCATGCATCCAACTTTGCTGAACATTCATGCTGTTTTTAAAATGAAAGGTTGACATTCATATGTTGCTGATTTTATTGCTCCTCGTGCTTTAAAAATGCATCTTTGTAACCCTAACAGGGTTAACAGGTCATCAGCCTGTCTGAGCCAAGAAGCTGATCTTTTCTTCACACTCAGAGACGCCCCTGAGCTATACTGCAACAGTGAGCTAACGGGGAAGACATTTACTGCATCAGTTTGAGGACCTTTGGTAAACATACTGCTAATCACAAATACACACAAAAGAAGGAAAATGTTAAGCCCGAGTTGAAAGATTTTTTTGGGAGGGGTGGGGGTGCTCTCCTGGTTGTACCATCCAATCCAATTTAATTGACAAAACACCACTAACGTGAAGAAGGACATTTTCCAGTAATCAATGATAACATCAATGATAAGGAGTAGTAAAAAGCTGAACTGTGCGTGTGTTTTCAATCCCAGTTTGCATAATCCATGATGATTACAGTGTTAATAAGTGTTAATCAGTAAATATCACTCAGTCTAAAGCGATTGTGACCACACCTTCTGGTTGTAAAGAAAATCTTTCATCCTAGGAGAGCAACGACAGTGTGGTAAATCTCCACAACCAGCCTCAGTGCACAACTAGCAGCTCCAAATACTATCAGAGGACCTCTGACTGGCTGCGGCAAAGGCCAACGTGCACAAAGGCCCACACAAACACACATGCATATCTGCTCGGCAGCAGCTCCTAAATAGCTGCTGGCAAGAAGGGACAGGAGATGAACCACCTCAGGCTGTTTGCAAAGTAAATATTGGTCTGATGATGATTTTATGATAAATGTCTTCAGAGGCAGGGAGAAATTTCCAGAATTAAAACAAAACCTGATTTTATTGGGATGGAGGGACATCAAAGTCCTTTGCATAAAGTCAATCTTGGCCAAAGGCACATAATCATCATTTGCATTTGTATTAAAAAAAAAAAAAAAAAAAAAAAAACAGCCAAACTATAACAAAGATGTTTTTTATGTAGCACTATATATATATATATATATATATATATATATAGTTCGGTTAAGCAGAAAGACAACTCTAGGGCGAAAAGATTTAATTAAAAGTTAATTAATTTACACCTAAAAATATTTTAACAATTGACATTTAACTCATTTCATAAGCCTGAACAGTATGTCAAAAAATTAATTTGTTTTGAAATGTTTATAAAGAGCAGAGTAAGTCACTTTCTGTAATTAAAACTATTCTTCCCCTCAATGAATGTTAGGGACAAGTGAAAGGTTATTTCTTTCAGGAATCATCGTTAGCCAGGAAATTAAATCACTATTGTATTCAACACTTTTAATAAGATAAATCACATTTACACTAAGAGATATTTTATTCCATCTTATTGAAGGCCGGTGTTTTTCCACTCTTTCTTTGATATGAATAGTCCATTAGTAATAAACTAAGATAAGATAAACTTTATTAATTCCTCAGCGGGCAACATTCACAATTCACAGGAGGCGAACTTCACACAATAGCGGCATTCAACCGTGCAGATTGACATGCTCTTTGCACGTCTACTTCTCACCTTCACTGTAGTGGAAACACCCCTGGAAGTTTCACGTTGCTTCTCCCACCAAAACATGCAGAGAACAAGATCTCCGCCTCATTGTGGAGTCCCGTCTTGAATTTGGGATTAGGTGACGGAGGGAAATCACAGGGATCTTTTTCCTCCAGGGTCTCGGAGCTGAGTGACATTCGATCCGCGGGGCCCCTCTGCTCCGTCCTCGTCACATCCTCAGGCTGTTGTCGTCTCGCAAGTAAAAACAAGTGACACGTCGTCTCGTGATGAGGCAATTGTCAATATTTGCGCACAGGCGAGAAACTGAGTTGTTGAGGAGGTGGAGGGGGAGTTTGGAAACTTGTGCTGATGCTTCCGTGAACGGCAATCAAACCGAACTACGAGTTGGAGGGGCACATTTATTTTTTTTTAATTTGCATAGATTTACAATCGCCGACGCCGTCGCTGCTGTCATCGGGGGCACCATTTGAAAATGGAGACCGCTAAATGATGAGCAGCACAGCACGGCCGTGTGAAAGTTGACATCAGAGAGGGCAAGCAGATGCAAATTACAGCTGAGGGGCACGTGCTGTCATCGCTGGGCTTGTTCAACCACTTTATAAAACACGCTGATTGATGGTATCTGTATTGTTTGCCCGCGTAATAATGGGTTTGCGTGCAATTAAATGACCCAATAGCTTGATGTCAAACATTGGAAAGGATTAAACAGCTGTTGAAAACATTCGATGCGCTACGGGCGATTCAAAAATAGGTTTGAGCGCGTCTTTGTGAAGAGGTAACAGGATCTTTTTTATTATTTTTTTTTTCAATCCTCGGCCTCAAATGGGTGAAATTGCACGTCGTCAGCGTCCAAACGTCCAGATTTGCGGCTCAGCTGAAAGCATCGAACGGTGACTCTTTCAAGACGTTTTGACCACTCCGGTTTACTTTGACTACAGGACACAAGTTTGATTGTCCTTGCGTTAAAAACAACAGAAACACACTTCAACGACTCCGGCGTGACGGCAAACACTAAAACAACATCGAGAGCAATGAAACCAGTTGGACGTTGCTTCATGCTGACACGCTTGTTTTGCAGCTTTGTGTTCGTCAAGTGTTTATAAAAGTAGCAGAGTAAAAGGGAAGCTGCCGCAATGACACTGAATAAGAGAATCAGACCCACAGTTCAGCCGTCGTGCTTCATCTCTAGCCATTTTTAATGGACGATTGCGCAAGTAACCAAGGTAACTGAAGGTGCCCCTGCCTGTCTCGGTGAAGCCGCAGGGCTTTTCAGTAGATAATGTTAACAAGCATGCGGAGCACACACACCCACAAATAAGACTAATTTGTTGGGTGTCATATGTCACCTGGAAAGAGACACACAGGCTTCAGTACAAGTTGACAAAGAGCAGAAGGCGGACAGGTGACATAGAAGGAAGTTGTGTAAATATTGGCAGACGGGGGCCCTGAGCTGCAGCCTGGTCAGGATCCACTCAGGATATTGCATCTCTGGTACAGCATCTATATGGTCTGGTCCGTTCCATTGCGATGCCATCCAACGTCTTTTTTCTACGGTGTCGCAACAACCAATCATCTGCCTCCGTCTGTATCCTTCACACGCACACACGTGCGTGTGTGTGTCTGTGTGTGTGTGTGTGTGTGTGTGTGTGTGTTTGTGTGTGTGTGAGAGGGAGAGGGAAAGAGAGAGAGAGAGAGAGAGAGTGAGATTGTGTGTGTTTCTAAGGTATAGGATAGTGTGCATACATATTTAATCAAGTAAATACCACATTCCCAAATGCCCATCAGTGCGTATGTTTGAGGGTAAAATGGAAATGGTGTTAATAGAAATGATGACATTATGATGATCATGTAAAAAACCACGGGGCAGAACATAGACATTCATTGAGACAACATTTGATACATCTACATTTACTCTTATATTTGCAACGACGACTGTTGTTGATGGACAATATTGTGTATGCGTGTGTATCTTAAAGTGCAAGTCTTGCACGATAAAATGTAATCCATATTGATATCTGACTGCTCCTATCTTCTAGCCCACCCCTGGTATCGATCCCCGGCTCTGAATCATCCACTGGCCTGGGAACAACAACAACAGCAAAGACTAAACATAAACTGTATGTTACGGCTGTAACAACACCGGGATGAACTTGCACACTGTTGGCGGCCAGCACGGCTCTAGACTTTTACAACAGCTAATTGCCTCCCCGGGTTGCCGCTTGAAACTGTTAGTAAACGACCTTAATTGCGGAGGATCCCTCGTTCACTGCAGCCGCTGCAATTGTTCACTGAGTGTCGGGAGCTAAAACCCGCAGTTTGAAATGATGGTGTTTGACCTCACATTAATTAGTTGAGAGGGCAAACGAAGGCTTCAGGGTTAACAATGCACAGTTCCAGGCAGCCGGCACCCTTGAATGTTAACAAACAATGTTTAGCATTCACTGTTACTGGAACGTCCACGCTGTTGTTGAAAGCATCAGTGCTGACCTGGCAGCGGCACTGTACCTTGCATTTGTTTCCTGGTGTCTAAATTGTGGAGTGTACTGTATATTTTGTAAACTCTATCCTCAGACTGTGGGGAATAGTTTCATGTAAAACGATTAATAATTCACAAATCAACTCAGTGCTAGGGCATGAAAAGGCAAAATGACCTTGGAAAGCCAATGCTGGGAGATAGTATTGATTGGAGCTCTGCTTTCTTCATGCATAGTTTCGCCTCTCTGACTGATGAATATATATATTTATATATGTTTATATATGAACTTCCATTCAAAACAAAATATTTGAACCTAACAGAATAAAGATCAAGCGCTCCCAGTTTGGATTGAGAATGTGTCACAGACAGTTAATGGTGACATGACTCTGTGCAGCAGTGGTGTTTCTTGTGTATCAGATTGAGTTCCGTGGAATGTTACTTTTCATTTCACTCACAGACAGGATCTATTTTGGATGCTGTTTATACTGCATGTTCGCTGCCTGGTTCTGCCTTTTATCTTGTGCTGTCTCTTATCAGAAAGGGGCAAAAGTTTGTATCTTTCCTGCATTTGCAGCCTATAATTACTTGGCTCATTAAAAACTACAATGCGATTTATTATTGTTCAAAAAAGCCTTCGAAAAACACCATGCTGTAACCTTGCGCAACCCTACCGACACACTGAATAAAAATCCTCAAGCTTGAATTATAGATAAGCACGCTCATCAGATGACTTGAAGACTAGAAAGAAAGCCTAATCAGATACGGCATGGCTGAACTCTCCAGAAAAAACAACTAAGTTGCAACTTTTGTTAAAAAAAAAAAAAAAACACACACACACACACACACACACACACAAAAACAACCTGCAATGAAAACTATAGGGCACAAAGGTCAGCCATCTCTTCAAGTAATCTATAACTCAAAAGTTCTGCAGCAGGTACACATGATCCTACGCTCTGAATATGCACTCTCACTCTTACCTTCAGGCAAACATTTCAGAGCCTGCAGATTTGTGAGCAATTGTTGTTGTTGTTGTTCTTTAAAACTTAAGTCATTTGTCTCCACATCCATACAGCAGCAATCACAGCATACAGACTGAGTAGCAGACACTGCTTCTTACTTACTATATATAATCTCTTTTACCTTGGTTTTTATATTACATTTAGTAATCCATTAATCTAATAATCTAGTCTTTTTTTAACCTGAACGTTTAAAGTTTTGAGTTTATTTTATTAATTTTATTGCATGTCCTGTTTGTACCATATGCCACTTTGTTTAAAATCACGTGCAATAATTCCTGTGCAAAAGACAATTATGCAACACTTAGACATTTTGAAGCACCTATAATATTGATTTGGATTGTAATGCATGTCTGTGTTTTATGCTGATTGTGTACATGTTGTTTTTGTTGCAGTCGCACAAGACACATTTTCTTTCACAATAAGTTCACTTTATATCTTCAGATTCCAGAATATCTATTTTCTTTTACAGAGAAAATTATTGTTTTAAGTCATTGGTTTAAACTGTTCCAGTTTACAACAACGACCCTGTCAAGTTTGAGAAAAAAGACTCAAGATAATATTCAAACAAAACCTTGAATACATCCATAATCACAAACAATTACAATGTCACAGCAAGTATAAAACAACACAATATAGTGTATTTCACAGTATGCACAGCAACACTGCACATTTAGAATCAGCAATAACAAGAAGTGGCTGATTATTGAAATAGATAAACAGGTTCTGTGGTTCGAAGGCTACAAACCACAAAGATTTCCTGTAAAGAGCCAAGTTTCGATTTGTTTTGGCAGTAATACCCACGACTGGGAGCGGCAAAGTGGAATGAGAGGAAGGTGAAACAGTTCTGTTTTCCTTTATAGATGTTATGTCATGGGCAGAGAGGTACACAGAGTTCAGCTGATAATTATATTTAAAAGAAACAATCCCAACAGGTCAGTATAGGAGTGCAGGAAAGGAGAGAAAAACTTCTCCTTCTGTCTGTTTGTTGTATTTGATTTTGGTTCATTGGTCTTTCCAGCATCCAGTTAAAGGGTTTGTTCATTTGTCCAACTTGAACCTATGTTTATTAGTAACGGGGGGGGAGGGGTGGGCTCCCATGAAAGCTCCCCTGGCTTTTGTAAGGATGATGACCAGGTTCATGTCTTGGTAAAGGCCTTAGAACGGCCACAACAGAGGCCTCAGTGACCAAGCAGGTTACATTCACTCTATGGAGTGTTGGAAGCGGATCTGTCACTCACACTCTCATTCCAACACAGTGCACACAAGCCGCCTACGCTGCTGAACAACATCCTGCCACCACGTTTGAACCACCTTTTGTAGTGGGATGTAAGTAATCACTGGTGGCAACTGAACCGCAGAAAAAAAAACAAGGAAAAAAAACAGCAAAGCAGGAAACTCAGAACGGGAAGAAAAAGACCCACAACACTCATAACAGAGGAGCAGACTTTCATTCAGAGACATTTTGCATCACATTGAAAAGTGTTCCAGAAGTTTTTGGCAATCCATTTGCAATCCCGATGCATTACAATTTCTTTTGTGCACAATTGTGCCACCTTCCTTTTCAAGAAGTTTTTCTTCTTTTCCATTCTTTTAAAAAAAGGTTTTCTGACGTCAGAAGATACTTCAAGGGCACAGCATAGGAGAAGGCAATTTAATCACCTCACTAAGATGTCATACATTGTGCCACTGTGCCGAGGTCTATTATCTGTGCAAGGGGCAGCTGGCAAACACAGCTGCAACATCACAGGAGAGAGAGGTTGAAAAAAAAATGCTGCTGACAGCCAATCAAGGACCTTTTTTCCTTTGCTGTCATCTACTGACTGGGCCACATCTTGCATCTTGCGCTGCTTTTTTTTTTTTTTCCCTCGCCACTGTTTGCTCATTCTTGGATTCCTTGCTCCAAGGAGTCCTTTTGCTTTGTTGTTGATTCTGGGAAGGTCTGCATGGTATCAGTTTTGTGGCATCATGCGTGAGTCAGCTTGCCAGGAGAGAAGATCCTGAGGCTATTTATTACCTCCCTTGACCCTTCCTGACACTCAGCCTCTTATTAAGCCCACAGTGTGTCCTGACAGACCGGAAGAGCAAACAGAACTCATATGAATCCACAAACCTCACATGAGTTCACAGGATGTATAGATGTGAACTGAAGAAGACATTTGTTGGTTTTAGATCATCAGGTGTTGGTTCGCCATCTGACATCGTACTGACCAAAACAGCCACCTGTGATTTGTCAAAGCTACGGGCAAGCTACTCTTTAGGCACTGTCAAAGATGATTTATCTCTCACACTATCATGTTTGGTTGAAAAGATGGTTTATATAAATTGTACACATTTATAAAAACAAAAGACGCTAAAATTATCCTTTTTGTAAGCAGCCACACTGTCATCATTCTGTGTATTTTCACTGGCAGTGTCTTAAACCAATGTGATGGTGCTCCTTATGTTATTGAAATCATCATTGCCATCCATCTATCAATCGATCTGTCTCTCGAGAGTTAGGTTTGGTTAGGTTGGTCACAGCTCGTCACTCCCCAGATCCCAGATCCCCACTTGATAAATTGATACTGACCGAGCAATTTATTCATTCAGTGGTTTTCTCATGAAGTCAAGGATGTTTCATGACAAAAAAATAAATAAATAAAAACGAGGTATAAATGGATTGGAAGTGCAGGGTCATTGAAAAGGTCGGTGCTTCATCAAACTTAACTAAACTAAACTCAGGGCCTTTCCACAAACATGACAAACATGTCAGCTTTGATAAAAATTCTATTAACCCTAAATTTAACCTTAAACCAGAGCCCCTTGCCAATATGCTGCTTCATTCCAAAGCATCTCGCCACAATACTAACAATAATGACTATAAATGTTGCTAGCAAATATTCCACTCTGGTGTGACACCAAACATTTGATGCAGTCTAATTTTTGGAGGCACTATTCTTGAAAAACAAAATGCTCCCCAGAGCTTGTTTTTTTTTTTTTTTTGTGCAAGATTCAGTTAAAGGGTTCAAAAGCAAGCGGCAGACTGCCAACATGTCTATTGATTTCTGTTTGATGTGCTCAGTCTGCTGAGAGTTGTTGACACTTAACAGTCCAAGTCGAGAAGACCTGGCAAACCGGCGGGTCACACAGCCTGGCGGACAGCCTGGAAGAGCAAGAATCAGCCCATCTGTAGGGTTTTGTGGTCATTCACGCTTTCTTGTTTTCTCCGTGTCGTCTGGTTGTGTGAGCAAGGATAAGAATGACTTACAATCTACTGATCCGAAGGGGTTGTGATTCTAACCAAAACACTGAAGTGATTATGTTGACACTGACTGTCTATTACTGTCTATTAAGCATGGACAGATTTATCATTCCTTTTAAAGCGTGTTATTAATGTTCAATATCACAGTAGAAGTTTTAAACAAGGTTCATAAATGGCTTAAGTGAAGGATATATTGTGTTTTTCAGATAATCATTTACAATGTTTCTAACCTTCATGGCAGAGTGTCAAACAGTGCAAGTTTTGTCTGACATGCTATAACAACATATAAATACAAACTAGAGATTGAACTGCTGTAACACATCGCGAGATATAATGAATGCTAAACTTCTGCAATGGGATAACAGCTCATTGATACGGAGGTGTACGACATTATGAATGATGACCCAATAACATTCAGTCACATATTCAATTTATAATCTTTTATGAACCTCGCTATAAGTTGTTACAAATGATTACGAACATTCATAGACCATCATATCACATACTCATCAGGAAAAGACTGTAGAAAACAGATTATTTTTTTATTATTATAATTTTTACCTAATTGAACCATCCTTACTTACTGCAAATGTTCCAATCAGGGTAGGGCCAGAGGGTAGGGTAACTTTTGTTTTGTTGTTGTTAATTACCAGTAGGTGTAACACCAGATAGAACCAGCGTCATAAGCTAAGTTTGTGCCACAATGTTCAGCTGAACACTGGCCAAAGCCAAGTGGGAGTGGCGTTACACAGTCGACTGATGTGGCATGTGACTCTGTGTTTTGTATTGTTAACAAATCCCGCAGTGATTTTCCATACCGGCATGCTCCTTTTAATTACCAACCACAAACTTGTAGCCCTGTGAACCTGCTGAGTTTGAGGGCAACGCAATTTGGCCAAACTATACTTAGACGTGCTTCACCATTCTTCACTTTGACTCTGGGCTGACGCTCTGATGAGCCACAGGTGCTTACCTAATACTGCGAGGGCATCATTTGCATCAGCTGGTTCGACTCTGAGAGATGGAGGAGGTTCTAATCAAACGCGTATGATCAGGAGAACCTTCCGGCAACAAAAATACTGCACTGTGTTACAAACAATTCATAACACGTGGCCATTTTTTTCCCTTTTTTTTTTATTAAGCATTTTCTAACAAACATCACCATTATCTGAACTATTTCGATGTTTTCCAGTCTATCTAGGCTGAATAACAGCCGCAGATTGCATGGTTTTCATGCTTCCTGTACTGCGGCGACTCAACATAATCAGCCAGCTGAGGCAATTAGGAGCGTTATATGTGCTCCCAGCCATGCATTTGTCTTTCACTGTTGGATATTTTTATACCGCTAAAAAGGGTTTCATGGTCGCATGCAGTGATTGCTGCTTGCAATTGCTTCCCCGCCATTTAATCTGTCAAAAAAGAAATCGCATATCAAGCAGTATCTTGTTCCACCCCAACTGTACAGAAACACCAACTGTAAATCTTTTACTAATTTTTTTTCTGTGCCAAAAAGACAATTTTACTTTCACTGTCAGGTGCCATTACAACTGTGTGAATATGCTCCAGGAGGGGTTGACGTCAAATCTACAGCCTGTAAATGAGGCAATTTTTCAATAATGTGTCAACATTAGAATTGCTTCATAGGGCTGTGACGATGGTTCTAATACCTCAACAGCGGACAACAAATGTTGCAGTGTTTTTTTTGCAGGGATCTTTCACTCAAAATCGTGCGCTACCCAACCAGTCGGACCCTTACCGTCTCTCTCTTTTTTGGACCCTACGGAAGAGGAGGCCTGAATGTCTGACAAAAACCTCCTGTTGTTCACCTCAAGAAGAAAGATCAAAAGCGTCAAGGAAGACATTTCTTTATGGATGCGCCGCGTGAGCGTACTGAGCGTATACCTTCAAAATTCCACTAACTGGCCTCGACCTGCCTCATGTCGACATTAAGCCGAGTACCCAGCAGCGCTCAGACTGTCGGCGAGCCCATTTGAGCTGAAGTCTAGCAGCCGCGATGACTTCACCTGCTCTTGTGTCTGACTTGTTAGAACTGATCGGCATCAACTTTTCTGCTGAGTGAAGCAATAATTGGCGGTGAGCTGGAGTTCCTCTATGTAAAACCAGTTAGACTGGCTCTCACTCGTCACGTCTTCCCTTCATATGACCATTTTTTTATGCCGCACTGATTCGTTCTCAAACTCCATTGCCATAGCAAGCGGCAACGTTCATATAGCAAAAATAACCCACACCCATTTAATGCATGTCGGCACAATGCATAAATATGCGTTTAGTTATTTATACACAGCGTGTGTTTTTTCTATTCAGAAAGTGTCTTTAAAGATAATTTACAGGAGATCTGAAAAAGTTTAAAGTTGGCAACCACAGCAATGCAAATCCTCCAGACCAAAGTCTGCACAGTTCCCGTCCGGCCCTAGGGGGGGCTGAAAGACGTGGAGACGGGACTGCGGCGGTCGCTGGGCTCCGTTATCTGCAGGTCAAACACTGAGTGCGGACTCCTGTCAGCTTTCCACTCCTCTCTGAGCCTTTGATAGTGCAAAGCTCCGTCTGAGTCCACCTGAGGGAAAAAGAAAAAGTGAAAATGACAACTCAGGTCCGGGACAATGTTTGATTTGTAAACGGCAGCAAGACATGTATCACATCATATCAAACTAGACATCCAAATAGGTACAACATGAAAACTCAAGTTTCGAGTGTCAGAGGGGAACCTGAAGCTCTGTTGATGAGGTAACACTTGCAGCCAAAGCAACACTGCTGCCCTCATTATATTCTATATTATCAAATATATTTGATAAACTGACGTTTTTATATCACGTATGCAAGATTTTTTTTTTTTTTTCATTCCTCTAAGCCTTGAAGGACACATGCCCTCCCTATAAAGCTCAGTGACTCATTATGATATGAACCATACAGATGATCTGATCTGATCTGACATTTGCGAAAAATATCAGCTGATGGTCAAATTGCCTCATTATCGTTCCCCGGGGCTGTGCAGGGTTTTTGCAATGCAATGAATATTTATATTTAATCACAAGTGGCAATTATATTTTGGGGTTATGGGCTGACTGCAGCCACCTGCTGATAATTTGGTCTTTTTCTCCCCATCTTTAGTGCAGGCATATTTAAGTAACTCTCTGACACTGCTGGCAAGCAACAGCATTAAAAATGACTAATTTAGAAGGTGTTGCACTCAAACGTCAATCTGTATTACCGTATTATTATTATTCCTATAATTTGTTTGTTTGTTTACATTCTAACCATCTTCAACTTTGTAGCTCCGACTCATCTGGAGGCTGTATTGAAATATTAGACGTTTCAGTCAGTAATTTCCAAGCAATTTTCACCTTTTGATTCATTATGTTTTTCCCCAATTTGTATCACGAGATGCACTGCACTTACGTGCAGTACATATACATATCTCATTAATCTCATCCTCCGCTCACCGGTGAACCACTCAGTGTGGTTCAGCGACAAAGATCCGAACATCCAATAACCATTCTGGCAGACACATGAAAAAAAAACGAATGGCTATTTTTATTTCTTCTTTTCGGGAGTTTTTTTCTCCAGCAAGTTCAAATGTAGCGGAAAATGTGTGGGCAGCCTGAGGGCACTGCTGAAAAGAGAAATTTATATAATTTTTTTCTCCTTTATAAAAAAAGTGGTGGAAATAAATGAGCATGAATGAGCAGCAGCATATAGACATTGTGAGGCATCTGTTTTCAACACTGGATGCTATCAATTGATGGTTAGAAGGAAAACAGTTGATAAAGTGGCTACGTATTAATCCACTCGCCTGTATAATTTTTAATTACATTACAAGTCTTGATAATATACTTACACATATGTGTGTGTGTGTGTGTGTGTGTGTGTGTGTGTGTGTGTGTGTGTGTGTGTGTGTTTAGAGGGGGAGAGAGAGAGCAAGATAAGCCTATACAGCGTTGCATCACACCCACCCCTAATGCAATATGCAAATCAAACGACTGCAGACGGAAAGGTTCCGTTGTGAGAGTCATTTGAAGTGTAAATCAATGTGCAAAAGCGATCTGGATGAAATGAAAATGTTCCAAGAAAACACATGAAAATTGTCACTCAGTTTTACTTAAATAGTGGGATTTTTGTTTCAACAAAGTTTGAATAAGCAGTGTAACGTGTAACGATCAAAATAAGCCCTTCAATAGCTTAATTACGATGGTGACACCAGACCCTAGGAAATGCAGGTCCTTCGGCTCTAGTGCCTTAAGGGCTTTTTATTATACAGTCTGTTAGCAGGTGGGTGTGACTTCACAGAATGGACAAAATGAGTCCTTTGTGACTCAATTTACCCTTATGATGCCAATATACACTGTTGATTGAATTCATTTCACCTGAGTAATTGGTATGCATTGCTGCACCTGATCAAAAGTGATTATTGGTGCAGAAATGAGGGTAGGACTGTGTCGAAAGATATGATTATCATTCCAACTGTATGGGTTTGTATGCATTTAAAAATAAGGGTGTGATCATATTAGCACCGAGCACACGTCTCAGTGGCATTTATGGCCCCTGTTGACGTGGCTTCATAGCACCTTTATTCCACTTTGCCGCTGCTCTGTCAGGCACAGGAACAGCACGTCCGCACAGCTGTCTTCTCCAATCTGCCACCACCAGAGGTGACGATAAAGCCAGACCTTGGGCCTAAGCTACAGTGACCATCTCCAGGGTAGTGCTATGAAGGCAGACATGACGATGGGGAAAGAGCCAGATCAAAGTAAGCAAGTCATGTAAGGAACAGGGAACAGTTCTGGGCAAGTTCGACTTCTCGCAGGTGTTGACGCAACGTTGCAGCGTGCATCAGCAGACGTGATTTGAGACGGCCAGCCCACTGTGACTAATACCACAAAGGCGCAGCAGCACTACGCCAACTCTGCTTGTTCAGTGAGTAAGGTCAAATAAGGCTTATCGAGGGACCTTTGGCAGCTTTTGTGACACTGAGTATGCACCGAGGCCAGAGTCTGAGAAAACAGTTGGGTCAGATTTTTTTGTTTTGTTTTTTTGACAGAACAGAATAAAAGAGACAGAAAGTGTAAGCTGTAATAGTGTGTCAACAATGGGGGTCAGAGAGAAAGAATAATGGAAAAAAAAACAATGGACAACTGTCACTTTACTGTTTGGAACAAACAGAAAACCAGCATACTTAATAATGCACCTCCATGCATCATCACTACATTAAGACCTTTATTGATTTGACACTTAATTTGGAGAGAATTTTCCGAGCAATATTAAGTAACATACGTTTGGAATAGTGTAAGTTGAGTGAAGTAGAGAGACGTACCAAACTTATCTGATTGGTTGTACACCTTTCCTTGAATATATTCAATAAATAGAATGTTAATATGTGTATACACACACACACACATATATGGGGAACAAAATATAAAAAAGGTACTCAAAAAAAATTCTCATTCTCACCACATTCTCCCAAGGTTTGCTGATCATCATGACCAAACCAGTTTTTAAGTTGTTTGCTCGCACCGCACAAGCCAGTGAAAAGCCGTATGCCTATGCATGCTTCTCCAGACAAGAAATTGTCAAAAGTGGTGGGAAAAAAAAAATACCATGGCTCTGATTCAAGTTTAATTAGACGCTCCCATCACCTCGCCGTGCGCCGGCTGCACTGAATCAAGGCTTTGATGAGGATGGTGCATGCTAATTATGTATGTCGCAACCCTGTGGTTTTCCCACACACACAGCACACAGCAAAACGCAAAGGTAAACATTCCACCAAGACAGACAACAAAATGAGCTGACGAAGAGCCGTGCATCAGAGGAGCTGCTGCTAATTGTTTCTTGGAAAAAATAAAAACGTCGCACCTCCTCTCACGTTGCAACGAAACAAACAAGAAATTACTTGTTCTGCCATTGTAAAGTCATACTATAAAACAATCACTCGTATCTGGACAGGATAAGCAGGCGATGGAAAGTTGTGCTGTGGCGACGCTCCTTTTCAGTCGTGTTCATTTTTACACAATGTGTGATCGATTAAAGCATCAAGGCCAAAACGTGGATGCGCTCTACAAAGGAGAGCGGCGAGGCTCGAAGGACCGTCATCATTGTACCTGTGGCTGTAAGGAGTGTAGCCAAAGCTTTTGAATTATTGATACAGTACACGATAAGTGCAAATATTGTACGTATGTTTAATTGCTGCACTCAGAAAATGCCTTAATTGTGGCACTGCAGTACTGTATCATTTCAGGAACAGCTGTGGTATGTGTGTGTTTTATGGCAGCAGTAAAGTTTTCCAACAGGATGAAAAAAAAGTACTTGCTGGCAAAACTACAATACCATAATGCAGAATAGCATGGAGCTATGGCAACCGAATGGGATAAGAAATGCATGAGTGATTTTCTAATTATATGATTTTAACTTACATTAAATGCCTTTGGTGCTTTAGCAACACTCGCGTGCTCACCAGTAATTAATTTCAGTACATTACATTCCATTGACAGGCAAGGACTTTTAGTGGTTTTGTGATTTACCATGGCAGCACATCTCTTACGAGAACGATATTGAGATCTGCCGGCACATCAGAAAACAAGGATTAGCCAGCACAGGTTAGGTTGTTCACACACTAGGATTCCTGCGGAAAACATAGTTTCATCACTTGCTCATTTAGGCGAGACAGAGTTCGGAGCTGACAGTTCCTTTTGTCTGCAGCCGTTGTGCTTCAGACCTTCAGGGACGAACCGGTGCACTTTCTCGACCAGGATTCTGTTCTCTCACCATTGTCTGTTTAACCCTAACTTTAATCCATCACTGACTCACTCACCCTTCCCCTAATCCCTTTTTAAATCCTGTGAACACAATGGTAGAATTGGATGTGTCATTTAAACAGAGGAGATGTTGGCCAATATCTTACACCTGAGCTT
Source organism: Nelusetta ayraudi (assembly GCF_046127955.1). Classification (NCBI taxonomy): domain Eukaryota; kingdom Metazoa; phylum Chordata; class Actinopteri; order Tetraodontiformes; family Monacanthidae; genus Nelusetta; species Nelusetta ayraudi. The sequence continues at coordinate 2,431,185 of NW_027466058.1, read as the reverse complement.
CACTTACAAATTTCAAATCAAAGGTTTCCAACATGTTTGAAGAGTGTTAGAAGAAAGAAAGAAAAGAGGATGAAGAATATTGAATGATCTCAAAGTTCCTCATCTGCAGCGTGTGCATTGATACTTTGCCTTGAGAAATTCTTTCGGAATGTGAAACATAATCACATTTCCAAAATAATTTCACACGAGGCTGAGAGAATTGTGGTTTGGCAGCACTGACTGATAAGGCTGATAAGGCAGCCGTTCCAGACAGACTGTAAAAATATCAGAAAGAGAACAAAGAAATGAGAAAATGAGAGCAGTGGTCGAGTGGTCATCTCATTTGGAGTGACTGCAAACAAGTCCAAACAAACGAGTCATGTCCACCTATGAAACACAAGGGCCAGTTCCGGTCCCAAAGAAGGTACAGACAGAGAGCTCGGACCGGCTGCATTACTGCTGCAGGAAGAAGCGGCTGGAACACTATCAAGCGTTTGTCAAAAGGAATCTGTGAGAGCAATCCCCTCTTGACTTCACAGCAGGGTCACTAGTCTGTTTTCGGCATTGCTTCCGTGTAAATATGCAGGAGATGTCTCTTCAGTCTGATGATGTTTTTGTACGTGGACGTCTCTGCTCTTTGATCGGGCAGCTCACGCAGGAGGTGCGGGCATGGAGGCCGGTGTTCGCAACTCCCTATCATCAGTTCACAGCTTAAGCGGTGCCATGTTGCGCTAAGGTGGTGAACGTGGTCTGCAGGTAAGCTTTAGCCTGAATTCTAATGAGGCAAACTATCATTAAAGGCTTTTGTATCGACAATAACACACTCGAACAGAAGCAATGCACAGGAGCAACAAAATATTGAAATGGCAGCCTTTGCACAGTTTGACTCCATGTCTTGGCTCTTGATGTGAATGATGTTTGCGGATATGTTAACCCTACTCTAATTTGAATGTAATTCCTCTACAGAGCTCAGGAACCTGAATGCTGCCCTTTCATTAAACAGCGGTGGCATAATAGCTTTAGAACAGACAGAATAACCAAATTGCACACCATTGGTCGACTGCAGTAAACACCTCGGCTTAGATTTAAAATGAGAATGAACCTTGTCCGATATGTGTATTTTCATTCAAATCTTTTAATAGTTTTCGACCTCATAGAGCAGTGGTGAAACATTAAATTTGAAAGCCGAGCAAAGCTCATTCATTCTTATCAGTATTTAAAATGAGGGTGGCATAAATTAATATTTTAAACAATAAAAGAAGGTTTGTTTGGTCAAAAAAAATTCTAGTTTGAGCTGTACAGGCTGTAAAGAGACTGTTCTGGCTCTCTTCCTCCTCCCCTACCAACCTGCTCCACCTTATAACAGCTCACTGCTTTGTATTGCTAGCGGGGAGGGTGGCTACTGACTCTCATGCAGTAATGCTTCGCCCACATTAAAAAGGCCTGAGGAGATGTCACAATGATAATCTGAAGTTCCTGTTTAAGTGCAGGAACATGGAAAAAAACAGCCCATCTATGCACAAATTGCAATTTTTTGAGTTTTGTGCGTATAAAAAAGACAATTCAGTGTCTTTTGGCATCAGAAGTGATTCAGTTTGATATTATGCTTCATGTGGCACCAAAGGGTAAAAGTTTCCACTCAGCATGGCAGCCCAGTATTACAGTATTTAGTGTAAAGTGAAGTGACGCAGCCCTGGGGAGCACCTGAGTATTGTTGAACTTAAAAAAATGATTTTTCTTTGAAAAAGTTGAGATTAAAAGTTCAAGCTTAAAGCAGAGTGGAGCAAAATTAAATGGGTCCAATACAAGACAAGCCTCTGTCTTTAGTGTGGTCATCATGTGTGTCTTGGAACATTACCTCACAATTGATGAAAGAGCCACTGGTCATGCCATCAGAACTGTTTTGGTAGCTTTTCTGTTTGTTTTCTGCACCCATTGTCATCGTCGTTGCCGACCCACGAGCAACATTAACCACCGTCAACACCAGCGCTATCTCTCATTCACAGCCTCGTCACTTTACATATGGACTACTGCAGTTCCCTTCTTTTTGGTCTGATGCACAAATCCCTCCATGAGCATGAACAGGTTCAGAACTCTGCAGCCTGGATCACAATCAAAACCTTTCCTCTCACAACATCACTGCTTATTCCTCGAGGTCTGCATTGAATCCAAAATCCTCCAGTACTCTTTCGAGGCGGTCGATGTCCTCGCCCTTCAATGTGTTGTTTCCCTCTCACTCTCTTTGATGTAGCAGGGTGGTCTTTGAATCGAAACTCAAGACCAGTGTATTCAAACTCACATAACTTACCTGGCTGCTGCACACACTGTGTGGTGAGTCTTTTATCTTTTGTTTCGTAGGATGCCTTTCTTTTTTATAATGTTTTGTTGTTTTTTTGTACAAAACTTTTTTGTACTGGTTTACTATGATCTTGAGAGTGTTTGAAATGCGGCTGAAATCCACTGTATTATTATTATTATCATTATTATTATTATTATTATCATTATTATCATTATTATTATTACATCCTGTATTTTTGCAAGTTCGATGTCAATTAAAATCCTCAGCGCACACAAAACCACCTTCACACCAATCAACAGCATGAAATAAAGCAAGCCGGGGTACCTTTTTGCCTCCTCTGAAGGTTTCCTTGTCACATAACCTGAAGGGATTCCGGTAGTACTCATCCTCATCCTCCACCCTCAGGGTTGGAATAGCCGTCATTGGGCGAATAACCCCGGGCTTCGTCTGCACGGAGAAAATACAGGAAGTGACAGGAAAAGGAATTGTACTAATAAGCAGCCCTTTCTAAAGCGGCTGGCATTATTTATTCTGAAGCATCGTCATATGTAAAATATTAATAAACCACATACCTTTTTAGGCCCCAAAAGGCCTCTTTCCACACGCGTAGATGGCTGCAAGCTGGAGCAGGACGCCTTAATGAATAACATGGGAGAATAATAGGAACCAATGCTTAGTTCCTGCCAAAAAAGTGGTATTTTATCATCCAAAAACACACAGGATTAAATGCGCAGGTGTACAATTTCATGTTCCATCTGTACAAAAGCACCAGCATTTATTGATACATAGATGATTCTAGCTTTCCAAAACAGATCCTGTAAACAGGAGCACTGCTGGGAGGCTGATATCCATCTGTAATCCAGCTGACGACGCCATCTGACTGGTACTCACGTATTTGGTTTCACGGCCCAAGGATTTCAGACACGACACGTTGTTCTGCTGAAAGAGAAATAGAAAGGCTGCCATGGGACAACATTTGCACAAGCTTCGTCTGGCAGGAAAACAAGAGAAAAAAAAGAAACAAATCCCAAAATGGTTCATCCAGTAATTGAAGTATGCAACTGCCGGAACAGAAATCCCCACTTGACCTGACTTAGACATTCAAAGAATGAATTTTGTGCAGTTTCATTTTAATTTGTTACTTTTGAGTGATTGTATTTGCCCCTCCCCAACACGGAAGGTATGTATTTCTGTCAGTGCACTCGTGACAAGCTGAGCTTAAAATCCAGTCTTGTGCATAGCGGCCCAATCATGTTTTGCGGCGATACAACCCTGCACAAGCGATCACTCAGCTGTTCTCTGCCAATCCGCACATGAAACCCCCCTTGATGAATAATATACAGGGCTCCTTTTATTACTACTTCTGATCGTTCAAAATAATTCACTTTTATCTCATTTCCAGTTTATCTTTCTTTAAAAAAAACGGCAACAGAGCCTGATAATTACTGTGGCGGGTTCTTGCTTTTCATTTCTGCTGTATTTAATCATAGACCAAAAAGAAAAAATGTCGGCACAGCTTGTCTGTGGAAGGAAAAAAAAAAGCCTCGACACAATGGCAGAGCTTTCAAAGCTTGGCATTAATACTGTAATGGTCAGGTATAAGACATCGAAATTACAACATTAGAAATTACAAAAAGCTTCAGACAATGTAATTATCGTTCCACTTGGCAAGCAACATCTCAATAATCTGGTTCAGATGAAAAGAGTGAAAGACATTTTCATAAAACAACTGGTGATTCAGCTTTTACACAGACAATTCAGCCTTGTTAAATCCATTATTCTTGTCTGGTTGCTTTAATCAGTCCTGCTCTTTGTGTCACCATGTTTGCGACAATTGGCGAATCCAAAGCTGTTTCTTTTGTCTGAAGTGCGTGCTGTTCTTCCTTATTGCTGTTTTAAAGTGAATATATTAACACCGTAAGGATGTGCCGCCGATTTGGATTTTTGGGGAATTTCGGATTTACTGAATTTGTTCCGTTTGCAGAGAGATGTCAAAAGTTAGTTGAGACAACTGCACTCAACTTCTGTCTGTTGGTTTGTAAAAATAAACAAATAAATAAATAATGTAGTCACTAATGACTGCATAAAGGCAGCCAGTTGTGCTTTTTGTGTCCGTGGGATCCACAAGCAGGCCCTTCTGAAGCAGAAGAATTTTATTAGACCTTCTATGCACTTAACTTTAATAATATAGCGGGTGTGGGGGAAATACCGCAGAGATTCAAAAAGCCAATTACATTGGTGGCCTCACTCCACTCAGTCTTGTTTTCTTCTTTATATTTTTATCAGGACTTTTAAAAAAAAAAAAAAAAAAAATTCTGTTGGCACAGTGACTTGCCCGGCTAGTCACACTTAAAGCAAATAACAGAAAGGAAAGAAATTCTCTTCTTCATGAACTCGCTGCACAGTGCGTCACGTACCGTCAAAGACACACAACTCACCTGCAAACCCACAGTTGGGGTCGACGTTCTGGACGACTGCTGCGATCTAGAAGTCTAGAAATACATAGAATACACATACATACATGCATGTATGGATAACAATGAAATGATTCCATCCACTTCACAATTATTCTTTTTTTTTCTTCCAAACATGCAATATTATTTTCCTGAACTCACGGTCGGGGTGGAGCTGGCCAGCACGTCGTCGATGACGGCGTAAAGTTCCTCCGACTGCTGCCGCAGCTCGGCGGGCGAGCACATCTGTGTGTAGCGTGACACGTTTTGCTGTAATTGTTCTGCGGTGTCAGCAGCTGAGTAAAGGGCTACGCAAAACAGCGGCGTCGACTCGACTGCATGAATACCTCAGCGTGGGTGTCTGCTGCACCTCTGGCCGCCGCGTCGCTCAGGCCTCTCTCCACCTGCTCGTCGATCGCCTGCAAACGCAGCACAGAGTGAGAAGGGGGTTCAGGTCTCGACCGCAGCAACAGGCAAACCTCCGTCGTGCATCCTGAGCAGTCAGACTTCCTTCTTTCATTTCCATGCACCCCACACGGGCTGCATTGTGAGTAGCCTTTCCCTTTTCTGTGAAAAAGACTTCCTGCTCATCTTTATTTATTTTATTTTCCGCTTTTCATTCCATGGGGTGAGTGGGGAAATCAAAGCCTGAGTCCTTGTGCGTTCCATTACCAATTATTGTGCTCAGACTGTAATTATTGAAGCCATCATTACCTGCGGCAAACTCATGTCACTCACTTCAATCACACGCCAGGAGAGAGTGGCGGGGTTGGACTGGGTAATTATCTTACCTGCTGATCCAAAAGAAGTGTGTTCGTGGGGATCGCAGCCAGGGACTTGTAGCTTGATTTGATCTTGTGCGTCTAGGAGCAAATTTTGGCAGAAACAAAGTGTGAATTAAAGGCACAATCGAAATTAAAAAGCAATTAATCACAGGTACAGCCAGAGATTGTTATCGAGCGAAAAAGAAAGCAACTCAACTGAGTAGGGTTCATGCACTGTCATGCACTGTTAGCACAGCTAGGACATCCCATGTCAACTCATATTTCCATGCGTGTGCAACATTAACGACCCCTGTGTGATGTAAAATTCACTCTAACAATGTTCTTCCGCCAATAATGTGCGTCTCCAACGTGTCGGTCAGCTCCCCGGAAAGTTTCCAGGGCTAAAGAAGGGGAGGAGGGGTTGGGGGGAGGGGGAGGGGGATTTGGGCACACGCAGTTCTAGAAGTCAGTCCTTGGCGACGTCACAGCAGCTCCACGTCTGGCCTACAAACCAGATTCTTTGAGCAACTCTGCATCTATTTATTCTAATGCTGGAGGGTATTAAATGTGACACAGATCCATGTGACACAGATCCTTCCGCAAACCCCCGAGTGGTTTATAGAAGAATCCCTCGTGGCTCGTCACTGAAAAACCCATCTGAATTCTAAACATGCCACGTCTCTGCAAAACCAAACACCCGGAACAACTTCAACACGCTTTGCACGGACAATCAAATCTGAAAATGACTTCATACAGCCGCTGACGGGGAGCCACGTGTCACAGGGGAAACGGCATCCTTAGTTCAAATGGGGCGTGCATGCAGCAGGCAGGCCGGCGGCTACCTTTCTTTTTTTACCCTCCCCGTCACTGTAGTCTGATATTCCACTCCCCGGACGGGGTGAGGGCGTGGAGCGCATGGAGAGGGGGGAGGGGCACGAGCTGGCGTGTCGGTACGGAGGCAGCGGGGAGGGCGTGGGCGTCGGGGAGGCGCTGGTGGGCGACAGCCATCCGGGGGACGAGACGGGGGAGGCGTAGCGGGCCGGAGAGAACTGCCGGGCTCTGTGGAGACCCTGCGATACCACGGGGGAGTCGGCTCCGGGGCGGCTCGGCTCCGGCCGGTACCTGCCTGCGACGACTTGCGGATGGGGCAAAGGTGATCCTGTTTCTTCACGCGCAGACGGATGCGCAGGCTGAAGCGGCGGAGGGGAGCGAGGCGGAGTTCTGAGCTGCAGCGAGAGCTGGTGTAGCCTCGACAGTGTCGAGCTCGCCGGGCGACTCCCCCGAGGGCTCATTCCGTGCTCAGTCGTGCGTTGGGAGGTCCGGGACACGAGTGTTCCGTCTTCATTATCCGGCCGGCCCCTCGGCCAGGCGTAGGTGTCGCTTGGCTTGGGTGCGTGGGGGGCGTACGAGAGGTTTGCCGAGGCTGCCAAGTCTCTTTTCGGTGGCGGGGAGGCGCACGTGAACCGTGAAGTCGACGGAGGTGGCGGCGGAGGGGAAAGAGCCCGCTGCCAGGGCGGGAACGCCGTCCCGCTGGAGCGAACCTGCTCCGAGCACCTTTTGACCGGGGCCTCGGCCGGAGTGGCACCGGCGCACCCGTCGGGCTCCCTGTGACTGTGGCTCTGACTGTCCACAGACACCGTCGAGGGGAAGCGGGAAGAGAGCTCCAGAGGGATGGACGCCACGCTGGAGGCGGCCGAGCAGGCGTTGCAGAAGGACAGGGTGACGGGGCTCATCGGCCAGCAGGGGGTGTAAGGCCTCTGCAGGGCCGAGGACAGGACGGGCAGGCGGCCTTTTCTTAGGATGGCGGTGAGGAGGGAGAGTCGGGTGAGGGGGGGCCGGCGTCGGTGTGGCGGCTGCGGCGGAGGGGGCGACTGAGGGCAGGCGGTGGCAGAGGAGGAGGAGGGGGAGGCCAGGCTCTCGCAGGAGGAGAAGCAGGGGGTGTGAATGAGGCTGGAGCCAGGCTCAAGGAAGTGCCTCTTGACCCGGACGACAGCCGGGGAAAAGACGCCCGAGAGGACAGACGAGCAGGGAGAGACGGTGCGGCTGAGCGAGGAAGCCCCCGCGGCGGACCACCCCCCGTCTTTCACGTCCCAGCCCTCCGACAGGATGGACTCCCTGGACGAGGCCAGCGGCGGCCACAGGTCAGCGGAGTCAGCCGGGCTGCTCCGGTCTTCTTCCGATGCGCGGCGACCCGAGCTAACCTTGCAGAGTCCGGCGCCCCCGTGTTGGCCGCCGGCCGCGCCTGCGGAGGCGGTCTTCCCAGCAGGGACGCAGAGGGGAGGGCTCGCAGGCCGGACCCCCGCTGGGGGGGAGGCTTTGGCTGGCAGGCGGCTCTCAAGATGCAGCTGAAACACATGTTTGGCCATTATTAGATTCAGTGTTGTTGAGATAACTCCATAAAAGTAATGCAACTACTGATTACTGATTACTCAGTGATAAAGTAATCTAATTACTTCTTTAACTACTTTGTTTCATAAGTAATTAATTGCTAATTACTTTACTAATTACTTTAGTTAAAAAAAAAAAAGATAAAGTCACATTCGCTCAGTGCTTTGGAATGAACTTTATGAAAGTGCAAAGTTCCAAATATTGCCTCTGTCCTCTTGACATGGATGAATGTTTCCTCACTGAACACAAACTGCACATTTCACAGAACAAACTCGCTGAACAGCACTGGTGCCTTTTGCACAGCCCATATTGTTAAAATCATTAGAAGATTTTGGAAAAATCACAAAATCGTTACTTGACAAAGTAATTATGATACAATTACCAGTTTTGCCTCAGTAATCTAGTTACATTACTCCATTACTCAAAAAGTAGTAGAAGTAATTACAGTAGTGGATTACTCAGTAATAGATTACTCGCCTACTCGCCAACACTGATTAAGATTGACATTTAAGCCGCTGCGCCTCATTTTAGTTCACTTTGAATTCAGAGGTATAAATGTACATCTTGCGATTTCATTTTGTAGGTGAGAGGACGGCCTAATAATCACTGCGTTACTGGATGAGAACTGAATGAGAAGAAGATACATTTGCATGAAATGCCGTGGATTTATGGACATAATCTGATTTACATTAGAAGTAGACAAACAAATATCTACTTGTCATTCATTGAAAAAAGGGATTTATGACTTTACTCAATGCAAACTTTTTCCTAATGCTCTTAAAATAGCGTAGACAGAGACATGCACACATATTTGTTTTGTCATGTGTTCCATACAGTGACTCCATGTGACAGTGGCAGCGCTCACATTGTACTTACATGATTCTTCCCCCTGGCCTCCATTGTGTCCCCTGCTGCTCCCTCCGCCGAGTCCTTGATGAAGACTTTCTCCACTCGGAACGTGTCGCCGGCCGACATGGTTTCCCCAGTCGTGCCCTCGCGGGACGCAGCCTCGTTCTGACAGGGGGGGGGGGAAACCGAGCCAATGTTTAGGGGGAACTCGAGCGAGTGAAACCCGAGAAATCCTCGGGCCGGCGTGTCTGAGCTCAGGGGGGTGTGCTAGGCCACATGCGCCACACATATAAATCACATGTGCGCACACATGTCCTGCTACTGCAGTGTTGGGGGTGTGGGGGCGGGAAGGGGGCGGGGGTGATATGTCCCCAAGGCTTCCTCCAATATGCTCATCGTCACATTATGGTCATTGCAACAATATTTTTTTTTTTTTTTCTTAGCTGACCGTGGCGCTAAATATTTCTACTCATTGGTTAAATCACTGTCACGCCTTCTTTCTTCTTTTTGTCATCTTAAAGGTTACAGCGACCTGACTTACGGCCACAAGAGGTCACTTGTGAGCCCAAATATAAATGTGTTGCAGGTTATTTTAAGAATTACAAGAAAGCCCTGGAGTCCTTTCTCCAGAACAGACCATCTCACTCAAGAGGTTTCATTTTAAGCACATACATCAATAACCCTGGCTCTCACCCAGCGCAAATCTCTGGCGACTGCTGCACCAAAATCGATTCAGTGTCAGTGTGTCCGACAATTAAACAGAGAACTTCTTTCTATAACACAAAATGAACAACACAAAACTGATCAGGGTTGAAGAACCTATTTCTTCTGTACCAAGCAAATGTGGCCTGGGATAGCTTTTGAACGCAGGATCCCTGTCTGCTACAAGGAAAAGGAACGGTGATAAAACTGAGCCTTGATTTAGGAAGCCTGGAGCGCCGAACGACTCCGGAATCCTCCTACAGAAAATCATAATCGCATTAATTAACGCATGTAATCTGCTAAATACCCACTAAATCGTATGGCCCCGGGTTTGTTACTTGCTTTGATTATTGAAGTTAAATAGACCAAATATCTGCTTATTAAATGTTCCGTCTTGATTATGTAGATGACAACATTCTATGGAGCAGGATTATAAGGCCAAAATCCAAACATATACCTATATAGTCTGAAGCACATTAAACACAGTGTAAACACAGTTTGAGGTAACATTACATTGTAACATGGTTAAATCAAAGTGCAGCCTCAACACTAAGTGCTTTTGACATGCATGACTCCGAGCATGCGTAGCATAAACCTTTGTATATGTGATGCAAATATTATATATATTTTATACACACACAGGCACACATCTGCCCATTTCCCTGTATTTTTGAAATATTATCCACTGTGCTGCTTCCTTTACATGAAAGGCTGCCAGAGCTGAACCTAATCTGGGAACTATATTTAACTTTAATAGCAGCTTATTGCAACAGCATCATCAGCCATCAGCTTTGAACATAGATCACATGAACAGTGCGTCACTTGGCACCATGTCAGTGGTGCCAGCTTTCTGTAACAACAACATATTAAAATGTGTTTCAAATAATAATAAATCGATACGCTATACAGTTGTTATGGGAAATAACACAAAATGTACACCACATAGTGTAAGTGAAGTTAGTGAAGAATTTTATCATTCATTAATTCTTTTTCTTTTTTTTCTTTTTTCTTTTTTCTTTTTGCACATCTGTACCAAAAACAGGGTTCAAAAGTTAAAGGCCCATCCTTTACTTATTTTGTGTCTGGAATGATAAATAAAGGTCTAACAGAGGCTATGCTGTGAGAGCCTTCAATTTTGCTCATATGGAAGCAATAGCTTTTCTAAGCGCTAAAATGAATTTTGGATGATAGTATCCACCCCTACGACCCTTTTCACTGACTCCTAAGCATCTGCTACTAACTTCGCTCCCTTTGAAAAGGCTTGAAAAACGCACATGAGGCCAGATAGAAATGTAAAAGAACCTGCCCAATTTGAATGGAGAACACACTTAAGTGGGGAAATGGTGCGCATATTGTCGGAACACACCACATCAATTACTGTGGCTACTCAGAATACAAATCGATAACAATCACTTGAGAACTCCCTTGTAAAACGTGGAAGGGGAGGGAAACAAGGGGATGCCTATAATCCTCTTTCAAATTGGACATTAATGTGGGCTGAGTAATTCCCGGCGGCGGATTAATGAGCTTCTCGCTGACTCACTCACAAGTAATCTTTATATTCTGATTGTTCATGTGCAAATGTAGTCACAGCTGCTGACTAGAAAGAGTTTGGTCTCACTGATAGATAGATAGATAGATAGATAGATAGATAGATAGATAGATAGATAGATAGATAGATAGATAGATAGATATCATTCAGACTTCTTTAAATGGGTATACATCCTATATATACTTATATACAAATACACATTAAATGTAATCTGCATCAATGTATATCACATGTAAGTGTATTTGGCATTGCTATTATACTTTACCACTAAACTAATCTGCAAACTAATAAAGATAAAACTTTAAAATTGTACTTTTGTTGCTGCTGGTGTTCTTGTGTTTTTCAGCGGCGAGAGTAGAAAGAAACAATCAGACAAGCAATACGGAGAAGAAAGGCACAGAAATAAACAACTAATGAAGTGGAAATGAAGTTCACATGAAGACGCGGTAAAGAATAATTCACCGAGATGCACATGCATGAAGAAGTAATACTCTCTGTATATGCAAAACCGCAATGGTGCACCGCTGGTTTCTCCAGCTGCGCAGTCGCATATTGGTGTTTAGAACTTGAAGGGCTGCCACTCCTTTAGGTAATAGCAGTGGGAAAAGCGAGGGAAGGAATGGTGTCACCCCCTGAAGAGTGGACCTTTGAAGTCTCATGGAGGCAGCCAGAAGCGAGCCCGCTGCAGACGGCAGCGGCAGCGGCAGCCAGTTGTCCCGCAGCACACAGAGCCGTGGTGCCGCTGTGATGTGCTGCTGGAGGAACATCCAATAGCATATTAACCCTTTCCACAGCTTCAGGGGTCCAAATCAGCTTGACACATGCAGTTTAAGCACGACGAGGTTTCGACTTCAGTCAGAATAGGAAATGATTGTGGGGAATTACAGCTGTGTGTGATTCTGCGAAGTTTAGAAATCAGAAAGTGTGTGGCCTTTTTTTTTTAATTATCCTTCTTTGCTTTAAACAAAGTACAAAAAACGTTTTTTCTTCAGCTATAACTAATTATTTTTTAGGCTTTAGAAGGTCTAATTGACACCAGCTAAATTGGCAGATGAGACACCTACATCTGAAGGAGTTTTCAGATTATTGAGTAACATCTGACATCCGTGCGTTTTAATGATTTATGGATGCAGCCCATTACTTTGCTTTGAATAGAGAAATAATTGGATGATGTAATACCGTGTTATTAACTGATCCCTGGTGCATGACCTTCAGTTGTATCCACTAAAATTTGGGTTATTTGAACTTCTATAGCTGGTGTTGCATCTCTATTTGTTCAATTGTCTCAAGAAGAGCTTCCATGTCATCATGTTCAAAGGGATGTGTGTTCTGAAGGCATTTGAAAATATAGAGGTCATAGAGAGGTCATAGAGGTTGCAAAAGTAAATTTTCTGACTATATCTAGTGTGTCAAGATGCATAACTCTGAAAAGTATATTTTGCTAGAAGGCAATATGGACAATCTCGCTCCTTGTGATACTATACATTGCATTTTGTTACCATAAAGATGAGTGAATACTACTGATCTATAAAACATTATTAGTGTAAGTTTTCTTATATGAGGTATAGAGGTATGAAAAATACAGTTATCGAACAAGGCATTCACACTCTAATTCGTTTTCCATTGGGATTAAAGGGAATCCTACGGAGGTGAAAGCACGCCGCAACAAAATGTTCACCTTCATTGAGTTGAAGGCTGCAATGAAATCAACAAACACTTGCGTATCCTTTAGGAAATGCAAGTTGTTTTGTTGTTTAATCAGTATCAGATCAATGTGTCTCAACGTGCTCATTTTGATTCACCTTGTTCTCCCTCAATGAATTAATTCAATAATTAATGAAGTCCTTCATGCTGCATGGTGTTGCTCATGCCAAATCAGCTTTCCCTAGCTTTATTTCAAAATGAAAGCAATATTTTCCATCATTCTATCTATGCCTCAATCTGACCTGTTTCACTACTTGTTCATTATTATTACTCATTAATACGTTTAATATCACATTTTTGCGCGTGTAGTCGATACTGAAAGTGTCTTATAGTCATGTGAACAAATGTTTATCTGTGCTTTAGCCATTTAGCCAGAGTGCTCCTGAATATTTGTGCATGTGTTTATATGGATCTGTTTACGTAGACGGCCCCACAAACGATAATCAAAAGCTTATGCGTGTCAGCTAACACGATCGCCCTCCCTCCAGTCACATTAATTACATGGTAAAATGAAAAGTGTCATGCTCAGAATTAATGACAGTAATGTGATTCTACTGATTGGGGACCAGTATGGCAACACAATGCAGATCTCATCAGTTAAATACTGTTAAATACTAACCGTCTTCCAATGTAATTAGGAGTCATAATTACAAGATCCTTACATGCAATTATGACATACTTCTCTTCATTGAAAGGCACTGACAATGGTCTTTTTTTTCCCTTTGCAATTTTTTTTTCCAACCATACAACATTCATTTCTGCCCACTGTCCCAAACATGAGAGAGTCACATGTTTTAATAATCACAAAATTGATTAATTCACTTGGTGATGTAATCGTTCATTAATCCCCAGGTCATGTGCAGCTCTATACCTTGTTAGAGTGTCCTATCTGCGTTCCAGATCTCCGCTCCTCGGTCATGGTGCTTTCATTCGGCAATTTCTTCACCACCGGCACAAATGAGAAAATAAAAGGTTTTGGAGGTAAACCTATGGAAACCTGGCGGGGGGAGAAATTGAAAAAAGATCAAATCAGCCAAATATGAATTGTTATTGTTATTATTAACTATTATTGTAAATAACTATTATTGTTATTTACTATAAGATAATGCTTTAAGTATTTTCAGAATCACTCTTTAAACTACAACCATAAGATCACATTGGAAACGCAGCTTCCTCATTAAGCTCAAGCCCTCCACTTCAAATTTCAGGTTGAGAGGGAAAACTCAGTGCTAATGACACATCATTACACTCACAGAGGGCGGTCAGTTTAGTATCCTGTAGTTCAAAGCTTTGATATTCATGTAAATTATGTCACTTCAGTCTCTCGTCCTAACAAGGACGACATGTGTCTCTCTGGTGTCAATTATTTAGGGGTTTGGTTAGCGTGTATTTGTTCTCCCAAAAGCCCCCGGTTGTCTCCATAACCTCACATATATACAGAGGATTAAGTTAATGCCAAAAACCTTTTGCCAAAACAACTTAAAAAAAAACAACCAACTAAACCCAACTAAATCCAACTCCTTGCGATTTAATATGAGGCAAAAAAATATCTTGTCTCAGTGAGTCATCCCTCTTCAGCCCCAGCGCGATCCCTCTCAGTGGAGAGGCTGGCAGAAAAGAAAGCAAAGCCAGGCTGATAACTGTCTTCACTCTACTTCAGTCAACTGCATTTGTACGCACACAGATTTTTTTTCCCCCCACAACAATGATAGAACTCTTACAGCGCAGTATATTGTCATTGTGTGTTGCGTTTGTTTTGCGTAGCTCTGTCCTGCTTTCATCGACAGCAACTCTTAGTAAACAGGATCCGTATTGCTTTTCTTCGAGCATCATCTAATCCATGCAAGTCTGTAAAAGTTGCATCACTGTCCGCTCTAAGAAAGTACAGCTTTGATGAATGTATATGTATTTCCAATGTATAGCTCCCATTGAATCTGCAGGGGGAGCGTCTGAGGGTTTCATTCATACGTTTCTTTCTTATTTTTCTCCTGTGCATTACGTGAAATGAGGTATTCCAGCCTGAACAGATGTCGTAACAGCCCAGCTGGTTGCATTGTGGCATCACACGCAATAGAAAATGTATTGGTATGCTTCTGGCTATATATAGTCACAATAAATAGTGTGTTTTGATTGTGTTTTATGTGGCAGCCTAGCCTGCTGATTGCACTCTCTCTCTATAGCTGACTCAAACATGACTTCACTGCTGTACATGCACGGGTTGCACATGTTGTTTCTGCACATGGAGGTTTTACACACCAATCATGCTGGTGCAATCATATTCGAGGCACTTGAATTTGACGAGAAGCTTGAATTTATCAAGTTGGTGCAACACAAGATGATGTCTAAGCACAACGGATGTTCTGTATCAAAATCCTCTATCAAATCCCTGCACCAAACTCCAAAGTACAAGCATGTGGAAAACCACAGAATAAACTATATAAATAAATTGCAGTTTTTAACACCACCTCTACCTCACATATTAATGTGATCAAGCTGTCATCCCAAAAATAAATATCAGCTCCAGATGTGAATAAATGTTTCCAAAAAAAATGTAGAAATGTAAATTTTCCCATTTTAACAGTTTCATTATTAATTTGACCTTTTTCTCTCATTTAACATTCCAAAGAATTTGAATAAGTTACAGTTGCAGAAAATACTAATTGGGACTGTGCGGCCATAATTAGTCTGTTACAAGAAAGGTCCCGCTGCAACGGTCTCTCCGTCAAGTCAATGACAAGTGAAACCATGGTTATCCGTCAATGAGGTGAGGTCCTTCCTCAATCCTAATCTTTAAGGTGGTGGTTTAACATTTCAAGGTTTAACATCATGCAAGGACGTGCACAGAATTAACATACCATTAATTCAAGTCCACTGGCGCTACCAAGTGAACTGGGCAGGAAGCATGAAACACAGTGTCGTGCTCTCAAAATGAAGTGGCGAGAGGTTTGGTGGGTGAGGTTCAGTGGACGGCCATTTGGGCGCCCTTCGTTTGGGACGGCCAAAGTTCGCGTCCCAGCTTAATGCATCTTTGAATGAACCTCATCTTGTGCCCTTATCGACATGTCACAGTAAGCCTTCGTAACTCAGCATGAGCACCTATGGCGAGGCTTAGTGAGTCAGCCACGGATGGCGAAGGGGCCCACTGTGCATCAGTGAAGACTCAGCATGTTTCCCACCGACAAAGGACAAAGACAACAAAGGACGCCGTCGAAGTGAGCGAAAGGCGGTTATGCCTCAAGCCGTGTTGTAGTAAAGCCACGCAGGATCAAAGTTAACATAGCTCGTATGAACAAATGTCTCCAGACAGGTGCGATTGTAGCTTCCATGCTCATGTTTTTCTACTTTGTGCTCCTTCTCAGTGAAGTTGTTTTCTTTTCTCCCCATTTAAAAGATATATGTACAATAGCTGGCATTCCATTGCTGTGATCGATGTTAGATGGTTTGTTTACTGGGGTCGGCAGCCAGTCCTGTTTCATGTTGTATTTCATTTTTTTTCTCTTCCTGTTTTTGCCACATTTAGTTTGCCACTATTGGTTTTGTAATCGTGATAAAAAAAATAAAATAAATATGTGTATTTGTCAGCCTGCAAATGCTAAAACTACCAAAGAGTTGAGGGAAGAGAGGGTCTGTTCTCACATCATGCCAAGGCTGCTCTTCTGGACAGGACATTTTATTGTCCACTTTCTTACAGGCCCTGATAGCGAAGGGCAAAAATTTGAAATCCATCCATTATAAGACAACTAAATAGGTTAAAACACATTTTTGATGTAACCTTCCAAAATGTTATACTGCCTTGAAAGTCTAAATTGAGGATATTTCCAGTTGGTGCAGCATTAAAAATGTAAAACATGAAATATATATTCAAAGAACAGTAGAATTTAGAATATTACATTTGAGAACAAGAGTGACTCATCTTCACTCGCAAGTTTAGACACCAACAGATTTGTATTTTGTTCGATTACAGTCCTGATTAACTGATTTTGCTCCATGAATTACATTGGCCTTGTGTTTTATACTTTTTTCTGCACAATTATCTCAAGGATCTAGCAAATGCTGTGTTCTTTGTTACGCCTCAGTAAGTTCACCTCTTCTTTAGATGGTGTAAATTTAAGACTAACCTGCAGCAGAGTCTGTAGTAAGCTGCCAACAAGACTCAGAACAAATGCCTCAACTGAAATAACCGCCCGCCTCCACTCAGACTTGTTTATGTGTTTATGCTCTCATGCAAGCTAGTCTGCATGTCTCCCGTTGTCAAAGCAGAGTAATTTTACACTGTGAAAGGGTAAAGCGAGCGTTTCCTACTTGCCAAGTGGAGACCTGTTCCTCATGTAACTGTGCTGGGGGTCATGCCGTCCTCACAGATCGCCTTTCCACTCAGGCCAGGTTCACTGTGCTACACGTCGCCTCTCAACTATTTCTTGTGGCATGTCAGACCCTTCTCAGAGTCTGAAAACAGGCAGCACTAAATAATTTCCTGTGTTGGACCACCCTCAGAGGAGCTCATTAAAGGGACACTCACAAATATGCTTTACATTGATTCAAGATCCTTATTGTCATTTGTTTATCTTCCCTTTCATTCAGAATAAAAAGAAGATTAATAAAAGATAAAGGCAAGGAAAATTTGAATCACTATCTAAAATCTAACGTAAGAGAAATAATATACAGTCTATAACTGACTCTCCACAGCAATTCAAATGATCCAACCACCCAACACTGCTGTTCACAACTGCGAAATCAATATCACCGACACAGAGAGCAAGGTTGCCGTACAGCCCCATGCTGTTCTTCTAATGGTTCCTTAAATGTATTTAATTCAAGCAGTGTTCAGCACGCTGTGCACATACGCAGATGCGCACTCATGAACGCCCGCCCCTCATTACCGCGGTAATTCCAAAACCTCAGCGTTACAGATGTTGGACACCGCCCAGCCCACTTTGTGCCACATGAAGTGAAAACAGTTTGGGCGTTTCACACGAAGACTTTAATTACAGACAAACATTGAGCTCCTCCCTCCAGAGGAGATAGGACGAGCAAATATAGCACACCGCCAGCTGCTACTGCACACGGGCTTATCTTTCCAAATGATAAACAAAGGTTATGACGCCAAACTGTGTACATGGGGACAAAAATCAAGAATAGATTGTGTTGTAATTAATGCCTTGAAGGATAGAGCCCCCCCGCCCCCTTTTTTTATGGCCGTTCTCAGATCCTTATCATTCACCACAGACTCCAGAAGAGGTGGCTGAACACCTGGCTGGTGGAGGTATAGATGCCCTTTATGACCTCACAAAGATCTGATTTGAAGAACTGAGGGTTTTTAGCACACATTTTCAAAGCAATTTAGAAAGTAATGGCTATGACGACACCCGTCAGCTCAAAACAGCAAAATTATTGCACGATCTCACAAAGCATGAAGGGAAATCAGGGTGTTGCAATGATATCTTAACAAGAAAGCCCGAGCTTGTTAATGCCTAAGTGTTAACGAGCAGGTGCTCGTGAGTAATCCACAATCACATCATGACGGATTTTCATAGTCGTCACTCTTGATTAAATGCGTATTGAAGCGAAGGAGGTGCGAGTGAAGTGATGAAACATAGATACGCCTCATACATTTGAAAATATCATAAATATTTAATTTGAAAAAAAATGTTAGTCTGTTAAGTTTTCGTAGCTACGCTTGTTGGTCTCATTGGATATTAATTTTCTTTTTTGGGGGGAAGGGTGTAAAGCAAAGCTCAGTTTGTTTGTAAACTGCTTGCTGAGGGACCATTACATGAGTTTTTCTTATTACTTTAAGTGAACTACCGACAAGTTTGCAAATCAGAGTATCATGGCCTCAAAGAAAATATCTAACTTTCCTGAGAGTACAGGGTTTCTTTTTTTCCATCCATTTTCTATTACCACTTCTCCAATATCTGTTATCAAACATCTTACCTTCCCGAGGCTCCTGTGCATGTCATCCATTCTTATATCAGATGACGAGCCGGACAAGATGTTGTAGAGAGCTTCCAGGCTTCAGGAGTAAAAAAAAAATAAAATAAAAAAATAAACTTCAAAGTTGCAGAGAATATATAACACCCAGGCTGCCTCATGACGTTCAAAGGGAATTACTGGTGGCCGTCGTGGTGTAGTGTGTGTGTGTGTGTGTGTGTGTGTGTGTGTGCGTGCGTGTGTGTGTGTGCGTGCGTGTGTGTGTGTGTGTATCACCATGCACTTTTCCTTTTATAGAAACATAATAGCCACAAATAGCTCGCAGACAGGCGGCCGGCCCGCTGGGCACCAGCAGTAATGCTGCAGCGGGCACTGCAACAACACCCCTTTTTTTATATAATTTATGTCTTCATAAATCACACAGATTGTACAACTTTGCCAGTCTGATCTAAGCATCAACATGACGTTGCAAAAAAAAAAAAAATAGAGACCGAATCTTTTACCCACAATTTCTCAACTGCTACCGGCGAAGGTTGCAATTACCAAAGTGAAAATCAAAACTTTTTTCTCTCAGGGTCAGCGGAGAGGGCAGCGTTTGAAAAGCAGAGCTCTTAGTCGAAAAGAAAGAACAGGATGAAAAGGAAAGGTGGGAAAAAAAAATCCAGCGCTGAGAGCAGCAACAGTGGCACTGGGGAAAAGACAAGAGACAGAGCTGGAGGTAACAGAGATTCAAATGATGAAGTTCTCTTGATAGACAGACTAAAGATGGGTTGACTGAGATGATTTTGACACGTGAGGCGGAGGCACAGAGAACACAGTGGTAAGAGGATGCTGAGGCTGGAAGTGGCACACAGGAGAACTGGAGGAGGACCAGAGAGGAGATTTATGGATGCGGTGAAAGAAGGCATGAGGTTAGGAGGTGTGAGGGAAGAGGACAGGAGTCAGATGGAGGCACCTGAAGGGAACAGGCCAAAGCAGAAGAAGAAAAAAAGCAGGACACAGATTCAACACTGGAATTTTTAAAAACAAAAAATAAAAATAAATTACATTAAATTAAATTCAAATTCAGTCTCTGAACCCATGCCAGGGAGTGTGCTGTTTCCTGATGGATCTGACCCTGCAAGGTGGCACTAATGAGGTACCAGGTGGCTTCGAACTCCATGCATTGACTTGTTTGTTTGCTGCCACATTGACTGCACTGCACCGTCCGCATGTCGATGAGTGAAAGCAGACCTCTGGAGCGGATGCTAATCCTTTAAGTACACTACATTCTTCATTCCCGTCACAGCTGTTCTAGTCTATTTCCACCCGGCCCTCCAACCCCTCCCTACTTCTCTCCCTCCCCCTTCCCTCCCTCCTCCCCTCGTCTGTCTGCGGCAGTTGACAAGAGAAACACGCACTCACCACGACTGCCACCTGCCTCTCTGCACTCTCTCAGAAGCTCAGGGCCGTCTCACTGATTTAGTGGGAACCAAGAGTCAAGACGCTCAGGTGCATCCCTGCTTAGAGGATTCAATCGTCCGGCAGCACCTGGGAGCAGCGGATCATTTATTGATAGAGTACGATTTATTTTATCAGTATACTCTAACCATTTGGCATTTGGGCGATTAAACACTGTGTTCACTTCAGTGACTGCTGAAGACTATTTTAAGAGCAACTTTTCACAGAAATGAAAATGAATGTTCAGGTGTTGTGATACCTACATGAGAAGAATCAATTGTCAGCGACCAGCTGTGCGTCTCAGCCAACAGTGCAGAGACATTCCTCAGCGCGGTATGCAGCAGAGTGAGGAGAACGTCGGCGCAGCCTTTGATCGCTCACATCCTGCGAGGACCTGGACTTAGCAGCACCTTCTCTGGCATCCTGCCAAGTCCGAGAGGCACCCGTGCGATGCTATAAGCTGATTAGGGGTCATGTTTCATTAGGTAATGGGCGGCCGTTTCTGCGCTCATCACAGATTAATATCGTGAAAATCTCTGTGGTGAGTTCATGTTGCACGCTTAGAGAGAAAGTCCGGTATCCAGGCGTGCTTGTGTTGTTTTAACTCCTTCAATTCATTTCAATCCATACTACATGTGGCAAGGCGCAGAGGCCCGGGCGGGCTTCGAACCCCAGACTCCCGGGTAATAGCCATGCGCACTTAACTATTCGGCCAAAGGGATATCCCTTTGGCCAAGTAGCCAGGGCGCATGATCAATTGGAGGCATTGTGACAGGACCGCCACTGTCACATACAGTTTCACACTAGCATTAGCCTCGTGGCTGCACCGTGCAGGCAATTGTTACATTGGGTGGCGTCTATATCATGCATACACAACTCATTCCCTTTCACTCATGGTGGCTTTCACTTGAGGTCACTATTCACATGAAAGGATACAACATACATACAATGCATGCATTTGAATGCCACTTTTCTCTATTGCACACTTGCATACATTCATAGTCATTAACTTTTCATGACTTTTCCATCACTTCCGCTCACCTGTAATACACAGCAGCATTAGCCCTGTGGTGCATCAGGACCCCTCTGAAGCTGTGCTTGTGTGAAATAGTCCCCAAATAACCAACCTAAGTTTACTCTCTACTACGGCTCCTATTGTTAGTTGTGGTATTTATTAACAAACCGATTCTAATAATTGACAACAACAACAGTGACACTAAAAAAGAAATAAACTAAACTAAAATTAGGAATTAGAATTTAGCGGGTGCCCATTGTCCGTGTCCAATATAATAATAATATAATTCTGTCTCAGTAAACAAGTGGGACGAGACCAATCCGCTGAGGGCACGCCCTCAGGATCCAATATGGCAGCCCATTCATTTTAATGTAGTTGCTCATCCAGCGCGCACGCCAAAAAAGTTTCTGGCTTCCACATTATCCGTGTTCTGAAGTACATTAGCATTCCGCACAGTGATGAAACAAGAGTTGTTTTCTAGTACTGCAACAAAATGATAATTTTGTATTTTCTATGAAGCGTCTCACTGAAAGGAAAACATGATATTGAGCCCTGTCTGATATTTTGGTATTTACAGCATCTTTTTAAATCACCACAACAGTACAAATGACTGGATCCGCATACATACAAATGTTTGTCATGCAGATAATAGAGAAGATGTGCTGTCAAATAGTCTTTCCACATTCAGACAAACAGCTGGAAAACAATTGGGCACCTGGTGGAGGGGAGACGCAGGGGGGCATAAACTTTCATTGGCAGTGTGCGTGAAAAATAGCAGCACTCTGTGCTCATGCAGCCGTCAAGAAAGGCGTGATTAAAGCAGGCACAGCATCTGGTGTGCGTGCGCACACAAGCCAGAGCTCCAAATCAGAAATCAATCAATAAAAACGATTGAGTTACACAACAGAACTGTGCCAGTATTGACGAGTGCCATAAAGCAGCGGCGGTCCTTTCAAAAAAGTTGTGCGACTCAGAGAAACTTTTTTGCAAAGAGGTCTCCCCGGTATGTCTGAGCATCAGAAGAGTGAAATGTGAAAATTAGGTGATTTGAACATTCTGGACACAGAATGCAGGAATATGCTGTTCTGTGAGTTATTTGCTGGTTCTTTCCTATGCGTAGTCCTGTATTTCGCATTCAGTGGACAGCAAATGAAGAATGCATTGCATAGGGAAACTTGTTTCTGTACTGTGCACATGACAATAAATGCTTTGAATGATGAATGTTGAATTTGCTCTGATCATGGTCAATAGAACACATTTTGTTCATTATTATACATTTATCAGGAGGATACAAGATT
Source organism: Nelusetta ayraudi (assembly GCF_046127955.1). Taxonomy (NCBI): domain Eukaryota; kingdom Metazoa; phylum Chordata; class Actinopteri; order Tetraodontiformes; family Monacanthidae; genus Nelusetta; species Nelusetta ayraudi. The sequence continues at coordinate 2,408,811 of NW_027466058.1, read as the reverse complement.
TCTTTTGACTTTGAGGTTTCTTTCACCAGCCCAAAGCCGTTTAGGCTGACAGGTCTACGTACAGTATTAATAAGCGTATGAATACACATGAATACACTGTGCCTGCTTTGTGTGGAATTCCCTTGATTTTGCAACATTTGATTTTAAAAAAAAAGATATCAATGTGAAATTACAATTGCTGTGCTAATCTGCTTTGCATGAAAATGGAATGTGCAACACAAATGTGAATCACAGAAAATATGAAACACTATTGCATAATTCCCGTTTACATGGCAACACTGAGAAATTCTTTCAGCATTCTCTGAACTTACATTATTCTATACCCACATGCTAATGTTTACGTGCCATCATTGATTTGCCATCATGCCATCAATTAATTGTCTGTTCAACACCAGCATTACTTGAGCAACAGGGTTCAAAACCCTGCAGCAATCAGTTGTCTTCTGTTTGGCTGGTTTCTCTCAGGCTGTTTGAGTGGAGGAACATTGTTGACGTGGTGAATACAAACACAACAACAGTCTTTCTGAGGAGCACATTTACGCTTTATTGAAAAAGTGAAAAATGAACAGAGACTGAGTCGTGAAATAACATGAGGCAGAAATTGTCGCTTTGCGCTTATCCTTGGAACAGAACTGTCAGAATCCCTGCTGAGCCCCGAGACGTTTTACCTTTGTGCTTTAAAAGGCTTCGCGTTAAATCGGTTCCTGAGATAATTATTCCTCTCATCCATGACCTCCAGCGCAGTGGAGTGAGGCGGAGGCAGCCGTCATCCTGCGGTGTGCCAAACTAATCGTATTTCAACAAATCGTATTTGTTGAACTAATCATATTTCACATTAATCCACATTTCGTTTTTATGCAAAATGAAGGAAATCCGCTCGAAATCTCTCGCTGGTATATAGATGGAGAGGCAAAAGCGAAATTTAAGTAACAAAAATAAAAGTCTTTAAGTATTTCTTTTTTCTTTTCTTTTTTAGCTGACATCAGTACAGTTACATTGAATTAGCAGCAATTTAGTCCAGCAGACGAAGCAGGCTTCTCAGCCATGGTAGAAAGAGCCGTGCATTCCAGACACGAGGTGAATCTGTGCATGAATGTCTTTTGCTATCTGACGGCGTGCGGCTATCACGGAGTGTAGAAGGCGCTGTCAAAGCAAACACATCTGTCAGGAATGTCAAAGGCGTTGGGCGGCTCTGTGCCAGGGCTGTGTGTCAAGAGCTCCACGTCTTCATCCGAGGTGGAGGGGTGAGTGAGAATGATCCGAGGAATCTGCCCGATGATTGTCAGGGAAGGACATCGGGGAGGGAGGAGGAAGATAAGCAGGTTGATGTTTAATAAAACAACTTCTTTTTTTTTTTTTTTTACTTTGTACAGAGGTTTTTCTTTGAGTAATACGACAAATAACAGATGAAAGAACAAAAAAGTGACTTACTGCCATTGTTTGTTTCTCCCTGTGCAGAAAGTCCTCCACCTTCAGGTCAGAAAACGGCCTTTTCAGCTCACTCCCAAAACCCAACGGCTGCATAAAGAGAAAAAATTGAAAATGAATTCCTACTTAGAGCATTGAATTTTTCCAACCCACGTACGCACTTGAGGCATGGAGCAAAAACAATGAGGGAATTTGATATTTCCTCTCTGCTCGGGGATTCTCAGGAACCACCCACCACGCCGTTGCCGTTGCAAACCACCGCCTCGATCTTCCTGGACGGCCGCTCCTCCGGGCTCTCCACCGTGGGCCTGCACAGCTGTCTTCCTGCCACATCCCGCTGATCCTGAGGCCCGCCGGGGTCAGACGTCCTGTCCCTCAGCACTGTCATCTTGATGCAGCTCCCGGCATTCCTCAGTGCGCTGACCGCCTCTTGGTGGGTCACCCCCTGCACGTTGAGGCCGTTGACCTGGATGGAGAGCGGGCACGTTTCCACATTTATGGCCGGTGGAAAGTGTAGCGGCGGGGGTCAGAGGTGACAGAGCCGCTTTGGATCTCTGAAAATAGCTAGTCGGCTCTCTCCGGGAGGCGAAAGATCGGGGTTGCTTTAATTGGCTTAGAGTCTCCAGGGTGTGAAGGTAAGGAGTGATTTTCAGTCTTAAAGTGTTTAAAGCTAATTTGCACTCTATTTGTCATGTCTGAGGGAGGCTGCAGCTGAGCGTCCTCTGCTGGTCCAATGATGCCCTCCTTTGGTCAGAAAAAGATCACATCCGCATCAGCAGGAGGAAGGGAGAGCAGGTCTTGCTTGATTAGATGCGCACGCAGTCTGCGTTTATATTTTCTCATGTCAAAATGTGTGTTTTGCAAACATGTTTTTGCAACAAAAATAATAATAATACGCTTCTCTGGTAATGAAATGTATCAAATGGATGGAGGAAAAGACCATGCGTCGCTTCTTTTGCCAGCTCCACCTTTTGGAAAATATGTGAAGAACCATTTGGACAATTGCCCTTTGTGATGTCAGAGAGGGTACTAAACTACTCCATGAGGCCTCAGTGCGGCCCACCTCAGAGCCATCTTCAGGCCCCTTCTAGACATGCAGAAGGTCCAACACAGCAGCAATTTGGGCAAGAAGGTAAAATCAAGCATTTTCTTATTGGACTGAATAATTATATTTTGCAACACTGGGTTTTAAATCTAAAAGATTGGTGTAATCTTGGACTTTTTATTGGTTAAATTTGCAATCATTTTCCTTCATCCAAAGGGATTAGAACAATAGAAGAAATATCTCCTCCTCTACCTCCAGCAGTCTGTCTCCAACGTGGATTCCGGCCTTTTCCGATGCTCCACCTTGAATGACTCTGGAAATAAAAATGCCCTGCGCGGACACAAACACATCAGGAAAACGGGGGTTTTTCGCGATAGATGTATCACCAGCAGGTGTCACGGCTGGCGCCTCTCATCTCTATGCGGCCGGGCAGACAAGTGGCTGGCCGGCTGGCCGGCACCCACCTCGTCACGGTTCTTGTACGGCAGCGAGCCTTTCCCGCCTGCGATGCTGAGCCCCAGACTGCCCCTCTGGCCCGACACTTTGATCTGCAGCTGAAAGTTTTCGCGCAATCGAAGACGTGAGCAGAAGCCAGACATGCAATCACCCCCCACAATCAGTGGCAAAAGAAAACGTTGGAGACAGCGAGCTAGTTACTCTGAGCGGCACCCTGGAGACGGCCGGCTCCTGGGGAGGGGTGTGTCCAGCGGCCGAGGGGGTCTTGGCATCATGGAGAGGCTCCTTCTGGGCGGCGGTGCAGATGTTAAGAGCTGTGAGGTGCTGGAACTTCACATCCTCGCTGTTTTCGCCTCCGTGGTGGAGGAACTGACACGGCGAGGCTTCGCTCTCCGACAGCTGGCCTCCGTCGTCCTGATAAGGAGACAATGGTGTTTGCTGTTTTCCTGCGCGACCGACGCCTCCGGCTTCCTCTGAGTTCGCCCCCGTCAGCATAAAACATCGGTGGCAGAGTGAGAGATGAACAGACACTGGGTTTACAACACACCTCCAGCTCCTTGTCGTCTCCTGCGTCCTCCTCTGAGTTGGGGTGGCTGCAAACACTGGGGTGATAGTTGCTAGCTTGAGGCGCCGCCGCCGTAGCCGTGGGCTGGCGCTCTTTGTTAAGCAGCCAGCTGAAGACTGGAAAGGCCCAGTTCTGACTGCTGGTCCAGGAGGACGCTTTAGTGTGAGGATGACTAGACTCCTAAAGATAGAAGACATCACCTGTTGCTGAAGCTTTTGTCAGCAGACACTTTTAAGGTTCTCATTTGGGGAAGGGAAAGAGACTGGAAACGACTTCAAATCGAAGCAAAACGCCGCTCTCGGTGAGACGCTGGTTTCGAAGATCGAACTCAGAGTGGTTGGACTTCAGAAGCTTTTCCTGCCCTTTAGAGATGGTAAAGTAAGATGGTTCAAGACTGTTTTCGTCTCACTCAAAAAGCTTCCATTGAAAAGTGTAAAAAAGAAAGAAAGAAAGAAAGAAAGAAAGAAATCAACATAAGAAAAGACAATATTGTGGTCCTCCAACGCCCTCAAAGATTAAAAATAAAATAAAAAAATTTCCAATGCTTCACTAAAGATGCATTTAGCATTGAAAAAACGGATTCTGACAATATATTGGTCAATGATTGTTGTGGTTCAATCTTTCATTCATTGAATTTAAAATAGAATAAAACAAAATCACATTCTTTGTATCACATTCATAAAAATAATGTAATGTTCCAGGAGCAGCGCAACTTGTTGAAGTTTAACAAACTGATCAGTTTTAAATATACATGCCAGGTCTAAATTTGAGATGCAAGCAAGAATGTTTAAATATTCAAAAACAATTTGATACAATTTGGGTATCCTTCAAAATAAATGCAGAGATAGTAAAAAACATGACTGAACTTTCGATAAAAACTGAAACTCTGCACTCAAGTCACAAGTTTGTCTGAGATGGACTGAAGCCAGTGGAGAAAAGTGCCCTTTTTGTGCAAGTAGTCGGGTTCTAAATAAAGAGCATTTTCAGAGTGCGAAAGGCAGCGAGTCAAAAGCCACTGTCTAATGGTTTTGGGGGTGTGCGAGGTGCTCATGCACATCAGTGGGTGCACGGTAAACAGGATATGGAGCAATAAGCCACACAAAAGCCTTTTCCACAAAAAGTTTAGTCTCGAGCGAAAAACAAACTATACTTTTGAAAGCCGTGTCAATTGACTTCAGACTTTAAATTGAATGTGACAAACAAGGCCTAAGTACTTCTGAATGATTTAAACCTTTCAGGCACATGTTGCCAGCATCAAAGTCATGTTACAGTTTGACCATCAAGTATTTTGTGTTCTGTTTAGTTGATTTTTCATTCAAAACATACAATGATGATCAAAAATACATTTCACTGTGCAAAAAATTGTACTTATTTAAATTCATGATTGGTAAATTGAGTACAACATGCATCACATGCAGGTTCAGACAAGTGGCACATGCTGGCAAGACAACAGAGACACATCATGCACTGCTGGAGAGACACAACAAGCCGTGGAAGGTTCAGGAAATACATCTCATCACTTCAATGCCCCTGGATTTATTTAGATGCACTCCACTAACCAACTGTCTCATCTAGAATGAAAAGCAGACGTGTTTAGTGTTGCACTTGTTTTTTTTATTGATCAGTGGTTAAAAAAGTCACCAAAATCTCAAGGCACAGTGCCTGCATGAGATAAATTTTGTGCAGTTTGATTAAAAACGAGAAAACAATAACAACACTGGAACCCATTCCTAAGGTCCACTTTCTTTCAAATCAGCTCAAAAACAAAATGATAATGCAAGTCATTATGTACCACATCCAAGAAAATTTGAGAAACACTGGCAAGTGTGTTACAGTGAACGTCTTAATGCAATTTAAAAAGGACGCCGGCCTTCTGTATTGAACATCACTCTCATGAAAACTCTGGTGATTATACAGTACTGTCAGTTAAAGGGAAAGAAAACTTTGAGAATGTAAAAACTGGTTTTGGCATCTATATGATAGATGCTGCAAAGAAGTACAGCATAGCACGTTTAAATAAGAGCCTTTCTACTCTGCAGATGAGCAACTAAAGATGGCAGTATATATATGCAAAGAAATTAAATCAAATACATTTTCACCAAAAAATAAATCTAGAGGTTAGAGAAGATTCAAGGCCATCCACTCACCCAATCGCAATTGATGTGTACTGATCCAATAAGACATTTGTGACTGTTTTTGTTCATTAAAAAAAAGAAGTACCAAGAAAAAAAGAAGTTAAAAATCTGAAACCGATTAAGAAATTTGCTATACATTTGTATTTACATCTGAGCTGCCAAAAAGTATAAAAGTATCGATATTCACAAGACTATACAATAATCCTTATTCAGTAGATCTAAGTTTAAGTTTGCCCCAAAATGTAAAAACAGGTATTTACCCAGTGTTTTAAAAATATAGAACAAATATATAATACATTTCTAAAGGATCTGACCATAATAATAATAATAATAATAATAATAATAATAATAAAGACTCAGAATAGTGCAACTAGCTAGTGTAGTTTTAAAAAGAGGCATTTTATATCTTAAAAAGAAATCGATCTTTAAAATTTGTTTGTTTTAAAAGGAGCATCTGTGCAGATTATTGCCGTGGACATGAACTGAAAAAAAAGGAGGAAGGCACAGCAGCCCTGATAACAGACCGTCAAGCAAAATCTACACAAGGCTGGACGTGGAGGTCACAGGCGTCCCAAGGTTTCATAGACGAGAGGAGAGGCCACACTGGGGGTTGGAGGATAAAGGGGAAGAAAAAAAAATAATAAGTGGGCGGGGCAGTGGGATTTGTGCAGGATGACACAGCGGGGCACAGGAGGTAAAAAGACATTTCTGAGGTAAACGGTCACACGGACGTGGTCACTCGGTCTGCAGTGTTATTGACCTCGTTTTTGTTGGAGTCCAGGCCTTTGGCAGCGTTCAGGTCGTTGCGGAGGTTCTCCACCGCCTTCTTCATTGTCTTCAGCTCGCCCGGGTGAGGCGTGGCCCGCCGCAGTAGTGTTCCCTGTGCGAAGGAGACACAACAATGGTACGTTTGTGAGGATTTCGACCCAACAAGCGGTGACATCTGGAGGAGACTGCAGGCGAATCTGATTCAAATCCTGAGAGGTCTGACTGCTTTCTATTCGTTTTGCAAAAATCAGATTTCATGTGATTTGTGACTGATCAGATCATCTGATTGAAAGATAAGTTTAAATGTGTTTTCTTTATGTAAAAGCTCATTAAATTTGTATTCCCTGACATTTCTAATGTAAAAAAGAAGTCAAATATTATTATGAACATAACCAAGGAAGGTGCTGCAATTGTTCCTGGTCTCTGTTGTATTTTTAGCCGCGCCACTGGCAGATGTGGGTGGCACTGACTCTTGCTGGAAAAATTCCACAGCGGTGATCCAATCCAGCAGGAAAGCAACTGGAGAAGTCGAGCCGGTGACTCTCACCTTTTCATCGTCGTCGTCCTCGCCATCGTCCAGGAAGTGAATGGCGCTGATCCTGTTCACGGCTTTGTTGTCCCACGTGTCGTCCGCCATGTCGTTCACCAGGCTCTCCAGCCCTCCGCAGCGGGCGAGATTATCAGAGCCTGAGTGCGTTTTGGTAAAAAAAAAAAAGGGGGGAAGATGACAACATTTGAGTTCGCGCACACTGCGAGCGGCCCGGAGAGTTGCGAGCAAGGTGGCCACCGCGCTCGCTTCCAACAGGAGAAATGCGAGCTCTCACACCACCCGGAGCCTCAAACTGCCAGATCACAGTTTCAAATCCCGGCTTAGTCGCAGGCTTACAGCGATACGCTGGCCCCAACCCCCAACCTCCATCAGCCGCAGCCTCATTCATCTGTCCGCAGTCCGTCTTTATACGCGCATCTTGCCGCTCAGCAGAGACGGCGCATTGCCGTCACAGGAGCAAATGCCACGTACGAAGGCAGTGGCCTATAATTACCTATATGCACAAGGAGTTGTTGGGCAAAAACGCTCCACATATAGACTGGCGCAATGCTTGTGGGCGATAAAAGAAATGACAATTAACTGGAGTATCAGGGACCGCGACAGAGACTCTGCTCTCAGCTTCACCGCGTAGCCCGGCTGGGTGAGCTTTCAATGGCAGCAGGCCAGCCGCTGCTAAGCCTCTTTAGCTGCCCAATCCGCCGCATTTCTGAAAAACATAACCGAGCAGGGCCTCAAGGGACGGGAAAGGCCCCGGTCTGTTGTAGGCATGACAGACCAGGACCTGGGGAAAAAAAGATGGACAGAAACTGCGGGAGAGGACGAAGAGGGAGCAGAACATAGCGTGCTTCCCCGAGCAGATCATGTGATAATGTCACCAAAAAAGAAGAGAGAGATCGCAGCCACTGATGAAGACCACGGTTCAAACGTCACGGAGTGGAGCACCGTCAAGACCTTCATGCGTGAGAGAAACAACATCCACCTGAGGAGAGCGCACGGCGGGAACTACCGCTAGCGGAGTCAATCAGTGATCCTCCATCCCTCCAGAGCCTCTGGGGAATATCTCACCTCTGTCCGTATCAATCGGCTGCTGAGGCAGCAGCACGCAGGTGAGCACCTTCTCCCCCGTGTCCGGGTCCACGTCCGTCTGGAAGGTGAGGAGAGGCTGGGACTGGTTCTCCGACATCCACAGGGCCTTCAGCGGCAACACGGTCAGCGAGATCGGCAAGTGCGTGAGCCTGGCGAGGGTTGGGGGGGAGAATGTGGCGTTACTGGCCTTTATCTTTACCTTTATGTATTATACTTACATTATCCGTGTTTTGCATTAGATTGAACAACGGCCGATCGCAGCCATAAACAACACGTCGTGTCATTCCAGTTTTTCTGTGTCATCCCCAGGCCGCTGCATGTCCCTTTTCTCAACCCCACTGACAGCTCAGCGACATATGTGACTGTTAATGTCATGTACTGTCAATTCAGATGCAATTAAACTGGTTGTTGCCATTTCCATGATCCATGGAAAGATCTGGAAAGTGAACCGGACAACATCCACCATCCTGTTGAGCCAGAGTAATTTCAAATTTATATATATACATATGTATACATATATACATATATATATATACACACATGTACATGTGTGTATATATACATATATGTACATATACGTATATATGTATGCATATATAGTTATCATATCATACATATGTGCATATAGATATACATACATATATATATTTTTTTTTAATCTGCACTTGTGTTTTTGGTGAAGAGCATTATCTCTAACAAGCGCAGGAGGGAGGACACTCCCCAGACTTCAATGAGCAATCCTGTGTCACTAAGGCAGCCCGCAGTTTTCTAGTTTTATCTCCAGCAGTCAAAACAAACTCTGACTGGCAGTGCAAAAAGCAAGGCGACCTTTCCCCACAGAGAGAAGAGCCTGTGCACTGTGTGCTAATCGGGGGGACTCTCATCATTACGCTTCGCCGTTCGAGTGACTTTAGAGGACAAGCTGTTTCTCACTGATAGGGTGACTTTTTGCTCTGTATGAGTGAGTGGGCAGCACAATGAACCTGTTTCCGGAGACATCAAAGACGTGCAGTTCCGTCGCCTGCGAGAGCTCCGACGGTATCTTCACCAGCTTGTTCTCCCGCACGCAGAAAACGTTCAGGCCGCGGCAGCCGCCAATCTGCAGAGAGGACATCAGGATGAGATTGGATGTCACTCGCGGTGCACGTCAAGGAAAAAAGAAAAAAAACTGTGCACATTTAGGTTTCAGCAGCATCAGGACTAGAGGACTGGAGTAGATCAGCAGCTTTTGGCCACTTTGTCCCAGAATTGGTGATGGCAGAGCAGTTAAATGTCAATGTGTTGTGACAGCCAGGACCTAAAATTAGGAACAATTAGGGCCTTGCAGCCAGACAGGGACGAGACTTTATGGGCCAGGGCCGACTGCAATTCTAATCTCTTCATCTGCTCACATGCAGCACGAGTGGGACACTTTTCCAGAGAGTTATCACGTCAAAAAAGCAACGTTTAACTTGACAGGGTAAAAAAAAAAAGTGTGGTTAATACAGCGCAGTCAGAATTTAGGTCTCCTTAACGGAATGTCTAACAAAAATGTTATTTCTGCTCTGATGATGAAGGCAAATTCCATACAAGGGCTCTAAGCAACTAATCAACAATCAATGGAATCTATAAAACTGGGGCAACAGTCAATATGCCGAACAAAGCCTGGATCAATACATGGGCGGCGGCTGCGCTAGGGTTTGCCGCGGACGTCATGCTGCGCACTGTTTGTGAAAACAATGACACCCTCGGCATAAATTCATCCTCTAGGCCCGACTGGTGTTTCCCTCCCCACCCCACCGAACACTACAGTCTTTGCATCGTTGACACACAGGGGCCATTGTCACAACGTGCAAAGGAACCTTTCATATGAAGCTTTAAAGCAGGACTGCCCTCACTTGGACCAGACAAGAGGTTGGGTAAAACACGTCACACGCGCACAATGGAGACTCTCAGGACGAAGCCAAACGTGCCAGAAGACGGGACGGGGGAGAGCGAACGAGCGCGGCAAGTGGGAGCGCCGTCGATCCAGATGCGAACCGGCGCGCGAGAGGGAGCGAGAGAGCGGACAGTTTAAGCCAATGACAAGCAGCTCAATGGAGGCAGGACGGGATCGTTACATAACAATAAGCCTTGTCAATCTGACAGCATCACTTTCAAAGCAAAGGCTTATTAAAGCCGTGGCTCCTGTAGGGAACTCTCAGGGATCCCGTTTCTGGGTTTTTACATCAGGAGGCACCTCGTTTCTTTTGAGTCCGGCTGCTCACCTCTTTAGGCAACAACGTCAGCTGGTTTCGATCACAGTTGAAGTTGGAGAGTCGCTTCAACTTGCCGATGCTCCGAGGCAAGTTCTGAAACGGCAGATAGAAAGTGTCAAATTAGCTAATTATCTGTAGAGTAAAATAAATATCTCTATTAGGTTTATAGTTATTACAGATTCACCCACAATATTCACAAGTACCATGTACTGTTGCACTTTTACAGCAACTATGTGTGCATTGCAATGTTTACATGTACTTATTTGTTGACAATAAGGGCAAATGTATATTGTAATGCAACGGCCTGCAGGTATTTCAAGAAGGAGTTTACTTTGGGCATTCAGTTTGATTTAAAGATGATACTGCATTTGCACACCGACCTGCAGCTGGTTCTCGGTGAGCACGAGCTCAGTAAGGCTTTCACAGTTCCCAATGCTCTCAGGAAGAAAAGTCAGACGATTCTGATCCGCTTTCAATATCGAGAGCTTCCGAAGCTTTCCTGCAGACACAGAAAGGATGAATCAATCAGGATATTTTTTTTGGTCGATGATGGAAATTGTGAAGATGAAAAAGACGGAATTGCAATGACAGGATGAGAGTGAATGGACATATTTACCGATGCTTTCTGGCAGAGCGTCGATGATGTTCTGAGAAACCAGCAGGTCGGTGAGCAAAGGCAGGTTGCCCAACTCCTCTGGAAGCCTCTCCAGTTTGTTTTCCGACACGTCCAGACACAACAGGCTCTTCATGTTGCCAATTTCCTAAAGTTGCAGTTTGACACTCGTGGTAAGCAAGCGAATTACAACACGTAAAAAAAGCCTCTAAAAGTGTTATTGAATATGACAAAAATCAAATAACATCAAGGAAGTGAACCACATAAACAAAAAATGCTTAGATTGACTTACTGAAGGTATTTCAGTCAACTGGTTTCCATCTAGCCACATGTCCTTCAGGCTGACGAGACTGCCTATCGACTCTGGCTGTGATGGAGAGGGAAATAAATTGCAGGGAATGATGTAGATGAAACATGCTGTAAGTGTGTAATGTCCTTTCAAACAACGGACTGTGCGTCTTCCCCTCTTGTTCTGGCTCCTAACCATTTACTGTTGTTTGTCGCTGATACAATTTCTATGCCACAGAAGCTGTAATTTACGAAGGTGTCAAATGCTATTTTTCAAAAACATCATAAATACAAACTGTGCATTTGAGCAAAAAAAAAAAGTTTAAAATAAAGCCATAGAGTGTCATTTCCTGGCAGCCTGACCGTCTGATCTGTCAGTAAATCGTTGACACTTTGACCGCTCGCGCAAGATTACTACTTAAAACCAGAGTTCAAAGCAGATGGTCCTCCGCCCATCTGTGTGATAAGAGGTGAAAGCTGTTCTCAGGGGATGCTGAAGCACTCAGACAATACGGGAACACGGAAACAGGAAATGTGTTGTTTTTTTTTCCTCTCTCTTCGCTCGTTTTGCGGTAAACAAGTCTCCTCGAACCCAGACAGACAAACGGCTCACCAGACTGTACAGCTCATTGTTTCCTAGGTCGAGTTCTTCAAGTCTATGTAGAAGAGAAAGTGACCTGTGGGTGACACACACACACGACAGGAAAGAGACTGAGTGCCGCTCGATAACCTCGGTGGAGGACGGATTTCAAATCGAGCAGCTCGCAAACACTTACTCCGGCAGGAATGTCAGCAGATTTTCTCTCAGTTCTAGCGACGCCAAGTTGGAAAGGCTGCAGAGAGGGCAAAGAGAACAATGAGTTGCTTAAGCCTCGAAAAATGCGCTGAAACTATTTTCTGCTGTTCTGCTTTATTTCTTTTGTTTTTTTCACATCCAGAACTCTCATTTATTTTATGACATATGACGCTTCCTGTACATTGGTGAGACTGTAGTGTGCAGAATACGAAGATTTGCAAATGATGTGCCAGAACGGGAAGGGTTTGAGATTAGGGCCTCCCTTATCGAGGCAGCAAAACCGCAGTAAGATAAACAAGTGTTGCGTTCACTGAATGTGAAGCAGCAGGTTTCAAGCAGCACAGATTGAAACGCAGCATTACTGTTCCTCCAGAGCTTAGAGACTCTGCCGTGCAGTGTGTATACGTACTGAATAAGTGCACATGTTCATTTCGATCAACTTCAAATCAAAGGAGTCTACAAATGTAATCTGCGCAGACAGAGTTTGCAGCTCTCCAGTTTAATGTGCCTCCTAATTTAGTTAAGTCAGTGTCACGTCATGCCGGCCTGAAATTCAGTCAAAACACGCTTTAATTGTCAGTCTTTTGTTTTCCATTAACCCTGGCAGAGCACTGAGGTAATGATTGAAATGATGGAGAGGAATACATGTCAAAATGCAAAGTCTATATTGAATCTAGAGTGACTCAGGGATCTCTTGAAATCCCCGCACATAAACCACTGACAGCATGGAACCATCCCGTCACTGTTTATCTTATCCACTCTGCCAAGTCCATCACTACCTTTCCCCCCTTGACAGAGAGCAGCCGCCGCATTATCTAAGTCATATATGGCACATATGTGGAGCACATGCCGTGCCATGAGCTGAACGGTGTTGAGAAGATCTCTCAAACTTAAGGTGGATTTGTTGAGAGACTGAGTGCAAGCCTCAGACCTAATGTAAACCAGTTACTGCTGCAGTAAAGAGCTGATTTTTTTTTTCATGTTTGGTTTGAAGCCATTGCCGTGGTAGAGAAATGGGAGTTTAAAAAAAAATAATACAGCAAGGATTTTTTTTTTTAAAGACAACTGAACAAAATGTAGATTTTTGTGTTTAGTTTGTATTTGGGAGGAAATACAAAACAGCCTGATCTGCAAGAAGTCACGTCACAAATTAGAAAAAGAAATTTCATTGTAACATTTTGCACATACAGAAACACGTGTCAAGGCTTTAACCTGACATTTAAAATGTTTTTAAAGTATTTTATTATACGGTATGTCTGCAGAATATATAAAAAGATGCATCACGGACCAATCAATTCACATCTTCATCAGAAATAAAGATGTGTTTCAAAAGTCTGCATCCTGACCTCTGACCACTAACGAGGCATTAGGAATAGTTGTTTTCTTCAAAAACAAAGCTCAGATGGCACACACTGTAAATAGATTCCCCAGCAGTTTGTCCCAGTAGTGATGCTTAATTCATGGTTGTGTGGCAAGTTGAGACAAATCTGCATTTAGTTTGGCGCCAAATGTCTCAGCAGTTCGCTATTGCAAAAAATACTGTGTATTCTCCAACTTTCACGTGCCAGCAGAGGATGAAATTCCAATTCCATTTTCACCAGCCGGATCAGCTCCATAACTTTTAATTGGAAAACTAATCCAGCAGAGTCTGTGTTTGTATTCATTTTGTCCCTTTAATGCCGTCCCTGTGAGGGTCTGTGCACAGGTTCCCCTTTAAGAATTCCACTTAAATCAAACCTTGTGGCCGTTTGAACCCAAGGAAAATAGTTTTGTTATTAAATCCTAATTATAGGTGGACTGAACAGCGAGAGGGAGCTCATACCAATAAGAATGTTGGCAGACAGACATGGCCGTTCACTGCAGCGCATTATGTGGCATCTCACAACAAGTCTTTCATGAACAAAGACAATGCAGCCATGCATAACACAATGACTGCGACTGTGCGTGTGTGTGTGTGTGTTTTTGTAATGTGAATGGCATTTATTCCTCTGAGGAGGAGGTGGGTCAACGTAGCTTAGCATTTGCTATTAAAATAGTAATTAATTAGTAATTACAAGTTCTAAATATATTTGATGAGAGCAATTAATTCATACACACAAGGCCAATGACTATGTTAGCAAAGGCTGCATCGGCACATTCCACCACTGGGTCCAATTATGCTGAATAAATGTCACAGATACAATGACCTTCGATCACGGCCCCTTAAAAGATATGATCAGAATTTAATCGAGCACGTGTGTGCCATAGGTCATGATCACACATATGCTGAATGGTGTGTGTGTGCGTGCGTGCGTGCATGCACTTACTTCCCAATGTTATCTGGCAGAACTTGTAATGAAATATCATTGATTGAAAGGCATGTGAGATTCCGGAGCTCGGGGAAGCTGTCAGGTAGCCTGGGGGAGAAAAAGAAGGAGGCAAGGGGAGAGGAGTTTGCATGGCATAATTCTTTTATCAAATCCCATTACATCTAATGCATGCAAAATGAGAATATTAACCTGGAAATTGTATGAGGATACACAAGGTCAGACACAAAGTCGAGTAATACACTAAAATGATGATAAATTGACTTGATTGGTTGAATTTTGCATGAGCGTGGACCTGCAATCTACCTTGTTAAAGGGTTTCCACTGAAATCTGCCACTTGCAGATCTTTGCAGTATGAAATGCTCTCTGGAATTTCCATAATATCTGCAAGAAACACAGACACAAGTTAAAACACAGACTGGGCCCCGACTAAGGACCGACAAGATGCTCTTACTTGACAAGTTGAAAAGGTGCAATCAGCAGGAGTTAACAAGGTGTGCCAAATGTTGCGTTTGTGACGGCCGATTTAAGCTTAAACTGATGACCGTGTCGTTCTGACGGCAACGGGGCATTCACTTGTTGTCGTCTAAGCCATTTTCACACAGTTCACACTGAACACAAACAGCGGTGTGTGTGGAAATTTCACCCTTGTTTATTTTTTTATTTAATTTAACACAACTGCGAGCAGTCTGCTCTGTTTGCGGCCAAACCTCAACAGGGTGGCTAAAGGGAAATTTTCCAGACTGCGAAAACAGCTTGGGGAAATTAAGAAGCCATCTATTCAAGCTGATTTTTTCTGGTTTATCGCTAGTGAGTGATAAATCAGTCAGTGTGGTGTGGAGTTGTTGTTTTTTTATGCAAATAGTATGCTCACAAGCAAAATGAAAAGTTAATTCTCTTACTGCTACTGAGAATAAAATACAAAATTGTACCTTTTTTACAAATTGAAAGCCAAGCCAGTAAATCTTGATTGATTCATTTACCATTTCGGGAGACATCCAGTTCTACCAGCTGCATGAAGTTGGCTATTTCTGGCGGAATTCTCTGGATCTCGTTGTCGCTCAGGCCAAGTTTTCTTAATTTCACCAGTTGGAAAAAGGGCTGCGAGGTGACAAGAACCACAACATCAATTAAAAATGCATACAAAAAGAGGCTCCTGGTTCCAGGCTAGAAGCCATCAGAACCCAGTCCAAGGTCCTTGCAAAGGCAAAAGTACCACTCTTAATCAGTACCCACAGTGTGTTCATTGCCTCCTACAAACTGAACCCTGAAGAAAGAAGTGCAGTCAGGGTGGTAAACTGACCTTCTGTTGTTCATTCTGTTGTTTATCTTTATTCATTGGTTCATTTATTTATGGTGATTTGTCACATTAGTGTTGCCAAATTCACAATAACTCAGTACTTTGAGCTGCACACCCCTCTCTCATTCGCTTGCTGCCTGTGTCTCTCTGCCTCACCACACACACAAGTTACTTGGGCGGGCCTAACCCAGTTCTAACATCTGCTGAAGTATATTTAGCATGGAGGTTTTTGGGCGACAGTGTAAAACATTGAGTAGAACAGGCAGAGATGAAGAATGGAGTAGATATAGGCTGGTGCTGGTGGAATAAAATGTCTTTTTATAAAGAGTCAACCAAATGTTTTGCGTTATTTCATTTCAGCTTGATAATTGGGCCGTAATGCAATCGTAGCACCGGGTCGAACGTGATCACTGTTAAATTTAATTAGGAATAAACAGAGGTTTGTGTCTGGACAAAAAGTGATTCCAACTTTATGGTCAATGGTGTAAATAAGTGTAATGAGTAAACTTGGAATTAGCTCAGGAATGTGGGAAGAAAGTCGGGGAGAACTCATAAAACAAGACGGGTCGTGCATACGACTTGCTGCGCAGAGGCGCGAAGACCTGCCTTCACGAAGACAAACCAACGGCTACATGCACTTAAAAGGCACAAGCAATTACCATAAGTGCACATCTGAACTTGGCATTTAAACAGGGTCAGGCTGAATGCAACCTGTGTGGCAGCCAAGTGGGCAGAAAAGAGGCGCACCGCTCTGACCCGCGCGGTTGACACAACCTGCCGCCTCTGGTTCGTACAGCAGCCTGCAGCACCAGTGGCTCATGTTTGCACTGAGCTGCTGAAAGATTTATGATTTAATGGCTTTGGTGACCAAGTCTTCTGGTCTGTGTGTTCGGCAAGTGCAACACGTTAGAGTACATTGTATTTCATAAACTGCTGTAAAAAACAAAAAAAGAAGAAAGAAAGAAATGGGGATTTGTGCTGAATGACAAAACTAAAGCGGCATCATCTACAATTAGTAACTTCTTGTGCTTGCAAATCATTTCTTTTCTTGTCGCCTACAAGAGAGGAGCAACGGCTGCTCGACCTACAGAACCAAAACTGTCAAGGAGGCTTCAGGTCATCAAATTTGTGCTCCTCCAGTTGCGTTGTTTTTGCATTCTGTATATATTATATTGTAGAGTTTGTATTTTCCATATATTTAAAAAAAAAAAAATCTTATTTGTTTACTCATAATTTTCTGTCCCTTACTTGGCATTCTGTGGACAGCAAATGAAGATAGGGAAGCTTGTTTCTTTGCTATGCATGTGACAAACACTTTGAATCTTGAATCTCCAGCTTAAATTAAGACATCAAAATCGCTTTGACTCACAATTGCAACTGTCAGACAATCCCTCTTACTCTAGGTAAGACAACTGTAAAGCCAATGCTAAAAAATATATTATATAATTTGCTTTTGCAGGGATATCAAAAATGGAGATGTGTGCTATAAAAAACGAAAAACTGAAAGATGTCAGCTGATTATGATTTTTTTTAAGCGCCACAAATTCAGTATTGGTAAGAATCTAATCTAAAAAAAAAAAAAAAAGAAAAAAAGAGTTGTGATTCATAGTACCAGGATGGTCATTGCAAAGGCAATTGAAAACAGCATTTAGTACTGTTGCTTCGAGTTCCGTAGCCTCGTGCATATCCGTTTTATTTAAGGATGTTTGAGTAGCTTTAAAAGATCACAAGCTACATTTTAATTGAAATGCAGCTGCTGGGCTGCGAGATCAATATCCCGAGAGTCAATATCAGCAACGGCTCATAAATGGAACCGTTCCAGTTTGTTTGTGTCTTTATAAATAAGAGCTCTCCTGCTGGCTGTGAGTGAGGCGTATCCAAATAAAGATCCCTGCGCATAATAAATAGAGGCTGAGAGTCCAAAAGTCAAGGCTCCACCCAGAGATCTTAAGGCAATTCAAACGGCCTTTTAATCCGACACTTTGCCGAGCAAACAGACTTGTGGAACCGAGCCTCCCAATCCTAAAACACTTTAACTTCACTTTCACAGTGACTGGTGCAGCACCAGTCTGACAACTCAGTCCAAAGTATTGGAGAGATTGCTGTCTTGACACCTTCGCCACGCTCGGCTTGTACAGACCCGTCAGTACCAGACGACAAGACACAACAGATTCTTTTTTAATTGCAGCATAAGACAAACTAAAAATACACTCTAAACAAAGACAGCTCCAGGTTTCATCCTGACCCCGTCGCCCTGATGACAAATAAAAAAGAACATCAAACAAACGCGTATGCAACTCTTCTTTGCGCTTCCTTATCATGTTCAGTGCGCACTGTGAGTCAGTCTCAGCGACCCAGACGGCAAACCTGTTCTTCTTGTTGGTGTCACCTCACACCACGCCCCACACAACCTGCCCTGTGTGACGTTTGAGGAAGAAGAAGAAGAAGAAAAAAAACGAGGCAGGACGAGCGGGGAACACATTAACCATTCCTGTAGCTCCCGAGTCAATGTTTGAATCTTGGAGTTTCACCTTCAGCACTTGTTATGAGACAGCAAGTGGCAACCTGGACGGGACTGTGGGAGGTCAACCTGTAGAATACTGCAGCAAAGGTCAAAAACACTCCTCACACAAAGCCGTGTGCCTTGGTTGGAAAGGTATGCTGACTATTTTTATGGTAGTAAAAGACGAATTTAAAAAAAAATAAAACCAACAACCAAGATTCAATGAAAAGACTTTCTTGTTGAACACACTGTGGTCATGGTCATGAGGGGAAAACGTTGTTGTTGTTTTTATATCAGGCAACAACTACCGGCACTTTCTTGTTTTGGAGAGCGTGCAGCAGTGGGTCACATGACCCACAGGCAGCTCAAAAGCAGCTTCCTGTTCTGTGATTCAAAGCACCTCTGCCTGCACCACTTCACACACCTCAAGCGTCAGACAGCTTCCTGTGTCAAGAGCACAGAATGCTTTGTCCCCGCAACGAGGCGGACGCTGTTCGCGCAACATGTAGCGCACCTTCTGCAAGCAAACGCACACATTCGTGTGTGCGGGCAAAGAAAAAACCTTGACAATTATTTGACGCATGACGCACTGTAACAACACTCTAACATAGTGCAGCAGACTACAGTGAAAGGCTGAATAAAAAAATCTGTATGAAAGAGGAAAACACTCTTATAGCTCTTAAATATGAGAGACTACAGTGACCTTTTCTTGATTGACTGGAGGTGTTCTGAAAAAACAAAATACTGACATTCTGAGTTCATCCAGTGTGCTTGAAGGTGTCATAATATACATAATTTTCCATATTTATTTGAACAAAGCAGCCTGCTACAACAAAATACAAGGGAAAAACCTTGGATCTCAAGAATGCAGAATATCAAGATAATCTGTTAATAAAAAAAAAAGTGAAATCTGAAAAAGAAATCAGCAACAGCCTGTTGCTACAAGTGTCACTTTGTTTTACTGTCAACATGAAGTTCTTTTGTTAAACAAACACCATTAGAATAATTTTATTGTTACGTGCATGATTATTCTTGGCTATGACCATGAAGAAATGTTCTCAGCTCCCGGTCATTTGGCATCCATCCATCTGCACTCGTGTTTGCAGGTTGTCTATTCCATTTGTCTTGGGGCAAAGGCGGTGTTACACCCAGAACAAGTCACCAGTTCATTGCACGGCCACCATGGAGAGACAAACAACCGTCCAGCAGTCGCACTCACACCTACAGACTATTCAGAGTCACCAGTGAGACCAGTGTGCAGGTCTCTGGACAGTGGGGATGAAGCTGGAGCAGCTGGAGAAAATCCACTGTGACGCAGTGAGAACAGGCAAATAGGTACCAAACCAAGAGTGTCATCAGGACATCAATCTAGTAAAGTTAGATTGAAAAACCACCTCCCAACAGTGTAATCTTATGAAAATTCTGGCCTGCATGTCAAACGGCCCAATGCTGGACGCACTATTTTGATTTTAATTTTTCATCTTGGGCAGCTGTTGAGCTGTTTTGTCTACAGCGCTCCACAAAGAGTCACAGTTTATGCCTTGTGCAAATACTGAAGCGTTGTTGAACCTTTCAAAAGTCTGGATGAGAACAAAGACAAAACGGTCAGAAGGCAAATTCAGCAACTAGAGAGATGGAGAGAACACCTGGCCGGGGAGCTTTAACCAACTCAGGAGACATCACAAAGAAATGACTCACACCCTCAAGAGAAGCTAAAGGTGGACTTTTATGATTTCCTGCCGAGCGCTACAGAGACATGGAACCCAGTGTTGCAACCAAACTGATGAGGATGAGTTCAATGAGTCACAACAACCTCCTAACCTTTCAACCAACCAGTCAAACCAGTGTTGTTTGTTCTGATTTGTTTTGCTTTTCTTTGTCCAAGTGAAACGGGTTCAAATGCAACAAAGCACTTTCGGTTTTCCCGAGATAAACTGTCCGGGACGGACAGGCGACCTAAAAATACAGTGGCAGTAGCCATGGCCAAAGGCAGAGGACTTGAAGGAAATCTATACAGCACATGTGGCTTGATTTAAACGGCAGCCCGAGCCTTAATTATATTCACTTTACTTGTCATCTGGTGTTTAAAAACAGAAACCACTGCAGTCTCGGCGAAAAGTAGACGGAACCGGCGAGTGTTTACGACATGCCTCAGAAAGGACAAACTCATTTACATCAGGAGTACGCTGCACAGATACTGGAGCGGTGGCTCAAGCAGGCACCGGCGGCTCTGAGTTGCAGTTTGACTGGGGCCGCGTGCAGTGGCAGCGGCATTCATTTCAAACTGGACAAACAGGTGACAGCGTTTGAAAACCAAAACCAAAAACGCCAGGGAGCCAGGCAGTCGTGGATTTCTGCGTATCTCTCTGTTTTCCTTCTGGCCATTATTTACAGCTGTATTTACAGAGCGATGGAGGCTGCGCATCGCCAGGGTCCGGCAGTAAAAAAAAAGGCAACTTCAAATAGACAAAGACGCCGCTTATTGTTCACTAATGGGCCCCCGCACGCACAGCACATCGGACGAACCAAGAGTGAAGGAGTGCCAAGAGAAACAGGACATTGAATGAGGTTGTGAAAATACTGAATCCACTTGCTCCATAACACGGTCACCTTTTTCTTTCCCCTTCACGGTTAAACTATTGAAACTATCTGCCGAACCTGCCTCATCTTGTTACTTTTAAAACACACCTTCGGCGTTTCATGACAAAAAAAAAAAGAACAAAAAGAACAAAAAGAGACTGCCTCGTACGTGTCTTTATCTGCCTGCTTGTTTGAAATGATTGACTTGAATTATGTTTGCTCAGAGCTTTGTTGCATCAGCGTCAATAATAAAAAATAAGTGGTCGGCCAGTCGGCCTCATTGGGCAACTCTTGGGCGAATGTGAGGAGGCCGCAACGGAGAGCACTGAACTGGACTGATGGGACGGTTTATCCACTTGGGGCATTTAATGGGCTCGCTCAGCGGGCATTGATGATGTTAGTTTCATGCCAGAGAGCGCAATAAACAGCTCCTGCAGCCATGCAAAGTATCCTTTCCCCCCTCAAAGTCCTTACAGTAATTCATGGGCATCATGTTCCGATTTTGTTAACACCTTAACACCCGCTGATCGCGTTAAAAAGCACCCGTCGCGATCTAAAGCGGGGGTGAGTCACTTCCAAGTGCCTGGCAGTCAGATGTGAAGTCGGATGCTTTGGTTTTTAATTTTTCGTCGTGAACGTACCTAACAATTTGGGTGAGCGCTTCATTGTGCGTATTGGAAAACACGAGCATCTAAACGCACGAGTGGGGGCGACAGCCACACACACACACACACAGACGCGCACACAATGCTGTCTTTGTCTGCTGTCAGAATACCTGTTCCTGAGCTGATTCTGCAGGGCACAAAGTGAGCGGTGTGACACAGCCAAGCGGGGATGCCCACTTTATCTGTCGCGTCAAGTGCAAAAACATCCTTTCTGCCGTCTTTTGTCCGGTTGTCGTGCACAGACCTTGACGCTCTTGATATTTTCAAACGTTTTGTTTCACCGGCTTCAGCCAAGTGCGAACCATCACGCTGGATCGGAGGGAAAAAGAAATGGCACAATGGCACAAAATAGTCCCTAATCCAATCAGCTTTACATCTGACCCACCGTGACACCACCAAGCATAAGGTCAAGATGATCCCAGAAGCGAACTAAACCTTGTTCTATTCGCTGTTCAGCCCTAAATCCAATACACTGCCAATTGCCTGGAGTCACACTGGAGCCGCAGTCACTGGGAGTGACCTTTACAACAAAACCAGTTTACCAGTGAGACTAGAATATGCCGCAAAGCCCCAGCCGCCAGCCTTTTCATTCACTTTGTCGGCTCTGAATCTTGACATTCAAACTGACACGGGTGGAATACACCTGTGAAAATCCTTCACCTGTACGCTACTTCATCTGGAGTGCCGGGATCCTGAGGAGAAAGACTCCACCCCTCCCACGCCAAGCTTCCACAGCGTCACAATCACACAAACAAGCTTCTTCTTTTTTTTTTTAAACGTGGGCGAAGAGCAAATGCCTTTCAGCAAAAAGCCTCTATCAGTGGGATTTTAGTCAAACCTGTTTAGAGCTGACGCAACGGAGTCTTTAGACATTATGAAGACGTGATGAGCCCCTGAGTGACAGTACATTAAAGTGTTGCATTGTTTTTGTTTGCCTCTAGATGTTCCACCTTTCACCTGATGGTCGCTGGAAAACACCTCACTTTTGTTTGGACACGATGAATGCCAAAAAATTAGACGATAAAAAAAACGTTACTGAGCAACTCAGCCAAAGCTGATATAACAGCAATCAGGTGCTGGTTAATCACTAGAACGTCCCATTCTGCAAAAATTAATCACCGCGCGCGCACAAACACAAAACTTTCCAGAAACTCATTTCACCGGAAGC
Organism: Nelusetta ayraudi; assembly: GCF_046127955.1. NCBI lineage: Eukaryota > Metazoa > Chordata > Actinopteri > Tetraodontiformes > Monacanthidae > Nelusetta > Nelusetta ayraudi. The sequence continues at coordinate 2,386,321 of NW_027466058.1, read as the reverse complement.
GAACGATGCGGTCGGCGCTGACGACCAACGGGTCGGCCGCTCGGATTGAACCTGTGTCGAAAAAACGAGTTACATATTGAGACGAAGGACGGGAAATGTCTAACAGGAGGTTTTACGGATCTGTCATAAACCTTGAGAGCAGCTTGCCCGGTCTTCAGGGCCGCCTGGACTATTATTAAACATGTTTGATATTTAGGATTAACGATGGGGACGATTACATCAGGGACTCTTGGAGCTGGTCGGTGGTGAGCTCGCTCGTCAAGGGCAGAGGAGTACGTGAACAACGCGGCTACCTTTGGCCGGTACGTCGACTTTACAAATTTCACGCAACCCAAAAACGTCTCCCCTTCTTCTCCACGCAACAAGTAGGGCCTCACTTATCTTCAGTTTTTTGTTTAGACACGTATGACGCGAGAGACGCTGGTTACGAAAGGTGGCGCAAGCTCCTCCTGGCACGGTAATCTTCCGAACTATCTTGTCATGTGTGATGCGCCATTCTCTCTAAATCTTGTAGTGTGAGCATGTTTGAGATTAAAAAGAAGATTATCCCTGAAGTTTCCCCATGTGTGATGCAACCGCTGTCTAAGATCTGTTGGGATTTGTAAACTCCTATACCCTCGGCCCGGCTAAGCAGAGCAAAACATGGTGCTTTCGTACTGGAAAATGAATGGATTACCTGTAAAAGCTTCTGGGCACTACTTTCTGTTTTGCTTATCTGCCCTGTGTCACCGTTCTTGTGAAAAAAAAACAAACAAGGTGGATTGGAGAAATCTCTGTCCTGCCGCACATGCTGGAAACAAAATTGGCCAGAGCGGAAGCGCGAAATTCCAGCGGCTGTGTCCCGACGGGAACACAGCAAAGCCGGGATATTTTGAGGGGTACGACTCAGCTGACGCCCCACTGCAGACCACGTCTGGTACCAGCTGTGATATGATCATCTTCACTTAATGTCATTAACGGTTTCAGGTTTCTTTCCAGTCCAGATTGCCAAGCGGTCATTGAACTCCATGTTTTGAAAACTTTGTTATGAGAACTCGTGCCTCTTTGTCTTCTGCTTTTGGCAGGTGTCGGTGTCATAAAAATACAAACCTTGCCTCAACAATCATTAATTAACACTATTGTCCGATGCGGCAAAAACACAAAATGATCGCATGATGAATATTCACTATGACATTTATGCTAACATTGCTGTCAAACTTTATTGGGTTTTGCTTCTATTAACTTGTCACACTTTGTTTTGCTTAATATCACTCCAAAGTGGAGGCTTTACCATTCAGCTAATTTGATATTTTTATCAAAAATAGATGATGGCTTCCTTTACCAATAATACTGACGTCTGACAACAAAAACAACAACAGGTACATCCTTTTGTCCTGGCTTTCGTTCATAAACTAGATGCCAATGAACCAAGCTATAGTATTAAAAAAAAAAGAAGAAGAAAAAGAAGAAAAAAAAAGAGAGAGTGGCTATGTTGTGCTTCCTGCATGGAGTCGTGTCTCTCGTCATGCTGACAGCAGAGTTTGAAGACAAAAGGGGTCACAGGTATGTCTGTCCTCAGCATGCAACCACCTGCCCAAACAGGTTTGGCGTATTCGATGCAGTAGCACGCCATCGCCACAGGAGAGCGTTGACAGTTTCACCATTTTTGATAAATAAAAATAAAAACTCTGAGGTCGCAGGTGCACATGTCCACATTAGTGGGCAGTGCGGGGTCTTGCTTTGCTGATCTTGCGTAATGATTATCCCCCTCAAAGTCCCACCGGGAAAACTCTCACGGGATGTCATTTGGGTTAGCAGCTCAGTGTCACCAACACTTTAAACTGAGGGGGACAAGTGTCACATTCCGACGACTAAACCGAGACAACGTGAACTAGAAATAAACAACAATAATAATCGAGCTAAAAGGAAGCGTGCTCACCTTGGGCAGGTCTCGCAGCTGGTTGGCGTCCAGCAACAGTTCCTCCAAACTCCGTCCGTAGCGGTAGATCTCGTCGGGCACGTAGAGCAGCGAGCAGTGGCGTTTATCGATCATCTCGACATGACGGTTGCACCGCCACAAGGGTATACAGTGAAACATGACGGGGAGGGAGGGAGGCAGGGCCGGGGATAAAAAACGGCTTCCCCGTGCGGTAAACAAACAGCGGGCTGGAGGAGTGCGGTACGCGGCGGCGGCGGCGGCGGCGGAGTCGTCGTCGTCGGTGGGATGCAACAGATTGCACCGCTCGGCGGGACACTAGCGAGTCGACGCGCAAGAGGCAGCCCGACACCGAAACTCCGATTTGTAGGTAAGTTGCGGTGACGTTACCGAGCGAACGCTGCTTCCGCCGCGACGACCATGGGAATTATTCAAATGTCTTCGCCTCCCCCCTCTGGTTATAGTTTTGTCGGGCGCCCTTTTTTCTTTTTCTTCTTCTTCTTCTTCTTCTTCGCCCTCGTGTCAGGTGGAGCGCTGCCGCTGTTTTAAAGTCTCTCCTCGGCGTGTAAACACGGGTCACATCTCAATGGAGAAGAGGGTCGCATTCTCGTGGGTGTTTTTCTCCGTCTCTCTCTCGCTCACTCGCTCGCTCTCTCCCTCTCTCGCTCCCTCTGTCGTCCCGCAGTTAATTTCCTCTCCCGTCCAGTTTCTGACCCGGAACATTCACTCCCTCATTCCAATCTACGTCATCATCCCAGGCGGCTCCGCCCTCCGGTCCCTCCTCTGGATGGTCCCGTCCCGCACAGGGCCGCCATGATGGGGCACAGAGGGCTGGCAACAGTCCGGGGCGGGGTGAGTGAGGGTGGGCGGGTCGGAATGATAGGAATATATTTGACTTGTGGCCCCTATGATATGGACTTTGTCGTCTGTATTGACAGGCCCGATGGTGCCTTATCCGTGTGTAACACGGTGTATTATCCGCTATAAGGTACACACCTTTGATTCGTTGCATTATTATTTTTTAATGTGTATGTTGGTACTTACACATGAACTGCCAAACTTTGCAAAGGTATTTCATTTGTTCTAACTTACCCAACTGCACACCCATAAAATCAGCCTTTAGTCAAAAAGAGTATTTTGTGAACAGAGACCTTAATGTGTTATTGTCTTTGCGCCCCATGCATTTTTAGGTAGGTAAATCATACAAGTCTTGGACGTCAAATAAAGATTTAGCATCAGGTGTAATAGTGAGCCTTCAACAAGTGCATCTGCTGTAGAAAAGTTTCCCTACCATGGTAATTTCTGCATTTACTATATGATGGCAAAAGTTGCAGATTTTCACGATTCCTAAATATTTTATATAGGATGGTGTATTTTGAAATGTCAAAAATGTGGCCTAAATTATGTATGTTACAATGATATCGATTTTTGCAGCCAATGTGCATGTTATAAAGAATGCCCTCTAGATGGAGCCAAATCTCAATTTTTAACACAGCGATGCCGTTCTCAAAATTTTTGGGAGAAATAAATATCCTTGTCGCTCTTAAGAAAAAATAAATAAATAAAATAAATCCCGTGCATTTGCTCAATTCATAGTTGCTTTATTAATGAAATTACCAAGCAGGCAAAAAATGGCAATTACATTTTTAGACAAACAAGCCTGAATAACAAAGTGAGCAATAGCTGCCATTTCCCAAACTTCATGGATAACTGAGGGCATTAAGCACATGTATCATGATGAGGTAAATCATTCATCTGCGTCCCATCTGTTTCTTGAATGCCTTTAAAGACTTTGCCATCATTGGAGCAACTCCTGTACACACAGGGAAGAGAAGTATGCAAACCATCAGTGTTGAATATTCAAAGTTTGTACAGCAGCTACTTCTTCACTGTGATCTTTTAAAAGAGTTGATTGTGTCGGGGAGACCTGTAGCATCTAGTGACACAAATAGTCAGTTTGGAAGACCTGGAAAGCTTTAATGATATAAAATTACATCTACGACTCACTTGATTTTTTGCGGAGGTCCTGTGTGTTGCCTGAGGCTGGAGAGGTAGTATTGGACCTGCTTGGCTCAGGACACGATGGCCTCAACCTGTTGTTTGGTGGCTTGGCACTAGTACAGAAACAATACTGGATCATTTGTATACTATATACACAATAATGGGTTGAATATAACTAGTTTTTCTGGTTCTCAGAGGTTTTTTTTGTCCATCCAAGCTCATTCTTGACTAGTTTCATTTCTCTGTATAGGGGACGCTCGTCAAAGAGCAGGAAAAACCGGATATATAGGTTGTTCTCCCAAGTCCTGCTCTAAGAAATGTAATACTTGGGCAAACCTAGCAGAAATTATTTACATGAATCCTACCTGCATCGACCTTGTGGAGGCTGCTGAACAGCAGTCCCATGGATTTCCTGCTGAATTCGCACATCTCTTGGTGGCTTGGCAACAGTGTGAATAAATGCCATCTTCACCTGCCGGCCTGAATGTGTTGCAGTGTATAAGAAAATCATTAGGGTGCTCTATTTAGGTTTTTGTTTTGTTTCAGGGTTTTCTTTTGTTTTTTTTAAATCGCAATTCAAGAAGAAAAACACAGTACCTTTGGGTTTGTTCGAATGTGCTGAGACAATGCTTTTGGTCAGTCTTTGGAGTTTCATTTCCCTCTCCTCTGACAGTCTGATATACATCTCTTTCCATGATTCATACTCAAGGAGTCTGGAGTCCTTGAATTCCCTCTTGCAGTGTTTTCCCCACAAGTGGTCGGTCACTCCAACGTAGATCTGCAGAGATACAAACAAGACATTTTCACGCTACATACAAGCTTCTCTCATGACAATTTATGTAGACCTCTGGCGGTAAAGCTCATCAAGTGCATTCACAGCTCCTTAGAGCAAGGACACAAGAACTAAAGTTCAACTGCTCAATTAAACATTACAGACATCTTATTGGCTAACCGGTGCCAGACGTGGCAGAGCGGAACTGTGACTCCTGGATACTTTTTCACAAATCAGTTCACACAAAGCACGGCTCAGTGGCAGAGGTCAGGGACGGAGCAGGCATTTAACAGCTGAGCGCAAGTGCTGCGTGCAAATGGCATATCTGAAGACATGATCTGTCAGTGGTGACTAGAGTGAAAAAGGTTACGATTGTTTTTCGGCTGTCAGCTGTGAAGCAGAAAATGAGTTGCGGTGTTGACATAAGTGAGAAAATTACATTCTCACACCAGATATCTGGTTGGAAGACTCACTGATTCGACTCATAGACCTGTCGAAAGGGATTAGACGGCCCTTTGGTAACTCTTTTGGATTAACTCTTTTGGATGCTCAAATTGAGAAATAAACCATGGAGTGGCAGAAGATGGTGCATGTCCTAAGGGTTAACCCTCGTTATGGCATTAATTTGGCTCCTCTTTAGCTCATAAGTTCCACTCAACATGCTCTGTTTGAATGGGTGGCATGTCCCATATTGTGCATAAGTAATGAGAAAATTAGACTTTTATTTTTCTACCTCACTTTTCTTGGCTGCCTTTCAAGAAAGCGTCAACACACCCAGTTGTGCATTCTTTCCTGTCACATCGCTTCACGGATGCCTTGTTTCCTATCCCTTCCAAAACATTTGCAGGGTAGATCAAAGCATCCGTGAATAGCATGAAGCTCCACTTGAGCTTCTTGTGGATACATTGTTAAGTACGCTCTTTTCCGTAGGTCTGTTGAGTTTTGAATGAATCGCGAGAGACTGCTCCACTACAGTCAGTGATGACAAATATAAAAGTGAAAATATGTGTTATGGATAATGAAGGGTTTCAAGGAGGAAGACAGCAAAGCTGTGTTTTATATGATCAAATTTAACAGGCTTCATTTGCCTTCTTTCAAACCTAAGAGAAACTAACAGGAAATGTCTTTTGTAGTCCAAACCGTAATCACATAATATTTAAAAAAAAACTTTAACTATAGTTGTATTTTATCTGCTTTGTGGACAAACAGGTGGTACTATAGTGCTGCAAAGTTACTGCTAACTATGCACATTTAAATGTATATTTCCTTTCTTACTGGGTTGTACTCCTCGATGCGCAAGAGCTGCTCTGGCGTGCACCTCTCCAAGACCGGCTCCAGGATTTCAAAGGGAACGCCACCAGTTTCATACAACACTGAGAGGAGATACATCTGAGAATGAATCTAGCCATCCAACAGCTCAATGGCATCCTAAAGCTGGTTTTCATCACTCACGGTTGATGTTGTTCTGCAGCGTGCGGATACACTGCTGGTGCAAAGACATCATGGTTGGGAGGGAGGTAGTCTTTGCTCCTGAGTATACTTGCATCTTCTTGTTGAGTCGTTGCCCAGGAAAGACAGCGGGTTCTTCTGGGACGTCGCAGAAACCAGGCTCCCTCTCAACTTTGAAACAAAAATAGTTAAAAGGGAAGGTAAAACGCCAAAGCTTAGCTGAATCTGTCAGAGACACCTACTTACCTTTCTTCTCAAAGTTGTTTGCCTCAGCATTAGATGGCCTTTCACATTGAAGGAGGTCAGCAGGTAATGGAATATTTATCAGATCCATGACAGAACCCTAAAAGTGGCACAATTCGAAAGTTTAGGCGCGTCAGTTAATCATTACCTGCACGTAAAGCCTTTAGTCATTTTCAAACATACCTGTTTATCAGAGGCAGCACAGGATATTAAAGTCGACTTCAAGGTTTTTGTGTATGGCGCTCTGTCTTTTCCTTCTCTCATGGCTCTTTTGGATTTCTTCACCGCAGATCTCTCTCTCCGCTTTGAAACATTCTCATCATAGTTTAAATAGGATTCGAAAGACATAGATGGCTTCTCTCTGTCACGGTCACTCTGCTTGTCTTCATGCTTTGTCTTGGCCCTTTTATTTTTTGGTTTTGAAGTTTCCATACAGTCAGACTCCTGTGCAAATTCCAAAACAGATTGCTTCCCTCCACTGCGTTTCTTCCTTTTTTTGTTTTGGGCCTCAGAACTCTTTGGTCTTCCAGCTGATCTGTCATCTGTGACACTGACCAGTTTTAAGGTTTTTGAATAATTTTCACTGGAGTCAAATGATAAAGACTCTGAACTTCCCTTTGATGACTTTGATGTTTTTGATTTCCTTTGCGGTTCTTTGGCTGACCCCAGTTCTCTTCTATCAGGGCTGTGTTGTGTCTTTCCTTTAAAGTCTGACCTGGATTTCTGATAATTTTCTTCTGAGCTTCTGCTCCTGAACAAAACATCACAATCTTCCAATTTTCTGTTGCGCTGATCATTGTTTTTGTCAATGGAAATCACAGTCAAATCCTCCTTTTTATCTTCCTGGATAATGCTTTTCAAGACTTGCTGAGAGCCTTGATTGTTTTCTGTATGACATTTTTCAAGCCCGTCATTGTGAGACCCATGTCTACTCCTCTCTTTACTATGTTTTTCTGAACTAGGTTTTCTATCTAATGCTTGAAAGTGCTCATCCTCTAAAGAGCTATGACCTTTTATTGGATTATTGTTTAAATCATATGTAGGTAAAGTTCCATTTCTAGGATGATCTTTATCATTTAGTTTGTCTTTAACTGACTCCCTCTCCAACAAATCCCCGTCTTCTGTTTGGCTGCAACAATAAAATCATTAAGAGTTAGAGCAACCCGTTGTATCGTAAAAATCAAAGAAGAAGAAGATGATTCACCTTCTAGAGTGCTTTGGAATCAAACTTTTCCAGCTTTTAACAAGCAACTTGGCAAATTCTCCCACCTGTTTATGTCTACGCAGCGAGTTGACAGTTTTTCCAATGCCTGTTTCCTAAATTACATGCAGGCAGAGGTGAAAAAATAGCATTTGACATAAAGAAAAACAACAATTTGCAAAGAAATCTGAGAATTTGCAACAGACTCACAGAAAGAATGTCTACTGTGATATCCATATCCTTGAGTTTATGTAAAGTTTTTAGAACCTGGGAAGAGAGTGCACACATGAACAGTGCGGCCTCCAACACACACTCCAGAGCCCGTTTGAGAGCCATAAAAAAACGCATGAAAGGTGGGAAAAAACGAGACAAACCAAATAAGGAAGTGTTGACTTTGAAGCCCAGCAGTTGCTGATTGCGCATTTAGAGCAGAAGCTATGTATGGAAGCCCCCACTTCCTTTGACCATATAAGGCTAATGGTAGAATCACTCCACACAACAAGAAAGGACGACGGTAATCAGGTTGTGCCTGTGAGATTTCTATTACTTTAGTTTAAATTCTGCACCAACTTAAAAATAAATAAATAAATAAATAGTAAAATAAAATAAAAAGCAGGATTTAGTATTTGGATTTAGGAGGTTAAATGACGCGTGCGGGGCGTCTGGGCCTCCACTGATGATGGACAGCCGCCATGAGCACGAACAACTGGAGAAGTTGCCAATTTTAGCGCAGTGGGACCTCCCATTAAAAACAGCCTGACCCCTGCGACGAGGTGCCGCAAATAGGCCCACTGTGCGGCGGCCGTAGCGGCGCGCACATGCCAGTGACGGAACGACGCGATCTGAGCGCGCGTAATGAAGAAGACGAGTGTCGTGACATACAGGTGGTGGAATAATGTGAAATTAATAGAAAATGTCAGTGTCTTACACCAGTCGCGTTTGTGCACAGCCCAAATATAAAAAAATAATAACACGATTTGTTTCTACCGTGGCAGACTCTGCCTCGTCCGTGAGCTGAAGTTTGAGCCGCATCACTTTCTTCGCCACATCGCACTTGTTGGCCATCGCGGTGATTCACGTGCGGCCGCTCTCACGCACCGGGCAGCACGCGCTTCTTGATGACATTGTTATAGTGGGCGGATCCGACGGCAGGGTCATACGTGTGCATGTGCTGTGTCCAATGTCCGTCAAATAAGATGATAGACTGTCAACATTTATTCTTTTGGAATTATCGTCCCTGTGTACACTTATTGTATGACTTCCAGGCTCACGTCTAGACATTTAATTAACTTAAAATTACATCTGTCCAAAGTCATAAGCATAATGATTATGCTGCCTTGTTAACGAGACAAAAAAGGTACAAGAAAAAAAGGGGAATTTTTCATTCAAAGTGTGATGACTCATTTAAGGTCAATTACAGGGTTTTTTTGTGTGTCACGAAAGATTTTTGCAGAGAAAAATAAATAATTCTAATTTCCAGCAAGCGATTCACCAACAATGTGCTCATCTTTAGTGGCAGTTACATTATGTTAATAACTTCAGTTCACTTTTAATTGCACGTCTGCAAGAGTATTACGAGTATTCAGATTGAACTTTTAATTCCATTAAAAGAAGACATAGGATCTGGTGGTTACATTGTGAAGTTTCACTTCAAATTTATGAAGATGTCCTTTTGATTGGACCAAGCAGTTTGTTGACATCAAATGATTGGAGGCTATTGTCGGATGCTTTGAAGAGGGGGACTGAGGAAGAGGGGGGCAGGGGGTACCAGGTTCTCTCTTACATTGCACAACACTTGATTGGCACTCACTGCCCCAAGAGGAGGAGTTAACTGCGTGTATTTTTTTCAGCAGGGGTAACTGTTGGTCTCTTCTTCTCAACTAACTAGAGGAACAAGTTGCTTCTTCCCCAGCCTCAAATCCATTTCTCAGGTAAGTGGAACTTCTGTCATCTTACACTGATTCTGTTGACAAGTAAGTTGAATACTGATTATTTTCAATGCACTCAGTCATTTTACATTTGAAAAATGTCTCTTGGTTCTATTTAACACCACTCAGAGATCTAGATTGCCTTTATTTTTCAGGGGGGGGTTTTCTGTCAATTTCGAAATTTATTTGAAAATTTGACAATATCCTTAAAAAGACAAAAAAAAAATTGATTCCAACTTATAAAGCAGACATGCAGGCCCTGCTGCTCATATCACACAGTCTATAAAAGGAACGCTATGGGTGAGCCGTCCAGCTTTGCTATTCCTGGATGTGCTGCTGATAAACTGTGACAGATGCAGAGAGGGGACACATGCTGACACACTCAGATGCCCCTGCATTTCCTAGTAGCACACATATTTTCAAAGGTGTTGGTGTGTAGTTTTTAAGGAGAATGCTTGCATAGATTCGTATTTAATAATATTCCTTATTCAATTCCAAGTGTGGAGGATTCAATAATTTAATTGCTTCAATTAGAAAGAAAATTGAATTCAAGCGACAATACAGGGAAGAGAAGTGTTACAAACAACCATTTACATCATGAAATTATACAAACGTTAACAAAGCAGGGAAAATGTAAATCAACAACACTTTTTTGTCACTTTTGACAACACTATTTATATTTCCCAGAAGGTTTGGGTTGTGTTGTGCTGCAACAGCCATGGCACCCAAGAAGAACAAGACGACCAAAAAGAGTAAAGGAGACATAAATGACATGACGATAATGGTTGAAGACAGCCCGATAAACAAGATCAATGGGTTGAACACTCTGTTTGAAGGAGGAAACGGCTTCAGCTGCATCTCAACTGAAGTCACTGATTCTGTGTATGCCCCAAACCTGCTGGATGGATTGAGCAACATGCGCCAGGATAATTTCCTCTGCGATCTCACTGTGTCCACCAAGTCTAAGTCATTTGATGTCCACAAAGTCGTCATGGCATCTTGCAGCGAATACATTAGAAACATCTTGAAGAAGGACTCGACCCTCCAGAAGATTGATCTGAATGACCTTTCACCAGTTGGCCTGGCCACAGCAATCACGTATGCTTACTCTGGAAAGCTTACCCTGTCCCTCTACAGCATTGGCAGTACTATTGCTGCAGCCATGCTGCTGCAGATTGACACCCTGGTGAAGATGTGTAGCGACTTTCTCATGCAAGAGCTGAGTGTAGAAAACTGCATGTACGTGGCCAACATCGCTGATGCCTATGACCTCAAGGACACCAAGCTGGCTGCTCAGAAGTTCATGCGAGAGAATTTCATCGAGTTTTCTGAGATGGAGCAGTTCCTGAAGCTGACCTTTGAGCAAATCAGTGACTTCCTCACAGACGATTCCCTGCACCTCCCCTCTGAGATCACAGCCTTCCAGATCGCCATGAAGTGGTTGGACTTTGATGAGAAGAGGTTGAAGTATGCAGCAGATCTCCTAACCCACATCCGTTTTGGCACCATATCAGCCCAAGACCTGGTCAATCATGTCCAGAGTGTGCCTAGAATGATGCAAGACTCAGAGTGCCACCGTCTCCTTGTTGACGCCATGAATTACCATCTGTTGCCATACCAACAGAACATCCTGCAGTCACGCAGAACAAAGGTGCGCGGCGGCCTTAAGGTGATACTCACCATTGGCGGGCGCCCAGCCTTGACGGAGAAGTCTCTCAGCAAAGAAGTACTCTACAGAGATGCCGACAACGTGTGGAACAAGTTGACGGAAATGCCAGCAAAGAGCTTCAATCAGTGTGTGGCGGTCCTGGATAACTTCCTGTATGTGGCAGGTGGTGAGGACCAGAATGATGCAAGGAACCAGGCCAAACATGCTGTTAGCAACTTCTGCAGGTAAGAGCCTATTGTTTGAATTATCTGTTGTACTCTTTTGTTTGAGAGAACCAGAAAATAACCACAAGTCTCTTCCTTCTTACACTCTTTAGATATGATCCCCGCTTCAACACTTGGATTCACTTGAGCAACATGCTCCAGAGGCGCACTCACTTCAGCCTCAACACCTTCAACGGCCTGCTGTTCGCCGTTGGTGGTCGTAACGCAGATGGCGTCCAGGCCTCCATGGAGTGCTACGTGCCCTCCTCCAACCAGTGGCAGATGAAAGCCCCCATGGATGTGCCTCGCTGCTGCCACGCCAGCTCCATCATCGACGGCAAAATCCTCGTATCGGGAGGCTACATCAACAATGCCTACTCCAGAGCCGTGTGCTCGTACGACCCCTCCACCGACGCCTGGCAGGATAAGAGCAGCCTGAGCACACCTCGAGGCTGGCACTGCGCCGCCACCGTGGGAGACCGGGCCTACGTCATCGGTGGCAGTCAGCTGGGTGGCCGCGGTGAGAGGGTGGATGTCCTCACTGTTGAGTCTTACAATCCTCACAATCGGCAGTGGAGCTACTGCACACCTCTTCACACGGGAGTGAGCACGGCCGGTATTTCCATTTCAAATAATAAGGTGTATCTCCTGGGAGGCTGGAATGAAGGTGAGAAGAAGTACAAGAAATGCATTCAGGTGTTCAACCCCGACCTGAATGAATGGACTGAGGACGACGAGTTGCCGGAAGCGACAGTCGGCATTTCGTGCTGCGTCATCACCATGCCAACGCGGAAAACTCGGGAGTCCAGAGCTAGTTCAGTGTCCTCTGCACCAGTCAGTATATAGATCATACACAATGTAGTTTACATCTCTTAAGCTCTTTAGCTTGATCTGTTGTATAAATCTTCAAATAATCTCCATTAGCTCCATTAGATCGTTTTTTCTCTGTTACAAGGATCAGTTCAATTGGGGATCACAGATGACTTAAAATGAATTAAATGCCAGTTTTAGAACATAAAATACTTACAATTCAGACATTTTTATAATCCTTGGGGCAGAGCTCCATAACTCACTTTCAATTTGTCGACATCCTAAAAGTTCACGTTTAGTTTTGTTCTAGGCAATTCATTTTGTTTTAAAAGACAAACATTTCCTTTTGGGGCCAATTAATTTAGTATGATTAAAACAAAAAAGCAAACTGGAAAAAAAGCAAAATTATTCTGTTCACAAGATCAATGACCTTTAAGCCTATTGCCAAGGACACATGTACTGTGTTGTCATTATGACTATCTTGTTTATCGTGCCTTTAGCTACTGTGATTCTCAGGTACTTGAACAGAATAGGAGGTGGCCAGGAGCTGGAGCAGGAATAAGTGTTGAAGCCTCCCACATGGTACGGGGTGCTTCCCATCAGTTTTTTAAGACACCACTGAAAGGCAATAGTGTCTCTACATGTGTCTCATGTACAGTTTGTGGTAGTCTTGTGTCGTATGTTGTGTAATCAACATAAAGACAATCAGAATTCTGTTGGGAATATGTTGGAATGATGAATGTTGAAAGGTTTTAGATGTGATGGACAACAAATATTGCAAGAAAGAAAACTATAATTTTCAAATGACGTTATTTGCCTGAGCTTTCCTGGTTGTCATAATACAAAAGTTCCTTGACTGCTCATGTCTTTTAAGTTGTATCCTTTTTAAATTAAAGAGGTGAAGTCCAAGCTACTATGAGCCATGGTTATTTATTAACATGAATTTTAGTCTGTTTGTCTATTTTCAGGAACTTAAACACACATAATTTGATGCATTTAGTAAAAATCTGAAATGATTAATTTGGTATCAATCTCAACAGATATTTAATAATATCTATAATAATATATAATATCTAATTAATAATATATAATGCTTTTGTTTTTCCATATTTGAGACTCTGATATAGTAATGCCTCAGCACTAGACCTCATTTTGTAAATCACTTTGATAGAATTACAAAGAACAGTGTCAGACATACTGTATATATATCACATGTTTAATGGAGGACCACAAACACACAAGTTATGTCCACACTAACCTTGGATAAGTTACAGTGGCAAATATGGGTCAATGCAGACTGGGGGAAAAAAGAGCTGCACTGTCATATTATGTGGTGCCAGCTTTTAATGGTTTTGCAGTTTACATGTTTTGATATTTTTGTTGGTCTTAAATGGGTTTAAATATTACCTCTCATACCCTTAGACTTTCTGTCTCTAGGTTGCCTCTGATGTAGCCCTTCCAACACACTTCCTGAATTCATTAGGTTGATGACAATCAGCGGAAGAGACCTGGAAGCAAACCTTACATAACCTTGGTTCAAGTGTTTGAGAGAGGTGGCAGATGTAAAAAATAGCTCTAATGTTTCTTTATATGAAAGGAGAACAAATAATTTAAGGGGGAAAACAAAATGATAAAGACCTTTTGATGGGTACTATATACTTCTCTTATTTGAGGGAGATTTCAACACAGTTTGATGGCCTATAAAACCTTTTATGCACACGAGCAAAGCACTCCATTGGGACATGCTGTGTCACGACAACAAACACATCCAAGTGTGTTATATAATTTATTATAGCAGTTTTGTTTATTATCTTGCCATCATGAGGTTGCACAAGAAGCTTCTAGTACTTCCGCCCGTCAGTGAAATCCCAGTTCAGTCTACATCCACTTTAATGCACAGGTGAGCAACATTTTAGTTTTAGAAATTGTTAGTAGTGGCAACAAATTAACCCTTAAAAATGAATGTAGATATCTGAGTATATATTTTTAAAGACATTTTTTTTTTTTTTTTTTTACATGAAAAGAGGATTGTGACATGGAAAGACATTTCATAATAATACCAATCAGTGACACTCACATGAATAGTATAGCCACAAAATTGTGGTACTTTGTTCTAAAACTATAATGCGAAAACAAGCTTGCATGAATGGCAAACATTCTATCTAGTTCACCCTCCAAGAGAAGAACTGTTAGTTTTTATTATTGTTATCTTTGTACCAATATTTTTTATATATTACATGGTATTCATTAGCGCAGGGCAATATAGTAAACGTCTTTGTGTATGTGTACGTCGTATTTGTGTATCTCATGCACATACCACCTTTTTAAAACTTGACGAAAATGAAATATCTTTCTTACATATGTATACAATTACTCATTGTATCATATGAGTTACATTTATTTACAGAAATATGTAAAAACTGCACACATAATAGATTCTTCGAACGCACCATCACAGCAAAACTCGATGGGAGGAGCCGAGAAGCCAAAAGCGCTGAGTCATAGTGACGTGCATCCGCCCTCCGCTCCGCCCGCCGGAGTCACGTGTGTCAAGACAGGAGGGCGTACATATGTATAACATTCTCCATCTCTGCGTGAGCGCCACTAGTGTCACAACAGCTACACTCTCATTTATTTCGCTGCCGTTCCTGAGACACCCCTGTGTGTGACCAAGCTCAGCCCGTGGCCGTTCAAACAGCCAAGGGACGAGAAGAGCCGGCCGGGCGAGTCTCGGGGTCTTTCCGGGGAAGTTAGCGGTTCAGCGCTCGGCTGTGCTTTAACGAGCTAACCAGAAATTAGCCGCTGATCATCAGGGCCCTGCTGAGTCCGGATGCCCAGTTAAGGTTGCCGTCTGGGTTTTGCCACACCGAGAAGCCTTTCCATTGAAACACTCAGCAGCGAGGAGGACTTTTCATAAAGAAAAACATACATTTATCTGTGTTTTCACAGTTTGCTTGCAGCGAAGCTTGATGCTAGTTCCGCACCGGCTCGGTAAAGTAACGTTCGGTGGCTAGAGCGAGGCTCGGCGCGCAAGCAGCTCTTTTGGAGAGACGAGCATCCCCGCAAAGCGCCCGTTTATTCACACCTGCAGCCTGTCAGCGCGATGGGTTTACTGTCACAGGGCTCGCCGCTCAACTGGGAGGAAACCAAGAAGTATGCCGACCACATCAGGAAGCACGGCATCATCCAGTTCCTCAACATCTACAACAAGTTGAAGGATCGCCAGAAAGACGTGTTGAAATGGGGCGACGAGGTGAGAATGCTGTGGCGATGTGCATGTGATTGCGCGACACAACGTCGTTTAAACCTCATGCTCTCACTTCTCCAAAACAGGGACTATTGAGTTCATCTACAAAGGTCACGTTTTGAAATGCTATAGTAGAATGTTCACACGTGTAATCCCTGTCTTCAGCATTTTCCAGTTTAAACATCGTGGGCAATAGTACATAGTCAGCAGAGACTGACACGTATACAAAGTGCCGCCGGGTCGGATCTTTTTTTCACTGAAATATTTGCACTTGCTTGAGTATCAACGTAGCTCGTTTCTTAGTCAAGTTTAAAGGGCAGAGTGTACAGACAGCACTTCTAAAGCAAAACAAAGTAACGTGGTTTCTTTTCTTCTTTTTTTTTTTTTTATGCAAATGCTGAGTTGACCTACTGGCGTTTGGACTATCCAGTAATATAGAGAGAGCTGTTATTTGAATGAACAGAAAATAAACCCTTAATTAATGTGAGTATGAGCACGTTTATTGCCCACTCTCATGTCTGGATTTGCATTTCGAGCCTCTGCCCTGCACTGAACCTCAGGGTGCCGCGGCTTCAGTGAAAAGTTTTTATTTCGAGCAATGTGGAATGCTGTTGTTACAGTTTAATCCCTCTTTCAGACAGGGGATTACAGAATAGCAGAGTCAAAGCCAAGGAAACATAGCTGATGAATTGGAACTGATGCTTGTCCAAGGCTGATCTTTAAAAGACAGGTTTGAACGTAAACAATTAGGAGAGGGATGGTGGGCATGATGTGGCATGCTCGGTCTGGATTGATGTGTAATGACCATGTTTTTTTTTTTTTTCTTTCTTTCTTCACTTGTCTACCCATTAGGTTGAGTACATGCTGCTGGAGCTCGATGACAAGGACGAAAAGGTTCGGCTGGTTCTGGACGGTGCACGTGTTTTGGAAACCCTCCAAGATCAGGGAGAAAAAATAAATCCTAAGTAAGTCATCATTTCCATATGCCTTACAAGTTGCACACATTTTTGAAATTTGCCAAAAGTTAGTTGCAGACATACATTAGGTCAAAGACTGTTTCACAGAGGAGTCTTTGAACTGCACCGCAGATAAGACCTATGGTAAATTTCTTAATCAAGATGACAAGTCAGAATGCGCCACACCTCAAATTCCATACCTAACTTTGAGCGCACCTTCTGATTTTGTTTTCTGTTTGGTTTTTGTTCCTTTTTTTTTCATTTCACTCTACTTGCGTTGATCTGTTGACTTTCTGTTATAACAGAAACTTTCAGCTCATATTTGTTTCTGCATTTAAAAATTATGTTGCAAAGAAGGTCTGCTTGTTGCAATCACCCATTTTCTCTCTAATAATTGCAGCGCTACTGACCCGTCGCAAGTAGCTTCACTTTAAGTAGCCCAGTGAGGTTATATTGGCTGAACTTGCATAGACCAAAATAGTGATGAAGATGCAGATAGCATGACTGAAGTTTCACTGAACACCGGATTTGCACACATTTTTTTGTTTAGGTTCATGCCAGCCGTCAGTTGTGTCCTTTCAACATATTCTATGCAGCATTGTCGGTCTGTCGTCAGTCAGGTTAACTTCAACTCTGTATGACTTGACATGAGAATGCACAGCCCTCTTCAACGCTTTTATACCCTCAACCGACGGAGGAAATTTAGATCTTATCTCACCATCTTTGCAGGCTGTCTTGCTGCCCCTGACTGGCATCTTTCCTCAGGAAAAAAAAAACTCTCGGTTTGCATGCCTCCAGTGAGAAATGTCAGCTTTTGCATTCTTAAAATACCTGTGACAGAGTAGTTAAAGATTCTGTCAATTGTAGTCGGTTCTTTACAACAACCTAAAAATGAAAAAGACAAGATAGGGCGGGGGGAATTGAAAGGCTTCTTTCAAATATAATGAAATCTGAAGAAATGTGGGCAGAAATTAAGTTGAAAAACTGCAGTTAGATTTAATGAAGGCAAGATTTTTAAAATAAAAAAAAATTATATATTCAGATCAAATCTGCTACAGATTCCAGAAAATTTTGAGTTGAGAAAGCATTTTCAGTGTACGGAAGATCATGAATGACGCTGAATTTTTTTTAGCATCTGACAAAAGTGAAAGGAGTTTTGCTTCTGAACCAGAAAGTTGTGAAGAACCAGTTTTTTCACTCTGAGGAGACGCTTGTGTTCAGTTCCTTTTTTTCCGTTCGAGTCTTCGTATTCTCACGCACACAGTCAATCATTAGAATGAATGCAAAAAACTTGACCGGTTTCACAGCACTCTCTCGTCACAGTTCTAATAAAGTTAAACTCAGAAGTTATTGAGCTTTGTCAGCGGAGTTCCTTTGTTGAATTTTCCATATCATTTAATTCCCACTGCAATTGCAAAGTGATTAAATGTGTGTTTTTGCTGGACAAACATCTCACTCCAAAGGCAACTCTTTTCAAAAATAAATAAAATAGTTCAATCTGTTCTGTCAGAGATAACGGGGCAGAAATGTGAGTTCAAAGCATTATAGCGTTTATCTGACTGCAGGAATTCTCTGCAGGCGATGTGAATGTGTTTGCACAGGCAGACGTGAGTGTTATGCTTTCCCCGCGGCTGTGACGCCTGTCTAATTCTTCACGCAGGGGAAACGGCAGCGGGGTTGACCGGTGTTCCCAGTGCTGCTGCTCCTAACTCGCAACCAACGCAGGATCCATATTTAGTTTTTTCTCCGAGCGGGGAGGCCCAGTTTTAGAAAAATCGCCGCAATCACAGTGTTATTCCCAGTTGAGGCCTTTTGTCGGCGCCCCACCCTCACAACACATTCTCTGTGTGCAGCCACCCGACGCTCTGGAGACCAGAGTACGGCAGCTACATGATCGAAGGGACTCCGGGGCAGCCGTACGGCGGGACAATGTCCGAGTTCAACACTGTGGAGGGCAACATGGGGAAGAGACGGCGGGAGGCCTCATCCGTCCTCAACCAGAACCAAACCCTGTGCACCATCACCTCATTTCCAATGTACTCTCCTCTGCATGCTGGCAGTTTTTTATCCCTCTTTTATTGCTCGTCTGTAGAGATACATGAGAAATGCGTTTGTTTGTTTGTTTTTATAGGCTCGCAATAACTTACATAGAGTAAATATGATATAATATGTGTTAGAGCTTCAATAAAAAATGGTGTAAAGGTTTACATGTAGCCTATAAAACTTGAATTCCAAATGTTCAAATAGTTGATTTTTTTAACCAAAGATTTTTAGAACACGGAATAAAACAAATTGTTTTTGTTCAGGTTGGGTTGCCCAGGTTTCACCAAACCGGAGTATAAGCCAACCCCTGTCGAGAAGGGTGTGTCCAAGTCACTGTTTTTCCCCGATGAAGCCATCAACAGACACCCGAGATTCAGGTTTGCCTGACGTTCACTCCTCTTGTGTGTCATGTTGCCTTCAATGGCACAGTTTATCACAGTATATATGTCATATTATCGACCGACTATGAGCAAAAATTGTCAAAGACGATAACCGAGTTGATTGACAAACAAAATGAACCTCGACAATTGATGCGCGTAAATCACGACTCCTTCATGCTGTTTTCCTCTAATACTCTGTTGTTTGTGTGTGTTTGTGTTTCGGTGCGTGTTGCAGCACGCTAACGAGAAACATTCGTCACAGAAGAGGCGAGAAAATTGCGATTAATGTGCCGAGTAAGTAAAAGGCCACAGGCACTCAGACATCCATGTTGCTCTTCACATCTCCTGTGTTCTGAAGGAAGGAAATGGAAAAAAGCAAGAAACGGGGGCAGCATGTGTTTTCATGTTTTGCTCATAAAGCAACACTACTGGCTGTCTGCTTCCAGCTGTCAGCTATTTAGCGCTGAACGACATCTAATTTCTGAAAAATTTCGGGACTGCTGTGGAGACACATTTTTGTTTTACAGCACAATAAAAGGTTGCGGCAGTGTTGTATTATCTGTCAAATGCCGGTTAAATGAGGTTGCCTGCAGAGCAGGTTTGTTTACTTCAGTCGCGCACAGTCAGCTGTCGTGCAAAACAGACGGCAGCATTTTTCACTGTCGAGTTCAAAGAAAAATAAGGAGAATAAGTCCATGAATTTGCCTTCACTTAGACTTCAAACACAGCTTTGGATATATGGCTTTAGCTGCACTTGATATTAGATTGCATGTCATCTGCCTCAGTTTGCACAAAGCTGACATTCTACTGATTTCTGTTGAATCAGTCTTTAAAGACAAGCGCACTCCGACCCCGTTCGTGGAGGGGTTCCCCGAGGACGACGGCGAGTCTGCGCGGGCGGCGCTGCCCGATCACATCTACATGGACGCCATGGGCTTTGGCATGGGCAACTGCTGTCTGCAGGTACGCTGGGAAGACTGACCCACTCACTTTTCTGCTCACCTGCTCACCTGGACTGTCCTCATTTTGTCTGGCTGCAATTTTATGGTGTCCCTGGTGATTTATAAATGTACTTTAGCCTTGGTTTTATGCCCCGTTAGGTCACATTCCAGGCATGCAGCATTGATGAGGCAAGATATCTTTATGACCAGCTGGCTACGTTTTGCCCAATTGTGGTGAGTTGATAATTAAAACAAAACAAAAAAAACATGTTTAGTCCTATTTGACCCTCTGGCTTCTGATTGGGTCATTATGCAAGATTTTAAGTTGCACCTCAATCAATATGTCTAAAGTAAAATTGAGAGTTAAATGTGCTAATGTACAGGAAGTTAACGTTGATAAATGTAAAAATCGGAAATCTCTGACTTTTTTTTTTTCCAGCTTTAATCCATTTGTGGAAACGCTAATCTAAGTCTGTGTTTCTCCCGGTAGATGGCACTGAGTGCGGCCTCACCCTTCTACAGAGGTTATGTGTCTGATATTGATTGCCGTTGGGGAGTTATCTCTGCCTCGGTCGACGACAGAACACAGGAGGAACGTGGGCTCTTGGTAAGAGGCACAAGTATGATTTGTCAGACAGGTTTTAATTTAATTTAACTTCTCTCAAACTATCCAGAATATACCATTAGGAATGAATTAGATGATGGTTAACAATCATTGATATTTATAGGCACGTGAATTACAGTGCAAATTTCTTTGCAGCCACTGAAAAACAACAAGTACAGGATCTTCAAGTCCAGATACGATTCCATTGACAGCTACCTGTCCTACTGTGGTGAAAAGTACAACGACATCGACCTGACGATAGATGACGAGATCTACCAGCAGCTGCTCGATGCAGGTATTCATAAAAAAAAAATTGGGATAGATTATATGCAGCATAAGAGCAATGCTTGGTCAGTGTTCCTCATAATATTACTGGAATCTGGTGACTAATCCTACTCTTTTCTCTGCTCAGGAATTGACAAGCTGATGGCACAGCACATTGCACACCTCTTCATCCGAGATCCGCTCTCTGTGTTTGAGGAGAAAATCCATTTGGATGATGAAAATGAGTCGGACCACTTTGAGGTACTCCTGAGAGCAAATCAAGGAAGAAAACGGCGTCGTCTGAAGAGTGCTTACAATGCATTTATTTATTTATCCATTTAAATAAATCTTGTTTTTTTTTGCAGAACCTGCAGTCAACAAACTGGCAGACAATGAGGTTCAAACCTCCACCTCCAAACTCCGACATTGGCTGGAGAGTCGAGTTCCGTCCCATGGAGGTAAATATTTGATTTAGTTTTTGATCTGTTAATAATATTTCAGCACATATACAAAAAAGCAGAGGTGTCTTTCTCTTTATTTATTTGTTCTGTTGTTCCCAGGTGCAACTGACTGACTTTGAAAACGCTGCGTACGTCGTCTTTGTTGTGCTGCTCACCAGAGTGATCCTGTCCTACAAACTGGACTTCCTCATCCCTTTGTCAAAGGTAAAAAAAAAAAAAAACAGCCACTCTGTCTCGATCCATCTAATAACCATCATTTTAAGTTTGTACAATCAACTGCAAAGTCAAATGAATTCCCCATTTACATTACCACTGCGCACCTTAAGGTTGACGAGAACATGAAGGTGGCTCAGAAGAGAAACGCTGTCCAGGAAGGCATGTTTTACTTCCGTAAGGACATCTATAAAGGTTGGTG
This sequence comes from Nelusetta ayraudi, assembly GCF_046127955.1. Lineage (NCBI taxonomy): Eukaryota > Metazoa > Chordata > Actinopteri > Tetraodontiformes > Monacanthidae > Nelusetta > Nelusetta ayraudi. The sequence goes on along the minus strand of NW_027466058.1, from coordinate 2,364,819 downwards.
AAGCCAGGTGCAGCATTGTCTCGACGGCTATCAGGATCTCTGCAGATAGGTGGCGCTAATACTCCTGTGTTGTGCACCAACAGGTTGCACCCCTGGCTTGGATGCCGCAACTTCTGCCCAGAATGGCCTGGAGGCTGACTGTGGCAACGAGGAGTACACGCTGATGAGCATCGACAACATCATCAACGGAAAGGTGAAACCTAATGATTGTGTCTCTGTCCGTCTAGTATTTCTCAGTAGACAACCCCATTGTCTACACTCCATCTGGTTTCATTCCTGTGTCATTCTAATGTCATCCACAGGAGGGAGTCTTCCAAGGACTAATCCCCATCCTGAACTGCTATCTGGAAAACATGGAGGTGGACGTGGACACCCGCTGCACCATCCTGAATTATCTGAAACTCATCAAAAAACGTGCCTCTGGTAAAATTGAGTTCTTTTTGCTGCCCTAGCGAGAAAACCTCCCTGCTCGTGCTTCGTCTTTGGGTTGTAACCTCCTCATTTTGTCGCCCTGAATTAGGCGAGCTGATGACCATGGCCAAGTGGATGAGGGAGTTTGTCGCCACTCACCCGCAGTACAAGCAGGACAGCGTCCTGACCGACAAGATTAACTACGACCTGTTCAGGAAGTGCGACAGGATTGCGCGGGGCGAGGAGCAGTGCCCCGAGCTCATCGGGAACCCCATCAACAAGTTCAAATGAGATTGTTCGCTTTCAAAGATTGATTTGTAAAGAAAAAGACCAAAATAATGGCTCAGAAAGAAACGTTTTACAAGAACAGTGCAGGTAAAAAGAAAAAAAAAAGCACCTGCATCCAATCTGTTTGCGTGTGTGCGTGTGTATGTATATATATACATAAATATATATATACTGTATCAGATTTTTATGATTACAAACATACTTTAATAGGGTTGAGGTGCGCAAAGGGTTGTGTAATGGGTGTCCGACGTGTATTTATTTTTCTCTGGAAATCAAACCTATCTGTGTGAGAATGTAAATGTAGAGTTGTACAATAGTATGCTTTTAATCTGGTGTCCTGTAAATACTTTACTTCTATTCTTCCAATCATTAACATCAAAGACTTTTTATTTCTTTTTCTCTTGTTCTGGGGACTGGATGTGTGTCTTTTCTTTTCTCTGTCATTTTATCAGAATTCTTTGCTTTTTATTGCTTTATACTGTAGGGGGACCTCAGACGGTAGTTCTGCATTCAGTTGGACGTGGTGAACCATTGTTTGCAATGTGATGCTGCTTTAAGTAAATCTATATAACAGCAAAGCTGTTTTCTCACCATTTCTTTAGGTACTGTGTGGAACTTTTTTCACTACATGGGACAGATTGTATTTTCTAAAACATAAAGATTGAGCCTCCAAGTCAGCACCATTAATTGTCCTTATTTGCATTCATATATGTGTCTTATGTCCACCTTTTTATTGTACTAACTCTGCTGTCGGCATCATGAAATAATATAAAATAATGAAAACCATCTGGTAATTCTATGAAATACTCTTGTATGAAAAACCTCAAGCACTATTACAAACATTTAAATCAATTATAACATTCCATCATGATGCGCATGGGGAGAAAATAGATGTTTGCTTCCCCCCCTTTGAGTTTTATAATGTAGTTATGTTACAAAAATGAATTCAAGGGGTCAAGCAGAATGTGAGACCGCTGAGAGGATCACTGCAAGGGCAATGACCTTAATAATCTTGCGCCACAGTTATGGCTGAAGAATGATAAAGGCAAATGTTTTAAAGTCCATAATTCTTCACTCACATGTGGCTTCTATTTAGCTGTGTGCACACATGCTTACATTTTTTGATCTTGGATTTCTTAAGCGATATAGAGTGATCCAAAGTGGTGGAGATTGGGATTTTTGATTTGTTCAATCTATAAGGACAGCTGAAAAAACAAAACAAAAAAAACAGGTAAAAGTTTACTGCAGTGACACACCAAGTCAACACATTTCTAAAAATGCTTTGTTAAAACTGGTGGTGTGATGTGAATGGAAATTTTCACCCACTAGATGGTGACATTAATCCACAGCTGTAGATGTTGCCAGTTAGTCTAGTGAGACTGAATGATAATAACTGGTGGTAGAATGTATCCTCATGTTGAAATTACCAAATGATTCCAGGGACTTGGACTATTGACGCAACGAGAGATTGTTACAATAGTATGTACACTGGAGAGGACTTCAAATTAAAATGCTCATCGTTGTATGCAAGCGTGCACAATGACACACCTTATTTATTCAGCCAGAAGCTCTAATTTTACATTGTGTTTTTACATTGTGTTTCTTCTTGTGTTACTGTATTTTGGCTTTCCAAGATAACATTTACAGCTTTACAGCTTTTAAAGAAACGTACTTTGAACTAGAACAGATCTGCAGCACCCCCGAGGAACAGGAATCATTACCAAGATTATAATAAACATCAATATCATTGCACTAATACGCATTTTGAGTAATCTAAATAAAAATGCTCACTGCTGCATGTTGCTGGTTCTGATGCCCTTCAATTTCCTCACAGCTTGTGGCTCGTGTTTCCAGCCCAAATATTTGGCCTACCTAGGATACAACACCTTGGCAAATACACCTCAACTTTTAACCCAGACTCTGGACCCACTGATGTAACAAGAACTGAAGATAATCCCTTGTGCTCAGTCCAATATTCTCAGAGGAGTCCCAGACACTTAAAACTATAGCAGAAACATCCCTCTCAGCCATTACATAACAAACCTGGCCGTCCGACCAACCAGGCCGAGCAAGAGTTTATGGAAACTCCCTCACTTGACTACAGGATTAAAGTGTTTTGGTCATAGTGAAATTCCTTTGGAGGTTCCAATATAAATAAAGCAGACGGAGTGCTGCAGTGCTTGAAAGCAACTACGAGCAAGACTTCCTAAATCATAGGTGCTAAACTCTGGCCGGAATGCAATTACATTTGGCTCACGAGCCAGCTGGCTGCTGGTATTATACAGCACATGTACTGCTGATACTACAAATCTCAAAATGCTCTGCTCAATCAGGACAGGATGTTCATTTAAGGATATGATTAATTGGTTTATTGTTGTTACTTTAAATTTACTTTCATTTAGATTTATTATTAGCATTTTTAAATTTATTGGAAAGGATCACCGTTGAAATTTAAATCAAAAGGCTGCAAATAAAAGAGGTATACGATTTTTATTTACATTTTATTTATTTTGATGAGCTTTTTTTTTTCAATTTGAAATTCAATTTTGCTTGTGCGCAATATTAAGTTATTTATTGTATAGTAGTAATCTTTGCTTGTTCTCTATTCAGGTTGAAGCAAAACTTGTGTGGGCCCATATAAAAAGGTTCACCGCTATATCTTAAGGAAGATTTTTAGCCACTGTAGATTTGAGTTTGACACCCCTGTCCCAAATATATTCCTGAGAAAAATCACTTGTCCATTCACTTCATACCATCCACCCAGCGTTGAGCAGCTCCGCTCAAAACACAGAACTCCCCTGTCCCAGACTGCAGGACACAGTGGAGAAGGATGACCTTCATCCCCAGCTCCTTCGTAATGAGCGGTGACCCAGTTAAGCCCGTGCACTCCCAAAGGACATGCACTTCATAATCGAGCACTTTATAAATTATTCATACATTGTCTGTTTTGCTGTATGTTGTTTTTATGGTTTCTGATTGATTTTAAATGATGTGTCACTGTGTTTTTGTTCTTTCTTTGTTTTAAAGCTCCTCTCATGCCCTGTGAAATTGTGCCTTTGTAATAAAGTGATTTGACTGATACAGCAGGTTATTTAGGAATTGAGGAATGCCTATGTATGTTTACCATGTAAGCCCAATTCTAGACTAAGAAACCAGAAAATTATTTTTCCCCCCGCTTGTCTTTTTATTGACAAAGTTAAACAGGGAGAACAATTGAAGGATAAGGAGTTTTTACATATGCGCAAAAACTTCCACATTTTTGCGCATATGTAAAATAAATTCAATTTTTATATTTCAATTTCCTTGTTCATGTCAGGGTTTCAGGGTTCCTATAACATTATAAACTTGTAAAAACAAATATGTTTTTATTCTTCTTCCCTTCAACTTTTTTCCGGGTCATTACACGGTGGAAGAAAAGTCAAAACTCCAGATTTCCACATTTAAACGCGACCTGGTCGGTTGATAATCTACAGAAAACGGCGTTGCCGCCGAATCTCACGCCATACGCTGATGTCAGGGCGTGACCCCCGCGCGACTGCGAGCTCACCCCACGGCCAGCTTCCCGCCTCCTCCGTGAGCGCGGACAACCCACAGGGCCGCCCATTGTGCCCCAACGCCGCCGTCACGTCTTCTCTCGGCGGGGCACGGGGATGCGAGGTAGGGTTGGGGAGGGGCAGGGGGAGGGGAGAGAGGAGGGATGGGTGGAGAGAGAGGGCGGGGTTGGAGGTAGGGGTGGGGGTGGGGAGAGAGCGCGCACAGCTGTATGTTATCATCCCACCGAGTGGGCGCAAGCGCTCGGTTTCATTTCTCCCTCAGCTCCGGCCGGTGGTGGTGGCGGTGGAACTTTTTTTTTCCGGTAAGCTTTCGCCGTGGAACAAAATCGCTCCGCGTGATGAGTAGAGCACGCCGCGTGCGTTCGTCCGCTCGGGCGATGCTCGCGCGACCACCTCTGCGCAGCGGGGATGCGATCGATCCGCTTTAGATTTTCACCTAGCAAAGCTACTTTTACGTCTCTGTATATCGACGTACGACTAAAAAAAAATACGTAGGATAACGTTTTTAAGGGAACCGCCTTTGTCGGCAAAAGCCGGTGAGTCGCGTGCGAAGGCGCTTCCTCTCTCCACGTGCGTGCCCTATGGAAAACAGTCCCGTTACGTCTGCTGTTACCACTGTTAAAAGGCTCCCTACACACTGAACGCGTCAAGCGCAGGGGGGGGCGTCAGCGCAGCCATTCATTGTGTACGTACACCAGAAGCGTCAGCAGAGCGTGAGCAGAGCGACCGCGTAGACGCTCTGCTTCGCTCCAGCACCCTCTCCAAACAGGACGCGTCTCACGAGCAGAGCGGCTCGCGCAGCGGCTAATCGGAATTGTTTGAAAGTGTTTGGCTGTAAATCTTATATTACATTTATATATTTATTTATGTATTGTACGTCTGTCATTGATCTTTGTGAACATGTGTGTTGTACGTGTTCATTAAGCAATACTTCAGGGTTGCTTATAGATTTTGTTTGTCCTGAGGTCTGTCTGTTTCTGTCCATTGCCCAATTTATCTCTTGAGTTATCTTAAACCTCATTAAAGAACAGAAATCCAGCAATATAAACAATCTGATCCATCTCAAATTCATTGTCCTGCTCTCTGTGGTTAACAAACACTCTCTTGCATTTCCATAAACTTGTGCTGCTGCCCTGTTGTGGGCTTTCATTATAATCGAAGGCATTGCAGATTACCATGTTTCGGTCTAAAGCAGGCCTGATAATCGGCACATAGATATTATCAAGCTTGGTCCGATCAGAATGAGGCAGATTTTCACCAGGGATTATGGATGAACGCATCGCGTGCAATAAGCAATTTCAACCTGCAATGGTCCAAATGGTTTCTAAGCTTCCTGTAGACACATTGATGTTTTGCTAATATAGATGGCATGGTAACCCTCATCCTTTATTTATTCATCATACTTTCAATTTTAAACGGCAGTTTCTCATATTTGGAGGGTGATGGGCAAAGTTAAAACATAACTGCACATTTGTCCATCCAACTGGTCCAACGTCAAGGCTATTTACTATGACTCATCAAGAGTTGCGCGGGGCCGTTTGCTATTTACAGCACTGGGTCACAGTGATGTATATGAAAAGAATGATTTACGGCCGAGGGAGAGCGGAGTCAGGTGTTGTTCTCCAGCTGTAAATGCAGGTGTGGTGAGCGTCCAGCCGAGCAGCAGAGCGTGATGTGATCGGCCCAAATGGAATATATAGTTCAGAAACAGTGCAGGGAAAAGAGAACAGAGTGACTCATGTTGCTGATGGGAAACGCGTTGTGCTAGAAATTCAATGGATGCAGCGAGACCCTTTGTTTGGCAGTGGCAGTATTTGAAATTTCTGTTCATTTTATTGTGCCTAAAGTTTTCCAGCACTGTGACAATATTGTGAAGCTATTGTGAGAAGGTTTTGGACAACAAACTGTGTAATTACAAACGGGTTTGTCAAGGAAACACGATCCAGCTGTTTGAGCTGATGGATTTGTTTTGAGCGTTTGCAAATCAGGCACTGGGTATAATTTGCACAGAGTTTGAAACGCTGACAAAAGGTCCTCCGATCGAAACAGTTTTTCCTCACACATCGGCGAGCTGGAGCGAGAACATTTACAAAGTCTTTGAAAGAAATTCTGCCTTGCAGGGCTCACTGGGCCATTCAGTGCAAACCTGAATCCAATAAACCAACAGGATTAAAGCCTGTAACACTTTCAAAACAACAGAAAGGGAATCTTATTCTGAAGGTTACTCATTCACAGTGAAGTTGGAAACCACCCCGATGTGAAATAACACTGCAAATCATTTGTCCGAATTCAATAATTCAAAATATTTACTGGCTTTGTTCCTGTGACTGCGGATGTGACCTCGTTACTTGTCTTTGTGCTGTTTAGGTCCAACATGGAGGCCTTTAATCACAGGATCAATACTTACTTTGAGTCATGGCTGGGTCCCAGAGGTAAGTCACTCTCGAGTGTCTCATTTAAATCAGGCCCAGTTCCTCCATTACAGACAATCCCTGCCAACTCCGTCGCAAGATCCCATCACAGCCGCAAATGTACGTCCGACCGCGTTCTCCATTTGTGTCCAGATCAGCGGGTGCGAGGCTGGTTGCTGCTGGACCACTACCCAGCAACCTTTGCGCTGACAGTCCTCTATCTCCTGATCGTGTGGATGGGGCCCAAGTACATGAAGCACAGGCAGCCGTACTCCTGCCGAGGTGCCATGATGATCTACAACCTGGGCCTCACGCTGCTGTCCTTCTACATGTTCTACGAGGTAAACGGAGGTCTCAGGCCCTCGTATTGTAGCCGCGCAGAGATGTGCCGGCAGGCTAGAAACGAACCAGAACCACACGACACAATGTCTCCAAAGAGGTACTGAAAAGTTTTGCTTTGTCGGACCTTCCGCATTCGTTTGGAAGGGGGCAAAAACGGCGGGAGCTGCACAGCGTCCCCAAGGAACTGACGCATCACCTGCTGGACTGAATAAGTGAGGATTTGCCGCCCTTTGTGACATCATAAAGGAATGACTTGCAGCAACAGCGTTTAGCAGATATCGTCCGATAAGCGTAGCAAACAAAGCAGGCGAAGCAGCTGACAGACGGGCCCATATTGTTACGTGTAAGGTGACTTTTTTTTTTTATTGCATGAGGCCTCTCAATTAGTACTGTGACTTTCAGAAATTGAAAAATAATCCCTTGCTGGTGAAATGAAATCATAAATCCATCGCCCGTCGCTGATTACATAACGTTTGCCTCAGTTTGATTCAACAGTGGGAGAATAGTGCAACTAGCTGATGGTGCAAGTAGAAAGAACATTGCAAAATGGTGTGGTGTTTTCAGCGAGGGAAGAAATGGGCATGAGCCCAGTACATTTTCTTTATACTGCGGGTCGCTCGCAGCTCTGGTTGCCCATGGCTGCAGGCCTCTCGATGAGAGGGGCAGGGGAAAAAAAAAAAATCTGCCACTAGACACGATGTAATCCCCCACCCAGCGGGACACAGCTGTACACTGACAGGCCTCACAATGCCCTTGCAGCCTCCTAGCGTTAGCAGGAGAACTGCTGTTGATAAAACGAGCAGAATTGGATTGAAGTGACCTCTTCGCCGCCGCAGAAAGAAGTGGCAGCGTCACGACGACGATCGCGGTTCCAATCTGATGGCTCCCTGCCTGAACGGTGAACGGCATCGAGCAGGATGATTGTGTTTGCATGCGGCTAAACCCTGTACTCTGACAAGTGCCCCCCCCACACACACACACACCTCAAAGAAAACAATTAGCGAGCCGTCGGACGTCCAGGTCAACACAACCTGAAGTGAGCCAAAGTACAGCCTGCGTCAATGGCGGCAGGGCAGCAGACTTCCTGCAACGATCGAAGCCCAGGAAGGTTTCAGTCAGTTCGATCCGTCCAGGTGCGGCTCTGAGGGACCAGTCGGTGGCCGGCTGGGTCGGCTGCACGCGGCAGCCCTGCAGCCCTGCTAGGTTAATCAGCCGAGTGTGTTACAGCACTCGCCGCAATCAGCTGATCCGTATTGATTTTGATGAACCGGTGCCAAGTGCATCTGTCAGCGTTTGAGCCTCTTTATGTGTCAGTCAAAGGGATAGATTTGGGACTGTTTGTACTAATCGCACCGAGTGGAACATCCGTCACGGCTCCACAGTGCGTTTGCTGTGTCTACTCGCTCAGCTCGCAGGCACGCACGCCTTTGTATTTCTCGGCCTTGCAGCGTTTTGAATTTCACTTTCACTTTGCATCCTTCTCGTTTTTTTCGGGGGCTTCTCATCGTTGCTCACCCACTCGTCTGTCCTCCTCAGCTCGTCGCAGCCGTGTCTCACGGTGGCTACAACTTCTACTGCCAGAAAACCCACGGCCCACAGGACGTGGATAACAGGGTAGGTTGGCTTCACGCCACCTGCACGCTCTACTCTATTCACACTGCCTCTGGGTTTGGTTTCAATTTAAACCGATGTTTTGAAACATTTCATCCTGAAATGAGGAGTCAGCCTTCTGTTACTCTGTTTTCTTTTTTTCTTTTTTTTTTAATCTCTTGACTCATTTCTGTGGGCAAGCACCTGCAAATCCCTGCAGATCAGCTTTAGAAACTGAGTGTCATTTTGAACCGGGCTCACGGCGTCACGATGACTCATCAAACGTCCCCACAGAGTTCGGGGGCTCGAGGTCTGGGGCGACACCACGTAATGGCTCAACAATGTAACAGTGCTTTGGAAAAACATTGTATCTGAAACTGAAATTCCAGGGTGAACATATACCAGGCTGTATATGGAAAAAAAAAATTTGACTGAAGACTTTCTGAATCTTGCTTGTTTTGTATTGAAAATCCATTTGTAGATTGGTTCCCCGGTCCATTTTTTTTTACCATTATTGAGCGCTCGCCCACCCTTGACATTTAAGTCCAATTAGTCCAAATGGAAGATGGGGTGGGAACGCTGTCTGCAGGACGCTGCCAAGCATCCTCCCTGACAACAGTGTTGTTAAAAAAACAAAGCTGTGAAGGCTGCACTTCTCTAGTGATAAATGAGTAAAACACACACACACACACAGCTCGATCCATTCATCTGTTTTCTATCACCGCTTGTCCTTCGCCACACCCGGATGACTAACTGTGCAGTCGTGGTTGTGTATCCCAAAGGCTTCTTGTCTCTTTGTCTCCTGTTGCGTCTCCTCCCCTCAGATCACCAACGTCCTGTGGTGGTACTACTTCTCCAAGATCATCGAGTTCATGGACACCTTCTTCTTCATACTCAGGAAGAACAATCACCAGATCACCTTCCTCCACATCTACCACCACGCCAGCATGCTCAACATCTGGTGGTTCGTCATGAACTGGATACCCTGCGGCCACTGTGAGTCCTTTCAAGTGCGACGTCGGCCTCCGGCGATTCGGATCCTTGCGCCAGCGGCCGTTTTGGCCCGGCGGCGCCCTGAATAATTCAGGTGATGGCTGGTTGAAGCCATTAGCCCTGGAAACGGCACGTTTCAGCCCCGCAAAGAGCTCAACGTGGCGCTTAATGCCTCCCAACAATGAGCTTTGGCTTTTGACTTGCACTCAGCAGAGAAGTTTATAAAAACTCCAGTTGGAAACATCTCTTTACAGCTCTTCATCTGAATGTAACGCCTTCCGCGATCAATCACCAGTGTCTTCCTCTTGCTCTGCGTCCACTCAGCTTTCTTCGGCCCCTCTCTCAACTGCTTCGTCCACGTCGTGATGTACTCGTACTACGGCCTCTCAGCCATCCCGTCCATGCGGCCCTACCTCTGGTGGAAGAAGCACATCACGCAGCTGCAACTGGTGGGTTCCCCCCTGCAGGTTTCAATCAAAACCTGTGTGGTTTTTTTGTTTTTAATTTTCCGGGAATATTTGTCATTGTCGGGGCGTAAAAATGACACAGCCGATGGTTATACACTCTGGTCAAAACCCTTTTAAAGAGCCAGGCTAATAGGTGCGGCAGACAAATGACTGTGACTCATCTGTACAAGCACAGCCAACTGCACTGGCCTTTTAGTTTGTCACAATTTCAAAATGCTTTTCTCCAGCAAATCGAATCATCTTGCTGCCTGCAGACTGACTTTGAGCTCCTCCTCCTCCCCGAGGCGGCCAGCAGCCGACAAAGTCCGTTTTCACTGAGGTCAACGTCCTGCTGATCATATTCTACAGAATCAAGCAGAACATATAGGCTTTTTTTCCCCTCCCCCCCCTTCACATGGAGATGTCTTGCATTACACTCGTGCATTAGCACATAGTCTTTCCGGCTCTGCTGGAGACAGAAGCTCTTGAAACATAGAGAGTAAAAGTGAAGGATAAAAAGATTCTCACATCCCCTTGTGTCATACCTATATTTTGTCTTAAAAAAATAAAATGTCACAATTTATAAAATAAGATTATTCTCTTGCCAAGGGTGTAATCTAATCATTAGTAATCACAGATGGTAAAATAATGGCGTAAACGCAGTATGTTGCGGAAGTGGCGATGCTCTCTCTCAGCTTTGATACATGGCAGACGGTTCTATTCCTGGCTCCGGATCAATATCACAATTCTATATGCTGCCATGGTCACCTTCTCGCTCTGTTCCGTCTGTGTGTCGCTTCCTCACAGGTCCAGTTCTTTTTGACCATGTCACATTCCCTGTCGGCGGCCCTGTGGCCCTGTGGCTTCCCTATGGGATGGCTCTACTTCCAAATAAGCTACATGGTCACGCTCATTTTCTTCTTCTCCAATTTCTATATACAGGTGAGTGGTTCCTCCATTGAATTGATTTTTTTTTTTTAACCTAGTTTTAAAGATAAGAGCGGCCTTTTGTTCCAAAATAGCACAACCCACTTAAGGAGCGCAAATTCCCACATCAGTCTTTTTATCACAGAGCTCTGTGAAAGACACAAAGGAATATGTAACATTTCGATATAATGCTCATGTAACCCACAAAAAATATAAAAACGTGGCACATTTATCATTGCAATTTCATTTCATTTGGTTGAAAAAAAAAATCTGAGAAGATTAACAAAATAACCCTTCTATTGGCTGTCTAGTTGTTTTTCGTCTGGTCAATGTAAATCCAGATGTGCAGTTTGGTGTCGTGGGCAAATATTTACAGTACTCAAGCTGTTGTCTGCTGTTCACGACGTGTTTTGGCTGCAGTCAAAGTAAAACCTGCTGCCTAATAATTTGCCTAATACCTGCAATAACTTTAAAGGCGGGCCATCGAGAATGTTGCAGCCTTATCATTACAATGAATGTGTGGTCTGTGCTATGACCATGTCTCACAAATATGTTTGTAAGCTTGTGAGCATTGTGTTATTTATATTAAACATAAAATAAATATAAAAATAAAATGTCTAAATGAATAATTAAGATAAGACGTAAACAAAGAACACAGTTGGGAAAACACCTTAAAAACTTCTATAAAACACAGATCAAAATATCCATAAATACAAAACCTACTTTGTCGCTCATTTTTTCAACACAATAAGATACGTTAGTTTTTATACTGATGGATCATCTTTCTTTCTGTCTCTCCCACAAGACCTACAAGAAGCACGGGGCTTCTGCAAAGGACACTCACCGGAACGGCTCGTCTCTTTTAACAAACGGACACACAAAGGCGGAACACCGCGCGCACAAGAAGCTGAGGGTGGACTGACCTCGTGGCGAAAACATTGCGTGCGTTTCACTCTATGCATAGGATGATGCTGCTCAGAGGTGTATTTATTTTCTTATCTAGAATAGTCTTCGTTCTTGAGGTGAAAACAAGCCATAGCCACGTCCAGCCAAGAGGGGGCCTCGGCTGCGCGCCCGCGCACACGGTCTTGCACCCAGTATTGAAATATTTTAGTTAAAAAAAAAAAAAATGTTGGTGTCGGGATACAACTGCTCAATATTTCCCCCACGTAATCACCAGCCGAAGCCAGAGCCCTTTCGTCTTGGCGACCAGCACTCGACGTTAGCCTGCGTCTCCTCTCCACGGCCAACCCGAGGGCCACCTGAAATAAAATAGTGCGGCCGTTCCACAGCGCGGAACCAGAGCGTACATCCCCTACGATGCTTTGGCTCAACCTCCTGCTCGTGATGTCGCACGGACACTAAACAGACGCTAATTTAACCCCCCCCCCGGCCCCCCCAAAAAAGAGCATGATGTGCTGCAGCACATTTCACGTTTATATTTGAGGCCTATTTGGTTATTACCCCCCCCTCCCCCAGAACAACTGTTCTGTGTGTATCCAGTATTTGGATCTGCCGCAACTAGAACTAAACAAGATGACGCCAGCTGTATTAATATACTGTATATTTTTAGCTGAACATTTGGAGGAGTAAAAAGTTACTTTTGTGGAGAGTCAAGCCGTCTCGGAGGGCCCACTGCAGCATGATCAGCAGTGGACACATGACATTTTACGAAAATGTGGAAACAAAAGATTATTTTTGAAGAAATGTAAAACTTTTTTGCAGTCTATGCGCAAGCAGCGTGCCTTCTAGACCAGCCTGCATTTCCCAATGTAGCTCTTGTCACACCCATAAGCTCTCATAGTAACAGAATTCCCACTCCGATTCTGTGCCTCGCCTGTATTTCCTTAGTGGGTTTTTTTTTTCTTTCTTTTTGCTTCCTGCATCGCTCACTTGGCACACGCTGAAACACATCATGAATGAGTCTTCATGTGATCTTTCATGCGGAGACGAATGAAATCCCCGAAGCTCTCAGTAGGAAATTTTTCAAATGCTTGAAAACGTAGTTACGGCGGCACCTGAAGGTGGACGTCCATGAAGGGCATGAACTCCCGATCGAGCGCGACTTGTTACGCAAGTACATGTGCGACTCGGAGGGAAATCTCATCAGTCAGCAAACATGCAGGCATCATCATCATCATTATCATCAGACTACTCCACAGATTAGTTCTGCTCGTGCAGAAGCCTGTGATGTAGTTAAAAAAAAAAAAAATTGTCCGTTCTTTATGCCTATTATTACATCCAGCAGTGGCATTAAGGCTTTAATTTAAATACCGAAGGGCAGCGTTGTTTGCATACAAGTTCGCACAAATCAAATGAAAAGGGAGCAGCCCAACAGACATTATGAACAGTTCAAACGACTGTATATTTTCTTTACACTAAGTAAATCCGGGTTTACATACTGTATATTGTAACTCAAGCTTTACGTGCTGTAACACATTAAAACCGCACTGAAACCGTCACGCTGCTCGCCTCCTTGTTTTCCCTGGTGTCTCACCGCCGCTTGTAGGATAATCGCATCATCCAATAAACGAGTCCGTTTCTAGACTTGTAATTAAAAAAGGCTGAGAAATACTTGCAATGTGACAGCCTGACATACTCTTTGAGCAAGTGAGGTGTATGGCTCCTTTCCATTGGCATTTCCATGTACTTGTGATAGTCATCACAGATACGCTAGTTTTAAACTTGGTTCAAAATCATTGCGCACGCATTTATCTATTCATCTGTTTTTTTTTACAGTCTTATTTCAGCAAGACGGTTTGTATTTGTGTCGGTGCTCTCGATGCTTTCTCTGGCGGGCAAGCAGGCATCAGTCTCAGCAGAGCGCCTGCTTTCACCATTTTCACCATCTCAATCATATCAGCCTTCTGCAAACTCAGTGAAGATTAGAGCCAGAGTAGTGGAATTTTTGCCATTCACTGTAATTTAGTTCCGTTCTTATCAGTAAACGAAACCAAGGACCCAGTGTCATGTCTAGTTTGGTTGTTGCAATTGTGGTTAGGCCTTAGGGTGGCTTTCGACACTTTATTTTCCTGCCCAGACGTGTTTTTTTTTTAGTTTGTTTTTGTCACTGCAGGTACAATGCTCAGTGTACTGTCTTTGAGTGTCACATGCACACTTGCTGGTTGACTGGTTATGCTGGTTTGTAATTGGATGACGGTTTGCCTAACTAAACCTGCCCTGAGTGCAGTCAGGTCACCAAGGATGTAGCTCAACTTGTTTAAGGATAGCAGGTGGTTCAAATGGATTGTTTCACTGTTGATTGACTATTTTCTTCTATAAATGAATGAATGCAAAAACACAAGTCTGAACTAAGCATTTAAATGTGTATGTCAATACTGAGCAGCAGAAAAATAACAAAATGAATCAAAGTTAAAATAGTAGTGGAAAAAAAAGTAGGCTATAGTCGATCCCATTTAATGACTTCCGGCAGGAGGGGTCCGCCTCTTCCTCCTCTGGACTCTTCACCACACGTGCTCTGTCTGACCTCTGCTTCTGTCGGATTGGTGGGCACAGAGCAGCCATTTGTGAGCTTTTGCTAGCGAGTGTGAGGGCCGCTGTGCAAATAATGTACTGACAGAATACCACAGACCATGGCCAGAGAGGAGGGGGAGTCAAAGTTTGTGCCCAAAAAACAGCAGCAGGGAGTCATTTTATTCACCTTTCTTTGCATGGTGATCTTAAAAACCCTGCCAAAAACACTCTCCTACTAGAGGACAGCGCAAGGAAGCCAACCAAATAGAAGTCACGTTCAGTTCACGGCTTTTAGGATCACACCAGAGCACAGAACGTCAGACACGGTGTCTGTAATAACAGTGGTGTTGCTGTCAATTCCACCAGGACACCGAGGACTTCACACTTGGGCTGCTCCTCCTGTTGCATTCATCTTTACATATTGACTGGAGGACAAACCAGCTCTTGTAAAAGAAGTGCAGTCCTGTCTTTCCCACCTCCAGTGTATAGTAATAATATACAAGTTATAATAAATTACAAATATCTGGGCTGATTATTTGTCCAGCCTCAGTTGCATTTTGGATTTTGTCAGAGGGAGATCACAAAAGACTAGAGCACAAAAGCATCAAAAGGAGTCATGTAGGACATAATTTGCATTAGGATTTTGTCCAGATTATAATGGGGGTGGAGGGTATTCTGTTTCGACACATAATTTCATCCAAATCCAATTCACCTTCGCAATTTCTCCCTCCGATAATCCTGCTTCTGTGTGCACCTGTTTCCCAGAAAATGTAATGCGAGGATTATTCCCCAATGTGTTCTCAGATGGGAAAATACTGTCCAATCACAGAGGCTGTTAAAAAAAAATCTCTTGATTTTATTGGGTTTCCATCAACTTCCCACTAACAAGACATGTTGCATTTGAGTTTATTTCCCAATCCAAATCATTCACCTGAAAAAGAAAAACAATAAAATAATAAAGATGGACACAAGAACATATTTAGTCCAAGACTTTATTCAAGGGAGAAAGTGCACCTTAAAATTAAAAACAGCATTAAATCCACTGCCCCAGACAGGAAGGAAAGAATGCTAATCACCATTTAGCTTCTACCAGATTATAATCATTTCTGAAATCAGAAAATAAGTAGTATTGCAAACCTGAAACGAAACATGCTTGCAGGTTCAGAGAGTGAGGGTCTGGTACATTGACACCACGTTGAAGATTAAAGTCGCCCATCTGCAGCAAAGCTCCAAAAAGCCCGGGGGGGGAGAATGGGGGGATGTAAAGAACCTTTACTGGACTTCCACAAGAGCTCACAGAGGCTGCTTTGAGGAGGCAGTATAACTCTTCACACGTGCAAAGTGAAAAGGTGTGTACATGCTGTCCAGGTCGAAGGCTGTGACAACTGTCTCTCCAGTCAACCTGACAAGGAGCACAAGGACAAACAATTAATTGAACACCAACAGGAAACTCATTTCTCTGCTCTTGTTGGCGCTCGCGTCTTCAGTTCACCTGTAAGTAATGTGGCAGGAGTGGTGGAGCCACACGAGTTTATTGAAACTGTTGCGCCCCCCGGTGGGCAGGTGAAATCCAACGTGGAAGGTGCGCTCAGACTCTGGTTGCGGGTTCCTCCGCCGGCAGAACGGATTACTTTGAATCTCGGCCTGTTTCTACAGAAAAGGGACAAAGTTAACAAGTGGAGCGATACAGAAACAAGCTGCTTTTCTTTGTTTCTTGTTTGATAGAATTAAGTCCTGGATAGTTTTTTTTCCTCTCCTTTCGCCAGTGCAAATAATTCAAAGACAAGTTGCCACTACCGCACTAAAAAAAGAAAAAGAAAATGCATACCGAAAAAAAATATTTTAATTTTTCTTTAGATCAGGTTTTCCTAAATACAGCAATGACGGGGAAAAAAAAAAGAAGAAAGGTTCACGTCGCACACAACATCACCATTGGCTGACAAGCCCATTATCTGAACGACGACCACCAGTCTCAATAATTCATACATGCCCAGCACTGGTTCTTACCTCATCTTTTTTCTTGCCGACGACAGCAAAGACTTTGGTTTGATCGTCGGTCTCCTGCGACAGGCGATAATGTCCAAACATAGCGGACTCAAATCTGTGGAAACAAAAATGAATCACAGTTTGATCGTTCAAGGAAAAATCTTTTAACGGAGACGACATGATGCCACGGACCAGAGCATCAATAGCGCAGTGTGTTATCTCTACCAATAGGTGTCGCCCAACACGCAGCGGACCCTTTCTTTCTTCTTTTTTCTTGCATTTTGCATCAGGTCGTTAAAGTTTCATCAAAGCATTGTGCACATATCTACCCTGTTGTGATCACCACACAAAGGAAAAATGTATTTTTCATTCCAACTCAGAAATCCGCTGCACCTGGTATTCATGGAGCGCAGGCGGTGAACAACAGCCAGTGGGTCCTCGGGGGTGGTTAACATGATCACCTGGCCATCGGGGAAGAACCGGAGGTACCTGTGAGGGAAGCATCAACTGTCACTTATAAAAGTCAAAAGTTACGACAACAGCGGCGATCAAACACGCACCTGTAGTACTCAACCTGGTGCACGGCCCTGTAGAAACCATCCAGCGATTTCTCTCCTTCGCGCATGTACGATGTCCTGCTGATGTAGACACCTGGGATTGTAAAATGAGCAAAAAGAGTCGCAATTCAGTTTTGCAGCAGGAATTAAACTCTATTCTGGCTCAGCAAGCAGTGAACAGACTGAAGCAGCATTAACATGATTTGTTAAATTCTGCAACAGGCGCTTTTGTGGATTGGAAAAATGAAGTGGCACGGTGCTCGTTTTATAAACTCTGACACATAATCAATCAATAAATAAATAAAACATCTGTTTACCATCGAAACGGACACGTGGCCGTCGTAGAAACATGTCCCTCCAGGATCTAAAGGGTACAAAATTAGTGCAGTTCCGCCCCCACACTCGAACGCAGGCTGAATGCCAGAGCTCAGGTTCCCTGCGGAGGTGAAAGCAGGAGAGGGTGATTCCCAGATTATGGGACATTACATCGTGCATGGAGAGCATATTTATTATACGGGAACACAAGCCGCTGACCTTGCACAAATGTAAAAACCCCTGCAGACCAAAGAGAGCTGCTCCAGGGCTCGCATGTCCAGGTCACTCGAAACGACCCAACGGAAAATGTACATCAGGATCTCACTTGGCAAGGCTGCAAGAATATTTATGGTGAATTAAAATAAAAACTCAAAAAAATAATAATAACTTAAGACAAAATACCTGAAATGTGCACCCGAGTCAAGTCCAACTCAGGATTGCAAATCTTTGGAAAGGCGCTTTCAAGAGTGAGCTTCTGCTCCAAGTAGGCGTGGAGATCATCAACTCCATCGCTGCCGCCGTCCATGAGGCTGCTATTAAGACAAGAAAAAGTGCTCAGTTCAAGAAGTCACAAGCCTTTTTTTATTTTGTTCACCTTTTAAAACAGGACAATTCATATTTCATGAGGTAACAAACAACTCCCGCTGTGTCTGTAATGTCAATTTAAGTTTGCACAACACATTTTACCCGACAAACATCCTGAACTGGGACAGCAGGAAGGAAATATGTTTTGTTCTTATCTTTCCAATGCAGCCCTTTAATAGTGTGAGCAAGTTACAACACTTACAGTCCGCTGATAACCAAATGTAAGGAGCTGCTTACTATTTCCCTCCATCGGCGTCTGCGTCAGAAGGGTGGCTGTAGTTGACTTTAAATTCAATGTCAGGCACAAGCTGCATAGCCATGCGATAGAACTTGATAGCTGAAAGTAAAGAAGCAAACTTAAGTATTAAATTGAGGATGAAGGACTGAGCAATGTAGTGACCCGTATTTTCTTTTTCTCCTCATGCAGATGTGGCTAATGATTGGTGCTACACAGTATAAACGTGCATGGCTGTGATAATGACATTTTGCCAAATGGAAAAATTTCATGCAAAAACAGCTAAAATTGCTTTTTAAAAACAGCAAAATTCCTACTATGATAGTTTCAAGAATTCTTTTTGGTGATAATAAATCCAAACATACACACCTTCATAAAAAGATCCATTTTGCTCCTCGTGGACGGCTCTCATGAACAGCTCTGTGGCCTGAGACAGCAGATGTCACGAGTCATTGACGGTGAGTACCGAAAATTACCAGGACGTGCCAACTGTCAGCCAAAAAAAACAAAAACATAACCACACAACCAGTGGAATGCGTTTGGCAACTTACTCTTTCCTCCTTGGTTACTTCTGGAGTTCGCTTTGGCCCTTTAGCTCGCAGCGCTTTGTCACTGGTCCCTCCTGATCCAGAACTCGGTTTGAGATCAGACATCCACTGAACTCTGAACGCTTGGAGGTGCACCTGCAATACACCGAGAGATTGATAATGCCATTAATGCTCAAGTTTCTTTTATCGCATTTGCAAAGTTTAATGTGAATAGAAAATACTCGGCAGAGAAACGACAAACAATAAATATGACCAATGGAAACGTTTGTTTTTGTTACATGTATGAAAAGTAATCATATTTGTAGGCGATTTCTTACCGCAACATTTTGTTCCTCTGAACCGTCGTCGTTAGACATCATATCTCGTATATTTGCATTTTCTTTCGCCTGGGTAGGAAGATGCATTTATAGATCAGTAAAGACTTTCAACCCCACAGTTTTTAACTTCTTTATTTTCATTTGTTTTGAAAGGAACTTAGCACTACATCGACTTCTTACCAACCAATTTCCTTTTAATATCATCTTTCCTTTATCATTTTTTTAATGTCTTACCTGCTTTTCTGTACTTAGAAAAGTGTGCAAAGGTTAATTACTACTTTTGCACACAGGTGTTGTCAAATTTTCACTGCGGACTGTGAGTGCTGTTTATGGTCCTGATGGTGGTGCTACAGCACACACATACCACAGTAAAGTACAACTTTGGAAAAAAAAAAAAAAAGTGAACGTAACCAAACTGTCGAGAATGTGCAAAAACACGAACTGGCTCGTTTTGTTTTTTTCCCCCACACAGCACGGCCGTTGGTGACAACTAATAAACTGAACACTGAATAACACTGAATTTAAGAAATGCTTGCTTGGGCGTTTCAGAAAAAACTTTGTTATAGTTTTTTGTTCTTAATTACCGATTAAAAACCCTGCAGGTTCAAAATTATTATTGACGGTTTACAGATATGAAATTACCTGAGAAGGTGACAGCAGAATAACAGAATGCTAAATTATAATAATTATTTTTTTAACATAGAGTTTTAATATTGTTAAAGACAACTCAGCAACTGGTTTAAGCCACGCGATTCCAACATACTCTTCAAGACTAGTGTGCGTAAAATAGGTCACACATCAAACCGTTAAGGTTGTTGTCATTTTCGAAGAAGCTTTATTGTCATTGCGTGGCAAGATACAGCGATACTTTGTTTATCGTTAATCCGCTTTGGTAGCTATATCGCGGCGCATGTACACACATGAAATATGTACAAGAAGAAGTGGAGGAGGGGGGGGGGCAATAATAACTAACAAATAGTAACCGTACGGTGTTGAGCAGTTTGTGTTTTTGTGCATTTAAAAATATATATATACATATATGAATCCAAGTGCCCAGGTTATTGCACAATGTGGGCCATGCAAGTCCTGACACGAAAGGCGAAGTGACGAGTGTCAACTGTGAATGTTTAGCTAAAGTAAGTAGGCTAGCTAAGCGGCTAGCAGGCTAATGACAGCCACGCTGCTCTCGCTCTCGCACTGATCTTCGCTCACCATCGCAGCCCGATCAGCAGCAGCAGCTCTTCTTTGCACTTCACACGCGGCCTGCTCTGGCGCTCACAGTTCACGGTCGGAGAAGCGGACGACACAGCGGGCATACTTGCGAGCTCTCAACACTGCCGACATGTTGCCGACTGGAGAGACACGGGAACTAGTCCGTTGGAAGCGTGTCGGAGTTATGAAGAAGGTGCCAGCAGCAGGGGTGCAAACAGGCTGTTTACGTACGAAGACGTGATCCGCCTCCCAGTAGTTAATAACAGTCGGTCACGTGGTTACGCAAGTTCGTTTTTCATCAGTTTTTTAAGGGGGTGGGGCACTTTTGGTTGTATTGGTAATATTTTATAGCGTTTGCTCATCATCTTCGGACATGATGTTTTGGTGTACGACCACCTCAGGAAGGTATAGGTTGGACACGTGATTTACTAAGAAGTGTACGGTCTACCCTCTTTAAAAAGTGTCTATTTTTTATCTCTGTGTTGCGTTTGTTTAACTTGTACTTGCCGAGTTCTGTATATGTAGTGTTGAGTGCCCCTCAAATTAAAAAAAACTGTTAAACTATTTAATAAAACCCTGTCTCCTAATACTTTCTTTTTGTCTCGTACTATAAAACAGCATTGTTTGTGAGAACACACAGAAAGTGAAAATCTTTTGAAAGGACATCATGCCCTTTATGTGAAACCCAAATCTCATTTTTTTGCACGTAGAAGCGGCCCTGCTGATTCATTTTTGAGCTCTTGTTTTCAGTTTAGGATGATGGCTGGTACTCACGGTTGTCCTGTTGACGCTTGGCCTTTGTGATGTACTGATCTCGGGCGCACACCACCACTGCTCTTCCTTTATCTGCTCTTTTGATTTTGATGTTTTGAAACAACGAAAGCATATCCCTTTGGCTGACTGGTTAGCATGCCTGACTATTTAAGTCTGGGGTTCGAAGCCCGCCCGGGCCCTCCCCACTTTGGTCAAGTGGTAATGCAAGTTCTCCAGAAAGCATTTTTTGTTAGGGGGTGGGGCACTCTTGGTTATATTGGTAATATTTCATAGTGTTTGCTCATCATCTTCAGACCTGATGTTTTGGTGTACGACCACCTCAGGAAGGTATAGGTTGGACACGTGATTTACTAAGAAGTGTAGACTTCTTTTGGAGTCTGGTTGCAGTCTACCCTCTTTAAAAGGTGTCTATTTTTATGGGTCTGTTTGTGCCGTCTCTGTGTTGCGTTTGTTTAACTTGTACTTGCCGAGTTCTGTATATGTAGTGTTGAGTGCCCCTCAAATCAAAAACTGTTTAACTATTTAATAAAACCCTGTCTCCTAATACTTTCTTTTTGTCTCGTACTATAAAACAACTTACGCCACATTGTTTAGTGTAATTTTAAAGTGTAGTTTTGTAATAATTTCAGAATTTTGTAATTATGTCAATTGATAATCACTGCCAGTTTGGTGGATGCCTTGATTTTTCAACATTATTAGAAGCAGTGGTGGGGATACATGGTGTTGCTTGGTTTACGCGACCAAAACTACCCGGAGGACAACACGGTATTAGATTCGCAGATGGCACCATCGATTTGAGAGCCAGGCGCCAACAGAGCAAAACAAGAAAGGGATCAACGTCTCCGACTCTGCCCTGAGGTGTGCGCTTGGGTGTGATCAGTTAAATAGTTGAGTTGTTCATTCCTAGTTGCCTGGAATGGTTAGTCTTCAAACAGGTTCTTGCCTGCATACCACCACTGCTCGTTGTTTACGTGGCAGCCTCTGCGGCGCACGAGGACGTGCTTGTAAAAAGAGGAGGAGGGATGTGACAGTTGAGGGTCCTGTCACGATGCCAAGATTTACATTTCCATACTCTTGTGTCTGTAATGTGATGAGTCCTTCTCAATGTTTTCAATGTCCGTGTCTATGCATTAATATTGCACCGTGTCTGCCATTTGTTTTAACTTGCCCTGAAGAGGACCATTGTGCATATTTGTTACACCCCCAGAGCTTCACATTTCCCTGACCTTATAATCATTAGGTGCGAAGATGCTAGTTTGGCTACAGGCTACCCAGCTTGTAATTTGTGGACATCCCTGTTCCAATTTTGCCTTTGTCTGGAGATTCTGTCTCCAAACTTTGCCTGGACCAATCAAGCAGCAGCCTTTATCCCAAAACCTATTTCATGCATCAGCTGGTTCTTCTTGGAGTGAACCAGCTGAAAATGTACCCTTCTTCTTAAAACACACTGGGCAACATGTGATTTTTACCCTCAACAGGCAGTAATACTGTTACGGGAATGTAATATTTTACTTCCGCCAGTGACCCTTGTGTTTAAAATACTAAATAACACACAATAAACATAACCCAACAAGAATACAGTAATTTTGTTTCAACAGTTTTTTTTTTTTTTTTTAAACAGGAGGATTCAACTGTAGAATATCCTTTACACGATTCTTTCAGCAGTTACTGCTACCTGTAGTACTCGGTTGGTTTTATATACTGCTACACTAGATGGGGTGTACCTACAGAATTCTGTAGAGCTCTGAGATTAAAGCTGAACTAGACAAGCCACCCTTAGTGAGAAAGACACATTCTGATTGACAACAATAACGACATTTTGGAGATGTGAGGCATCTTAGTGTATAACATTTTAATGACCGAAAAGCCAGGTAATGGTGGCCAAAATAAAAGTAAATGCATTTGATAAAGTTGGCCATTAGTTTATGTTTTAATAAAAAAAATATCTAGTTGTTTACATGGACATTTGCCTACAACCTCATTGAAACAACAGATAAATTATTTTCTAGCGTCGACCTTTTGTTCTTTTCCCGACACTAATAAATGTGGCAAAATGCAGAAAGGCCAATCTTCCGGTTTCTTCAGCAAACTGGATGAAGTCACAGAACGGTATGTTCAGCAGCTAGTGGACGCAGTTGTTACTGTGTCTACACTTAGGGTCTTGTAGGTGACAAATAATTACGAACACAAAGGCATACATCGAGAAAACAAAAAGGCAAAGAAAGTAGAAAGGGAGGCTCTTGTATCGTCAACAATACGTGCGTTTGACAGGTTTTCAGTATATTGTAAATAACATAATTTTGCAACGGTCGCAAGTGTAAGGAGAGAAGAAAGCAAATCAAGAGTAATCGGCCTCTCGCACTTCCGCCTAGTGTATCTTTAGATGTTTTTACACGAAAACATATGTTATTAACAACAGCATTATGAATTATACATAATAAAACCAGGTTTACAGAACTGAATGATAAATATGAACGTACGCTGCATGTCCGTGTACAATAGAGGCTACTTCCGGTTTGGTTGCCTGTTCCTCTCGGTTTGCATCTTTGCCAAAGAGGCGCAGCTGTGATTTGTAGATTTATTTTTTTTACCCAGCAACGCGAGATTATGATGCGCTCCATAACGGCAGGGTCTGGATGAGAATGGATTTATGTCCGATGTTCCGTGTGCAGTTTAACGTTTATTTTCAGTATCCAGTTAAATGATTGCCAAACTATCAATCTGGGTTCTCGGCCATATGTTGTTGTCAATGTAACATGAGATGGGTAAGTGTTGCCGCAATGCTTCTAATGCTTTATATGAAGTGTGTGCATCGTGCATAAAAAAAACAACAACCCATCCCTTTGGTTCCATCGACATATAAAAGGGTTGTTAACATAATTTTTGTTGTTGTCGTTGTAGCTTAATTTAACCCATGACTAGTAAAAGTTCCATTTATAATGACGACGGCTGTCCACACATCTTGCAGCGCCACAAACCTTTAGCGTGAATTACTATGGAAAACGGTTTTGAGCTTAACGCATTAGCTTCGCGCATACACCGCGGAAGTGACAGTACACCTAGCGTTAGCTGCGCTGTGAATCGAGGACTTCACGTCACGAAAAGATATTAACTTGGTTTTTATTTTTATTTTTTAACTGTCTATGCATGCCGTTTTCTGGCTCTTCTGTTTCCTAGCAGTTAGCATTTTGGCTAGTGTTGTTTTGTTTTTGGTGCGTTTGAAACGCAGGGGGCTGTCTAATGTGGACTTTACGGTTACAACATCAGCAACGGGTTTCAGAAAATATACTTTATCAGTCCGTGTGATTGAATTCTATGGTCAACCTTACGAGTGTAACTTTTTGTCCATGGCTCTCACCCTCTCCACTGAAAGGAGGCAAGTCCATCAATTCCCCATCTGTGACCACCGTCCACTGGTGTCCTCAAAGGAAACTTTGGATGTACTATTTAGAGGCCAAACTCATTTTCATGTCTAAAACGAATTATTATTTGCTCCAGGATGATGCAATGGAAGGTCGCGCATAATGGATAGATACACCACCCTCAAGCAGCTCGGGGATGGCACCTATGGCTCGGTTATCCTCGGCCGCAGCCTGGAGTCAGGCGAGCTGGTTGCAATTAAGAAGTGAGTATCAAGAAGTTTCTGACATCATAAAGTGATCTGCATTCTTATTAAAGTGCACCCACCACCACAAAAAAATAAAATAATAAATTCTGTAATTTTTTTTTTTTGTAATTTGTTTCCAGAATGAAACGGAAATTCTACTCATGGGAAGAATGCATGAACCTCCGTGAAGTAAAGGTGAGTTTGTTTTAATAACCTTAAAAATATTTGACTAAAGGAATGTTGTGGGGCTGATCAGTCAAATATTTAATTCCATCATATTTATTTGCAATCATTAAAGTGTCATTTTGAAAAAAAAAACAAAAAAACCCTGACACAACAAGCATATCCACATGCTTTGAAAAGATGAAGGATGAAGTTTTACAGCAGATTTGTCTTATTTCTTTCAAAACACATTCCACACTGTAGTGGTACTTTTTTCTTTTGCAACCAAATGAAAGATGTTACTA
The DNA here is from genome assembly GCF_046127955.1 of Nelusetta ayraudi. Taxonomy (NCBI): domain Eukaryota; kingdom Metazoa; phylum Chordata; class Actinopteri; order Tetraodontiformes; family Monacanthidae; genus Nelusetta; species Nelusetta ayraudi. Next base: position 2,339,780 of record NW_027466058.1, on the reverse strand, counting down.
AACACGTGAGGATCTGATCGTGTGACTTTGATTGAATGTTTGCAGCCCAGGTAAGTGAGCAGCCCTGTATCCATCAAGCAAACTTGTTTGCTTGGAGTTTTTTTCCAACCTGAATTCAAAACAAATTATCACAACTTTGAAAATGAGTGGATGACAGTATATGATTATGCATATATAATTTTGTTTGTTCAGTGAACCTGCTCTGTTGTCTCTTTTCATACCATCTTACTTTATCACTGCGTAAATGTCCTCGCAGCTCAAAGTCACACACCAGCTCTCAGAGTAGAAGGTGATTCTTGTGTGCTGTTGGTTTTGAGCTCTGGCCCCCATCCCCAGTCTACGCCCATCTCTCCTCTTTTCCCCAAGCTTGACTTTATTGACTCATAGAGAACATTTCTGCCCTGTAGAGTCCTGCCGAGTATATTACATTCATAGCATGCCACACCACATTATCAGAGAAAAAGCCTTTTTTCCCTGATTAAAATTAGCATGGTTAAACCCTGTATGGACCCCCAGTGCATGGGAAAAGTGAATATCCAATTTTGCTCCCTACTATATTACATTCAGTTTGCCAATTAAAATCCAAGAAGAACTCTCCCATTGTTGCAGCTTCTAACCCAGACCTATAATTTGTAATTACACATGCCACTCTCTGACATGTTGTTTCACTGCTGTAGGTTGTGCTTTTGAATGTGCTGCAGTTACCCCTGTATCCTTAAGCATGATTAGTTAGTATTAATGTATTTCTCTCTTGAAAACTGGTCCCATCTTCCCCAAATTATTTTCTTTGCTCTTTCAGTCCCTAAAGAAATTAAATCATGCCAACGTCATCAAACTCAAGGAGGTGATACGGGAAAATGACCACTTGTACTTCATATTTGAGTACATGAAGGAAAACCTGTATCAACTAATGAAAGACAGGTGTGTATTATGGTTGCTGTTGCATTATTTCTTTAAAAACCTTGCTAAATAAATATGTTAAATTATTATTATTGTTATATTAATTTCTGTCCACATTCTTTTTTTCCCCAAACAGGACTCGTTTGTTTCCTGAATCCGCTGTAAGAAATATTATGTTTCAGATATTGCAGGGGTTGGCATTCATTCATAAACATGGTAGGTCTGTTTACAGCTGCACAGTGTAAAATGAGATTGTTTGCAGTCTGCTTGTGCCACACTTCTTATTTGCGCTCATGAAAACTTTCTGTTCTCAGGGTTTTTCCATCGGGACATGAAACCAGAGAATCTCCTGTGCATGGGTCCGGAGCTGGTGAAAATAGCAGACTTTGGGCTCGCCAGAGAAATCAGATCTCGACCGCCGTACACTGACTACGTGTCCACTAGATGGTGAGTTTACTTCAGAGGACGTATTCTCTTGTAATGGACCAACACCGTGGTGCTTGTGGTGTAATTTTTGTTCTTTTTTTTTTTAACAGGTACAGAGCCCCGGAGGTGCTCCTCAGATCCACTTCCTACAGTTCACACATAGACCAGTGGGCCGTTGGCTGCATCATGGCAGAGCTTTATACCCTCAGACCTCTCTTCCCAGGCTCCAGCGAAGTAGACACCATATTCAAGATTTGCCAAGTCTTGGGCACGCCAAAGAAGGTAACTCATGCAGAACACACAAAGGAACACAGCGCTAATGTGAAAGAATGAGTTAAAAAGAGCACCATTAGTTGAACTAATGCAGACTTCCTGAGAATAAATTAAAGGCCCCATGTCTTTCTCTGCAAATGTGCTTCGCCAGTGCCAGCGGACCTTTCCACATAGTTTGACATAATGTGTAAAGGTTGTGTGTTTGATCGTCTCCTCTCCCTTTTCAGAATGATTGGCCAGACGGATACCTGCTCGCCAGTGCCATGAATTTCCGGTGGCCTCAGTGTGTTCCCAGTAACTTGAAGACGCTGATCCCAAACGCCAGTCCCGAAGCCATCCACCTGATGACAGACCTGCTCCAGTGGGATCCCAGGAAGAGACCAGCTTCTGCCCAGGTGGATTCCAGCTTCCCGCTTTTGTTATTCCTATAGCAGAGGGGAAAGAGCTGACCGTTTTGTCTGAACCTGCACAGGCTCTCAGGTACTCCTACTTCCACGTGGGCCAGGCTCTGGGCACTCCTCAGCAGATCCTGGAGCAGGGAAGGCCTCAGCCGGGCATCATGCCACCGCAGCCACCTGCACACCCGCAGCAGATGATACAGCAGCAGCAGCAACAGCCCCTGCTCCTTCAGCCGGTGCCTCCCTGCCAGCCTCCGCCTCTTAACCAACACTGCACACCTGCGAGGCCTCTCCAGCAGATCCAGCCCTCCTCCCCAGCTGCCCCTGCCACAGTGTACCAGCGGCACGCGGATTTGGTGCGGGAGCAGCAACCAAAGCACATCCTGAAGCAGGAGCAGCCTGCAGGAATGCCACAGAGGCATTTACCCTACATCATCGACAAGAGCCTTCAGAGCAAGGTGACAACACACTGCACGAGAACAGTCACAACTCAAGAACAAAACTGTTAACCACGCCTCGGTTTGGGGTTTTGCTTTGTTTTACACAGCAAATGAGGCAGGAGGCAGAAAATTCAAACCTGCTGAACTATCAAATGAAACCCAAGGGGAGCTGGAGACGATGGGGCCACAGCACAGGACACTTTAAGGGGGAGGAGCTGGACGATTACGAAGAAACTGATCTGACAACCATGGGTATCCTGGGAAAGAGTAAATCCAGCACAGAGAAGTCGCGACAGAGCGACGATGCACGGAGCAGGTGAGGCTCTCATCTTCTAATCTAGCGTTTAGTTACTATTACGCAGAACGTTGGTTAAAGGGCGCCCTCTGTCTGTCAGATATGGAAAGGTTCTGGATTTCAGTCAACCCAAGTTGAAGGAAGATGCTCCCCTCAACCTGAACAAGTCTACGGGATACGAAGAGCCACTGAGGACCGCATCTGCAAAGCAGCACTACTTGAAACAGTCGAGATATTTACCTGGTAATACTTTTTTTCATTTTAAACAAAATGTCTTGATTTCCATAGCAGGGAAGAGGGTTCTGTTTCAGCAAATTAAATTTAAATTATCTGACTGTGACGTGACATTGCAGCAAATCAGAAATGCATTTGGTTCCATCTCGCCACATTCTCCAGGCATCAGCACAAAGAAGAACGTAGCCATGAATGCGAGTAAAGACTTCAGCGGAAGCCACCTCTGGGGAAACAGCAGTATTCCGTTCGGAGGCACTCTGCCGAGCAGAGGCGCTCACGGTAAATGTACCCACTTATCACGCAGCAAATTGTTTGTCATGTTTCCAGTTCCACACTTCCTTTTTCCTCTTAACGTCAGGGACAAACACAATCCCTGGTAGCTACATGCCGTCGTTTTACAAGAAGGACCTTCCCTCCGCTGGTCACCGAAGACATCAGGGACATTCGGGGGAATCGACGGCATTGAGTGAGAACCGACGACTAAATTTCTTATCTGACTCAATCTAAAGGTCTGCTTTAGGTCGTGTTTTTATAGCCCTGTCACTCCAACTGTAGATTATGCAACGTGGCAGTCTGGGAGAAGTCCGCTGAACACTGCCGCCAATGCATCCACGGTCAACAAGTGCCCGACTGGGTCCCTCCCTCGCCCGCCTGTGCACACCATCCACGGGCGAACGGACTGGTCAGCCAAATACGGACACCACTAGTGGCCTCCACGGAGCTCTGATCTGCGCGCTGTAGGAGAGATCTGCGCTCCTGAGAATGCTTTCATCTCCAAAGAGTAGGCTTAGTTGTTTTTACAAGCGAAATCTGTACATACACAGCAATAATTTTTTTTGGTGTATTATCTATCCTATGGATGTTGTGAGGTGTGACATATCTAAATATATATGTGACGCATTATGCAGTGTTTTAATTTATGCTTCAGGTCCACTTACCTGCCACCTTACATTGAGAACCTATTGATTTTGTACTGAATGCTGTTTACCAACATCTATACACAATATGCATACTGTATGATAACATTTATGTAAATTCACTGTGACTTATTTTGGGGCTGTTTACATTTTGCCTATGCACACTGCATTGTGTTTTGTTTTGTTTTTACGTTTCCGTTGTTTCTAATTTTGTCCATAATGTTGCAACCTTGAAACAAGTAGCAATTATTTGCTCATGTTTTGTATCTTATTAATAATTATGTTCATGAAATTTGTTTTTGTTTTTTTAAACTTTCAATAGTAAAATACCCAAGTTGATATTGTGATTTTGAATTTGCAACTATTATGTACAATTAAAAATGACTAGTACTACCTGTATTATTTTTAGATTTTCTTTATAAATAAGGCTATGGACATTTTAATAATGTGGAAATGTTGCCAGTTAGTGTCCCAGGTGACCAGGTAGAGGAGCTAACACAACAAGCTTTGCAAACACTCCTCAAGATGATACGTAATAAAGTTGTTAATGTGTGATTGTGTGACTAATAGAGGGATGTGGTGAAGTCATACAGTAGGACTGTGAAATATTGCCACCACTTTATCAGCATGCTCACATTCGGGATGATTGATAGATGGATAGATAGTAGACTTAGAACATACTTAAATTTAAATGCAGATATGAAGAATGGCACAACAATTTACATATATGGCCATGCAGATGCAGTTGGAGGAGGTACTATACAAGCAAAGAAAACACAAGTACACAAGTACTTCCTTAATCCCCTTCCTGTATGTTTCCTGCAGCATGAGTCAAGCAGTGGGACGCTCGTAAAATAATCACTGAGGTCCAATACCTGGGACGTTGTCCATACAAGGACGAAAAGATCAGAAATTATATGATTAGATGACAACATCACAACTTGCAAGTCAATGAGATCATCAGGATCAAATGAGGTTAATGGCAGAATGTTGACTGAGTGGATGGCTAGGATGTTGTTTACAAGCTAATTAAGGGTTGGTGTTTTGTAAAGGAGGCTCAAGATTCACCTTTTTTTTTAGTTTAGTTTGGCCTTTTACTGAATTGTTTTATTTTCTTAATTACTTGTCTTGTCTTTTGCTTTAAAACCCATTGTCCTTGGGCTTTAAGGTGTTCTGGGGTGATAACCTGCATACGTTTGTTAGGAGGGGTGAATTGACTGCAGCACTTCAGTTAAATGCACTTTTTAATCTTTATTTTACTTTTAATTTGATTTGATATTTTGCAAAACAAAACACAACAGAGGTATCATTACTTACGTGAAGAAGTTGACTGAAGCAGACTGCAGCGTTGTATTTAAACCTTTCTGATGCTCGGAATTTGACTTTCCTACGTCTCGTACAAACAAATGGGCCCTGGGCTTGTTTGTGGTTCTACTGGTGTACCGATGACGGCTCTTCGTCGGAGGGGGAACAAGGTCCTCTTGCACCGGGTAAGACGCGAGTGGAACGGTGAAGAAGGAAGAGGGAGCACCTGCCAGCTAGCCGGAACAGAAACAAAATAATATTTGTGACGCGTTAAAGGGTGGTAGATTTTTTTTTGTTGTTGTTTGTTTGTTTGTTTGTTTTTTTGTACAATGCACCATCACAGTGTCACATACCTAAACTTTATCGATGTTATTGAGCCCAATTTGAGTCAAACAAACACCCACAGTTGGCAGCGAACACTTTCCCATGAAAACTTGCGAAAAAAAACTATTGGGTCGGAGTTCTTGGCCAGGATTAACCAATCACAGCAGCCGAACACAGCCCACTGACGCGTTACATAAAGAGGCGAGGTTCATTTCAGTCTGCAGTGCATGTGATCTTGACGTTCAAGCAACAAGACAGTAAGTTTTTTTTTAGTCGACGAAGAAACCGTGTTCTACGTGTCTGCATTTCGAGGCAACAATGCGAGTTGTGCTAACTTTCCCATTTTTGTTTCAGGTGGACTGCATACACTCTGAATACTACAGTCATGGCTGACAAAGTTGTGCTGTACTATTTCAATGGAAGAGGGAAAATGGAATCAATCCGCTGGCTTCTGACAGTTGCAGAAGTGGAGGTAAAATCAGATTGTGTGTTTGGTGTTATTGCTATTAGCCGCAGTTGTTATAGTTACTCCGACCAATCCCTTTCTCTCACATTCACATTTACAGTTTGATGAAGTGCATCTGAGAACTCGTGAGGACTACGAAAAACTCCTGCGTGGTAAATTTCTTAATATTTTTGCCATTTCCCCCTAATCTGAAGAATTTGTGTTCAGCTGTTCACTCGAGCCTACTTATGTAACAGCTGTAATAACTGTAACACTGTGATCACAGTGTTTAGGATGAAGCTCTATTACAAAGCGACCAGGTGAATGATTCACCTGCGGACATGGATGACATGGCCTTTCTTCTTCTCTGCAGATGGAGATCTAATGTTCCAACAAGTTCCCCTGGTGGAAATGGATGGCATGAAACTAATTCAGTCGAAAGCAATTCTGCATTACATCGCAGGAAAATACGACTTGTTCGGGAAAGACCTCAAGGAGCGAGTCATGTACGATTCTCCCTGTGCACGACAGAAGTGTTTACAGTGCAGTGGGTTCATCAGCGTGACAAGTATGTTTTTGATGCTTTCCCTCAGGATCGAAATGTACTCCGAAGGATTGATAGATCTGATGGAAATGATGATGAAGCTGATCTTCATGGGGGATACAACTGCAGAGAAGGAGAACATTCTGAATAAAGCAAAGAACCGATACCTTCCTGTCTTTGAAAAGGTACCACCTCTCACCGTGCACATTCCATGAAATTTCTGAAAAGATGGAAACTATGTTTGTGAGTATTTTATTCATGACCACTAAACAAAATGATGTCACTTTAAAAAAACAAAAAAAACAATAGGTCCTCATTGAGACGGTCCACCTGGTGGGAGGTAAAGTGAGCTTGGCAGATGTGCTGCTGACTGAATGCACCCTGATGCTGGAGGAGCTTTTTGTTGGAATTCTTGGAGACTTTCGCAACATAAAGGTATATTCATCAAAGAGATATACAGAAAGTAAATGCCAAAAAATCAATAGAAAATGTATATTCCAGATATTATCCTCCAGAGTTATGATGTTTTTTGGTCTTTTTTTGTTTTTCCTGCCAGTCCTTCCAGGGGCGGATGACATCGATTCCTGCTATCACCAGGTTCCTGCTGCCAGGAAGCAAAAGGAGGCCACCACCAGATGAAGTGTACAAAAATACTGTTATGGAGGTTCTCCAATTCAAATTGCCATAAAAATGAATGAAAACTACTACTACTACTCAGAGTTTCCTTACTAAAGAAGCACAGCCTGCACTCTACATTAATCAATATTGGTTGATCAATGAAAGTATTGTACTTACAAAACAATGCAACCCATCTATACAGCATTGATAGTCAGATTTAAAAATTGAATGTTTTTACTTTTATTTTTCAAACATTGTACGTTGAGTTTTCATTTTTTTTCCCCTCCAAAATGAAACAGTTCAATGTTTTTCCACACGTACCCTCAGCAATGAACAAATGAATCATTTTGTGTTACTAAAATACCCTAATCCACATGGGTAGTACTGAAAGGTTTCTGTTCAGATGGAAGTTCTGGTGAGCTAGAAATGCTTAATATGGTAGTTTTATAATTAATCATAAAACAATAAACAGTAAGAAAGTCTTCTGTCTGCTTTGTGTTCTGACATTCATACACCAACATGTGGTAGCAGCGGGAACACCATCGGTAAGATGTGAGAAAAAGAAGGGGGAACGGTGTCAAAAGTTCATCACATGAGTCATTCAGTTCTTGTTCTGCCGTGGGAATCCGATTACTTTGCATTTCAACATATTAAAGCGCTGTTCAGAGTGGGAAACATAGATTTCACTCCATCTGAACTTCAGAAAAATGATCATGATTAAAAGGCTTTCGCTTAACTGTAGCCACCTCAAACAGTGGACTCCTTGGATTCTTAAAATAACAAGAGCCACCAATGTGACCACATATTGCAGAAAACTGTGGCTTTAGGGAGGAAGATACAGAAAACTTGCAGATACAGTTGTCTAAAAGGCACGTATTAAAAATATGATGACATTTTAAGCCACACAGTCCATGATCTATTATGGTTTTTACGTGTTGTGCAATACTGAGCTTGACCTTACACTACACATGATCCATCAGGCATTAGCTTTCCGGATTTCTTGTATCTCATTCCCATTTCTATCAGTATCAGCTATTGAAAAACAGGGCATGTCTTGCATGATTTATCCCATTTTAAAAACCTTATTCATTAAATATGAAATAGAAATTTCCCTTGTTTTTCCAGCTTCATTTGTTCCCTGAATCCACTGTAAAAATATTATGTTTCACATACTACAGGGGTTGGCATTCATTCATAAACATGATACGTCTGTTTACAGCTGCATGGTGTAAAATGAGATTGTTTGCAGCCTGTTTGTGCTGCACTTCACGTTGTGGTCATCCAAAGTTTCTGCTCTCAGGGTTTTCCTATCGGGACATGAAACCAGATATTCTCTCAGGTGCTCTTACTTCCATGTGGGCCAGGCTATGGGCAGCAGATCCTGGAGCAGGGAAGGACTCAGCCAGGCATCATGCCACCGCAGCCACCTGCACACCCGCAGCAGATGATACAACAGCAGCAGCAGCCCCTGCCCCTTCAGCCGGTGCCTCCCTGCCAGCCTCCGCCTCTTAACCAACACTGCACACCTGCGAGGCCTCTCCAGCAGATCCAGCCCTCCTCCACGGCCGCCCCTGCCACAGTGTACCAGTGGCACGCGCATTTCGGTGCAGGAGCAGTAACCAAAGCACATCTTGAAGCAGTAGCAGCCTGCAGGAATGCCACAGAGGCATTTACCCCACATCATCAACAAGAGTCCTTAGAGTCTTCTATTGGTACATCATGTTCATCAAGATGATGCATAATAAATTTGTTAATGTGTGACTGACTGTGTGACTAATGAAAGGGATGTGGTGAGGTCATACAGTAGGTTTATGTTCAAGATTGCCACCACTTTATCAGCAACTGGAAAAGGTTCACATTCAGAACAATAGTTGAACACCAACTGCACGCTTAAATTTAAGGACAGATATGAAGAACGGCACGACAATGTACATACATGGGCATACAGATAGTTGTCTACATAGCAGTAAACAAATCTTAGTTACTTCCTTAATTCTCCCCGACTATGTGTCCCTGCAGCATGAGTCAAGCAGTGAGATACTTGTCAACAATCACTGTGGTCCAATAACTGTGACGTTTTCCATGTAAGGAAAGAAGAGCTCAGAAATTATATGATAACATGATGACACTACAGATTGCAAGTCAATTAGATCATTTGGGTCAAATGAAGTTGATTGCAGCATCTTGATTGACTGGATACCTGGGATTTTTTTTTCTTTCATTTATGTATCAAAATAACACATTATGTGTAAGCAAATATTACATGATAGATGATCTAAATGATCATATGTCTTTAAAAGAAAACCTGTTGAACGTCATAACGTTAAGTGCGTCCTTACTCATTGTGTCCTGCAGAGGGCAGTGTTATCCTGAACGTAATGTTACCTGTCCTACTTATCTATCATGTTCCGGTTCCGGTTTTGTTGTTGTGAAGAAAAGCAGAGCTCCAGCGTGGTCGCACTTTCCTGCCTGATAAATAAATATGTCTGGAGAAGGCTAAAGATATGAGATATGTTCTCCGAGAGTTGTTCTAAATCTCCACCGCAAGGCACTTCGTTCGACAAAACCCTTTTGACTTCATTAGTCGTATTAGCATTCATTGAAATTCAAAGTAACTTTATTTTTCTGTTTCCAACTTATACCAGTCACAGATAACAAGCACACATAGCCATGTTGGCACTAGCATCATTTCATTGAAATTAAAAAAACTTTATTTATCTGTTTCTAACTCATACCAGTCACAGATAACAAGCATACATAGCATGTGTTTTGTCATAATGCACAAATACGTGGCAGAAAGAAATCAGAAGGATGAAGTAAAGTTTTTCTCGTTCGGCGTCCAAACAGAAAAAAAAGTTTGAATTGTGACGCTAAAAGGGGCAATATTTTTGTACAATGCACCATCACTGTGTCACCTATTTCATATTTCCTTCTGTTCACCTGCTCTGCTGTCAAAGTCCATTACGTAATTCATATTTTCGAGCCCTGCTTTGACTGCGGTCAAGTCAAACAAACGGCCAAAGTTCGCAGCGAACACTTCCCCATGAAAACTTGCGAAAAAAACTTTGAGTCTTGCCAAATTGCCAATCTCAGCAGCCTAGGTCAGCCCACTGACGTTACATAAATAGACGAGGTTCAGTCTGCAGTGCCGTTGATCTTGACATTCATCGTCAACAAGACAGTACGTTTTTCATACCACGAAGAAACCGTGCATTACGTGTTTACATTTGGAGGCAACATAAGGTTATCAGGCGTGCTAACTTTCTCATTTTTGTTTCAGGTCGACTGCATACACTCTGAATACTACAATCATGGCTGACAAAGTTGTGCTGTACTATTTTAATGGAAGAGGGAAAATGGAATCAATCCGCTGGCTTCTGACAGTTGCAGAAGTGGAGGTAAAATCAGATTATGTGCATGGCGTTATTACTACTAGTAATAGTAGTAGTAGTAGCAGCAGCAGTTGTTATAGTTGCACTGGTCAAACCCTTTCTCTCATATTCACATTTACAGTTTGATGAAGTGCATCTGAGAACTCGTGAGGACTACGAAAAACTCCTGCGTGGTAAGTGATTTTTATTCTTATTTTTGCCTTTTCCCCAAATCTGAAGAATTTGCATTTGTTCAGCTGTTAACTTCAACCTACTTATGAAACTACTTGGACTGAGATCACAGTGTAGAGGTGAACCTCTATCGCCACTTGACAAGCGACCAGGTGAATGATTCACCTGCGGACATGGATGACATGGCCTTTCTTCTTCTCTGCAGATGAAGATCTAATGTTCGAACAAGTTCCCCTGGTGGAAATGGATGGCATGAAACTGATTCAGACGAAAGCAATTCTGCATTACATCGCAGGAAAATACGACCTGTTCGGGAAAGACCTCAAGGAGCGAGTCATGTACGATTCTCCCTGTGCACGACAGAAGTGTTTACAGTGCAGTGGGTTCATCAGCGTGACAAGTATGTTTTTGATGCTTTCCCTCAGGATCGACATGTACTCTGAAGGATTGATAGATCTGATGGAAATGATTATGATGCTGATCTTCACTGAGGATGCAGCTGCTCAGAAGGAAAACATTTTGAATAAAGCAAAGAACCGATACCTTCCTGTCTTTGAAAAGGTACCACTTCTCACCGTGCACATTCCATGAAATTTCCAAAAAGATGAAAACTAAGTTAAGTATATTATCCATGACCATTAAACAAAATGATGTCACTTTTTAAAAAAACAGGTCCTCATTGATACGGTCCACCTGGTGGGAGGTAAACTCAGCTTGGCAGATGTGCTGCTGACTGAATGCACCCTGATGCTGGAGGAGCTGTTCGCTGGAATCCTTGGAGACTTTCCCAACACAAAGGTAAATGCATCAATGTACAAACAAATTAATGCCAAAAAATGAATAGAAAGCATAGATACCAAATATTATCCTCCAGAGTTGTGATGTTTTTTTTATTTATGTTTTTTTGTTTTTTCCCGCCAGGCATTCCAGGGCAGGATGAGATTGATTCCTGCGATCAACAGGTTCCTGCTGCCAGGAAGCAAAAGGAGGCCACCACCAGATGAAGTGTACAAAAATACTGTTATGGAGGTTTTCCAAGTCAAACTGCCATCAAAATGAACGCACACCCCACGCTCTGTCAGTATAGTTCATTCATTATTGAGGCACAGCCTGCGCTGCACAGACATCTTTTTTTTTTTTAATCCACAGTATAATATTGTATGAAACAACATGTGCAGCATTGAAATGAACAGCTTTTATTAAATGTTTTTTTTGTGTGAAAATATTAAGTTTGGACTCTTATTTTTCAAAAAAATTTTGAGAAAATGTGGTTTTGATGAATACATGTATACATGAGACACAATTTGTGAATATTTTGAATATTTTTTATTACATTTTTTCAGTAGTAAAAAAAACAAAATCAAAAACAGTTCAATGCTTTTTCCACACGTACCCTCAGCAAAATAATGGTATCAATTTTTAATATGATTGCAAACATTCAAGTAGATTATTACTGAAAGCTTAGCAGCCCGAAACACCAATACAACTGTAGTTTCAAGAATTAGCTTATTCTTCAGTAAACTTTGAACTATTTTGCTGTTTTGTACTGAATAGCTTAGCGTTATTAAATCTCCCTAATCCACAATGGTAGTAGTGAAAGGTTTCTGTTCAGATGAAAGTTCTGCTGAGCTGGGAATGATTAATATAGTAGTTTTATAATTAATTATAAAACATGATTTGCTCACTGACAGTTAGAACGTCGTCTGTCTGCTTTGTGTTCTGACACTCACACACCAACATGTAGTAGCAGCTGGAACACCATCAGTAAGCTGTGAGAAAGAGAAGGGGAAACAGTGTCAAAAGTGCATCACATGAGTCATTCAGTTCTTGCTCCGCTGTGGGAATTTGATTACTTTGATTACTTTCTATTAACAAGCTGTTTTGGATGGGGGGAAAAAGAGATCACTACACCACTTCCATTTAATTTTTCTAATTCTGAACTTCAGAAAAATGCATATCATTAAAGCTGCCTAAAAAAAGTAGACAAGATGATTCTTAAAATAACACGAGCCAGCAATGTGACCACATGTTGCAGCAAAACGCAGTTTTAGGGAGGAAGTAGATACTGAAAATCTGCAGACCCAGGTGTCGTCATAAGGCACGTATTAAAAATCTGATGACATTTCAAGCCACACAGTATTTCCCTGATCTATTACGGTTCTTACATGTTGTGCAATGTGCAATATTAACCCTGACCTTAAACCACATATGATCCCAGCAGGCATTAGTTTTCGGGATTTCTTGTATCTCACTCCCATTACTATCGACAGGAGTCCAGAGGCCACTGCAAACAAACGGAAGGAACGCCATGACGTGATTCTGATAGGATGCTGCAACCAGTTGGCATGCTGGGATGGACTGAACCATACTCACACAATGAGACCTTGATGTCCCTTGGGTCATTGGAAACATTCAGCGCACCATAAGCAGATAGTCCACCAAACACCAGACCGGCCATCAACGACATGACGCTACCTGTAATCATATAAACGCATGCTTTTATGATCAGTGTGAATTATTTACCAAATCGTCTCCTGAGGTCAGCAAATCATGCAATACATTGGGAATTTAACCCAGTGTGGGCCTTTACCTTTTCTCTTGTACCCCATAAACCCTCCAAAGACAACAGCTGCAGCATAGCCGAATCCAAACCAGTCCACAGCCATCGTGAGGCTGAAAAATATGCCATTAATGGTTTATTCATTGGTGTTATTATCAGGAGAGACCAGCAGTTTAATACACACAAACTCTGACCACTAAACAAACAGCTATGATGCAACTTTTCCTTCAATAAAACTGTATGTAAACCAAAACACACATCAGAACAGTATTGCAAGCCTTTGAACTCCTGTATAAAATAAATGTTTGTTTTTTAAGTTCAAGTAAAAAAAAAAGAAAGAAAGAAGAAGAACATCTTCTCATAATGCTTGACAAAGCTGTACGTCTGATAGTTCTCTAGATGTCGCTGTCAGACTTTGAGATGCCTGAGTGCAAAGTATCATGATAGGAATCGTAAATAAACAAGAAACAGACGCATATTCAGTAATAATAAAACGGGGGAAAAAAACAACGGGAGGGGGAGGCGGGGTTCGTCCTCACTTACTATAGAAATATAACTATTATCGTTTGAAGAGATCTTGTGTTACATACCTTGAATCCAAATGAAGGACCAAAAAGGTAGCAACAGGAGTAGAGGCGGCTCAACTCTCTAACGCACTTCCTTGTTTCAGCTTGCAGAGCGTATCACGCATGCGCCGTGGAGCTTGCGCTGTGTTTGCTGACACTTGAAAAGGTAGGGTTTGTGAAATTGCCAGAAACCACCACTGGCGTCGTACAAAAATTTTCTACAACGAGCCTAACTTCGACCCCTGAGAAAAATGTTGACTTTTACAGATGAAAAGTACTTTTTTGACGTTAACAAGACGTCCGTTTTTCCTCCCTTTCCTTCACGTTGGTGAATTCAGAATCCCATTTGTGCCAAATAGAAGTAGTGGTAAATCTAAAAGGCCATTAGTCCGTCCATTATATCAGCTGAAATTGCATTCAAGGTAAAACTATTCTGTTTCCTCATGCTTTTTCCAATTCAGCAGAAATATTCTTAATGCCTTACTGAAAACTACTGAGTGAAAACATCGAAGGTTATATCCATCAGGTCACCATGCAGATGAAATAGCTTTTAACTGGGCTAGAACTCGCATTTTCAATTTGTCAAGGGTAATTTCTGTAGCCACAATGTACCCGAAGGTTATTGATAACTCAAAGGGACTTATTTTCAATCATGTGAGATAAAGTGTAAACTCAAGCTCAGTCTATTTAAATAGATAAATTGGCTAGAAAACCATAAAAGCTGATCATTATTTTAATCTTAGACGCATATATTCAGCAAATGGCCAGCGAATGGGACCTGTGTCTGCATTGTCACATAAACCAAACCAACAAAGGTCACAGATCGATTCCCCAGAGAAAGCCACTTTATTAACTCTGACCCCATCCCCAGACAGATGCAAACATTAAAGGTTTTGTCATTTAATAATAGTCCTCAAAAAAGTGTAATTCAATGCATGTTTAGAGTAAATCAGGCCACTGTGAGTTGTAGACAACGTGGCCGCGCACTGGCAGGAGCAGCGGCTCCAGCAGCACGCCTCCTGGAGTCGCCGAGTAGCTGAGGAAAAAATGCCACTGTGGCCCTCTGAGAGAAGACTGAGGACCCGCTCCTCCAAGGAGAAGGCACCGATTTCCAGAAGCCATTAGCATTTAAATACTGTCTAAACGGTTTCCTGATGAGTTGCAGTCTGACCTTGTCAAGATAAAAATTACTATAAAATGGTCGACCAGGGTCCTTTAAGAATAAGGAAGCAATTTTCAAGTGAGGTATTGAAGCGACATGTAAAAAGAGACAGAGAGAGAGAGAGAAAAAAAAGGAGGGCAGGGAGGGTGAAAAAGAACCAAGAGACAGATCCACACTTACATTCTGGAAACTTGAGAGACCAAATTAAAAGGGGGACATATGAACAAAGATGTAAAGTGACAAGTGGAGAATGCAATGATTTCTTTACAGTAAACAACAACGATGGACAGAGCGAATTTCACAATACAGCGATTCTTATAATACGAATGGCTTCGGATGCACAGGGAACTGTGACACACCGGTAACATGGCTTTGTCGTATATTGCTAGATTGCAAGAGAGCTGTAGCATAAACCCATATAAAAGTACAGGAACAATAAAAAAAAAAAAAAGTTATTTTGATGTTGTCAAAAACAAAAACAAAAACAAAACAAAAAACTCAAAATAATAATAAAGGTTGTGTTTCACTGCCGAGTGTGGCCTTAAAACACTTATTAGAACGACATGGCAAACGACAGGTTTTGGCCGTGACTTTTAAAGGAGCTATACAGAAACATTCGGAAAACGTCGCCACGAGATGCCGCAACGAAAACAAATAACCGCAGGCACGTGCTCGGTGGGCTCCTGTTAGGCGCTCAACCACTGAACAACCACTGAGCAAACAAGAATGTCATGGGATGGTGAATGCTTCATGGACGACGTCGAGCTACGAAGGACAGGATGTCAGAAGCATATAGAAGTACATTTCCTCCATTGTTTTAGCTTTCTTCCTGTAAATGACTACTGTTAATGTTAGCACCAAGCAGTATCTGTTTCTCTGCTATTTGTTGTTCATTGACACAGTGTTGGAAGGAAGAGAGGGGGGACCTAAGGTCCCAAAGCCAGCGAAAAGGGGATTCACACGTATGAATAAGAACTCACCGAGTTGTGCGACGTCTAATGAGCGATTTGTGTACAGCTCCTTTAAACATCATGAGGACATCATTACTTCACATTGGCGCAACACTTTTTTTGGGATATTAATATCAGGGAAAAAGAGAGAGTGGGAAATTGAAATAAAAACCCACACACATTGGCATTATGAAACCTACTTTCCCCTGCTACAGTCTTTTGTGGTAGAAAACAAAGTAGAATAAAGAAGCTGGTGCAAATAAATACGAAAACCTGCGGAGAGATGAACGCACTTTCTTTGTTGCACTCACGCGTCACAAATAAAACACTTTAAATAAGAAAAGTGCATAATCCTCCCGACGCACAAGAACCAAGTCAGTGCTTTCAGTAATTAACGGTCTTCAAGTCAGCAGCTGATAATTTTTTCTTTCTTCCCGGTAAATATTTGCAATTATTGAGATAAAATAAAATAAAATGGGAGCAATTTGTTGGCGGCCAAATGTTTCAAATAGAAAACAGCATGCAAGAGGGCATTTGTCCTGGCTGAAAACTGATGGAGGATAACATGGAAAGAAGCAAATTACATGTTATTTCATTGAGTCTATCGACTGAGGGGAATTTTTCTCCAACACCTGTAATTAACAACCCCTAATTCTTTTGTTGTTAAAGGCATTAAATCCAAATTGCGTGAGGGAATAAGTCGCACAGAGGGCAGAAGATATCGCCTGATCTCTGTTCACCTTCGGGCTTAAGGCCTCCAGTGAGCTAGCTAGTCGCGTGGGGTGAAGAACCGACACTCTCGTCGGATGCTGCTCTGAATCCAGAACAGGCTTGGCGTCGATCGGATGCGGGGGGAAAAAAAATGGCACCGTGTTTTTTTCCGTGTCCTGTGTGCGTCTCGCCGCTGCGCCCCCCCCTCCCCCACCCCTCCCCTCCTGCCCATGCGTTAGGGGGAGACGTTGACCCAGAGCCAGCCGAGCAGCGTCCCGTACACCCAGGTCCTGGCGTAGACTTTCCTGCCGCTCTCCGTCAGCAGCAGCGACACAGTCAGTCCCCCCAAGACCAGCAGCGACGGGAGGGTTTTGCAGAGGCTGAGGGGAGACACTCGGCCCTCCCCGGGGAACTTGGTCAGTTTGTCCGCGTCCTCCGATTCGTAGAAATTCTTCAGCAGCCTGCGAAGAGGAGATAAGTTGCTGAGGAATTGGGCACGAGCGCGGCTGCAGTTCAGGAGGTTGTTAAAAGTTAGCTCAGAAGAAATAAAAATGGCCGCGTTTAAGGTTTTGAGGCTTCACTGTCGGCCTCCATCAAGCTTTGTGACAATTTATCATGAGTTCACTTTTTTAAAGAAGTGCTATTAAGTGCTAAACTTTTACCTTCTAATAATAACAATGATGATAATAATAATAATAATAATAATAATAATAATAATACTACATTTTATTTAAAAGCGCTTTTCAAAACTCTCAAGCATACAATTAATGATAAAGAAAAAAAGCACACATAATTAATGAAACAGAAAAATAGACTTCTAGACTTAATTGTGTCATTACTTCATTAATTTTTCATAGAGCCGTGTGATTAGATACAAAAAACATTTTCACTTTCACTAATCTCACAAAGCCACTGTATTAGAATCTAAGAGCTGATTTTTCACGGCTTTAATTAAATCAACTTTCATCCATCCATCATCTTCTGCGTCTGCCTTATCTGCACCAAGGCTCTCGGGGGTTTTCCTGGAGCGCATTCCAGGGGGTCAAAGGGCAATATTGAGGCAGTATTACACCTTGTACAGGTTGCCAGCTCATGGACACACACACACACACACACACACACACACACACACACACACACACACACACACACACACACACACACACACACACACACACACACACACACACACACACACACACACACACACACACACACACCCCCCCCTATGGAATTTAGAGTTGCCAATTTGCCTCGCATGCATCATGTGTTCGGACTGTGGGAGGAAGCCGGAATACCTGGAGTGCTAAATCAACTTCATTTATCTATTTACATGTATTTTGAGCATTTCAAAGATAAAATTGTTCTTCTTGAACAAAATCTTCCACAAAGTGTTTTTAAGGGGCGGTAATATCTTCAAATCAACTTCTAATTTTCCCTTCATTACAGTCCTTCTCTAATCTTGGTGCTTGCCTGCTTTCAATCTACCTTACCCGCGAAAACAGCTTTTCAATAAGGGCCTGGGGCCTCACGCTGGACACCTGATAGAGATCACTAATAAGAAGCACAGCGGTGGGTGCAGTGGGAAAACACAAAAGACCCCACAGTTTGCACGCATCGCCAATTGATCAACATGAATCACCACCGTGACTAACTGTTCCTCTCACACGCTCGCACACACACACACGCACGCACGCACGCACACACACTTACCGGTCTTTAATTTCGAAGCGCTCGTGTAGCCACCTGCGGAAAAACACTGGCTCTGCAGGAATTTCCTTTACGTCCACACGCTCGAAGTGTATGTGGACCCGGGGACATTCTTTACACAGGAATTCTGTCAAACGCACAAAAAAAAAAAAAGAAGAAATAACAAGACTAAACAAAAACAGGAAGCGCCTTTCAGCAACACGGCACGTACAGTGAGCACTTAAAATTAACACAGGGTGACAATGATGGAGTGGGGCGGCTGTGACGCTGGCCTGAATGAAGTCCCTTTGATTCAGGGGTAAATATAGACGGGGTCAAGATCCAGTGTCAACGTGACATGTGAAGAAAATAAGACCCAGTTGCAGCATCGCCGACTAAGAGTTGTTGTTGTTTTTTTTGTTTTTTTTTAAAATGACTGAGAGCATTGAGTGAACGAAGAAACCCGAATGATCCGAGGAGGTCAGACACAAAAATGTAACAAGTGTGAACGCTCAAGGCTACACGTGTGTCCCCAGAGACCTTCCACTTCCTGTTTCCACAACATGAATCAGGAAACCTGTCGCCGAGGCCCAAAGAGGAAGCCCGATCGAATGCGGCGGTGGCAGCGGCGGCGAGCGACGCCTTCTGCAACATCGATCGGCGAGCTGACACGCCGGGCCGGGCCCCCCCCCCTAGCAGCGTGCGATTGGAATAGCGGCGGGGAGCTCGTCACGACCGGTACACGGTGTGGCTACGCGTGACACAAACGCTGGAGCGAGCCAAAAGTTGTTTCTTCGGAGAAATGACAACCTTCCTTCCTTTCCTCCTGCGCTGGAAGAGGGTAAGCGCTGCTCTGGGGCTCCGAGTGCGTGTTGAGGCCTGTCACAATAACAGCGGGTCAACACTTCAGACTGCAGCGACAATCTGATCAAAACACTTTAAACTCACACGCTCCCCACTGAAGAAACGGCTCATTAAGAGGAGCGGCGAGACAATATTTACCTCCCGTCTGTTAGGGCTGTGTGATTAATCCATTCTGAATTGAAACAGGATTTATTAGTCAAGACGCTGTTAAATAAAGGAAAATCTTAAAATCGATTTTTCTCTGGCTTGCTTCCAGGCTGTGCGCCTCTTATAAAGGTTTGCACTTTATTCATTCGTCGTTGTTCAAGAAGATGATAGAAAAACCTTTGATTTTCAAAGTGATGTTTAGTCAAAGACAGTTAGGTTTGTCACTTTATCCACAGGGAGATTCATTTGTGTTTGTCACTTTATTCCCAAATAAAGGAACTTCATCTCCGTTTATGAAGAACCTGCTCATTTTCCAGTCAAGTTTGGTGAAAGTGAGGTTCTCACTACATTAATCCCAAGGGATTCATTCATCTTTGTTGGGTGACGAAGACTATAAATGTTGTCACTTTACTAAACCCAAAGAGGGTTTACAGTATCTTTCAGTTCCACTTTGTTGTTTGCCATTTTTCTTTAAAAAATAAAGATAAAATATTTGAAATAATTTATTCCATTGTCTTTTGTAGTTTTACCCAAAAATTTATATTGAAAGTTTTCAGAGAGAAAAAGAAATTGTGATATTATTTTTGTCCAAAATCGCCCAGGCCTACTGTCCGTGTTTCTATCAACAATATGATCTGAAAATGGAGCATAACATTTTCTATGTTTGAGTCAGAATTAGCTGTCTAATCCTTAAAACACCAACATGCAACATGAATTTCAACAAAAACGAAGAACAGCCGTTAGATGCACAGCCAGCACAGATGCTATGTCAGTGTGAATAATAGATGCATGCAAATATTTTTGTCCCCTTGTTTCAATTAAAACTGTGTCGGTTGTATGTTTTGCTTTTTTTTTTTTTTTGCTACTACACATAACTTTAAAAAAAACAAACAAAAAAAAACCTAAGTAACTTCTATTAAAAAAAATAATTTCATTGCAAAATCAATCCCTACTCATTGTGTTCAAAGCACAAAGAAATCAGCTCGGCCTCAGATCTTGTCAACGCTACAATGGCATGAGGCGATTCAAACTGTTTACGCTGATGGAGACATTCGACGGATGCGACGCGGCCGACGACGTGCGAGCTCACACGGCCCGCCGCGAGTCACTTCCGCCGGACACCCGCCGTCACCCTCGCTGCGTCAGGCGGCGGAACCTTGGTGACGGGAGGAACGCTTTCTGATTCCCTTTCTTCTATTTCTAATCGCGCGTGGCTGTTTATTCCCGGCCGCGACGGGATGTTTTCGGACCTTCGGACGGAAGACTGAAAACACAAACACGGCGTTGCCGAGTCGATGCACGTCTGCTGACCTGTACACATTAATTACGTGATTAATTATGGAGGGCTGGAGGTGGGAAACAATCCATACCTGCGCGGCTAACGACGAATCGACCGGGGAGGGAATTGAATGCTGCTACTGCAGGCCGACTCGTTGTGGTTATGCGTTACTTGGACGTTTTACACGGTGACAAGTCTGACAATGTCCATTCTGGTTAGATTTATTTCACCATCACTTTGACTGAATCTTCACGATCAGGTGGTGGCAGGTGAATTCGGGAACAAACGCGCACGTCGACCGTCAAGAGGACCAATTCTGCAAATGCAACACATTTATTTATATTTTCGCTCACTGGTTGCACTTCATTTACAGCCTGCTTTGCTTTTTTCCTTTCACACCTCCTATGATTGCGTTACTTCTTAATTACAGAGAGTGTTCAGACATGCAACGCGCCCTTATGAGTGGCTGCATAATTAAAGCTGCCGCTTTGGTTTTAATTAAGACGACGCAGTTCCTTTGTTTTCCGTCCTACGGCTACGCAAAATGAATTAACAAAAAAATAAAGTGTTTGTGCGATGTCCCCACTAAGTGCACACAGGAAAGCCGACATGAGTGGTCCAACGTGTTTTGCCGTTTTCTGCGCGGCTACTCGGACCTGTTTACGTGCGAATTGAAAAGCCAACGGTGGCCCGGTGCACAGCGGCGCTGTCCGCAGCGAGGCGGCCATGATAACAGCTTGTTTTTGAGCGCGGCGCTGCCAGCTAACTGCGAAATAAAATAACAGGAAAGGAGTCATGAATGGGCAGAAATGTTTTGAGCTGACCAGTGAGACTAAAACAGGATGACAAACGGATAACGCTCCTCGAAAAAAAATACATGACACAACGAGATCCAGGCTTGACGGCTTGAGGACGGAGCAGTGAATAAAGCGTTCGCATTCGTTTGTGCTCACCTGGCATCGACGGCGCTGGCTTTCTCTGGCGGGAGGCATCCAGGGATCCCTCGTAGGCCACGGTGATGTCGTACACGGCATCCAAGTGGCCTCTCATGGTCTGCAAGGCGATGTGAGAGGCCTTCATCCTGGGTGTCAGCGTGTGGGACAGCACACCCAGCCCTACAGGGGGAAAGAAAGCACGCATGCATGAGAGATTAATTCCAAATTCTTTATTTTATTAATATGAAATTTGCACGGCTCAACATGTGCACACAATGGCCATGAAACACATGTGACAGCGGATGATAAGGGGGTGGGGTGTGCCTGCAGCCTACCGTCGCGCCACCGTCCTATGCGCACTAATGCCCCGGTAATAAGAGATAAAGTCATGTGCACATGTTGGCTGCACAGAGCGGTTTATTTGGATTAATGGGGGAAGGTGATATTCAGAGCTGTAGCCCGCAGAAAGGCTTAATCTGGGCACAACATGAGCCGACTAACTCGACACACACACACACGCAGCGCAGCTGTACGGTCGCAACGCGTGCACCATTCTGACATTCGACATCAAAGCTTTAACAGAATGCGACCTGGAATGAAAGAGCTACACGTTCAAATCTCTGCAGTTTACGTTTGCACTTAAAACAGATTAAAGGAGTTAGTGGGAAATACTTTTCCTTAGTTCTGCAAATACACAACTGACTGGCTGCCTGATAGCCAAGTAGCTCCTTGTTGCTCACGACTTTTAGCAAAGCTGAACAGTTGTTTGGGGGGGGGAGAAAAACAATGTCGAACTCCACCAGTAATCCCCTAGAGACCAATCCAGCGCTTAATTTCCAAGTAAATCTCTGATAATTCAACACAGAGAAACAAGTAAATCAATTCCACGGGTTTTTGGGTGACACCTGTGTCACCAGGCATCGAGAGCTACCATGCACAAAGTTCAATTCATTCAAAAAAACTTTGCATTTAGATCATTGATTTATTAAACCTTTGGTGGTCTGCAAGGTGACCAGGGTTGTCTGAGTCAGCAGTTTTTCCACAATGAATGAGCTGCCCTGAATTAGTATGCAGCAGAAGAGCAGCGAACAGCTGCTGCCATGACAGTACCTTCTTTCGCAGCGAAGGCCTGACTGTCGGCGATAACGTTCTTCAGCTCGGGATTATAGCGAGTTCCTTCTGGGAAGATGACGAGGTACATCTGTGGGAAGAAAACACACGTTATAAAGGAGAGCGCTCAGTCTAGGCGTTCATACTGTGGCCGGCGTATCGGACGTTTTCATCCAAGCCTTGTTTCTGAAGTCATTTGGCATTTGAAGATTTTGGTGTTGCTGAGTCAGCAACTTTCCCTCGTCTTCTTTTACTACTGAGAGTTCACCGAACAGAGTCACGGGCTAACAATTTACAAGACTATACTAAAATCTTATCTTAATCTTGTCTTAAAATAACTCAATGCAGATGCTTATCTTCTGCTAAGCTGTAAAGTTTTGTTGTAGTCAAAGTATAAGATAAT
This sequence comes from Nelusetta ayraudi, assembly GCF_046127955.1. Classification (NCBI taxonomy): domain Eukaryota; kingdom Metazoa; phylum Chordata; class Actinopteri; order Tetraodontiformes; family Monacanthidae; genus Nelusetta; species Nelusetta ayraudi. The sequence continues at coordinate 2,316,722 of NW_027466058.1, read as the reverse complement.
ATTAATTTTAATGAAAACCAAACTCTCTTGTTTGAGTCAATGCAACTGCCCTTGTAAGTGAGGGAAAGAAGGACAAAGAACTGAGGTTAATTTCTAACCTTTAGTCATACTTTACACATCTTGTAACTTCTCTCTCTACCTCTTAATAAAAACATAGGACTGAACCCTGTTGCCAAATTCACCACCATTTGACCACATTCACTACATGACACTGGTCATTCCAACTTCTCATCGACTGCAAACAGTGCACGATGAGGAAACAGTAGTGGGGCAAAGGCCACTTTCAGCAACATTAATATGTCAAAGTCAAAAACCTGCAGGTGCACTTACTGGCGCTCCGCACTCAGTCTGATTCAGCAACTTCTTCACCATGGCCTTTTCATTAAACTTTGCACTTCGCTTCACGTAGACCCCTCCGTGCTGAAAGAAAGCCGGTTCGACGGTCAGTGTTGGAATGTAACTGAACCGAAACAGCATTTTTCAATCATTTTCCTTAAAATCGTCGGCGGCTGTGTCGTTACCTGAGAGAAATACCACCCGTACAGAGGCAGCCACTTGAGTCCGTCTTTCAGGACGTAGCGGACGTGACCGATGGCGCTCTGCCTGATGGCCAGCATGTCTGCGATGATCCAGTCAGCTGTATAGAAAGAGAGTTGAGAGCAAACGTTTCACAGTCATTTAATTCAATTAGGCCTAGAATACTTTAAACCACGATGTGCAATGTTTTACCTGTGCATTGGTGATTGGACACGTAGATGACATTCTCTTTGTTCTTTGGTATTTCTCCATATATAATGATCTGAAGAGACAGAATGGGACGTTATAAAGGCCAGTGGAGGTTCTGCTGAGTTGGCAATATATAACCATGATAATAGCAGAATAGTTTAAATGAAGTACAAAAAGCAGGTTCGTTTAGGACTGCAGTTGTTTAACAAAGCGGGATAAGCTCTCAGAGGATTTATCAAAAATGTAACTGGCAACGACTTTTGCCAACAACAGATCGGATTAGACAAAGGTTGAACTACTCCCACCTGTATCACACACACACCCTACATAAACACCATGCCAATGTATGGCGTCACAAAAAAAAAAAAAGGCTAAAGGAATGCAGCCTGTCAAGAAGAGAACCGAACGAGACTTTTGTGAACAACAACAAGAACAACACGCACAAAGTCGGCGGGGCGACGACTCACCTCGACTCCGGTGTAGTGCTCGAAGAAGAAGAGGACCATGCTCTGGTAGATGCAGTACAGCCGGTCGTCCAGTTTGTGGTACAATCTTGCTGGTAGAACGCTGGAAAGGAGGCGCCAGACGCCCCACGACAGAACGTACGCCGGTGCTGTTCCCAGCATGACGGTCGCTGGTAACCAGTAGCGCAGCGAGTGCGTGTGCACGATGAAGGACAGCAGCATGATGAAGTAGTACAAGTAGTAGCAAAATAACTATATATCCCAGAAGCAGGGGAGCGATCCTGTACACTGTTATGACCCTAAAAGTGTGCACAGCATTTATCCCTCAACACACCTGGCCTGCATTCGGCACACCTGCGTGGACGGCTCGGCATAGGAAAGCGCCAAGAGCAGATTTCAACCTTGCGTGTGCACGCCGCGACTCGTCAGGCGGACTTGACAGATGATGACATCAGGCGCGACAGCCGCGACACACGATTAGCTAGTAAACATGAACGCGTCGGAAGCGGAAGCGCATTTCACGCCAATAACGGAACTTATGAGAAACCGTTAGCCAAATTGGAATTACGTGTTTGTTCCAGCCTTTAAAAAATAATAATAATAAAAAAAAAACTTTTGCCAGACACCGTGCGTGACTTCTAATTGTCTCCTCGAACGTGGGTGCGATAGTTCGCTGCAAACAAAACGACAACTCAGCTGTTTGAAGGGGGAGACGCTTTCTTTTCTCCTTCCGAGAGTTCTTCTTTGCCGGCGGCTAGCTGCTCGTAGATTAGCTCCGTGCGGCAAATGTCACACACACACGCACACATACACGCCTCCACTTGCGTCACGACACCTTCCAACATCGACGAATTCCATTGGCCAAGTGACGTAAGCAGCCGACCAATAGGATACAGTTTACATATTGCGCAGAAAAATCTGCCAAAAATAAAGCTTAAAAACGATGATAATATACCAGATTATTATTTTTAAGATAAAAAAAGTATATTATAATTTAGAGGACATCTAATATTCTATGGATCTACATCTGTAGATTAACTTTATCGTGAAATTCTTTTCAATCCGAATCAAAACGCCTTGATTATCCTCAATAAATAACACACAGTAGCACTGAACAAGTAATAATTACACTCAATGTTTTTTAAGATAATCTCACAATAATTGCACAGATATATTGTACCACAGGAGTTACACAATCGTGTCACATCATGATATAAAACAGATTGGCTTTTATTTTAGAACTCTTGTGATTTCTTGGAAAAAGAAACAGAATGTCACTTCCAATTCCATATATTCTATATTAAAAAGCAAACCATTTGCTTGGATAACAGTGAGGCAAGTAGGGATGATGTTCAATATTTCAAGTAAAACAAATCTTTAAAGAGAATGTTTTTTTTTGTTTTTTTTTTAAAAACGTTTTAAGGTTAAGTATATATTTGTTGTCATGTTGAAACATTTCCCCTTAAATGGGTAGATTTATGTGATGGCTTTAAATTAACTTGTGATTCTAATGTGTGCACACAGCCACTGCAGAATAGATGACAACCCTAACTGTAGGTTGTTAATTGATTGAGGCTGTTATCAACCCATGACTGTGAATGGAAACTTAAAATCAATGACACTTGGTCCACCAAAGATCCTATCACACGTGGAAAATACCGGAGTCAGGGCCTTGAAGAAGCCTGGGGCTCTTTTACTGTTTAGAAGAAATGGCAGAGTTGATTAAAGTCTGCAAAGGCAATGATGACAATTAAAATGTATAGTATAACATTAATTAGGAATGCAATTGAAAAAAAATTCAGAAATGACAGAGTTCATTCAGTATGTGACTCAATCTCATCGCCCATGGTGATAATCACCATTACTGATTAGTAGTGCTACACATGGTGAGTATGCATAAGGGCCAAAAAACAGTACATAAAACATCGTCTATATTCACAGTCATGTAGTTTATGGTAACGATGAATATTGAACAACTAGAGCTGCCGTCCTCAGTCCAGATAAAATGAATGTAAACATCAAATCCGTCCACTTTCAATACCCCATTCTTCCTGCCTCAGGGTCACGGGGGTCAGCTGGAGCCTCTCCCAGCTGTCATAGGTCAAAGGCAGGGTGACACTCCGGACAAGTCACCAGTTCATTGCAGAACTTCAAAACCAAATGAAGCAAAATTCTGCATCCTTCACTCCAGGTAGTAGTCATCGTATGACATCTGCTTCAAATGTGTGATACTATCTGAAATCACATAAATAGGGAAGGAGACAAATGATTAATGACGTGACAAGACCCATGAGCAATTCAACAACATTGGAAGGACGGGGGCATCTCACCGAGCACCCACTGCTCTGACACGATCTGGCAGCCCTCCGGCCTTCTGCCGCTGTACCGCCCGATGCAGATGCCTGCCTGCCGCACGGTTTTGGAGACAGTTCCTCCGCAGAGTTGGATCAGCTCCACCAAACTCTGAGCGGGGGGCTGGGAGTGCTGGGATACGAACATGGTGGGCTGGCTCTGGAACAGGTCCTGCTGGTGCTCCCCGGCAGACAGGTGCCTCTGGAGACGACAGATCTGCGAGGAGAAGTGGACGGTTGAGTTCTGTTCTGGTGTGAGTGAACTACTCGTCAGTGAAAAAATTAAAAAAATAAAACTTTTTTTTGTAAGTGGTCATATATAAGCTTTAAAATGTGTTTTTTATAATTCACATTTCAAAGCTTAAAATCACTCTTTTGCAACTGTTTAATTTCAGGGCGATCAGTCATGTTATCTTCTGGTGGATTAAAAAAATACAATTCTTTAGCTAATTGTACCAGAGGGATTATTGGTTCAAGTCCCTTTTCCTGTGTTCTACATGAACATAGTTCACAGTTCACATAGAGGAATTCTGTGATTCAGCTTCAACACCTGAATCAATTTCGCTGTTTTCAGAATGACGACAAAGTCCTTCCTCTTTGGTAATGTCCCTTAAATACGTTGCATTTCCTTTATACAGTAACTATTACATCAGCCCACTTCCTTCAATTCTGTTTCGCCATTTCAATCCAGCTCCAGAGAACAAGCTGAAAACCCCCACTGTCAATCTAAAATGGCACAGTTTTCACTAGAATGTGATTAAACAAAGAAAATAGTGACTAAAAATGATTTAAAAAAAATATGTTTTTCTTTTAGTGGGTGGTAAGACAAGTAAACCATATATTGTCCCACATATGTGCACTTTTTACACAACACATACACAAACATGTGTGACAGGAATTTCAGTCATGCTTAAGACAAACTAAGTCTAACAGCACAAAAGTCTGTTGTGATGTAAAAATAGAAAATTGTGACAAGTTCCACACCATAACTGCAGCCATTTTTTCACAAAAGCAGAGGGAAAGAATTTGGAACTCGACCTCCGTAATTACTCGTCGTACAATTTAAATGAAGGCTGACTGCATATTCCCAGCAGTATTGATCGAGCACACAGCGACACAGCCGGACAACACCAGCTGGTTGTGTTCAAGCAAAGCATTTTACACTTCCATTCATAGTTGCAGGCCAAGTTTGTCTTCAGCCGACATGAATGGGATGCACACACGGATACTATCGGCAAGAGCACCGGGGCTGGACAGCTGCATCCTGAGTCGCTGCTCAACAAGGGGAGGAAAGAAAACACGTGGGCAGTGCAGAGGATATCGTGGAAGATGAGTGATTCTGTGCATCTGCTTCTCTTTGCCAAGTGTGTTTCGAAAGGAATCTCCCACTTCAGGGCCCTTCGCACTGACTGGCCACACGCGGGGAGGTGGGAGTAGGAGTGGTTTCAACTCACTGTTGGCTAATCAGTGGGGCCATTGGCAGCTCCAACAAGTGGCCGGGGGGGCTTGATGAAAGGCGAGCACATGCTGTCGGGCACCAGTAACTTTAGGGAATGACACACCACCACGAATTCCCCTGATGGCTTTTTCTCCTCCTACCGCCGAGAGGTAATAAAAGGAATTTACAGAGCCTCAAGAGGATTTATACTTGGATACAGTTGAGGAGGCACATTCAGCCGCTTGGAGTAGATCGGGACAGATCCGAAGACTTGTTCCAAGTTCATTTTGAGGCAAAAAAAACTGCACAGGGAAGATGCTGAATGTGGACTTACTAGTTTTAGCTTTCTGCTTCAGTCTCGGGACAGAACACTGTGCCGCGGCTAAAAGAGAGTATCAGATCCAGAACGGGCCGTGCAGCTACACCTTTCTGCTGCCCGAGCAGGAGAACTGCCAGAGTCAGAGCAGCAGCGGCTCCAACTATCCACTTCAAAAGGATGGACCGGAGTACCAGGACGAGTCGGCGCAGAGGCTGGAGCAGCTGGAGATGACCATGGAGAACAACACGCAGTGGCTGCTCAAGGTAAAAGTTTCCTCAACTCCACTGTGCTATGGCTGGATTAAAAAAAGACCTGGCCATCCCGCAAGACAGAACAGCATTTTTTTTTTCCATTTCATTTTATCGTGTTGTTGTGATTCAATGTTTAAATTTGAAAGTTGAAAAACACAAAAAAACTTTTCTGAATAGATGCATTGAATAGGCCAGGCAATAAAGCCCCGTGCCGTCCCAGATTGGAACAGTCAACTGTTTTTTTGTTTTTTCCACAAAACGTCCAGTAGTTTGTACTTTTGATACTCTTCATACCTTTAATTTCCTTCATGATTCTGAATGATCTTTTGACAAGCTGATTTATTCAAGTTGACTGATGTAAGAAAAACTGGCAGGGCTGACTTTGCCACTTTGGCTTTCTGGGCACTCTGTGTGAAGTAGCACTAGGAGCTGAAGCATGTCTGAGGAGAATCACAACACTGCTGTTGAAGCCACATGCAATGTTGAGTAGAACATCGTAGTAGAACAATCATTCAAATGACATACTTGCAGGTTTTTTTTTTTTAGGTATTTTCTCCTGTTTTCCTGTTAAGTTGCGCTGCTTAGAGGTGTGAGGTGCATTTTCAAGTAAATTACCTGCAATAAGAGTGTTTGGTGTTGGCACACTGCCACCGTGATCCTGTAACAATACATATTAAAACCCAACAAGAGACAATGATTCAGTCAGATTACTTGAGCAAGCCATCATCAAAAGATTCTGTGCAAGACAAAATGCCCTGACAAGCTTAAATGAAACAAAATGAAATAAAGTAAAACAGGTGCAGCTGAATGTGTCCGCACACTGTAAAAGGCCTTCGCCAAAGATTTTTTTTAAAAGAATTAAACCAAGTGCCATGCGTTGAACTGGAGGATAAGTAAGCAGACTTGTCATACTTTCTCAGAACCAGCTTGCACATTCTAACCCTGTGCAAGATCACAGGACGCCTACAAAGAGCAACATTTTCTTTGCAGGGTGACAGTTGTTTTGAATATAATGTGAGTGCCACGTTAATCTCACCCTTGCTAAACCACAAGCTGTCAGCAAGGTGTGAACAGAACAAAAAAAATGTGCAGCGCCTGTGACAAGCCTGTGTTGAGCGCAGAGAAAAATAATGGGCTGTATGACTGACAAAGGCCACATGCAGGTGTCCACATGAGGGACATATAATTCCCTTTCAGGCTGAGGAGCCCTTGACCGAGGGAAGCAAATTCCCTCTTTTCTTGCACCCTCTCTTCTCCTTCTTTTTCTCCCTCCGGGGCTTCACAAAAGATGAGGGAGACGACACACAAACTATTCACAGCTTGATCAAACAATTTGTGCCTCGTCTGATCCCCGTCCACAGCAGAGCTCAGAGGGCATTAGTCTTTGATGTTCTCCGCGGTCGCGATGCCGCCACTCGGTAACTAAACTTATAGGAGAGGCCACGCTGAATGTTCTGCTTTAGGAAGAAAAAGGTGTGCGGCACAAGAGAACACTTAGCGAATTCCAACACAGGGGAATATATTTCTTATGGGGCCGGAGAAGGACTGCACTATCTTCTGCGTTGGTGGAACCAAATGAGAACAAATTTGAGGAAGAAAAAGATGATAAATAGCAGCAGAAATCGCTGCCAATGCCGGACTTGAGCAGCAGTTTGGCCATTCAAATCAGAACAAGTATGTAATTAATTTAATACCACTATGGGTGTGAAATATCATCATCATCTTCGTTGACACTGGGATGGAAAAGTGTGCAAGTGTCACGACCAAACCCTCATCATACGTCACGGAGAAAAATATCTACCCCCTCTGGCAGAACCAGTTGATGTAAGCGTGTAATTTGGAGGAAAAACATGACATTGAGACGTCCTGTCCTATCATCATAAGAAGGCAGGTCGTTAAAAACATGCCAGAGCAGAAACTGAAAAAAAGCAGTCTTCAATTTCAAAAACTGTAGAAATAGAATTAGCTTTGTGAAAGCCCATTTATTTTGGAGTGGCTCCACAAAGCAGAATAAAACAATTTGGTGAGAAGTTCACGTCCGACGCTGTCGGACACAACTGACACCTTTGAGACGACACCACGTACAAACAACTGATTAGGACATGACTGTCAGTCGGATATCCTGCCAGCAATTCCTGTTATAACCTTCCGACGACCACACGTCCCCGTGCGGGTTCAAGAACACAAACAAACTGGCAGTCATGAAAGGAAGGCAAACAAAATCAGCGCTGATTGCGGATGAAAGTCCTATTTTCAGCGAGAGGGTAAAATTAAAACTGGCTGTTTACACCTCCTGTGTACACACACGCGGGTAAATAACAACAGGCCACTGCCATACAGGAGATAATTGGGCCGGCGCTAGTTCCCAGTCATACACATGTGTCTCACTGTCATAGAGGATGTGACTCCTCACTCAGCACTTCCATCCTGTTTACGAGTCGTGTGACCTGATTGCCACTCAGGAACACCATGCAGGAAATAACTTAATGATTGGTCTTCGTCTAAAAGTGGAAATACTGTAAGGTAGAGAACAACAAATGTCGCAAAAGATGAAACATTGACCTTTTCCCGCCCCGGGGGGCAGCTGAGCCATTGTATTATTGCCATGATTAAGAGGTTTGAAATGGGCCGGCCACCACACATCGGTTTGTTCAGGGGGACGATTGAAAATAATTACTCAATTGTGTGAAGATTTATATTATTTCTGGCAAGCAAAAGTAAGAAATCCCACTGAGTTATTTTTTTCCACAAGCCCTCCTTCCACAAGTGAAAGGGAACAAAAAACAGTGTAATAAAAGCACAAGTTAGTTCTTATTATCACCTGTGGGCTAATTTTCACCATGGATCTCATATTATAGTACAAGCGAGACTGGCTTAGACAGACATTCCACATTGTCATCTTTAACAAAAGGGGCAATTTATCGTGAGTAACAATCGGAACGTTGTGAACAATGCATGTGACTGGTTAAAACCACTGCGTCTCCAGCACACAATGTAGATTGAGGACATCAAGGAAAGAAAAAGAGAAAAAAACTCAATGGGGAAAAATATACAAGGCAAGATGTTTGCAAAAAATTCACGTTGTGCCATGACTTTTTAAACAAATTTCCACCAAACAGGACAAAGTTGGTTGTTTACCTGGTGCGCCCTGGTAGCAGGTAAGACTCTGGATTCAAAGAGGATTCATGTCTGATCCCTCCAGAGTCAGTTTAGTCAAGCTGCGAGAGCTGAAGGGTGTTGACAGTGTGCCGCAACAGCTCCAGCTTAGTTACTCAGTCTGTCTGTGCAAATTTCCAAGTTGCTGCAACATAATCAGTGTATTATGATGTAAAAAAAACTCAAATGTTCATCCGCAGATTTAAAGGGATAAACAACCCTTACATCAAATGTCTCATTAAAGAACGAGAGCCCAAATCATAGTTGCTTTTCAGTGCTTTGTGAATAAATAAACAGATAAACGACTGTGTGAGTGCACAATGAAAGCACTTGATAGTGGTCGACATCTCTTCAGTGCCGTGTCTAAGTGTCTTTCTTTCGTGTTGCAGCTCGAGAACTACATCCAAGACAGCATGAAGCAGGACATTGTCCAAATACAACAGACGGCCGTCCACAACCACACAGCTACGATGATTGAAATTGGAACCAACCTGCTGAGCCAAACTGCAGAACAAACAAGGAAACTGACCAACGTGGAGGCACAGGTGAGGCTTTACAACTATTTAAACATATTGAGGGCGAGAAAAAAAAATGCTATAAAGTGCATGCGTGTTATGCAGCGGAGAGATTAGTCGAAGCTGTCCAAACAAGTTTGCACCTGTTTACATATATGCACAATAGCCTTCATAGCACGAAAACACGGCAATGAAAATACGGCCCGTGTTTTGCGGTTGTTTTTCAGTGTTATGAACACACTAATAGGGCTCCTGCAAATGGCCAACTGCATTAGTGTAGCTTCAGAGGGTTAAAAAAAATAACCAGAGGGAAAAACAGGGACGACTGCGTCAGTTTATTATTGTGGCTCCACGTCAATGACCTTATGTGAGACAACTGTACAGCATTTCCTGTTATTAGCGCCGCTCTATTCCCACAGAAAGGGTCTATCAGTTTGTCACAATCACACATCCGTCTGTTTAAAGACATCAACAGCTCCATTGGAGACACTTAGCTTGGATTCATGTAAACAACCTGCTTTTTGCTGAGTTCAGTTCCTCCAAAATGGGAAATCAGAGGCAAGGTCTCCAACCCCCGGGCTCAGTTCAATACGACTGCCTGAGGGTAGGTGGACTGTTAGTTTCCCTTGTTCAGGTACATTCGCTGGAACGGGACGTGTGAGTGTCCTGCTGTTGACGAGACACGTTTAATGAATTTTATATTCGGGCATTTAAATCACACGCTTTTCTTCCGCTGCACAGTTTTGCCACATTTTACTTTTGCTTTTTATTGCACTTTGTGCTTTTCAAACCCCAAACAGTTGACAAGATTTGCAATGTCGCATCTTTTTGACAACCTCCTAAACAAAATGTAAAGCGTTTGAATTTATTTTGCAGTACTTTAAGTCAGATGATACCAAATAATTAAAATCTCATGAGGTGTGTCTTCACGGAGGTTCCTTCATCTTTTAGGTGATTCATCACACAACCCGACTCGAGCGAAGACTTCTTGAGAATTCCTTGTCGACCAACAACTTAGAAAAGCAACTTATCGTCCAGACCAACGAAATCAACAAGCTGAATAACAAAAACAGGTAAGTCCAGAGGTTCTGACTGCAGCAGTTAGCCATTAAAAAAAACCTCAGGGTTGAACTTGCATCCTCCTCCTCTTCCTCTTCCTCTTCCTCATTTGTAGCGTTCTGGAGAAAAAGGTCAAAGACATGGACGAGCAGCGGCAGGTGGAGCTGAAGATATTCCAGGACGAGAAGGCGCAGCTTCAGACTCTGGTGCTGCGGCAGACGGCCGTCATTGGCCAGTTGGAGCAGCAGCTGATCAGAGTCTCCTCCAACAACACGGCGCTGCAGCGACAGCAGCAGGAGCTACTGGACACCGTCAACAACCTCATTCACAGCATCTCACTGGGCTCATTCCAAGGTCATTCAACACTCTGGGTCATTCTAACCTGTTCCAGTCTTGTCCTCGTTTTCTAGTTCTATCAAAATGAAAAAAAAAACAGACATATTCCATAGAGTCCATCAAGAGCGAAAGCAGGAAATGAAGCAAATCACACAGTGCTCTAATTTCAAAATGCTAGTGGAGCAAGATGAGACAAAATTCTCACTGTTCAAAAATAACAAGATGACTGATTTTTTCCCCCTTTCCTCTCCAACAGAGATGAAAACTGGCATGATGCAGGACACCCCGACCACATTCATGGACTGCGCTGCCATCTTCAAGTCGGGGAGCACGCAAAGTGGCGTGTACACTCTCACCATACCAAACACCACAATAGAAGTCAAGGTATAGTGAGCCTGTTGCTCCAAACAGGGAGTCATTTTTAATCGGGCCGGGCAATGTCGCGACCCTGGATGCATATAAACATGCACGGGCATGCCCTGACCCACCCACGCTTACTCAACCTTGTAAATAAAACAATGCACACCTCTGTGTGAGCTCAGTCAACAGTATTGTGTTTGAGGGCTGGGCAGTGGAATTAAAAAAAAAAACAAAAAAAACAAAACAGTTCTCAGACCACTGCAGAACAAAAGATCCCCCATGTACAGCCGTGACGCTCCCCTCGGTTCTCAGACTTTTATTAACGGTTCCGGAATTCTTGGGCTAAAATTGCCATCGCCTAAGAAACTTGTTCGCTCCGTTCTCGACCCTCCGGTTGCAACTCGACATAGTGTACCTACGAGCAGCAGTCAAGTAGGATTGCCACTGTCGCGCAGCCAGCGAGTGTGATTTCTTCCTTTTCGTTCTGAATTGAATAAAGACACCGACTCTTGTTGTGTGTGAAGGCTCACTGTGACATGGAGACGGAGGGAGGAGGCTGGACGGTCCTGCAGAGACGCTTCGACGGCAGCGTCGACTTCCACCGCACGTGGCAGGAGTACAAAAAGGTACAAATTAATTAAATTGCGAGGAAATTCTTCCTTTACAAAACTGCGCCCAAGGCTGCACATCTCTTTCCAAATGCACGTCGCACCGGTCACGTTTGGTGTTGGTTGTTCAATCTTTCAGACACCTCATGATTCTAAAGTATGAGAGCACAAAAGCAAGCGCAAAACTGAACTATTTAATATGAATAACATTCAATAATGTTGTGAAAACCTGTATTTTATTTTGTACTTTACTTTACTTAGTTTGCATGCCTGTCAAGCTGCGAGTTGAAGAAGGGTTGGAACGCCTCTTTTTGTGTGTTGTCAGGGGTTTGGAGAGGCTTCCGGCGAACACTGGCTCGGAAATGATTTTGCCAGCAGACTGACAGCTCAACAGTCGTACAAACTCCGGATCGAGCTGTGCGACTGGGAGGGGACCTCGGGATTCGCCCAGTACGAACAGTTCTCCCTCGACAGCGAGGCGCAAAATTACAGGTACGTCGTGCTGGAGACACAGGAGGAGTACACACACTTACACACACTTAACATTACTTTACAATGACTCGACTGATTCTGCTTTTTTTTTTTTTTTTTTTTTTGCCTCAGGCCAAAAAACAGAACAGCTGGTGCTGGGTTAGATAAAGCAGCAACAAAACGGTGCATCACCAGACTGAACCAGGGTTCACGTTTAAAATCAATCTTTCAAAGAAACTATTGAATCTATTTTGGAAGACTTCTAATTCCTTTCAGTGGATAAATTAATTAGTTTATTGGCTGGACAATAATCAAGGTGTCACTCAGATGTTATTTTGGGAACGTTCAACATATCAAATAAATAAATCGGCGTCCGTGTCAGAGCGAATCGAACATTAAGTAAACGGATGCCGTCTAATTTTCTGCTCAGTTCTGGGTGTTTACTCCTCGTTTCTTTGATTTATATCTGACAGCCATTTGTTTTGGGAAAATGACCAGGCTGGTGCGGTGGGAGCTCACGGCTTTAAATGCTGCCATCCAAGTGAAACACACTATGGAGGCACTTATGAATTGAGGTTCTGACCTCTATAAGAGTATTTACTTCTTGATGTGGATGTTGTGGCCTCAATCCAAAGAAAATATAATAAAACCCCCGGTTTGTGTGGAAAAAAAAAAAAAAAAAACTGAAAACAGATTAAACACTTTGAGTTTTGTAGAATCGGGTTCTCACCCCTTTGTGGCACACGGCCTTGAGAGCCAAGGGGGTAAAACAACAACGAAACCAAACTAAATTGCTTTCAACTGACGGGACGCTTCCTTCGAAACTGACAAACAGGCCTTGAAATGCTCCTATTTAAGGGAATTAGGCCGACTTGAGCAACTTGACTCTGACCCATTAATTACTTCTCTTTGCAACTTGAAACAGCTCATTCAAAGAAACTGCAACAATGGTAAGGACGCAAAATTGAGAAGAAAAAAAAAAGCAAAAAAAATGAAACCAGGAAAATTAAGGTTCATGCAAATAGCTCCCATCACAATGAGTCAGTGGGATGTTGCCTTTTGAGGAACAAGCGAGCAGCAGACTTCCTCCTCTTCCTTCATTTTTCCCTTTCCCTTCTACAGGATACACCTTAAAGGCTACAGTGGAACCGCGGGCAAAATAAGCAGCATTGGGCAGCCAGGAAGCGATTTCAGCACAAAGGACGCGGACAACGACAAATGTGTTTGCAAGTGTTCGCAGCTGACGACGGGAGGTAAGAGAAACAACGCTCTTCCGAGCGAGTCACTCGCGCTCCCGCGACCGGCGGGTGCGCGCGCGCAATCGCGGCTTACGATGGCACTTTGGTGCGCGCGGGGGGACAATTTCCCACCCGGGCCAAATCTTGGCACATCCAGCGAAAAAAATCTTCAAGGGCATTTTAAGCACTCGCCGTAACTTTGTGGCCTGGTCAAAGAGCACAATTAGTTCAGAGTTAATCACTGATCAACTCAGCTGGGAATTCAGCCCCTACAATGCCTGACATTAATAGCCTGGGAACAGAGCTTTTCCCTCTGCCTTCCAGTAGCTTAAGGGTCCTCCTCTGTTCCCTTGAAAGTGACTCTGCTGCCAGAAGTTTGTCTCCGTCTGTATCGGGGGTCTGCCAAGTGAGCAAGGAGACGCTGAAAAACCCCGAGGCCTCGCTCTTTTCTTTTTTTTCTTTTTTTTTCTTCCCATGAGAGTTTTTTTTTGTACCACAGGGAGACACCCATTAGCACGCGGTGCACAATTGTGTGTGAGTGGCACTCACCCAGTAGAAAGGCCACAACACCTCCTGCAATTAAAAGAGTGACACACTGTGTATGATCTGCCAGCAGCTGTACAGTAGTCGCACCTGAACGGGCTTCGAGCGGTGCCGCTTCACGCACTGCTGCTTTGGGTGAAACAACATAATAACAAACGTTGATGATAATAATAGCAGTAGGTTGCGTGAAAAATGTATATCTGCCATAGTGAGCACGCCGCACCTGACTGCATTAAATGCAGCCACAAAGAGGAGGAATATGTGAAATAGGAGGGAATAGAAAATGCCTTGCAGGATGTATACACTCGAATAATATACACAAAGAAGCTCTGCTCCTCTAGCATCACGACTGGAATAACTACTCCGATGCTTCTTAATAACCACCATTTGCTTTCTCATGTTCCAGGCTGGTGGTTTGACGCCTGCGGTCCGTCCAACCTGAACGGGATCTACTACCAGCAGGGCCAAAACTCAAATCGCTTCAATGGGATCAAGTGGTACTACTGGAAAGGCTCGGGCTACTCGCTGAAGTCCACCACAATGATGATCAGGCCAACAGATTTCTCAGGTCCACGTTGAACTGTCAACCCTTCCCAACAGCCACACAGCAAACAGCATTGAACAATTCAATTCCTAAAAAAAAAGAAGCCAAAGCACTTAAAGTATTTTTTTTATATGACGCTGAAAAGATTAGATATTTTGTCTATGTTTATAATGTTTACAGCATGTGGACTGATTTTATTCAATTGGGTCTTTTGCAATTAAATAAAAAATCATGCATGCTGCTCTTAAAAGGTTGTAACAGCTCTGAATCCTCCATGACTGTTCTGGAGCATTTCGATATACCGGTGAAAAAGAGCAGTGTGTACTACTTCACTGTCTTTTATCTGAAGTAATTACTTCCAACGCACTCGCACCTGAGAGAAGGAGGAAGTGACAAATACCTACAGTGAAGAAAGGCTTGATTGTGGTGTGCACGGATATGACCGTCACAGTCAGCTGTAAAGGCTAGCTAATCAGTCTGGGCAGACCAGAGGAAATGTGATGCTAGCTATTTGTATTAAGGAGCACAGTTATAGTTTAAAGAGTATTTTGTCTTTGTCTCTGTTTAGTTTTTTTTTAATCATGACACCCTGTGTCAAATTCTAAAGATGTCTAAAGAAAATCTATGGTACATGTAGATTAACAACTGGATACAGGTGTTTGTGTCTCGTTGAATGCCCTAGATGTAAATGCAAATGCAAAGTTTTTCATGATGGTATTGCATTTTGACAGGAAATGTGTGTACAAATGTTGTTTAATTTATATATAGTTTTTCAGGAAGTCGTTTAACTTGACTTTACAGATCTTTATTGGATTTTTGCTAGCTAACAACTAATCGCACATAAACAAGGACTAATGTCTTTAGGTTTTATTTTCTCTGTATCTTTCCACATTCTTTCCACATTCTCGTAAGTGCAACCTGTGGACCTGATAGCAGAGTTTAGGGAGTGTTCTTTTTTATTATTATTACTATTTATGTTTTTTTAAGCAAATACATAAGAAATTTGTAGTGAGGAAGCAATACAGTTACTGTTCAGTTTCATAAACATTGACTTAATTGGTGTGTGAATATAAATGTTCTTAGATATTTGATTTGCCCCTATGGCAGGGGGCCAAAAAGATGAGCCTAAACTCCCAAGTGTGAAATATTAGTTTGAATTAGTCCTGCTCTTCACTTTACAAATGAACTGTGTAAATGCACGATATTCACTTCTTGCTTCTAGTCTATAATAAAGATTCTTCCGGATGAAAAACCCTGCTCTTTCGAGTAACTTTTCTGTGTATTCTATCGCAAAAATCTGGAATTGCGTTGCTGAACTGTCACAGCACAGGCTGCATAGCAGCTTTATTCATTGGCTTTGTAGAACCACAACCTTTCTGTTAATTCACTGGGAAGCTTCCATGTTATTCTGGCAAAGGCTGTATAAAAAAAAGCAAAAATACAGTCGATCTAAAGTAAAATTTACGCATAAAAACAGTCACGGTGATATTATTACAAAATATGACCGCAGCATCCGCAGCAGCAACGTGAAATAATTTAGAGATGGAACGCATTGACACCTGGCTGCTCTGGAAATGGCAGGAGGCCAGAGATTCATAAGTGACGAGCTCAGGAAGAGGCAGCATTCACATTTTACACAGGAAAAACAAGGCCGGTGAAAATGGACCGCTGGCAATAAAATTTTTGCAGGCTTCCGGCCAAACTTCCTTGGTTTTACAGTTGCACTTATTTGCATTCACTTTTGTGATAGGGATGATAGGACTGTATTTTGAGCAAATATTTACATGAACCAAACAGTAAGTAAGTAAGTAAGCCAGCAACAGCGCCTTCATGTTCACAAAAAACAATTAAATTGGGTTGACAAGAAAGCTTATTGACACCATTTCTTAAAACAAAAAAATTTGGGGGATCATCTCTTGTGCAACATAGGTCATAGTGACCCTCACCTGTGCAGCAGGAAAGTGATCAGAAAGTTCATAAGGTTCCTCTGGAATCCACTGCCTTTGCTCCAAACACCACAGAATCTAATCAGGACAAAGAGAAAAAAAAGAGAAGCTTCATATTACTTTACAGAGTTTCCTTTGTGATATTCCAACTAATAAGGCACACTACGCACCCACTCAAAGGAGAGAATCCAGCAGCCTCGAGCTATTCCCAACAGAATGTTGAGGGTCCGTCGGTGCCCTCCGGTCACCACATGAGTTGTGCTCTCGCAGACTTGGTCAACTATTGAAAAACCACCCAGTGTTTTCACGACCTGGCCAACGATGTTCTGCTTCCTATGAAGGGAGGAGGACAGATTACCAAGCAGCCAATGCAAAAAAAAAAAAAAAGATTAACAGGATGAATCTATATTTCACAATCGGTTAACAGGCTTTGAATCTCCTGGGGGTCTTACTCAGTGGGCATGCTTGTCATAACCAGAGTCCTGAGAACCTGAAAGAAAAAACACAAAGCAGAACTAATATCAAAGAATATATTTCTTAAGCAGACTTCTTCCTAATTACATTTCTATGGGTAATTCAAATAATATTGTATTTTCAGATATACAGCACCTGGAAAGTAATTAGTCTCTAAATTAAGTCAAAGAAAGAATATGTTAAATATTTAATGCCACCTGTTTTTTCAACATGTGTCCATATCAATTTAAACAGAAATATAAAAATGAATCAATACTATGATACCACCATGTGAGAATATCCATTTCTACACATTTCTGTCATGCCTTTTGCACATTTCTATCGACTTATTATGTGATAGCACCAACAGCTCACGCCTTGTATCTGCTGGCCTTGATGCCTTAACACTGGCACCCATTGTTATCTCCATAGCACCGTAAAACCACCTGCACTCTCCCTGCCAACTCGGCGCTCCGCAACACAGACCTTCCGCCCGTGTTGCTTCGCCAGCAGTTAAGAGAAGCGGACCGAGACCTTGCCTCTTGTTAGCGTCACTATTTCTCTGACGTGGTCCAAACAGCCTTGTTATTTGGATGTGAAATAGTGGCTCTCGTTGACACGGACACCTGAGCCTCAGCTACATCCAGGAGCGCTGGGCCCTTTCCTGTCACACTTTGATATCTGCTTCCACAGCTGGAGGTCAGGGGTTAAGGCCTGGTAATACAGTGGTGCCAAAACAGAGCGGCAGCACAGCCAACACCAGTCGAACATACATTATCCCTGATAAGTACACTGGAAAGCCGAGGCGTTTATTAGCAACTCTATAATTGTTATGTCTGAACTTCCTGTTATGTTTTTTTTTTTTAAATATATATATTTTCGATAATTTACAAATAAATTTTAAATAGTAAACAAATATTTTTGGGACCACTTTTGGTGTTTTAATTCAACTCTGAAGGATAGGAAGAAAGAAATAAGAAAGAAATTTTGCACAAAGCTGAAGGTTACAGGATGGTTTGAGAGCAATATACTGTATATATACATATATATCTCTGTGTGTGTGTGTGTGTGTGTGTGTGTGTCCGTCCTCAGATGAAGGGCACATACTTTACATAGGCGACAGAAATGCTTGCTTCTATGTTGCACTAGGTTAAAAAATCTAGTCATTACTTTCTCTGCAACAATGAGAGAAAGTTCTTACTAAAGTGCAGAGTAGAAGTACAAAAGTGCAACTAGAACCAAGATGTTTATGTGCATTTGCTTTTATAGAAATCTTCCCTTTGTATGTATAGTTTTATTGTCTCAATATCCATGTTTCTATTAAACTCCATAGAACTTGTCTCTCCACCCACATCACCAAAATGAGGTACACAGAACTTTTTTTTTTACTCAGCATATATAATATAGTAATAAAGTAGGAACATTCGTAAAGGCCCACTTGCAAATTACCTAAATTTGAGTTGATGACTAATTTGTAGTTTCAAAGGCCGATGCAACGCAGGTGCAACCTCTGTTCCCTGCCCGGATGTCGTGTTTGTATCTTCCCCTATTATTATAGATGTTAGAGGACATTTACATCCCTGTGACGAGGAGACATTAAAGCAAAACCATGTCAGATCTTTTGAGGGGGAGGTGACGTCACGCTCGGCTCGCTTCAGCTGCTGCTTGTTGAGGTTTGCAGCGTAACGAAAACAGAGGCCAGGTGCATTTCACAAGCGAGGAAGCAGCGCGCCACCATCACAGGGGCAAAAACACAGGAAGCCCCTCAGGACCAGACACAACCACTCGACTAGATGCGTCAAAACGCCTACAGAGCTGGAAGTGTGCGACCCCAGCGCAGGAAGTGCTCGCAAAAGAATAACACATGTATCATTCGCTTCCAAAACTTGCTATTTTACAGAAAACCATTGAAGGTGGAAGTCGCATGATCCGCCCGGCCCCGCAGCAGCAGCGACAGCAGCAGCACTTGGACAGGACAACTTGAGTTACAAGTTTATGTAAATTAAGAATGTGCAGAAATACCACAAGCATGCAATTAGAACCATTTCTCTGTTGAAAAAAATTCTAAACATTTACAACATGGTGAACGGTTCATCATTGCTCCCTGTATCCAAGCTGTGAATGCATTTTGGCCTGTTTCACCCAAAATGATCGTTTAGAGCCGCAAAACAAAGCAGATAGGCATGAAAAAAATTGCAAAGGGAAACCTTGTTGGGTCACGAACAATGTACATATATTGTTAAATATATATATTTTTAAATCCAAATGTTTCTGTCTAGTATTAATTTCAGATATTCTTACCTTTGATTCTTTGCCCATATTCTGAAGACACACAGTTAGTGAACCGTTGTCGTCTTTACCCTCTTTAAAACCAGCTGCAACTGAACATGTATTTCCTCTACCTGCACGTGAAGACAAGAAAAACAGCTGTGAGTCGGCTGCTTCAGGGGCTTTCACTCAGAATCTGACTGACGAAAGCTGCACCAAGTATGAAAGGGCAACGTGTTTTCTCAATTTGTCTCACACCTCAACTGACAAAAACGGAGGCTAAATTGAGTTTTTGCTTGAGCAAGCAAGCCACGTATCACAGTGTGAGCATAGTTCATGAAATACTAAGTCCAGTCTTTTAAGCTGGTGTGTGACGTGAACACAAGGTGCACATCTTCATTTACCAGTTTAGGACATGTGCATTAGCACTTTACCTACATCGTCTGTTTAGTCCTTTAATAGATGGACAGGGACATAGAGGACCTGTGGTCACCTAAAATAAACGGGGCCTCACTGAATTATGTTGGAATTATTTTATTCTTTTTGAAGCAAAACATTCAAAAAATAGAAAGTGACCTTCGCAGAAATTCATTAAAACTTTCCCTTTAAAAAAAAAAAAAATCATAACTGTCTCATTGATTGCACAAAGGGTAACATACTTCACAATTGTAATACAATGGTAGTAGGTCGAGAAGGCAGGTGGATGAAATGTCAGAACGCATTAAATTAGGCACTCTTCTACCTGGCGGCCCTTCTACTCACTTTCCAAGATCTGAGAATGGACCGAAGCAGTAGAGTGTCTCTGCAGCTCTGCTGTGCTGCCAGTCTCCATTGTCTTTATTGATAGTGATGATGTAGATGCCCTTCTTTTCGCTGCACTATTAGTCGATCTGGTGTTTGGAAATGACAAGGTGCTCTGTCTCAACCTCTTAACCACAGGTGTGACATTAGCGCTCCGGCACTCGAGTGTCTCCTTGTCCTCCCGCCATGGGACACTTGGACGCTCCCTTTCTCCTTCACTTTCATCCACTTTTTTCTTTTTACTACTCGTTTCCAACCCACTTCTTCTCGGTTTTCTCTTTTTACCGACGGAGCCTAGTTCAAAGGGAATCGCAATGTTTGTGTCCATTGGCAAACTAGAGCACGTGGCTCGTTTTGCTTTCTGCCGGCAGTGAGCTGGCGAGGAGAAGAAGTCCTCAAACACATCGTCGTCTCCGTTGGCCGAGTGGGCAGGTTCAGCAGCAGCAGGTTCAGCAACAGCAGGTTCAGCAGCAGCAGCACTGGAGTTGTCATCTGACTGGTCAACTGTATGAAGAATTTTTTTCAAAGATTTATCAAAATAAACAGGTTTTTCAGATTGTTTTCCGGCATTAATAAATGCTGCGGGCCTCGCTTACTGCTGATAATCTCATACCACCCCCATTTATGACACCTTGGAAAAGCTATGCAGTGCTGCTAACACTTCAGATTGGATTTCACACACCACCTTATTAAGTTAAACAACTCAAACTCAGATATTAGGTAAATGAAAGATATTACAGTATTGCAGCAGCGGCTCTCATTTATTCTATCTGATATGGAAGATTTTGCCTGAAAAAAACACTCCCTTTAAATGCAGGGCCAGTTATGTATATAGAAATATATTAGTCATTAAAAAAAAAATCTCTGCTTTTGATAAATTATATAGGTAAAGTCCTTGTTCACTCTACTTCTTAGTTGGTTTTTTTATTATATATTTTTTCCAACTATCTATCAAGCTATTCTGAGAACAAAAACATTACTTGCTGTTAAGTGCAAGTCTGATGTTTGTTTTTAATCATGCAGGTTTATTTTCAATCATGCAGTTTTATTTGGCTTCATTTTGTTGCTCAACCTCGTAGCTCTGATTTGATAAAAGAAGATGATATAAAATTTTCTTACATGTTAATTTCAGGACTGTCGGTGTGCTTCCAAGGGAGGGTTTCAATCCAGTGGGCGAGCAGGATTCAAGCTTTTGTGAGGCTGAAAGAGAGTGATATAAATGCAAATTTTGTTGCTTGAGTAAGTCATATTTTCCTAAACCTTATAAGTTCATCAGTTTGCACAACAGCTAATACCAGTGGGTGACAGGTTTTCCCTTTTTTCTTTCATCTCCCTCAATCGGGCCTCCATATAATCGGATCTCTTCAAACCAGGGCTGTACACGATTCCATTTTCTTCATCAATAATTATCGGCGAGACATCAGATACTGTCAACAAAATATCATTGTTATTTTTCAGTTTCATGCATTTTGTGAAATATCATTACGATTCAAAAACAGTAGTTACTGCATTAATTCATGCCATGTCTCAACATGAAGTCTATGCAAACTACCAGAAATACATTTGAATTAATAATAGTTTACCAGGTCATTCATGCATAAAATCATTTTCAGCGTTGCTGAATTCATTCATTCAGCAACGCTTAAGGTATCATATTGATAATTCCATTTTCAGCAAACATGGTTCAGATTTAATTTTTTGATTTCCCAAAAGACCTGGTGATGATGGTTTCTTACCTTTAGGTTGCTTTGGTAACCGATCCTTCATCATCATATCTAATTTTTTTTTAATGCGTCTGTCATTTTCCAACGTCCTCCTTGGAGAATCTTTGCCCTGCATACAACGATGCTGAGATGACAAAAACATTAGCAATAGGATATAACCTTGAGCATTTTTAACCGCTTGAATACTCCGTTACATGTCATGCCGTGCGACATCATCACATTAATAATAGAAACCTCGCACTTCTTTAGGGTGTTTATACTGTATGTTAAAGGCTAACCAATGACCTCTCTCTCATTTTATGTATTTTTATCAGGCAAACAGCAACCAAGGTATATGTGACTTCACATACTTTCTTATTTTTAAACTCTGGATTGGTTTCTTTAAGTGCTGGAAACAACTCCTCGTCAGCTCGTTCACAGTGATCGAAACATCTTGAAAAAGAAAGGGTTGAAAAAACATTTCATTAAATCTTAGTCTCATTTTAACCCACAACAGAGAAAGGGTGAAAAGAAATGACTGTGTTTTAAAAAATGTGAATCTTTAACATTATTCTCACCTGCCCACCCAGAGGACAGAGACAAGCTTGACATTAGTGCTCTTGGCTTTACTCCATGTGGCAGGATGACCATTGTGGAACACTACATGCGTGACTTGTTTAGTGAATCTTTTTGGTACCTGGTAGAGAACGGAAATGTATTGTTTACAAAATACACACCAATACCATCATCATACATTCACACACAAAAAACATGTGCTCACCTGTGCTCCCATTTCCTCCAGCTGCTGAATAAATACGTCCGAGTAGTTTGCCGTTTTCTCGCCCGACCACACATCAACGTAGGCAACAACATCTGCACAAACATTGACCATCATAATCAACCAACGGTAATTTTATTCATGTAGTGCAGCATTTAGATTTCACATTACTCAGTACCTCTGAGAAGTGAAGAAATGTTACTTGTTGCCATTGATGGCCTCTTCTGCCCTTAAGTCCAACTGTGCAAAAAAACCCAAAAACAAACACAAGCAGTTTATTTTAGTAGAGAGCACATTTCCCAAAGAGCAGGAGTTTTTTTTTTTTTTTAAATCAATTCATGACAACAAGCAACGCATGGTAGGCCATGTCAAAAAGGAACTGCATGAGCCCACTATGGTGGGGAAACTGCTGACATAACATGAAGTAAACAAGTGAAAAGCATTATCAGTATTTCCTTTCGAACTAACAGAAGAATATTGACATGGGCAAATCCAAATTTCGCAATGACATTTGATATACAGAGCCTTATATTAATGTTGTCACTGACGCAGAGAAACGCTTGCGGTAGCTATTTTAACCCACTAAATGTTAGCAACACAGCTAAGCTAAAAGTGAACAGAGCAAATTGTTATAGGTTATTAGGCATTGACTACTACGGATAGATACTGAGTAAGGAATTCTTTTATCAGCGAACACCAAGCCTTGAAAAATAAAAACGGAAATAATGTTACCTAGCTCGAAAAACGAACGTGACGTCCCATCGTACGTCTACCAGAATTTAACAAACATTACGCAACAAACGAGTGAGGGGACGCTGCTTAGCATCAATGTGGCTAACTTTTAGCAATACTTCCGTAAGATGTGTATTTGATAGTTTTGAGCGTTCCAAGGCTTTAGTGCTGCTATCAACCAGTTATTCATATAAAGTGTAGATTACATACCTGTATTTAATACAGTGGTAGGATAATATTGCACAGGATTCCACAATACGTGTTTTATAGCGTTCGTATTTAGCGCCTGCAGTTCGTGACGCAATGACTTGTGGGAAATAGAGCCGCCATTGGCAGATGGTTGAAAACGTCATTTCCATTCCAGTCCACGCCACACCGCCACGGTCCACTTTTTTTTTTTTTTTAATCACACACACACACACACACACACACACACACACACACACACCATAATAACTGAGATGTTGATTTAAAGATACTCACAACATTACATTTTATTTAACATTTTAGTATCCAGCACAATCATTGCAATTATTATGTCTATATAAAAATCTGTCTGAAACTAAGTTAGAATTGACATGTGCACATCAAATACATCACAAACTTGGATAACACGGTACAAACAAGATCGTTTTTAAAATGTAAGACACACAATGGCAGCAGCAGTTTTCAAGTCTTCCCAAGATTGGTGTTCCATCTTTTGTAAATATGCACACACTATTTTACGGAACAGAATAACAGCCAACTTATTTTAAATATCATTCTAATAAATACTCTTTTGATCAGGAAAAAACAGCTGATTTAATTTGTTTTCATTCATTGTGAGTCTGTTAAATTTGTGACATTTTTAATATTCAAACTATTTTAGAGTTCTGGTGTGGTTTTACCACATCTTTTAATGAGGTGGGCCTTGAAATCAGCCAGAAATTCTACCATTCTACCATTCAACCTTTCTGTCTTTGTAGCATTAACACATTTTTTGTTTTTTCTTTTTTATACCATTTTTAGCGATACCTCGGAATTCGATAAGCCATCACTGCACAGCGCACTTTACTGTAAACCACAAACAAAATGACTGAATTATATACAACTTCAGATGTTAATCCATTAACCAGTAGACACCTCAGCAATAGAGAAGGGTTTGTTTTTTTGCAAAAGGCGAATCTTCAAACTGACACAGAGCTGCTCCTGCAGTTGAGAGGCACAGAAGTGCGCGACACCTCCATGTGCACGGTCGACATGGGGAGACGCTCGCACTCCTCCTCCAGCTGGCTGCACTGACACTGCAGCAGCGCCTCCCTCACCTCCTGCCGAAAATTGGAGTTGAGGAAGCCGTAGATGATCGGGTTGATGCAGGTGGAGGACATGGCCAGCAGGTGGCAGAGGGAGAACAGCAAGTTGTGGTTGCAGATGGGCAGGGCATCCTGGTCCCAGTCGGACACGGCGTTGAAGATGGTGAGGGGCAGCCAGCAAACTGCGAAGGCCGTGATCAGGGCCAGGAGCATGATGTTGATCCGTCGGCTGTGGTGCATTCGCTGACCGTCGGCGATGCAAGCGCGGTCCAGCATGTCCTTGCGCTGCCGCAGGCGCGCAAACACCTTGACGTAGCAGAGCAGGACCAGGAGGAGTGGCCCGCAGTACTGGAAGAGCAGGAGCCACGTGGTGTAGGCCAGCCTGTGCTGCTGGGAGGGCCAGTGCTCCAGACAGGCCTCCATGTGCGGCAAGCCGGTGGTGTGAGGAAAGAGGGCGCTGGGCGCGGATGAGTTTTCGGCGTCGGGGGAGGCCTCCCAGGGGAACGGGGGCTGGTGCTCGTTGACGTAGGGCTCGTTGGTGAGGATCTGGAAGGCCAGGAAGGGCGAGGAGGTGAAGCAGGCCAGGATCCAGATGACAACCAGCGCCACGTGGGCCTGGCCGACGGTGGGCTTCCACCCAGACGGGTTGATGATGAGCTGGTGCCTCTCCAGGGCGATGAACACCAGCGAGAGCACGGACACGGTCACCGAGGTGCACTGAATGAACGGCACCAGCCTGCACAGCAGGGAGCCGAACACCCAGTGGTCCATCAGCGTGTAGACGACGGTGAAGGGGAGGCAGAAGACGCACACCAGGATGTCGGAGAAGGACAGGTTGCAGATGAAAATGCCCGTGACGTTGTTCTTCTCCTTGCGACGGGTGATGATGCATATGAGGCCCACGTTGCCCAGCAGCCCCAGCACCATCGTGACGCCGTACCAGGCGATCAGACACGTGGTGAGAGCGAAGGACATGTGGCACTGGTCATCCTGGCCGTCGGCGGCGAAGTCCGACGGCCCCGAGGCCCAGCCGCCCCGCCACTCCCGCACAGGCACATGAGCGGCGACGTCCTCCTCCCACAGCAACGGGGAACGGGAGGATGCGGATGCGCTGAAGGGTTCAGACGGTGTCAGAGTTGACGGAGAGGACTGACTAGTGCTGTCAGTCAAGGACATCTCGACAAGATCTCAGCGTCA
This sequence comes from Nelusetta ayraudi, assembly GCF_046127955.1. Taxonomy (NCBI): domain Eukaryota; kingdom Metazoa; phylum Chordata; class Actinopteri; order Tetraodontiformes; family Monacanthidae; genus Nelusetta; species Nelusetta ayraudi. Next base: position 2,291,173 of record NW_027466058.1, on the reverse strand, counting down.
CCGACCAGCAGCGTCAAACTGTCCATGCCCTCGTCACAGGAAACCAGCATCTGAGGAAGAGACGGGCAAAAAAAACAACAGGAAGAGGAAGACAGTTACGTGCATAAGTCACCCATTGGGTCGGAGGATCCATCGATGCAGGGATCCTGTGATCCGGACGCTGTTGAGGATTTATGCCTCAGATAAATGTGCTGTGTATTATTTCAAGTCACGGTGAGGTCAGAGAGGAAAACATCAAGACATTCTCGGTCTTTCACACTTCATGCTTTTCATTTATTTAGACTTTGGATTTACAACACGTTGAAAGTATAGTAAGACTGGTAGTGGTTTGATGGTTTTCCTTGAAAATCTTTTAAACATGCTATATATTTTTAGCCCTCTGGTTTTCTCTTTCATTCCACATTATGCCTAGTCTGCGATGAACTGGCGACTTGTCCAGGGTGTACCCTGCCTTCGCCCTAAGACAGCTGGGATAGGCTCCAGCAGACCCCCGTGACCCTGAATAGGAATAAGCGGGTATAGAAGATGAATGAATGAATGAATTATGCCTAGTTGTTAGTGGCTTTCAGGGAGTCAATGGAAACTGAGTGATCAGCCCAAAGAGAGTGAAGTTGTTGAAATGATAAATATTAATATTTCAAATTGCTTTGTAACAAAATGAGCACATTGAGTGTGTTGAAATTTCACTGAATACCATTCAATATTTGCATATAGGCTTTATTGTCTTTAGAATGCGTGTAGAATGAGCAAATACTGAAATGAAAGCAAACGTCCGAGCAGAGCTCTGCACTGTGCAAGCAAGCAATGAGTCCTGTTACAGTTCAATACCTGTCAAATAATGGCATTTCATACTTCCTATGAGAGTGCCATGCATGCTCCTTTTTAAACATTTATTTTGAATCCTTGTTGCATGTCAAAGCAAAAGGTCACGACATTGTCGGGGTCCTAAAAATGGACTCCACACTCTTGCCCTGAAACCTTTTGCGCAAGGAGAACACAGAAAAACGAGCCTGTCATTTCCCATTAATGGCACATTCACTTGGGCCATCAGTCACTTCACATGGCATCACTACTAAACGACTCTGTCAGCGTGACGACTGTGGCATGTGTGTGGCCAGTGTGACGAGACATCGATCGTCGCTCGCCCAGGGAAGCGAAGGAGAGGTGGACAGCCCCAATCAAACAACTGTAACCACGGAGGGAGTACATGAACACCTGCAGCACAGAAAAGGGGAGAAATATCCCATTTGCGCCATTTGACGAGGGCTTAGCCCCCCAGAAAGCGTATCTACCCCAGAAATCCCTCCAGAGCACAATAAACAGTCTCTGCAGGATAAAGAGCAGTGTGACCCCACACCAGTCTGTCCATCTACCCTTCTCCTCTGCCTCACTCGGTCTTCGTCTCAGAGAAAATGCTCCTCACCAGCAGGTCGAATTATAGAATGAATGAAGACCACTTTCTAAGACAGAATCTTTTTTTCTTAAAACAGTATTACAAATGCATTCGACCTGAGGAACAATAATTTAATTTCTGTTTCATCTGTACACCTCCTTGTCGGCAATGTGAAGTGGAGTTTTCTTCCCTCTGGCTTGTCTGTATCGCAAAAACATTTGGCAATATTGTGTATAATTAAAATATTGTGGCAAATTGAATCTTCTTAAAAAAAAATATCCACAGAGTAATCTAAATGCAGTGCATCATCCCACACTTCACTGTGAATTATCAACTAAGCATATTTTGGAATGAGACTGAATATTTAATAAATCATAACGATGAGACACTAATTTCCCTTCGGCACATTTTCAGGAGCAATGCTGAAATTATTGTTATTAACTTTTGTCTATTTTCAGCTTTTGTCGCAGCTGCTCGCCAGAGCACCAGGGAATATTATAACACATTCCTATTCTTTATCACCTATGGTGTCCTGTGCGTGTGTCTGCAGGCGCAGGATGGCAGGCGAGAGAAGCTGCTGAGCACGAGCATCATTATTGTCTGCTGTGTCAAGTGGCCAATATCTCCTGGGGCTGGGAGCCTGCCACTGGAGTCACTCGCAGGAGATATTCCACCCCCACCCCCCTACTTCCACAATACATACAATTTAAGAAAACTTCCAGCTCAATTTGTCTCTTTTCCTCACATCATTTATCAAAGTGCACTCCTCTGTGAACAGCATCATACAAAAAAAACATTCACATGGGGAAAAAAACAAGTCACTTACATGCTCGGCTGGATGGACGCTCCACCGCCACGCCAGATGTGAACAGGTTTGTATCCACTGAGGGTGAGAGTTGGAGGAGCCGAGCATCACATCATCACATCGCTTGGAACAGAGTGAGCCTCGGTGCTATTGGCTGCTCTGAGTGGGAGCCAGAGAGCCTCTGAGGACTGAGCTCTGCTGTCGCGCAGTGGCAGGCGCACTCCATTGCATCCTGGGAGTTGCACTGGATGGAGGTGTTTACGCGCAAACAGCAGACAGAGCCGGTCCATTTTGTATTGTGATTGTCAAGGTTGCGTGCTCTTTTTCAGACGGTGATGTATTGTCTGTATGCAGTCCATTCAGGATGTTTGACACTCTTATTTGCTACCGGCTCACACTCCTGAGCCATCGCCAACGTGTTTGCACCAAGGACCGACAGGCACACACACACACATAAAAAAACAAACTCAAAGAATAAAACATAAGACTTTTTTTTTATTATAAAGGCACATTAGAAAAACAGAGGAATAAAGCAGGTCCTTTTCACACCTAAGAGAGAGCTCATGACTTTTCACGAGTTTACTTTGAGTTTATACCAGAGGTTCTTTAAATTGAATTATGTTGATTTTAAACCTGTACATACCGACATATATATGTTGTGAGTTATGAGCATTGTTTTTTTTTTTTTAAAAAAACAACGATTTAGTGTAAACATTTATTATTTGGATTAATTGTAAATTAAGCCATAAATTGTAAACAATTGACAAGATATAAATTGGATCATTGCATCCGAGTAAACAACCAACACAAATATTTTTAACGTGGCAATTTGTCAACACCCCAAATGAGCAGAAGTCAGTCTTTGTGCTTTGAAACAGTCAAATACTTTAAACAAAGGAGACTGAAAAATATCCAGCGTCATCATTTTCCTTTTACCCATCACAAATAAAAAGTAACAAATGTGACATTATTAACATTAACATAATCTTAGAATTTTAAGAAATAATAATCATTTTAAGAGTTCATCATGACTCAGACGGAAACAAAGCTTCAAGTAGAGAACAGGAAATATTGGCAAGGGTGCATAGAAAGGAAAAATAGTTCTTTGGTAGAATTCACCAAGCAGGTGCAGCCTCGAAATTTCCCCGACACAAACCAAAACAGTTTTAAAAAAGATAGGTTTAGAAATGAAAAAAAAATGCCACATTTAAAAAAAAAAAAAAATGAAAAAAAATCATTAACGAAAGATGAAATATCCCAGAGATAAAGATCGAAACCTGCAGCTCAATGGCTCCATTAATACCTGCGGCTGTGGGCTGATAAATTCAAAGCTGTTCTTTGCATATTGTTCTAGTCGATGGTTGAACATCAGAAGATAAATGTCGTATGTGTTAGAAACTGACAGACAGAAGGTGAGAATCTTGGTTTAGCTAAATGTAAGAAAAATATGCAACTATTAAAAAAGTCATGGAGTCATTAATGATTCTGTCTGCATGGACATGTGAGCATAGTGCGAGAGTTTACGACAGGTGTGTTTGCACTTTTGCTTCCTTCTCAAGATCACAGTCAAACACTTCACTGTATAGATAAGATTTGCCTTGCCTTCTCAGAAGCAGGAGGTAATTAACTTGGTATCAGGCTGCCGTTTCCTCAAGATGAAACACATTAACCATCTCTAGTATTATAATGCATTACGCTCCACTTAACTCTAATATTGAAGTAAAAGAATGGATGCTTCATGTCTCCTTCCAACGGCTACAGCGGTTTAGCACAAAAACCTTTCTCAACATAATCTATTTCTGACACATATAAATACCGAACAGGAGCGTAAGAGCATTTTTCAAACTCTTTGTTTACAATCCTTTAATCTGCTCTCGGGGCTCGAAGCTACGTGGACCGTCTGCTAGCTTTAGCTACATGAGGCTGAACATGCTTGCGACGAGCGAATGCATGAATAAGGGAACAGAAAGTAGCTTTTTGTCGAGCAGAATGTTTTTCCCACATCGAGCCTAAGTATTAAAGTGCGTGCGCACGCTGCGGTGTCCTGACCTCTGAACGGATCTCAGCCGATCAGCGTTTTCATGAAGGCGGGCTTGTTAAAGGGCCAGTGGTACTGGTTCGGGACGGGTCCGTTCACGTTGCACTCGAAGAAGGAGAACATGGGGAACCAGATGCGCGCCCGGCGGCTGTGCTGGTAGGCACGCGTGTTGGCCAGCGTGTGGTAGTAGAGGAAGAGGCGGGTGGTGATGTAGAAGGCGATGAAGACGTCGATGGAGTAGTGCTCGTGGGCCGCCAGGATGAAGAAGATGCCGAACAGGTTCAAAACCCAGGAGATGGTGTGGATGAGATTCCAGTTGCGCGGCGTGTCTGGAATTCAGAGGACGAGTCGGAGGGCGGGATTAGAGTTTGACCCTGTCGTGTCGTTCGCAGTAATCCCGGCTAATTGAACCACAAAATCATCTTAATGATCTGACGCCCGAGCATAACAGTGTACATGGAAAATGAGACGCAGCACTGCTAAAACCCCACAGGGCTTCTGCTGCTGATTTGTATATTTGTAAATACAAATGCAAATGCAGTCGCCCACAAAGGCATCATTTATTTCTTTTTGCGCCCACTGTTCCAGAGTCTGGTGGGAGGTGATTCAAACGTGGGATAGTAGTCCGCACTAATCCAAAACGAGCCAAAAAAAAAAAAAAACTCCTTCCATCTAACCACTGAATTGTATTTTAGCAATTTTGGAAGGAAAAGAAAAACAAAGGGATGAACAAACTCACTGTGTTGTTGGTAAATATTAGTACATAACGCATGATATCGAAGGACCTTCAAGCTATTTGCGCTCGGCTAAGTCAGGTTTTACCAACAGGCTCTAAATGAAAACTTTACGGAAAAATATCAAGACTAACAAGCGCGACGTTCCGCTCAAAGACTCACACTCTGTCACGAAGAAGTTGAGCATGGTGATGACCACCGTGTGCCCGCTGAACATGTAGTCCCCGCACGTCTCGACGCCGGCCAGCGTCATGCCGAGCCCGCTCCAGATGGCCAGCGCCCGCTGGATCTTTCCCAGGGTGTCGCCGTAGGACTGCAGGACGAGAGGAACGCAGCCCGCTGTCAGCCGGACTGCAGCGACTAGAGGGAGACTGATCCCACTGACCAGCGCTCTAGTGTGTGTGTGTGTGTGTGTGTGTCCCACCTTGCTGGCACACTTGAGGTGCTGCCCGGGCACGGAGAGAGAGGTGACGAACATGGTGCAGCAGCGCAGCAGGAACACGGTTCCCATCAGAGAGCACAGCCGCCTGAGGAGGATGGACCTGACAGAGAGACAAATGGGAAAATCACTCAGCTGTGCCTTTTGCACATCTTGCTCCTGTTTGTTTGTTGTATGTAGATTCACTTGACTCTTTCTTGAAATTCCTGTATAGTTTATTTTGTATTTCAGGGTAGTTTCCCAATTTGTGATCAATAAAGTACATCTATTCTATTCTTTTCCAAATTGTGCAACACTTAATGTCAAAACGACCCCATTGCACAACTGTATGACACACATTGTCATTATGCAAAACTGCAATGTCTGTATATTATATATGGATATATTTATGTTTAATGCCATACTTTTATTTCTTTTTATACTATAGTTTAGAAAATTGCATGCCTTTTATTACACTAATTCCCTTTTCAAGCTGCTGTAAATGTAAATTTCTCTTATCTATCTATCTATCTATCTATGCAACACACCATAATAAACCAAGACTTTACAGAGGTGTGAGCTAAACGTGCACACTACCTGTTCTTGTGGAGCAGCAGGATGAGCAGGAACATGTAACACAGGATAACGGCGCAGGCTTCGGCCATCGCAAAGGCCCAAGGAATTCTGGGAACGCTGTTTGTGAACGCATACATGGGTGATTAGATTAGATAACATGTTTACAATGAAGCACGAACCACGCGTGCGCCTACCTGTCGAGAAATATGTCCGGCAGCGGCGGGTAGGTCCTCGTGTCTGGCACGCGCTCGTGCACGATGACCATGACGAACGCGGTGAAGCCGCACACGGAGAAGACGTACAGGGCGCTGAGCGCCGTCTTCCACACCTCCGGGTCCAGCCTGCCGGCCAGCTGCTGCCGCTGCTGCTGCCTGCACCTTCCGTTGGAGTGCGTCTGACAAAGCAGTGCGCCGGCGCCGTGCCGATGTCTGTCGCCGACGCTCCTCAGCCGCAGCTCGGTGCCGTCGTAGCCGCGGTCGCCGCCGTCATCCTCGTCGTTGCACCTCCAGCCCGGCCCGACGCTGTTGACCGAGAGGGCGGCCGCCTGAAGGCCGAGCTCCTCCAGCTGGGCCCGGTTCTGGCTCTGGAGGCGGCGGAGGGCCACGGCCAGCCGCTTGATGTCCCCCAGCACTGTGAGGCCGAGCGGCGGCCTGCGCAGGTCGGCCTCCGTCAGGGCCAGCACGCCCAGGCCGTCCAGGCGGTGCTGGTTGCACAGGAGGTCCACATAGTCGCCGAAGCCCTCGTCCTGCAGCCACTTGGCCACCTGCAGGCAGCTCCAGGCGCTCACCGCCTCCTCCGACGAGGCCATGCCACTGCAAACGGTGCGGACAGGACAAAGACTTAAACATTTTTACTCGTTACGTCTGTCATATTGACAGTGAAATGTTGGTGTGGCAGAACCTGATGTGACTGCGCATGTAAGGAATAAACAAAGTGTAAAAAAGACTTTAAAAAGTGGCATAAAAATGTTTGAAGTTGCACATTTGAAGCAATACCATGATATCATATAATATAATATAATATAATATAATATAATATAATATAATATAATTACAACCAATGGAATGCAAAGTATAATACTATACCATTTAGTATATAATAATACTACAACAGTAGTAGTAATAATGACATCAGTAAAATAATAATCGTAGTGATAGTAGTAATAGTAATAATAGTGCAATAGTGCAGTATAATATTCTAAACATGAGGCTAATTAATGATGAGGCACTTCTCACCCCCCTCATGCTTTCACATGTGGATTTCATCAGTGTGACACTCGCTGACTGACACCTCATTGAATGAGCGACTGAGGACGACCGCTCCCCATGTTGACGATACAAGGTGCGACTATCTGTTGTTTTTCAAGACGGCGCAAAACCCAAAGATTAGATTCCCACTCAACGGACATCAACAGACGTCAGAACAAAGCAGACGTCAGTGACCCAAACGGCTGAGTTGATTATCTTATGAAAACACTGAGGGGTGGATTTTAATTTAATTAGTGAATATTTACGCCATGATCAATAGAGCTTCTAAACATTTCCCAAAGCCTCTAACAGACATCCTCCAAGACAGAAGATTAGTGACCAATACCTCGGGTCACACAGCCAATTGCTTGATGCAACTTTCATGATCAATATTCATTTCAGTTTTTCATAAAGCCATGCGTCAATGTTTAATCAGTTTTCACTGCTGCTTCTAAGGAAATGCGGCGACGTCGTCAAAGACAACACAAACAGAATGATAATTTCTGTTTGCTTCAGTCTCACAAAAAAAAAAAAACTGCATAAAGCTGCAACAAGTCCCAAAAGCAGCTGTTTTGCATAAGAAATCCCTGAAACAAACTGACGCATCGCTCAGCTGCTGAAACAGCCGTGACCGGAATGTGACTAATCAGGATGCTGGTCAGTGTTGAAGTCTGCTACGGTGGTGTGGTATGCTTCACACATCATACCACCGGCGTCGTGTTCACGATATGAACTGCGTCCGGGAGTGGAAGATGTACATGGCACGCACTGAACCACTGAAAAACAGCTGACTGAATCGAACACAAAAGACATTATTACTCGTACAGGAACCTTCGCCCGAACCGACCGAAAAACTGATTCAACACTCTGCCCTCGTCCTTCGCCTTCGACCCTGAGATAAGCAAGCCACGCTGCCGCTCGTTGCACACTAACTGCTGCTCCAAAGGTCTGCAAGGCCTTGGTCGACGCTGAATGTATGACGGCTGTGCTGACTGCTGCATGACACAACCACAGACGCACAACCATTCTCACCCAATTTAGCAGCTTGCACAACTTCGGGGAGCAGCAGCATTTCCTCATTTTGACACAATGTGGATGTAGAAGGAACCTTCCCCAGGTTGCTGCTTACAGTGATGAATTAAGTTGAACTGGCACAAAAGGATTTTTGAATGAATAATGCTGTTATAGGTGCCAAATATTTTTATACAGCTAATCAATAAAAAGCCTCGGTGTTGGGCTAATTGGGATTTGAACAAATGATAAGAAAGGTATTCTGATACAATTTGAATCAATGTCTGAACACTTACTGTTTTCTTACATCACACTGAACATATTTTAAACTCGTTTTTTCCATTGTGCCCATTCAAAATAAATGGAAATGTACATTTTCATTAACTGCCCACTTAACCCAGAAACCCAGAATCTGCATTACATTTCTGTAAAGAAGAAGGAGCTCTCAACTGACTTAACTGGTATGTCAACACCCACACCTAAAAGTGACACACTACTTCTGAAGAAGCGGCCACCAGTTAGTTAATAATAGTATAATACAAGTTGCAGCTGAGGGATCCAGATCGGAAAAAACAAATATATGTATCTTTCAGGCGAATCTACTTGAGGTAACAGCAACTCACCTGGGCTGCTCAGCTCTCCTCTCCTCACAGACAAATCCCACTTGTTTTCAACCAGCCACAACTTTTACACGGCCGACATCCCGCCGCCTCTCCGCCTAAAAGCTCAGCCTTCACCTCAGGACTCCACAAAGTGCCATGTCAGCCAGATTTGGCCCCGGTCGGCTTTGCCAGTGACTCACTCACACGGCGGTGACACACGGCCGTGAGCACGCGCACGCGCGTGACAGAGTAAGACGGGGAAGGAGGGATGTGACAAAGGACGCATAGTCCCTCGACCACAGAGAGCAACCGGTCAACAACCACTGAAATGAAATCATATATGGGGGAGAGCGACTATTATATTGTTGTTGACGTCCCGGTGGCAGCGGCAACAACACCATGGAACTTCTTTAAAGGGCGTCGAAGTCCAGCCCCACCTTTTTGGTCATTTCGGACTTACTTTATAAACGTTGATAATTTCCCGGAGTCCCTTCGAAAAGACGCCGTCACTGAGCTGCCACACGTCGGAGCCGCGACGTGTGTTTGTGTGTCCGCTCGGCCAACTTTTTCACGTCCAACATGCTTTCTGACAGTTTGTCAGGCAACGCCAAAACAGGAAGAGTTGGCGACGCAACGACGGCGGCGAGGAAGAACAGGCCGATTTAAATGCACTGACCTCTGCTGGCCAAAATAAGAAAGGCGACATTTATTTCCATGTGCGATTTTTCATTGAAAGTAAAAAATAATAATAAAAAAAAATCTAATTTCTATTTCTTTCTTTATGTCTTTCTTTCTTTCTTTTGTTTTTCCTAATACATACTTTGATATTTATAGGATAAAAGAGAACCAGTCGAGAGAGAGGTAACACATTTCCATTCATCATCAAGAGCTTGTCTGAGTTCCAAAATGCGCCACCTGTTTATGACTGTCAGAGCTCCAGTGATGCAGCAGCAGCAGAAAGTGTGGCAGAGACGCTTGACACCAGCGGAGCCTTTGGATGACGGACGAAAAACCAATTCCAGACGCTGTCACGGCGACGAGGTGTCATCCACGCGGCCTGGAGCGGAGAAGCGTCACCGACGCAGAGGATGAAGGAGACAAGTGCACAAACGGGCCGCGGCTGATCCCGTCTGTGGAGGAGCTGGAGGAGGTTTTGCATGCAGCGGCCCGTTCCTGTCGCCACTGCGATGAGGTGTGGCCTAATCTGTATCTGGGTGATATGTAAGTATCTTCTCCCCGCCTCTCGCCTAACTTCACGTACCTGTCGGAACTCTCGCTCGAGCAACAATTACAATGTGAGTCAGGTTTACGTCCCACGACAGATTTGGGCTGTGGCAGCTGGGCGTCACCCACGTGCTGAATGCGGCGCACGGGAAACTGTGCTGCAGGGGAAACGAGGATTTTTATGGAACCACGGTGAAATACTTTGGAGTTCCGGCCAACGACCTGCCAACATTTGACCTTTCACCTTTCTTCTACCCGGCTGCTGAGTTCATTCACCAGGCTCTGACTTCAGGAGGTAAAAGCTCGACGAGGTCCCTCCCCTCGCTGAGCCAAAAAGTGCTTGGAACCACCAGCAAGTTTTTGTTTTCTTCGTTTTTCTGATCTGCAGGAAAGGTGTTGGTGCACTGTGCTGTGGGCGTGAGTCGCTCCGCAGCGCTGGTCCTGGCCTACCTGATGATTCACCATTGCCGCACTCTCCTGTCTTCGGTGCGCTGCGTGCAGCAGAAACGCTGGATTTTTCCAAACAGAGGCTTCATGCAACAGCTCATTGCTCTGGACAGAGAGCTGCAGGACGTCCCCACACAACAAGCACAAAATAGAACTCTCCCCATTTAGAGTCAGCCCGAGTCAATGTCCTCATTGACGACATTCAGACCGTCTCCATTTGTACCATTCTGCCTACACACACTAAATGGCGGGTCCATCCCTCCCCTCCCTTTGTCCTCGCTCAGCGTGACCCCGCTGAAAGAGTCCCAGAGCTTTTGGCAAATGGTGAACGCGGACTAATCAATGTCGCAGCAACGTTAAATAACTCTGCCTCCAGCCAGGGGAGAGCAATCATCGGACACAGAGATCTAATTTTGGAGCTGGGCGGCATTGGAAACAGCCACCTGCTCGTGTCTCTCAGTTCGAGGCCAGCCCCCCCCCCCAACCCCCCACAGGCTGCGTTGGTGACCTGACGGTGGGCGCAGACGGTGGGAGCGGAGCGCTGGATGGGCGCTGTGCACGGAGAATGCCAGCCAGCAAACAGCAACAGGAGCTGGGGCTCATTAAAGAGATGCAGCACATCTTGGATTCCTGCAACCTGGAACTCAGACCGGTGGATGAAGTCTGGCCCAACCTCTACATAGGAAATGTGTGAGTGTCTCGGCATAACCGGAGGCGGCTGGCTCGCAGAATTGTTTGCGGGTCCCTAAAGAGAGAGTAAATAATGTGTGTCTTATTCGCTCGCTATTGTTTTACTGATATTGCACCTTTATTTCTTCCCGTCTGCGCCGTGTGTTTCCCCCAGGGCTGTGGCGCAGAACCGAAAGACATTACATAACCTGGGCATCACTCATGTCCTGAACGCAGCACACTCCAAGCAGGGCAGCATCGGAGACCAGAGCTTTTATGGAGACGCTTGTGTTTACCTCGGCATCCCAGCAGAAGACTCGGACAGTTTTGACCTCGGCCAGTACTTCAAACCCGCCACCGACTTCATACACAAAGCCCTGAAGAACAAAGACGGTACAGTGTGTCAGCCTCAAATATGTTGTCTCCATAATGCAAAAGGAACATTCTGTTTGGCACAAGCGTTATCTATTTTCTATACTGCTCCACAGGGAAAGTGCTGGTGCACTGCATCATGGGAATAAGTCGATCAGCCACTTTGGTCCTGGCATATTTGATGCTGCGGCAGCATCTCACTCTGAGAGATGCCCTGAGGCACGTCGGACAGAAACGGCCCATATACCCCAACAAACATTTTCTCTCTCTCCTCCTCAAGTTGGACGACCAGCTGACATTCAAACGGAGGCTATGTCCTCTTCTCTGACGCTATAACCCACGTGTTAAAAAGTATGTGTAAAATACTGTAGTTATACATATGGGTGGTCAAACAAACAAACAAACAAAAACAATATATTATGTATATATATATAATATATTATATTTTGATACCACTATTTATTTTTGTGTCTAGCACCGACGTGCATGTACTGTGCAATGTTGTAAATATACATTTAAGTCTTGTCTTGACATTTCATGATTTTTCCATTTGATGGATTTAGTGGATGAGCCTGAAAAAAGAAAGTTGAAAATAAAAACAGTTATATAATAATAAAGACTTGGTAATTGTCCACACTGACAATGTACTACTGATGGTGAAAAAAAAAGGAAATACAACTGCTGTCTGTAAAATATTAGTCAGTTGCTTTACTTTGACGGTACAGATTCCAGTTAAATGTTTTGCCTTCATCTGCTCTGCAGCTATTTACTTGACCAAAAACAATGTGAGTCTTTCTTGTCACCCTGTGTTTAAACATAAGATGAGCACAGGACAAACAACTGATCCAGCTGAAGTTAACACATCACTGGTGAGGTTGGTTATTTGCAGAGCGGTGGGCATAGCAACACAGTCAAATGCAGCACGGTGATGTATTACATAACAAGCCTGCAGACATGGACTATAGGCAACTGAGCAAACGAGAAGATTGACAGGACGCGTTCGCTGCGATGTTCACGAGAACTAACCTGTGTTATCTGACACAATTAAATGCGTCAAAATTTTGCAGCTAATCAACGTGTCAGATATTTTGCCACCACTGAGTGTGTGACTACAGAGTTATAAAAGGAAGCAGCGGCTCATCATTACATGTGTGCCTGTAAGAGCTTTTATAGAGCTTTTATAGAAAGGTGAGCACGGCAGAAGAGCCACAAGCTGCACTGGAAGGAGGTAAGTTCAGATAATTCAGGGAAGGCAAAGGTTCACTGGTCGGTTGATTTTTTTGTGGATTTTTCAGCTTTACTCATTGTTTTTGTTTGTGCAAGTTAATATCGGAACACCAAACATTGCATTTGCCTTTGTGCTTTGAACGGTTGAGATATTAGCATTTCAAACAACTTAATACTTTGTAATGAATTGAGAAAAGTAATAAACAAACTAAGGTTGCCAATCATAAATAAAGATATAACTAAGTGACAAATAACTTAACAGGCTGTAGACACTGAAAAAAAATTAAAATTTCCATCTGGTCACATTCACGCAAATTGGCTGACGAGGCTGTTGACGGGGATCGTGTTATTGTTGTGGGGCAGTATTGCGATATGCATTGTGATGAGATGGAACGTATGAAAGACCCCAGGGGCCTCTGCTCACCCCGGCCCCTCCCCGTCCCATAATGACAATAAAGGAAAAGATTAAAGCGCCAGGAGCCGAAAGAAAGGCTCCATTGCAGTGAGTTTATTGCTTGGGAGCGAGGGAGAGTGAGAGAGAGGCGGAAGTCAAGTCTCTGTGCTGTTCAAGAACTGTTTGCCTGTAAATGATAATATTCAGTATGAAAATTGACAAGGCTAAAATGACAAGGCTCTTTCTTTTAATATTTTAAAAGTTTTATATTGTTGAATATTGCAATATTTTAAGATTGGACTGCAGATTAGAAACTGAATTGTTCATTGCAATTAAATACAGCACGTTTACTCAGAATTAGTTTCATCTGCTGATCAGTCATGCATCAGAATGTAGTGTGTAACCTAAAAAGAAAGCCACAAACCACAGTGGCATTCTGCCAATATTGAGACCTCTCCCCAGTGACATTTCCAATTTCTGTGCTTGTCAAGGGAGCAAATGATCTGAGATACCATCCCTATTGATCTCTCTTTCTGCATCTGCGTGTGTATGTCAGTATGTCCCTCAGGTATCAGCCTTTTGAGCCTCCTTCTGTCACTGAGCTGCAGGAGTTCCTGCTAGCTGGCAGGCAGCCGACAGGACATCTCAACCAAGTCTGGCCTAACCTTTACATAGGCAATGAGTATGTTCCTATATATGTGCTGAACATTTTGTAATGTTTTTATGCACGGGGTGAAAATAAAGTTTCTATTCTATTTTTCGTATTATTATTATGCAGGTTGGCGGCTCGTGACAAGGGCACGCTCCACAGCCTGGGCATCACTCACATTGTGAACGCTGCCCACAGACCCTCAAACATCCCCCAGCATGGCCTGTACGTCAACACCGGGCTGCGTTTCTACAGAGACATGAAGGTGGATTATTACGGCGTGGAGGCCGACGACGCTTCAAACTTCATGCTCAGTCCTTTCTTTTATCCGACGGCACGATTCATCAGAGCTGGACTGGCTCAGGGAGGCAAGTCGCCAAATTGCATTTCATTTCATTAGACAAAATAGTTTGGATGCACCGATACCAGCATCAAGTATCGGTACTAACACTGATAAAATACTCAACGTGACTTTGACTTGGTCTTCATGACTTGAGACTAGACTTAGACTTTACACAGATGACTCGAAAGGACTTTACTTTTTGAAAAATTAAATTGTTGCATTCGAAAATTTGTTTTATTTTGAAACAGGATCAGGTGATTTTACAGTAATGATGGCAATAGTTTATATTGAATGTTGTCTTTACTGATTTTTGTATGACTTGTGACTTGCTTGACTTGCTTGATTCTCACCACTGTTGGAACTTGCTTGAGACTTAAGGGTTAAGACTTGAGACTTGCACATGTGTGACTTACTCCCATCTCTAGTACTCTAGTGACTACTGAAAAGCAAGTACTTGTATTTAGTTAAAAATAGGTATCGGTGCATCCCTAGTATTTGGGGCTGAAATGGAATATCCCCCATGGCAGGTCGAGTGTTTGTTCACTGCCTGATGGGAGTGAGCCGCTCCGCCACGCTGGTGATGGCCTTCCTGATGATCACCGAGGGCCTGACGCTGCGCGAGGCCGTGGCCGCCGTCAAGCCGCACAGGGACATCTTTCCCAACCCGGGCTTCCTGCAGCAGCTCCGCAGCCTCGACATGAGCCTGGAGAGGCAGAGGAGGAGACAGAGACAGTCCCAGACCCTGTAAAAAAGACGCATGCAAATGAAAAGAGCCCACATGAGCATGAAGACACGCACAAACATGCACAAACACACACACATGCATAGAAGCAGACGCATACATTTTTATTGCTACAGCGGAGAGGAAACGGCGTCCCTGGAAGAACTCAGAGAAATTCTCTGGACGGACAGGAAGCCGCTGGAAGCTGTCGATCAAGTGTGGCCCAACTTGTACATCGGAGATGAGTGCGAAAAACAAACTTGAAAATAAAAACAATCAGTCGCAAATTCTTCCCGCGTGCGCCACGGCTCGTTGGCAGTTTGTGTGTCCCGCAGGTCCGTGGCGAGAGACAAGGCCAAGCTGTCCTCTCTGGGCGTGACCCACGTGCTGAACGCTGCTGCGGGACGATACCGGATCAACACGGGTCAGCGGTTCTACAGCGAACTGGGGGTGGAATACCACGGGGTGGAAGCTGCAGACCATCCGCTGTTCAGCTTGGAGCCTTTCTTTAGGCCCGCAGCGCAGTTCATGGACGACGCTTTAGAGAAGAATGGTCAGCAAATAGTGGAATGAGCAACATTTGTGGAAACGTGTAATTTTAAAGTGCCAGTGTGTAAAATTTGTAAGGAAGCCCAGTATTTCAGGAAATTTCATGTTTAGGGCACTGCCAGTCGGGAGCAAAATGGCAGTTATTTAGGAGCCTTGCTCTGTATATTCTTATATGAGAACCGTTTTAAGGGTAGGAGAACCAAATTAGTTTTTAAGTACTGTGAGTTCACGCTAAAGTCATAAATCAAGCTAAATTTTACACACTGGTCTTTTAATTACATGAGAGGACACAACTACTGCCTTCAGTGCCAAAGATAATTAAAGTGGCCCAATTTATTTTTACTTAAGAGACTTTAATTCCTCTTCATGAGCATTTAGTTTGTCTTGTTTTTCAACCCTCCTGTCCTCAGGAAAGGTGTTTGTTCACTGCGCCATGGGCGTCAGCCGCTCGGGAGCGCTGGTTCTCGCCTACCTGATGATCCACCAGGGCCTCTCCTTGACGGAGGCCATCACTGCCGTCCGTCTCAACCGGGACATTGGACCGAACACTGGGTTTTTGGAGCAGCTCAGGAAGCTGGAACTGAGTCTTCGTCGGCAGCGGGGACGGGACGCAGAGGAGGCCCGCACTCACACTTTGTCACAATAAACTCAAAGACGCAAACTTTCTCTTGTTTTCTCAGAGAGCTCATTGGCTTCAGTTCTCACAAGAAACACAATCTCATACAGTGACTCTCCCCGCAGTGATTAAAATGTGTTAAGTGACTGGGTCCAGTTTTACATGACCCAAAAATAACTGTACAGACATGCTGGGTGATTCACAAACCTGTCCACACTTGACCGCATTCTTCCAGTGACAATGAAGCAACGACGGCACCGTATCTTATATATATTTTTTGTCTCATTTGAAGGCTTAATGAAAGTTTTGTCACTTTCTTTACAAGATTCAGCAGGAGGGCTGTGTGTGTGCGTGTGTATATGTGTGAGTGTGTGTGTGTGTGTGTGTGAGAGAGAGACAGAGTTATAGAGAGAGAGAGAAGGAGGGAGGGAGAGAGAGGGAGAGAGAGAGAGGCTGTAAAAAGTCAGGTGCTAAAAGTCCAGCTAAAAATATCGTCTTAAACGCAATGTCTGAGGGAGCAGTTACTATTTCAGATCTGTCTTCATACCTACTGCCAGCCAGGGAAGTGAATGCATAGAAAGACACACACACACGCACACACACACACACACACACACACACACACTCGTACTCAAAACACACTGAGAGTTCATACACGTGCACCAAGGACCAGTGACGATTCTGCTGTGTCACTCTGTCGAAACAGATTATAGGATTCTTCAGACCCGGAAGAGGTGAGCTGTCATTTAATCCATGTGTTTTATCAGCTGGGATGGTTGATCAGAGAATGAAAAGGTGTGTGTGTGAGAGGTCATGGCCACCTTGAGATCACCACAGTGTGCCTCTAGTCCTGAAGCACCAAAGGTGAAAACTCATTTTTCGTTTTTTCTTTCTTTCTTCTTTGTGTTTATTAGCTGTTAATGACTGCAAGCAATAAAAGTGAATGTAAACGAGCTGGCAAATGACTTTACATGTAAGTTAATGAGGATAAAATCAAAGAGAATGAAAAGTAGATGTGCTATGTTTTGCATGTTTTTGTCCAATTCACTCAACAAGATGTGATTTCTATTTTCACGATGTAAACCTTATTAGTGGCTCTTTACAGTTTTGTATCCTATTGTCATTCCAAGACACTCACTGTGTGACTGTGTCAATAACTTTCACCGCTGTCAGTGACGCCTGCTTCCAAAACTTCCGGAACTTGGGGGGACTTTTAAATCCTTTCTAAACCAATTTATCTTTTAAGGAAAACGAAGATAGAGAAAAATATATATTATATTTTATTATTTCGTTTATATGTATTTGAGATATTTTTTAAATGTTCTTCCCTTTAATACAGTCAGCTAAAAATAATGTATACGAACAGCAGATATAAAAAAATGTGCATAAATATTTCAACACCAACAAGCTTAATGCAAAGTTGCATTTGGCCTCAGCAAGTATCTAAATGTATAGAAGTATTTATACAAATTAAATATTTATTCAACATTTTCTTTTCCTGGCTGACATATGTATAATTGCTCAAACCATCAGAGTTTATGAATTAAAGACTCTAACACTTTTACTATTAATGCAAATATTTTCCCCTTGTAAATGCTGTTGAGCAGCACAGGGAAGCCATGTCCTCCTGCGCGGTGAAGTCAAAGAGTAGGAACCCGTACGCTGCGGTGCGGGTGGACCCAGACAGTGACTACATCACACCAGGGACACTAGACCTGGAGCAGCTGTTCTGGAGCGGCTCCGGGGCTGCGTATACACACTCTGACCTGGTTTGGCCCAGCGTGTACATTGGGGATGAGTGAGTAAATACGAGAACCGTGTAATAAACGCAACTTAAGTGCTGGTGGCAGCCTCACACTAAGCGTGCTGAGTGTTGCAGGAAGACGGCGCTGGAGCGGCCACACCTGAAGGAGCTCGGGGTGACGCACGTTCTCAATGCAGCGGAGGGAAAGTGGAACAATGTGCTGACCGGTGCCGATTACTACAGTGACCTGGGCATCCAGTACTTTGGCGTGGAGGCCGATGACAAACCCACTTTCAATATCTCCCAATTCTTCGATCCTGCGACTGAGTTCATCCATGAAGCCCTGAGTCAGCCACAGAGTAAGTCTAAGGAATTCATCAGATCCTTTGAAATCTTCATTTCCTCCCTCAGCGACTGATGAATAAAACATCCATATCTGCTTTGCTTCACTCTAGACAAAGTGCTGGTCCATTGTGTGATGGGTCGCAGCAGGTCAGCCACTCTGGTTCTGGCCTACCTGATGATGAAGCACAGCCTCTCTGTGGTGGACGCCATCGAGCATGTGCGTCAGCGGCGCTGCATCTTGCCCAACCACGGCTTCCTCAAGCAGCTCCGAGCCCTGGACATCACATTGCAAGAGGAGCGGCTGAGGCAGAGGAAAGAGAAGCACGAGCAATGATACTACAACAGATGTCTGTGAAATGCTTTTGTTTCTGTAAATATTGTAAACATTTTTGTATCAGTTTTGAAAAGGTCTTTGGGTAAAACTTAAGTAACAAATGAAAAAGAAGTGTTTGCAGCAAACACAGTATTTATTATTATCTATGTGCGTCAATGTAATGATTAGGTGTAGTTCTGTATTGTTGTTGTGTTTACATTTTGTTTCAGCAGGGAGCTAAAATTGTGCAAATGCCATATTATAAAATTGCCGCAGGCTGTAATTCCTGTATTTACATTATTTCTTAAAAATGTGTTTCATGTGTGTAATTGAACTCCTTAAACACCAAACCAATGGAAAAAATGAAGTTTTATTGACCGCTGATTAATGGTCGTTTAATGCAAATGTTACATCAGGATATTTGGACAAACAGAGTGAGGTAAAGGTAACAGTATCTTGTACAAACACGGTATGTGATCTATTATTGTAAAGACTAATATTGGATTTTTTTGCATCTCCTTTACACAGAATTGTATTTACAACTCAATCTCCTTCTAAAAAAAATACCTTAATATATAAAACACAAACAAGAGAATCAATGTTGTTAATTTTTTTATTTTGAAATTTTAGGCATCAACGGTCTTGCAAAACATGATCACCTTAAATCATCACAATAAGGCTTTATGGTGCATTTTACACGAGGGAAACATGCTTCATTTGAGGTGCGCAGCTGTTATATTTAGAGTAATTGCATTCAAGTATTCAGAGACCAGCACAAAACGCTTTAGGCCATGGCTGGAATTTTGCTAGGGCTCGAACAAACATTTTCAATACATACATCTTCGACATGCTTCGGATATCCGAGGCGCTGGACATTTCCTGCTTTTTGTACACACAGCTGAGCAGAGAAAACGAGAGGTTTGGAGACTATATTTCACAATACTGCAAGACAACATGCAACAGCAGAAAACACAGGACACTTCTTCAGAAAAAAAAAAAAAGATCAAAGTCCCGTTTTAATGCCCAAGCAATATTCGTAGCATTACAATGTTAGCAACCTCGCGTGAGGATTGAAGATGCGCTGCTCACTGCCACTGCATTCGCAGCCCTTTTCAAGATCGTAAAACTATTTGCAGGAAAGCAAAACATTTTGCAGGTTCACACAAAACACTTGAAGTCTTGCAAACACTGAAGCATTGACGGAGAAACTGTGAAAAGGCAGTCGGAGCACCCTCTGCAAAAAATGGCCGGAAATTAAAACATTGATTTCTGAGCTTGGTTTCAGGATGGCGGTTGGACAAAACTTGCATGTGTCACTGACCCACACTGACTATTTGCAACAAACACAGTACCTGGTGGACAGATTTTGGCACATATAAAATAAAATTTGAAAAACTGCGCAGGAGAAAATTAAGAATCAGTCTTGTTTTTCCACGATTTAAAAAAATCACTACAAATTCAAATTGTAGTATGTAAAACCTCCTTTAAGTAAGCTTATCTTATATGTTATAATATATACGTATGTTTTAGGCCTACGTGTACATGCATGAGTGTGTCTCCTTTGTGGATTAAGATTTGTGCCGTTATTCCATCTCTGCATTACAGAAAACTACAAGGCAGAACAAAAGCCCTTGAGTCAAATGTTCAGTTCATTGTTGGCAGTGTTAGAGCCACAATAGGGTTTAGGAACAATTCCAAACATCTGTCACGTGTCTGAAAATGATCACATCCTGTGGCTTATTTCAAAAGAACTCTCCTCAGCTTTTGGCTGCTATAGTGACCCCAAGTGGACAAAACATGAACAGGCACAAGTGAGGAGGCGTTAAACCCTGATAACTGCAGGTCTACGTGATGGACGGAGAACTGATAAAAAAAAAAGGGAGGAGGAGGGAGTGGTGAGGTATTAGAATTGAGTTTAGTTGCAAAACATATGGTGGAAATATTTAGTCATGGTGGCGGTGCAACAGATTTGAGGTTTTGGCGTTGGATGAGGATTTTTTCTGAAAACTCCTCAGTTGAAGTTGGGTTTCTCTGGGAAGGTGCAGCCGGCTCTTTGGATGATGACGTTGGCAGCGTAGTGCGCCGCCTTCACGCACCGTTCCAGGGGCTTTTCCTGGACGAGCTCAGACAGGAAACCTACGGTGACAGCGGGGCGGTTAAGAGGAATCCTCAGGAAACGGGCAATAACAAGGCAGTTCAAAAAACATATGCGTGTACACATATATATATATTCAAATTAAGGCTGTCAATCGATTAAAAATCTAATCACAATTAATCGGATTAGTGTCCTGAGTTAACTCACAATTAATCTTCATTGTTTTTACCCTGCTCTATATGTAACATAACAAGATATTGTTAGGCGCCTTCTGCCTTTGGTGTGAACTAGGCTTTAATCGTGTGTGCTGTTTGCTGTTAAAAGGAGTTTGAGTAAACGCGACAGCCCTAATTTATATATATGATTTGTTTTGTTTATATATATAGGATTTATATATACAAAGATTCGTACCTCCTACAAACGCATCACCTGCACCGTTTGTGTCAACGATGTCCTTGGGGTCAATCTTCAGCACTGGGAATGTGTCAACCTTGTCCTCTGAACACAGACAAGGGACAAGAGTCAGGCGTAGCACAAAAGTAAAGTTGAAAAGGACTAAATATATATATATATATATATATATATATATATATATATATATATATATATATATATATATATATATATATATATATATATGTATATTTCTTACTCTGTGCAATTGTGGTTTCCTCCTTCCCCTGGGTCAACACTACGATCCTCTGCCTCTTTGCGTTCACTTTGGGTAAAGCCTGGGTTTTCTTAGCAATTTCCTTGATGTCCTTGGTCTGCAGGCAAAACAAAACGTTACAAGCACGTTATCAACAGGTGTGTGAGCAAATGTAAGAACGGCTCGTCGGTCCCCTCACCCCAAAGTCCTGCTCTTTGGCAAACGCAGCCGCTTCCTGAGAAAAAAAAAAGAGAATCAAGGTTTTTAAACACAACTGACCCGCACACAGCCTTGCATCAGGGAGGCGAAACAAACAGCGAATGTAACCCGAAGACTTTGGACTTACTGTCTCGTTGCCAAACAGCACGTCCACGTACGGCATGACCTGCATGAGGTTGTCCTTGAAGAACTGGCAGATGAAGGGCGCCGAGAGGTTCAGGCAGAACAGCTTGTTATTTTCAGACGCGTGCTTGGCCACCTTGAGAATGGACTCCAGAGAGACGGTCAGGAAGAAACCCTGGGAACAAAGGGTGACACCGGATCACAGCTGAACTTGCTGTTTATATCCCGTTGTGGCCAAATGAATCCAGCAGGGGAGCACAGTGTGATAAGAGTGCACCAATGCCATTGGCCAAAAATTACTGAATACCATTTGAGCAATTTTAAAGGCGCAAAGACAGTTTTCAACAGCATTTTTAAATTGACCTCCTTTCGGAACCTTACAGGTACAGTGTGTAATATTTGCCCTGATTAGTAAAAGCTTAATATACTTCCCATAAATACATTAATAAGTGTGTATACTCGCACAACAACAAAGTATTTGTTTTTCTACTCTTGAAATGGTTCCTATTTATATATAAGAATAAACAGAGGCAGGGTCTTGCTCCCAGTTAGCTGCCTTCTTGCACAGCTATATTTCTAAAGAAGCTTGGTGTGGACAATCCAGGCCGCATGACAGTGCGTTTTGTATTTAGAGGGAATGCTTTGCAACCTCAAATAAACCAACAAAGAAGAAGGTGGACGAGGTGTCCGGGTGTGTGTGTGCGTAGGCCACCCCAGTTCACTGGCAAACTGAGGGCGAGAGGGTGAATGCTGCAATCTAGAATGTAACCACTTGATGTCACTGTTTCTTCTAAAAATCTCTAAATATCACGCGCTTAACCTTTAAGGAAACACTCCTGTAATGTCGTTTGTCATTTTATATGCAGGCTCTTTGACACACACAGTCATGCAAAAAAAAAGAAAAGCCGAATACTGAACAGCTCTACGAGGTAGCAAAACAGATGCACTTGGAAGTGTGTCCATTTTCATGACTAATCATTGCTTGCCGACTACTTCTCGTGTATCGTGTCATTATAGTGAGCCGTGAAAATCCACGCTCACGCTTAGACAAGTTAGTTAGTGTTTCTCCAGGCTGCCCGCTGTGCAAAGTCGAGATGTGATGCACGTCGCTCGGGTGAGACGCGTTTACTCATCCACAGCAAGCGGAGACAAGCTGCGTTCATGAGCTCCTCTGACTGAGCCAATTCAGAGATAATTTATGAGAAGCACACACAGGGAAATTCTTCTTGAGAAGACATAAATACTGCTGCACACAAGTGCGTATTGAACCGACGACGGTGTGTCACACAGAACAATATGACACCAAGAATCACCAACCCCTAGAGCGCAAGAGCTACTACTTACAGCTATGTAGTAGACTTTAGCTT
This sequence comes from Nelusetta ayraudi, assembly GCF_046127955.1. NCBI lineage: Eukaryota > Metazoa > Chordata > Actinopteri > Tetraodontiformes > Monacanthidae > Nelusetta > Nelusetta ayraudi. Next base: position 2,268,283 of record NW_027466058.1, on the reverse strand, counting down.
TTTCTACCAGCTTCCAGTTCTCCTCGAGGTCTAGATGCTTATCCTTCTTATAGCAGTTAGCAGCAGCGAGGTTAGCCACCAGAGACCTGAGGAGGGAGGGAATGGAGGGAGGAGAAAAGGAGGTTCTGGAGTGAGCAACCAAGGGCGAGTAGGGCGAGTTGATGTTCCGCAGTCCCACTTCTACCGACCTGTTGTCTCCGGTGATGCAAGCGGCACACGTCCCTGTGGGCTCCTCGTCCTGCTCGTAGTAGTGGGCGTCGACGTGGGCCTCCTCGGCCTTCTCCTTCAGGATCGATCCGAAATTGTCTTTGCCGATGCAGCCGAAGAACGTGCCCACGTTGTGCGGCTCTTGGATCATCCACTGCAGACGGCGGGCAAAACGTCACTCGGTCACTCATTGCGGTTACTGTGTCACTGAAGTAGCGTGCTGCGTCAACACCAACCTGAGCAATCTTGATGGAGTTCTGGGTGGCTCCTCCGGCATGGTACTCAACTTTGAACTTCTTCACCAGCTCGTCAAATCTGAAATAGTGAGGTGAACACAGATGAACGCAAGTCAGTTGTCAGGTCAATGCAAAGTTTGTTCACTCTTTCAAACCCATGTGCTATGGTGGTTTATTTTCAAAACTTCAAACATCCCTTTAAAAAATGTGATAAGTTTGGATTTGCTGACTATTTGTCTGTCATGGGGGGGGGGGGGGGGGGGAATGCAGTAATGCTGCAAACAGCAACCAAATTGCCTGACTCAGCATAATGACAGTAAAGGAACAGCAAGTCTTTTCCTGTCCAGATAGAAAAGTACAGAGATATTCATTTTAGTAAGTACTCGATATTCATTGCAAGCAAATGATTCAAGCCTTTTGTAAAATCGAATGTCACTATATTTAAACATATGCAGGTCAGAAATAATGCAATTGTTCCCTTTTTACAACATACATATTTACGCAATGCATCCACTTCTTCTGACTCATTTTGCCTATTTATGCCTGTTATGTAACACAATAAAAGAAGCCATTCTTCAGTGTTGCACTTAGCGCATGCAGGTCTAATTTGCCCCGCTGCATGTCCTACATAGTCTCGACCCACACAGCGGCATGTGTTTGTGTCTTTTGTGCGGGGCCCGGCGGCAGTGTGATCATTGGAAAGCATAACAGGCCGACTGTGGCGAAAAGGTCCTGAGACTCGGCCAGAGGTTGCAGAAAGAGAAACATCTGGGGGGATGCGGAGATTATGTAGCCGTGATGCTCCATTGCTTACAATCTAATGATCTAAAAAATAGAAGTGAAGTCAATGTTCAGCTTCTGATGTAATAATAGCAGCCTGTGTGGTTTCTAAACAAAAACAAACAAACCGAGCAGGTTTGAGTGTGCGTGCAGGCTATGCTGCAGGAGCTAAAGAGGGGAAACGCAAGTATCCATACGAGCTATCTAGATTGAATCGCCCTTAGTGGCTTAAAATACACCCTTCAAAAGTCATTAAGGTCATTTGTGTCATATCCATTTGCAAAATAAATATTTGCAGCGCACAAAACCCGTGTCGCCAAACTGGCAGAGTAACTCAGTTTGATCCAGTCACATTTGGCTTTTCCTTATCTACTGCTGTTGAATGTTTGCTTTCTGACTCTTGTCTCTAAGGGACTGGGAGGTGAACTGTCCCACTTTGCTATTGGCCGAGAGTGGCTCTATGTGGCAGGACCTGCTTTCCTACTATTGGCTATCTTGGAAGGTGCGGGGGTCAGTCGTGGCGTTTCGCCGGTGTGCTCCTGTTCCTACTGGCCCACTCCAGAACGGTGTGGACTGAAACACTGCGGGTTTCTGACCCCTGCGGACCTACGAACCCCTGCCGCTGGTCAATGTGTAAGAGCTCCGACACAAGACGTCATAAATGGAGGTGGTGCAATGTGGGAGGTACGAACAGGGCTTTGTGCTTGTCCTCTGCCAGGATCTGGTCATTGGTTTTGAGGCTGTACCTGCAGAACAGGAGGGAAAAGAAAAGAAAAGGAAAAAGGTCTTTAAATGTCACAGTAAATAAGAGACAACAAGAAACGCACAAAGGAAGAAAATCCGCATTATGATTTCAGTGAGAAATCGGCCTTATGCCGAATCATGTGGAGAAGCTTATGGGAACAGTGTTTTATGTAATCATTCAGTCTGTGTCTGAGGTTGTTTTTAATTAGCTGCGATGACTTTGTTGGATGAATATTAATTACAGCACTTTTAAAGAAAACAACTGCAGAGTTCAGTTTACTGAATGTAAACCAAAATCAAGAGATGCAGTCGGCCGGCTTCAGTGCTAATCCTAAAGTTTACGCAACAGGTTTTAGGAGTGGACTCTGAGCTGGGACCTGAGCCGTTACCCTGATCGAGTCAGGAAGGCAAGACTCAAACAAAGCCAGGAACAAGCACTCTCAATATCTTGGATTTCTCCACGAGAGCAGTAGCCAAATAAAGAGGAGACGACCATGTCTTCGCACTGGTCGCGTTCATTTATTACAGGCTGGTCAACGTTTCATTGCCTAAAGGTTAATCACATGAAAACGACTAGATTGATCAATCTAACTATTTTTAACTGACATCACTTAGAGTTCACATAAAGTATCCGAGAGAAACAAAACAACTGCAGCATTGACGGTTATCGACCCTCCCTAAGCAAATGAAACTAAATAAATAGGCCTCAAGACTGCACGTTTACAAATTTGTGTTTTGTTCAATAAGATGCTTAAAGGCGTTTATTTTACTAACAAGTCAGTTTTTCTTTATTAATTACTTTTGTTTACATGGACATATGAAGCAAAAAAAAATTGAGACAAAATGAAGTAATTATTACCTCATAAATTACATTCTGGGCAATTTGTGCTGGGCATTGAAAAACCACTAATTCACTCGGACCACTCGACGCCATGGTTTCAAAAAGAGAAACAGTGCAACTGCGTTCATGTCAAGCAGCTTTAAAGATGCCAATCGGTCCTTTGCTGTGCTCTGTTCTGTTAAGGTCCGCCCTGTCTCTTATCTACATTGATCAAATCACATTAGAAAAGCTCTTTCTCTTATTGTGAGCCCAGCTCTGCAGGTGACTGCACCGACATTACATGATTAAATCTAACATGACTTCATTTTGCTTTGCAGCGACTTCCCCTTCACTGTATATTTTACAGAAAAGAATGCATTTGACGTGTTTTATGCAATATTTGTGCATTACCGGTTAACAACATTACCATTTGGAGAGTTACTAATTACTTCACGTGATGTGTGCGTATTAAACTTCATGCATTTTATCTGATTGCAGCTCTTTAACTTACTTGTCCAGGAAGTCCTTGTCAACCACAGCACAGATGTCAAGGAGGGGGTTTCCCATTCCAAAGAGAGAATTTGGGCTGAAATAGAAAGAAAATAGTATTAAAAAAATTAAAATAAAAATACAAAACTAGCACAACTATTCCGTAATCAAGAGCAAAGTCCACCTTCTTTACCTCCACGAAACAGCTCGTCTCACATTAATGAAACATGTGTAACAAGAACGAGACGCAGAGTTCATGTTGCGCTCTGTTTACTGTCGAATCCTAAATGGACTATACTTTCCTAAATGGACTTTTAGTCTTTATTTTGGCATCAGTTAACATTACGCTCTGTGACTGAATAAATAAAACCACATGCAGTCTTGGCTGAGGGGAGAAGTCAACATTTAAAGGTTTTTACAAGGGATAGAAATTGTATACTGCATGTTTAAAGACACACACATATGCATTGCATATATACATCCATACATATATCTGTTATATATATTTGCATATATGTGTGAGCACGCCATCATGCAGATTCACCTTGCAGTTCATGCAGAATGAAAACATGGATGACTCAGCTGCATATTATGAGAGAATGTTTGTTGGTTAGGCAATGAAGATCCAATTGGTCAAGCATGTAACCATGTTATGACACTAACTACTAGATCAACATGATGGCAGCAGCTGTGTCCTTTCCCCTCAAGACAACAGGGTTCTAACCCTTAAAAGAAATTGTAGTCATGTGATGAGGAAAACCAAAAATAATGAGGAACAATGAAACCGCATTTCCACCACTGACATTACTTTCTGAGCGGCGTGCAGAACTTTTCTGCTTTGACATCTTCCACGCCCGCCACTACCAAGTCTTGGACGATAAACGATTTTCTGCAACCAAGTATGACCTGATCAGACGATGATGCAGCTAGTAATGTAAAACAAATCCACGTCTCGGCGTCTTTCTGATAAATACAAGTTGGATCTGAAGGCACAGCGATCTTCTGAGTGTTCAGGAAAAAAAGCCACATGGTGGCTGTGAACGCAGCAGCTGACAGATGCCACCTCCATGTGAGCAGAGACTGACATTTCACCCAATCCAGCCTTCTTCTTCTTCTTCTTCTTCTTTTTTAAAAAAAATATATTTATACACAAACAGAAAAAAGCTGACAACCTCCAGACAACACCACACCTTCTCTATCATTGCCTACAGCCACAGCATCTGACAATATGCAGTCAGATAATTACTGGCTTTGTGCAGCCAATTTCGTTGTCACAGAGCCAACGATTGACTCCACATTCGCCCCCCGCCACCTTGTAGAGCCAACGTGGCCTCCTTACCGTACAGAAGCCATGGTGTCTCCTTTGCGTGTTGCTCTCTGCTCAGACTACGGCGGGACCTGTTGAGCGACCTGCAAACCGGCTCTGAAAGGGGCCGCGCATTCACAAACTCCACAATTTCAGCTCAGTTTTGCGATCAGATCGATTTTCCCCTGCAACCGCAGCCCCGCCTCCAAACCGCGCGGCGATTGGACGAAGTCGGAAGAGGGCGCGGTCGCCTCGGACTGCACGTCCTTCTGATTGGCTACCTCCCCATCACCGAGTCCCGTCCGCCGCGCTTGTTGCGGCTGGATTACGGCGTGAGCGGCGTGCTAATGGAACAAGCGGTGGAGATGCACCACCACGACATGACAAATACACAACACAGGGTTCAGCTGAGTTGAATGAGGGCCGTTTACGAGCTTGTTAAAGATTGCAAGGTAGGCCCTGCTCGGGCCAAAAAAGTAATACATTGAAGACCACGTGATTACAACCGGTGCCACTGTTGACACGGTTGACATCGGGGTAATCTATTTCCGGCGGCACTTGCACTTGCAAAGAAGTGTGCCTATCCTTTAGCAATAAATAATCGCGTCTCCTTCATGGCGAGCTGTGTGTCTCGTTTCACCCCATTATGTCCATCCGTGCACAGACAACCGTGCGCCGAACAGTCGAGAGAGGACGGCATGTCAACAGTAGCGTGAAATCCCTCATGGCCCTCGAAATCGCGCCGTTAGCCATGTGGCTATACGTTGAAGAGTAACTACAACACAGGACTTTACACCGCTGGACAATAAACGGTGACCTTTTCTCACCCTGACGCCGTCTTACGGCGCGGTCTTCCGCACAGTCACCAAAAACAATTGTTACATTGAAAAAAAATAAAATGAAAACGTTCCCCCGTACACAGTAATGTGAACGCTATAATGTCTTTCACACTATGAAGTCAAGAACAGGAGAACTGCATACGCTGTTTTTATGCAGTCTGCAGGCATGGACTTTTTTACAATTTCCTTTGTCACCTTAGTGTAGCGGGTTCATCTGTCTTCTTCTCGTCCTTCTCTTCCTTCTCTTCCCTCTCCTCCTCCTCTGAAAGTTTTTGTTTCTTTGCTTGTGGTTCTTCGGAAGCCATGGCTGACTCGGCACGTTGCTATAACCTTAGCCGGTAACGAAAACGCGGTCGCGCAGAGTGCTATGTGCTAGGTGTTTTCCCTCGGTAATTGCCGACAGGCAGCGCACGCCCGTCGTGTACAGTTTGTTATCTTTCGCCAATCGAAAGCCTCGCATCGAAGTATCGAGCCCGCCCACATTTAAACTGCGGGGTTGTTAGAACGTGAAGGTCCTAATTACATTCAACACAAATCTGAAAGAAAAAAAAACACGACAAAACTAGAACTCAAATTCCATACATATGTGTGTGTGTATATGTATATATAGCTTATTATTTAGTCAGCAGTGAGCATGACCGCAATCTTGCATTTTTCATTTATTTAAACATGGCGTGTTGGCGCTCGCCACACAAGCAGGCAGTGGGCGGTACATCCTGCAAGACAAAATTTAGGGAAGTAAATCTCCGGCGGCTACGGCACAGAGACTTAGCTGGCCAGAAAGTATGCCTGAGCAAAAGTCACGAACTTTACCTCCCATAACTAATTATAAACTTAATACTTGAGTCGCTAGCCACTTGAACATCAGAACATTTTCTAGAAAAATTGCTAGTGGTATCTCCGGATTTTTCGTTCAGTGTGTAGGTATGCATTTTTGACTTCATCGTGTTTACGTGTACAAAGATCTACAGGCGTCTATTTGGTAGGCAACTCTGCCATATTGGCAACAAATACAATTTTTTTGGGCACATTCAATCGGAGTTAGCAGGTAAAAGTTTTGTCTTGTCTTTATTGTTGTTGTTTTTTTTTAACCCGACTCTTCACAACACGTTCTGTGGTTGCGATTTAGACTCTCGAACTTTCTTTCTTTTCTTTTCTTTTTTTTTTTTATTTTATCACTGACAAGCAGACGATAGAACTGCCGCAGCTGTCAAACTGAGATTGCTAGCCACTCGGGTAAAGTTGCTTGAGGGGGAAGGAAGTTTAACAAACTGTCAGTTGGTTAGTTACTTTGGACAGCTGAGTTTTAAGTTGGCTTTGGGTTTTGTTTTTTGTTTTTTTAAATGATCACAAATCAAATATTGATAGGCTTTTGTGTATTTTCGCTCTACACTATCACTGCTAACACCAATAACCCTACTGTTGCAGCTGAGATGATCCACAGTTTGTTTCTCATCAATCGCTCGGGAGACATCTTCCTGGAGAAACACTGGAAGAGTGTCATCAGCCGGAGCGTGTGCGACTACTTCTTCGAGGCCAAGGAGAAAGCCGTGGAACCCGAGGATGTGCCTCCTGTCCTGCAGACCCCTCACCATTATCTCATCAGCATATTCCGGGGCAAGCTCTTCTTCCTGTCTGTCATCCAGACTGAAATCCCGCCGCTGTTCGTCATCGAGTTCCTGCACAGAGTGGCCGACACGATGCAGGTGTGACAGGGAAACATCAGGAAAAGGGGAAGCTAGTGCTGTCACACTTACATTTAGTACAAGAAACGTGTTCTAACAGTCTATATACTGTAAATATCAACATCACACATCATTGTTTTTGTTAGTTTTTGTGGCTTCATTGTCATTTGTATTTTGGCAACAGGATTACTTTGGAGAGTGCTCAGAGAGTGTCCTCAAGGACAATGTCGTAACGGTGTATGAGCTCCTGGAGGAGATGCTCGACAACGGCTTCCCGCTAGCGACCGAGTCCAATGTCCTCAAAGAAATGATCAGGCCCCCCACTATCCTGCGATCAGTTGTCAACACTCTCACAGGTAAACAGGTCACCCCGACTCTGGTGGCATTGATCAATCTGAGTAAATTGTTACTTTGAGTTTAGTACGGTTGTTTTTATCTGTTCTCTGTGGGGATTTTTTTTTTTTTTTTTTTTTTTTTTTTTTTACAGGTGGAAGTAATGTTGGAGGCACATTGCCCACCGGTCAGTTGTCCAATATTCCATGGAGGCGAGCTGGTGTGAAATACACCAATAATGAGGCATATTTCGATGTGATTGAGGAGATAGATGCCATAGTGGACAAGTCAGGTAAACTTTTTTTTTATTTTTTATTAATAGCCACTGCAGTAACTATTGTTTTTTTTTTGCAGTATAACTTGGATGCTAATTCAGATCGTCCTTTAACCTTTTGACATCCGTCTAATCTGTTTGGTTTAGGTTCAACAGTGTTCGCAGAGATCCAAGGTGTAATCGAAGCCTGTGTGAGGCTCAGTGGGATGCCTGACCTGACCTTGTCCTTTATGGTTTGTATCTTACATTTTCATTGTCTGTTTCTAGAGAGGGGGGATTTGCTCAAATCAGATTTACCTGTTGGCGAACAGAGTGATCCCAATTGTGCAAATGTTTTTGTTAATAGAATCCCCGTCTCCTTGACGATGTAAGTTTCCACCCATGCGTGCGATATAAGCGTTGGGAGTCGGAGCGCGTCCTCTCTTTCATTCCGCCTGATGGAAACTTCATTCTCATGAACTATCACGTCAGCTCTCAGAAGTAAGTTATATTTATTAATTGTTCTAAAAATATCAAAAACAGTTCTCGTCTGTTGGCAGTGCAATGGATTAATTTATTAATTCAATTAATTTTAAGGTGTAAATGGTAAACTGGTAATCAACAGTCTCAGCCAACAATGAAATCTGTGTCATGTTTTTGCTGGCGTTCAGTGTGCAGGAAACCAATAAGTTCTGCTTATTTTAACAATCCTCTTTTGTTATCGTATTGACTAATGAACACAAGCCCGCTGTGTGCTTGCAGCTTAGTGCCACTGTGATGACTTCCCTGAGTGTTTCCTCCCCTAGTCTCGTGGCCATTCCAGTTTATGCAAAGCAAAGCATCAGCTTTTTTGAGACGGGATCATGCGGCCGCCTGGACATAACAATCGGACCCAAACAGGCGATGGGGAAGACAGTGGAAAGCCTCATGGTCAGGATTCACATGCCAAAAGCCGTGTTGAGCGCTAATCTCACCGCCACGCAGGGGAACTACACCTACGACCTCGCTACCAAGGTAACCAAGTGCAGCAGGGATGATGCACGTGAAGGCTGGGTTCACACCAGATCATGCAGGAAGGGCAAAGTCCCATGCAGTTATTGTATTGGGTAGGGACCAGATTTGTTGTGAAGTCAGCCTTCATTACCAAACATTGTAATTAGAACATTCTATTATAATTATGTCCTCTTGCCCGTCCTTACTACGAGCTCGCCTTGTGTTTTCGGTAGGTGTTGGTTTGGGACATTGGGAAATTGAACCCCCAGAAGCTTCCCAATCTGCGAGGCTCCCTGACCACACAAGCAGGAGCCCCAAAACCTGAAGACAACCCCTCACTCAACATTGAGTTCAAGATCCAACAGCTAGCCATCTCTGGTAAGATTTAGACAGAGCATTTTCGGTATTTCTAGCATGGCCTGAAACATCTAACTAGTTGTAACTCTGCCTCTCTCTCGCTCCTCTCTGCAAAGGTCTCAAGGTGAGTCGTCTGGACATGCACGGGGAGAAGTACAAGCCATTCAAAGGTGTCAAGTATTTGACAAAAGCTGGGAAATTCCAAGTGCGCACCTGAAAAAAAAGAAGGCCGTTAAGAATCCCATGTGCCAGAAAGAGGGTGTCATTACCAGCACAAGGAGTCCACTTAACAACCTGTCTTATACATCCCTGTAGTATGGATTTTTTCCTTGTTACAGATATTTATAATATATTTGTGTCCACATACACCAGAATGATGTATGTTGCCTGTGAAGGGAAGCCTTATGAGTCAATGTGACCTTGTGAAGTGCTTTTAGTATTCACCCAGTTTGAACATGCTGCATTCTTTTGATATTATTTTGGCCTAAAGCCCTTTGAGTATTACACTCGCACCTCAACGCCCAACTCCTCAGTGCTTTCACACACTCATAGAATCTGCCTTACATATAAATATGTGTGTTTATATATATATATATGTATGTATATATATATATATATATATATATATATGTGTGTATATGAATATTCCCAATGCCTTATCTACTCCCTAAGGTAGCCACAGCGTGTCTTACGGTACTCCTTTTCACTTTTTGATTTTTGCACACAATCAGCGTTGCCTTGTAATTTTAAGGTATATGTGTGTTGGATAACACAGCACATTGAAAATAGATTTTACATTTATGGTTCACTGAGTGACCAAGTGAGAAAAGTTCCTCTTGCTGGAGTTTCACCAAAACCCTGTACAGGTCTGTTGCCTGACTTGCAGATCTAAAAGGATGTAATCACATAATCTTGAATGCAGAATTCTCAGTATCAGCACAAGATTTGCACAGCCAAGTGGAAAAATGCTCTGCTTACAACTATCAGCAGCTCTTGTATATTGACTTTTGATGCGTACATGTCTTATAAAACCTTTAAAATTTGGAGTGTTGGTGGGTTTTTTATTTTTTTATATATTATGTGTTATCACTGTTGAAAAATAACCGAAAAAAAGATTATTCACACTGTTAGCGCTTGTAAGACGTAAATAAAAAAAGCCATATTCAGTTGTCATTACATACTTTTATTCTTCCAAGGCACAGCAGATGTGTTGACAGGGCTATAGGCTATCAGAATACATTCAGGGTGTGAATGAACACATCAAGTACACACAGAAGTTCACCCTGTTGCTCTCAGTGCGGGTCAGTGACTGCTACATACTCTGTAGGCCCAAACAAAGTCGCATTCTACATTCTGTTATTTTTTTTAAGCCCTTTTCTAGCATCATTATTGAGACAGATTAATAACACTGTGGCTTTACACGTTTGCAAAAATACTGATTCCTCATTTGACATTAGAGTCGGCGAGTTGATCACAAAATCAAAACATAAGAAAAGTACTAAGTGGAGTAGTGTTAAGGGAGTTAATCTAGCAAAGTGATTCCTTTTTAATATAGATCCACTCATACGACAAAGTAATCCATACAAAACAATATTTCGATAGGAATCAGACTCACCAATATGCACCAATGCTTGATTAAAGAATAATTAAATTTTGTCACACCACTGGGGTCACCAAGAAGTTTTAAAATAATGTTAAAGAGCATTGAAGAGTGACATCTGAGTTCCCTAATGCAAGACTACAATTCATGTGAAATCTCGTTTCTTTCAATTTGGCAAATTATCCAAACAGATCAACTGTTAAATACAAAAGCACAGACAAATCAAAAATTAAATCAAAACTCATTCAAATACTTTTCATTTGTTTTAAACCTGGATTTAAAGCATTAAGAGAAAACCTGGAGGTTTTCACTGATGTAAAAACAAATCCTTTGGCATTGTAGTGCGCGCTAAACAAGATTCCAACAGAAAAAAAGTGAAAACATCTTATTTCAAAAATTGTCAGCGCGTTTTTCATACTCCCAATAGTGGACTAAAAGCTCTTCTTCTATCATTCTGCAGCAACAACAAAATCTTTAACCTGTAAAATCTCGTTTGCAGATACCATTTGTGTCGAAGTTTGTGATACTTTTAATCTAGAAGACCTTTTAGTTTTTCAAGTATAAACATCACCACATAACAGTGATGATGTATAACCCTCAATAAACAGATCTTCAGTTAAGAACATTGTTGTTTAAAAAAAAAGTAAACATGAGGAGAGGAGAGCTCGTCAGCCCACGCAAGACATCACACTTTCATGTCTGTAAAAAGCTCAAATATCTGAGTGTTGTGCATAAAAGAATCACTGTATATACAATAGACAATAAGTGGAAACAAAATTAAAAAAAAAAAAAAAAATCAATTAAAAGGTTCTTCTTGAGATAATTCTCTTATTGTCTTCATTTAAAAAATAGAAAAAAATTTCATGCAAAAAATATATACCTGGGATTTGGATAAACTCTTGTAACACAACATACCAAAAATATATATTCAAAAACTGTCTCCGACCTGCCAGCGTGAATCCACAGCTACAGATAAAAGGAACTGAGCAGCGAAGCTGGACGCACCCCGATCCTCGACACCTTTTGATCTACTGCTTCCAGGTCTGGGCGCCCCAGACCACAGAGGCTGGCTCAAAGTCACCCGCAGTCTCCTCTCTGAAGAAACGCATGTTTATTCACAATAAATATGCATGGTGCTACTTCTACTCCAGGTGTGTGCTTTTTTTTAAGTTGCTGATTTGAAAGTGTCCCCGGTTCCAGTTGACGCTTTTCCTTCTTTACTGGTACCAGGGAGTCTTGCGCACCCAGCGAAGGGCGAACCCAGCGTCTGTGCGGATCTTGATGGACGCTGCTTCGGCCTCCCGGACAGTTTCCTTCACAGACTGCATCAGATTCTGGGCATTATGGACCAGCATCTCCGTGGCCTGATCAGGGAGGTGGAGATAGAACATGAAGTTACACCTGAAATATATTATACTCTGACATTTATATAGCAGTTAACGCCCAGTTTGAAGTGTTTTTAATAATAAATGTTGGCCCATGTAATCCAGTTTTAGAGCTCTGCAACTTTACAACTTTACATAGCTTTCTAAGTCGACTCTTTCAAAACCAGAAATGTGAAAAGTCCACCCTTTCTTGCTCTTTCTTGCTCTTGCTTGCTCCGTTGTCCAGAAAATGTTTGTGACATCGCAAAGAACACTGATGCCACACTGATGGCCAAAAACCATGTTCGTGCTATAGGCTGCAAACCGACTTTGGAGTCCAGAATAAAGCATAGGTTTAGATCTAAGGATACCGAATGTATATAACAACCTTTCAGCTTTTAGTAGTTCAGTGATAACTGTGCAGGGTTAGATTATAACCATAGCAGATGGAATCTCTTGCACTCATAGTTTATGTTAATGTTTCCAAGAGGAAGTGTCACTTGTTCCTAAGTGTTGTATCAGATACTTTCAAAGAACTGAGACTACAGATGATAACAATTTCCAAGTGTTCTAAATAATATAACAGAAAGTCAAAGACAGGCCGTTAAATTTAGCTGTACAACACAAAGTCAATTTTCTTTTATTTACAGAGATTCATTGCTTTGGAATTCATATTTTCTTTGAGCAAAAACATCTACATCTTTGGTTAGTTTTAAGTCTAGACTGAAGTCCTATTGACTTCAGCCTACCTCTCCAGCACTTTCTGTATATATATATATTTTTAATCTATGTATTGTCTCTATATTATGGTGCAAAAAAATAAATAAAAATAAATCACTGATATAGAAATGTAGTCTGCAGCTCTACCTGCTCTGACTCCTCTTCACTGATGTTCGTCCGTCCCAGCATGGTGGCTTTGACTGTGGAGAGGATCTTCAGCTGAGTGCTGATGGTGGGGATGCGTTCACACACCTTGAAAAGAGGGAAAATAAAGTTTTTTGAATATAAGGAGGAAAGAAAACTCAACTTTTGTTGAGTTTTTTCCATCACCTGTAGGAGATTAGTTCTGATCCTCCTGTCGGTGCACTGCTTGGCCACCTCTTTGGCCAGTCTGGTCACCTCGTCTGAGGCCTTGGCGATGTCCTTGGCGCACTGGATGAGCGCCCGTTTGTTACCGCTACCGCCGCGCACCAGCCGGGACATCTCTGCCATCAGCAGAGCCATCCGCTTGGCCGCTGCGATAATGTCGTTGCCCTGTGGGACGGGCAAGAATGGTAGTGAGCCAGACATGCCTGGGGGGAAAACTTAGAAATACTATGGAAACAATTGAGTCACCTTTCCGTTCATTTTTACATTAAGGGTAACTGAGAGTAGTGCTGCTAAATTCTGGATGATTGTTAGTGCTTTTATGTGAACAAATAAAAAAAAAGAAAGAAGCAAAACAGGCACTCGTCTTCCAAGCAGAAAGCTTCATGCAGTGCAGGCACACATCATTTCATCTAATCATGGCTCATAGATTTTTAACTCACGTAGAATATATATGTGGGTGATTTTGGAAGGGAACACAGCGGTGAAGTTTTCTCTTCCATCACTGTCCACCCGAGGTTAGTACCTGCAAGGTGACGCTCACGGTCTCCGCTTTTCTATGAATGAATCCGCTATGAAGCAGAAGCCCCGTGACCGCTTCAGGCAAAGCAAGGCAATGTCTAAGGTTACGTCACCCTGAAGTCTTTGTGCATCCTCGGCTTCACAGCTTGGACAGGCAACGAGTGACTGACAACAGTGCACCTCCTTTAAAGCACTTAACCTGATCGTGAACATAAGGGAGGAGGAGGGGGTGGGCGTGTGAAGCCAGTACCAGTTTATCCTTCAGGTGCAAAAAACAAAACAAAACAAAACAACAACTTCCCCGACTTCTCATTTTAGTGCAACCTTGGCGTGGCAGCAGCATGACCGTGTGTCAAACGATGCAGCAGTGATAAAAAAAAAACAACAACAACAACACAGCAACCGCAGCCGGTTTGAGGATTCCATGGTAGTGACGGATGCAGAGCTCATCGTTTGTGCAGTGACACTCGGCTACTTCTTGCTTGGTGTGTGTATGTGAGTGTGTGTGTGTGCGTGTGCAGGGTCATGGCCCGACCCGTGCCTGCGTGTGTGTGCACCCGTGTGTGCACCCGTGAGTGCGCAGACCTTGCTGGACCACTTGCGCGCCTCCTGGTGGAGAGCCTGGGCGGCTGCCAGAATGGGTTGATTGACAGGCTGGTTGGAGGGCATCAGCAGCAGCTCGGGCTCATAATCATCCTCACCATCAGTAAACTCATCTTCGTCATCTACCTCCCTCTCCTCTACTGCCTCTTCCTCCTCAGGCTGGGCGGGGCGGGGCAGGAGAGGAGGGGTCGGCAATGGTTGTTGTTTGGCGCAGGAGGAGCAAGGAGGAGAAAATAAAGGGAGGGATAGAGGGAAGAGCGGGGGCGGCAGGGAGGGAGGGAAGGAAGCATGGCAGAAGGAAGCTTTTATTTAGTACAGTGTGAGAGAGAGGCACCGGGTGGCAAGAACAGAAAGACAGAAAAAAAGGAAGAGGCGGAGCAAACACAGGCAACTGCAGAGGAGCGAGGAGAGGGCACGAGCAAAGATGGAAACGAAAGAAAGGAGAAATAAAGGAGCCGTTCTGAGTGGGAAGCTGGTGGATGACGGGCCTTTTTTCTAACTCTGGCAGTGGCTGACGTCGGACAGAATTTGCACGAAGCAGGTCAACCCCTGGGTAAAACTAGTGACATGCGTCCTCGGTGCGACTCAGGCGGCGTACAGGAAAGCCGACGGCGCTTCAGAGGCGTCGCACGAGTCTCCGGAAAACACGTGTGAAGTGCTGATCTTTGCACAGGTGTGTAACAGGTGCCAGTGGTAGTGATACAGGACAGAGCGAGGGGGGCTCTCATACAGTAGATAAATGCAGCATGTTTTACACATAGAATAATTGTTGCTGTACACGGTTCCTCCACATAAAAAAAAAAAACACTCAGACATACATGGATAGCACAGACATCAGAGAATGTAGGAACATAAAAGAAATAGACAGTCGTACATCATGCATCTGCTTCAACAATATAGGCAAAATTTGGTTTGTATTGTTTGTGTGTCATTCATGTCATTCAAGCATGTCATATCACACCCATTCTTTCTTCATTTTCCACCCAACATTCCTGTGATCCACTAGAGGTGACTATGCAGTTCCACAGAGACAAACAACGTTCAGTCAAATGTACTGAGGTCTGGAATGAGATTCCAGCTCCAATAAGAGACTGTAACACATTTAATACTTTTAAAGTCAATCTAAAAAAGTGACTGAAAAGAAACCAGATCTGTCAGCACTAATTTAAATGTAAGTTTTTTTGTATAGTGTTCCTTATTACTTTGTTAGTGTCAGTGGTCCAATTCTTCTATCGTTGTTATTGTTGTCATTGTTAATTGTATTGTATTTTTCATTTGTATTTGTCATTGTATTGTTATTTGCTCTGACCTGCAGATGGAAAGTAGCCTTTGGCTAATTCTGGCATATTTACATTTACATGTTCATTAATATGCACTATCCCTTTAAAAAATAAAATAAAAATAAAATCTGACTTTGGGGTTTTAAAATCAATGGGGAGAAGATACACAAGTTTATTTTTGTGTGTGTGTGTGTGCACTGACCTTGCTCGACCACTTGCGAGCCTCATCGTGCAGCTGCCTGGCAGCCACCATCATCGGCTCACTGAGCACCTCCCCGATCTTCTGCTCTGGGAACTCCTCGTCCTTCTCCTCCGGAGGAGGGGGCCGAGGCGGCGGCACCTCTCCTTCTGGCAGGGGGGGCTTCGGAGGGGCCTGCTCGTCACTGACCTGCAGAGGACAAAACTTCACATCAGGCTTTCCGCCCTCCAACCTGGTAAACATTTCGTGGGTATATCACTGTTGTATTTGTATAGTGGAGAAGATTGTTGACCAAATGATAATCCACATAAAAGACAAGTCTGATAGCATTTCACATTTATGATGATTTTAGTTTATCTACTGTGGTCCAATGTGGTTTTTTTTTGTGTTCCAGGATGGCCTTTAACCTTCTACTTGCCATCAACAGGTTGGTCATCTATTGTAAAAAGTTACTCTGTGCATAAAAATCCATTTCACAGACTGGGTCAAAATTTTTGGTTGATCTAAAATCTTCAGGTGAAACAAATGGACTCACAGAGCTAACGTGGAGCTGATCGAGGTCAGGTGGTGGAGGTGGGAACTCGGGTTCTTGGGGTTGGAAGGCTTCTCTGACTTTTCCCACTGCGGCCAAGATCTTCAGACACGAGTCCAAGTAGGCCTTCTGCAGGGCTGTGAATTGAAGGGACAAAGCACAGAGAGAGACGAGTGGGTGTACTGTGGTAACTTCATCACGTGTTCACTCTTATCCTCCAATACCTTTATCTTGTATGTTCCCCGCCACTGCCTTGGCGTCCATCACCATGGGCGAGATGGTGTGTGAGAGGATGTCTGACGCCTGCTTGACTGTGTCTCTGAATCTGGGATCCTCCGAGTTCTCCACTTCCCTCTTGGCCACCAACAGCACCCGATTGGCTCGTCTTGCTATGCTGGTTGCCCCGGCAACCAGCATTTGGGGCTGAACGTTCGCCATGGCAACTCTGCACTTGTCGATGTCTTTCTTTATGGCCTCCTCAGAAGCGTCTAACAGAGATTTGGTGTCGATGGCCTCATCGACCAAGCCTGAGACGGGCAAGAACACCCACATGACACATTGACCCGTTGCCGTTGTGTTTTACTATTTATTTAATTAATTTAATTCCATTACTTTACAATGTGAAAATACTGAAAACACACTGATTCAAATTTCCTCACCTGTAAGTTTCTCCACATTGTCAATCCACTGGTTCTTCATGGTGTCAAAGTGCTCGTACGCTGCTTTATTCCCAGGATTCTTCAACAGGATCCGGGCGGCTGAGGTCACCTGAACATTTAGCATTACGTCACGTTCAAACGTCCAAACACGGTTCCATCATTTGTGTTGCATACAGGCGACTGCCCAAATCAGGAATGGAAGACTGAACTCAGGCACCTGTGGCGTGAGCTCCCTGGCGTGTTTCACAGCGGCATGGATTCCTTCTACCGTGCCCTTATTGGCTGTTCCCACAGCAGCGGCCTTTTCAGCCGTCGCCCCCAGCCGACCAGCGTGCGTCTCAAAGTTCCCTGCCCGCTCTTCAAAAACCTAAAAAAACAAAATTAAAGTTTTGATACCGCATATTTATTTATTATTATTATTATTTTTTTTTTTTTTATACCACTTTTATTGTATTTTCTTTCTTGTGATGTACTGACTTCTGCTCTGTTGGGGGCATCGGGAGGAGCAGTCGCAGCCACAGCCAGCAGTTTAATTGGGGTTGTGGTGTCACTGAAGACGTCGGATACTTCCTGGGTCATCACCTCCTGCATGTGCTGCCTCAGGTCCTGTTAACAGCATGCAGTGCCATGTCAGTCCACTAGATGGAGCTGTGTACTAACATATTTAATTACTTTAAAAAATTCAGTCCTGCAGACTGTGCAAGCTCAACAATCATAAATGTATGGTTACAAATTGAAAATTCTATTGTTTAAATAAATTCCAATTTTCACCAAATTGAGATTGATGAGCTGTTGCATTCATTTTTTTTTTTTTATTATTAAAGACCGTTTTAAATGGGAGCAAATGTGCATGCTGGACTACCTTAAGGCTGTCCTGCAGCTGCGCAGCTGTAGCTCGCGCATGAGGAGCCTCGGCCTCGCCCCTGCTGGCCATGTCAGCCAGTGATGTCATGAGGGCCTCTGTTCTGTCGCAACGTCCAATCATATCCTGCCGATACGGACCCAGCAGGCCTCCGGCGAGCCTCTTCCCTTCTCCGACCATCCCCCTGATCGCTGCCTGGCCTGGTGGTGAGACGAGGAGTCGTAGTCATTATCACATCTGCTGAGTGCAACATCTCCAAGGTTCCTCGATGGAGAACCATGTCTATATAAGGGCCTGTGTTTGTTTCACATCCTTATTTAGACATTGACGCAAGAGACAACAGTTCGTGGAGAAGGACAAGGTGAAGGAGATGGTGTGTTTTTTCTCAGTATGTCTAAATGTGGTAGATAAAAACACACGTCAGGTACCTGTGTTCCACTGCAGGATCTCACACTCTGCTCCCAAATGGAAGCATGAGAGAAAACCACAGAAAAACAAAAACAGCAAGCAGCATTAAAGAAAGATAGAAAGACTTGAGTCGAGTTAGACATTAAAAGAACCAGTATGTTGTTGCATTTCATCGCGTCACCACAATCCGAAACAGGAGGAGTTCTGGATGGCAATTAGAAGCACGCCAACACCCCGCGTCTTCACCATCCTGTGACTTTTCGCAAGAGTCCCACATGTCGGCACACACACTTTCACACTAGTCTCCATTACCCACTGTCACGGAGGCGCGGAAGGTCAACGTATTTATTTTTGAATCCAAACACCACATCATCGTTCCCCAGAGCCGCCACACAACCCCTTGCTCACCTACTCCTCTGTCGTCCACGCCAGGGTTGTTGACCCAGCGCAGCGCCTGCTCCATCTTCCCCTCCAGAGTCACTGCAGGTTTGGCGGGCCTCATGTTGGCCACGGCGCGGTTTGTTTTGGACTGGAGGGTCAGCAGCGCCGCCCCGATCTGCTTGGCCAAAGCTCGGGCCTCGGGGCTGTCGCCTTTACCGCTGAGACGTGAGCAGAAAGAGAGAGCATTTGAAAATTGGACTCAGAAAAAACAAGGCATTGATTACAGACTTGAAGCTGATAGCTGTTAGACACCAAGTGAAAGGGAAACACCACAGTCAAAGGTTGATGCCGACTCCACCTGTTTTACCCAGCACACAAAGAGAAGAGGCTCCAGATTGAGGCACAAGTTCATCATCACAACAGCAATTCTTCATTTCAATCATTACATATGAGATTATTGAATTTAAGATGAGTACAACTTTTTTCATAATGTGAAAAACGAACAAGCGATATCGCAGCCGACTACATCCCCATTTTTAGCCAAAGGTTTAAAATGATGCGGTCGTTTGTATAATTGTGGAGTCACATCTTTCTCCAGATTCCACTTTTTTTCGTGGAACTGAACAACAGCTGCGCCGTAAGTTTACTTTCGCTTGTCGTTTTCTGCTGTCTGCCTTCCTTTTAAGGCCAGTTCTTGCAATCATGGCGGAGCAACAGAGAAGTATACTCCCAGCATGTTTCAAGGTTCGAGGTATTTCCAAGAGTCTGAAGTGCATTTTATTTATTTACATAGCTAATTTCAGAGACTTTAGACTGGGTGGTCTTTTCCTTTGTGATCTTCCCAGTTTTCACCCTTGATTTCTTACGGACCACCGTGAAAAAAAATAAAAAAAAATACCACAACCCCATTTCACCTCATGGAATTAATAAAAAACCTTATTCTCGGACTGATGCCCAGTGTTGACAGGCAACAACATAATTTCCAGGTAGGTAATATGCGCCGTCTATTGTCATGTGGCTGCAGTTTGAGCCTATAAGGAGAGCCCAGGTGTTAGATGGTGCATTCACACGCGGCGACCGATGTTCAGAAGAAACAAAAACGGCGTACTGTCTGCGGAGCTCCACCAGTCTGGCGGTCAGGCCTGCGATCTCGCCGATGGAGCGCAGGATGTCGTCCCTCTCTTTGGGGTCTTCGCACAGGTCGGCGATGCGTTTGGCCTCGGCCAGCAGCGCTCGGATGTTCTCCTCCCCCTCGGGACCGCCGTGAGGATCTGCCAGCCAGGCCTGGAAAAATATAACACATCAAGAGCATTGCACCGCTTTCTTGACTCTCAACGAGAACAGATGAGGCCGGGCTGGGATAAAGAACAAGGCAGATGCACAGTGCCATTCACTTTGGTGAACACGGATTCACATGTTGTTGTAATTCTATCTGACCTGAGCAGCGTCCAGCCTCCTGGCAATGGCCTGCTTGGCATTAATTAGCGCCTCCAACCTGCGAGCAGCACCGTCCACCTTTCCAAATAACAAATCCAAGCCCTGTGAGCACTGGCCTGCGCGCTGCATGCACCCCGGGGTCGGCCCTTGGCCCCTGCCATGTCAAAGAAACACAAATAAATGCAGCTTAGAAGATAGAAAAGCAAATAGCAGAAAAGAAAACAGCTTGGATTTTTCATGTTCAACACGTTACCGGACTCTCAGATCCGCAATCTGGTCGGTCATTTGTCCCAGTGCCTTTGCGGTCCCCAGTATGTCTTTCCTCTCTTTTCCAGCACACAGCTCTCCCACCTTGCCGGCTTCGTCCAGAATCACACGCAGGGCAACTTCACCAGGGTCCCCTGGGGGGCCGAGACACGCCAAGATCACATTGTGGAAGAAAAAAAAAAGGTAGAATCTGATGTGTTCAGCAGAGTGTGGCAGAAAATCCAGTTACCCGGTTGTCCATGGGGGTCTTTTAACCAACTTTTGCCTTGGCCCATCTTTGACTCAATCAAAGCCAGAGATCTCTTCAAAGCCTCCATATCCTGAGGCAAAGAGAGAAGACGGCATTGTATATAACTGTCTATTTTTTTCCTGTCTAATCTAATTGTGACTGTCGTCAGGACATATTGGTGATACGCAACATGTTGATTCAGATGGGGCGGCTTTGTCAGGAATTGTTAAATCAGTGTTGATAATAAACCAATATGGCTGTGCTGTGAAGGACTATAGAGACATAAATAATGTATGTAATTTGGCTAATTTTATTGCTGGTGTCTTTTGAACATTAAACATCAGCAGAATAGATTAAATATATATATTTTTAAAATATGCATTTAGGTTAGATTGTCAAATGTATACAGTTGCAAAACTGAGAGGATCACACGAAAGGCAGTAGTAGCCCATTAATAAAAGATTGCTGGTTAAAAGGCATTGCTGAAAAAAAAGACCACCTGCAGTTGATTCAATCTGTAGATAAGTCATAAATTATTTAGAGACTTTGTGTGATTATTGGCGACAACTGACGACAACACAAGCCTTCATGTTGGACCACAGGGAATTTTATCACGGCAAAGATTTTAAGGAAATCTGCAGATCCGCAGAGATTCTTCATATGCATAAATAAACGTTTGTAATGACGAGACAAAACTGGACAGAAAAATCCTTTAAAAAAGTAGAAAAAAAAGATCTTTTCCAGCTCAGGGGAGGCTGAAGCCTTTTCCGAAACAACTCAATACAGGCCATTAATTATGAATGTGTCTGGACACCAACCAGCTCCTTTCAATAATTCATGACCTGAAAGAAGGTGGGCATTGTGTACCAGCCGTTCGCCCCCCTCCACCCTCCCCGCACACACACACACACACTGATGGACCGTGAATGCTTATCACAGCTTACGGACAGAGTATGCGGCATGTACACAGCAAACACACACGCATACAAAACAACAAACAGATCATTGTCTCCGGTAACTGTGTGCAGAGAAACATGCAGGGTTACCAGTTAGACCAGTGACGCGATCTTGACTTTTGCCGGTAAAATGTCCTCACGGCACAATCTCTGACTGATATGCCCAATGAAAAACAAACCTCTCATACTCAAATCTTTTAGCGTACTGCGGATAGCGACAGCTCCAAACACAGACAACGAGTGGCGTTATGAAGAGAAAGCATTGAGGGTTTAGATAGGTTACGCTAATGCAGAGCTAATGTCGACACCTGGAGACAAACCAGTGCACACGTAACAGTACGATGACAAAAGAAAAAGAGCTACAGGTTTAATGTTTTGTCATACTGAACCAAAACATACAACACGCTCGCCGGCGAACACCAGCGGACAGATAAATATGTAGGCATGAGCACAAATCTTCCACTTTCTATTCCGCAGACACTCACACGCACACGCTCTGTCGCGCAGCAAGAGACACACTTGCATGCTTGGCAACTGCGGAGGGGGAGAGAAAGAGGCTTACCTTCTACAGGGAGGAAAAGAATGGAGGAGGTATAGATAAAGAAGGAAAAGAAAAAGAAAAAAACCAGGGGTTATACTATCGAGCAAAAAGAAAAGTGGAGACAGATTTTTTTTTTTTTGAGATGCTGCGTCCAAAGCAAAGGTGAATATTAGAAAGTCGTTTAATCAGGTGGTTTCAGGACGTGAAGTGAAGACGGCCCGAGGTGCAACGTGCAACATGGGCTTTACCTTATTAGCCCAGGCGTCTTCATCCCACGTGGTGAGCTGCAAGACCCTGATGATCTCGTTGATCTCGGCGCTCATCTTCTCGTAGGTGAACCTCCTGTTCCTCTCCGCCTCCTCCACGCCGGCGCCTCTGCTGCTCTTGGTCGTCACAAAGATCTTTATAGCTACGCGACGGTCAAGAGTCATTGAAAATGGTGACTGAGGGTTAAATTCTCATATGAATACATTGTGCTCCTAACATTTAAAGCTCTCGTGAAAATGTACTTGCCCAATGTTTTCAACTATAATCTGTATCTCTAAACAGTCAGTGAAAAAGAAAAGCTGACTCATTACTTATTTTCCTTCCTTCCCTCTTCATAAACCGTCCACTGAACAAGCAGTCCCCATGTGATGTCACAAAGGGCACTCATACCTCACTAATAGCTTTCCCTAGGTCAGTGAAAACAACTGCAGTCAGCTATAAGATCTAAGAAAAATGCATTTTACATTGTATCTATGTTATGACATGTGTTATAACATGTTTCCAGCCTTAAAGATCAAATCAAATATTTAGTGAGTTACAGCATCTTACTTAGGCATCCACTTATACATTTCTGCAGCAAGCAAGCATCTTGTCCATATAAATCGATAATGTTTCCTGAAATCAACTAATTGCAGTATACGTGAAGCAACATGAAGCATTTCACTCTCTCTTAGATTCTCTCTTGTGTGCATAAAGGCAAATATTACACTTTTGCCTCACAACATCGTCTTCCTGTTACTGTGCATCCTGCATCATATGCTGAATCCAACCAGCTCCCAGTCTAGGGTGCCTGACTTCAGCTTCAGATACTTTGCAGCTCCACACTGTGAGCGCCACTCGTACAGCAACGTACGGCAACTAGTCAGCGTGCGTATTGACAGCACCAGCGAGTACTGACTGCAATTATCAGCGTTGCTATAACAACTGATAGATGCTCAGTGACCTGCATTTACCCCTCCCTCCTTCTCACCCCCAACAAAACACAACGCGCCCAACCAAACACACTCTCTCTCGCCTAAAGACCGACAAACACACCTGATATGAGGACAGGCAGCAGCTCCTTCACCGTGTTCATGGAGTTGAGGAGCATCTGTCTGTGCTCCTGGTGCGTCAGCTCCTGCTGCCTCTCCTCGATCATCTTTGACATTTTGGTCATCCCTGTTTCGAATGAGGATGAACACTTAAGACCGTCGCAACAGGATCTCAATCACAGAGACCTTCAAGTGGGAGGCAGCGGCACTCGTTACTATGCGCCCGGTGTTGGTATCGCCGTTTTAACTGCATTCCAGCAGTCAGAGGATGGGAGGTATCCCCTGAGGAGCTCATCAACTGAGTAGCTCCAAGCAGATCATCACTGCGTGAGTGACTGATCCTGCACAATGAAGCATCAGTCGGCTATTAGGAAACCTTGGCATCGGTTCTCCTTCCAGCTCATTGTGCCGCAGCGCACTCACATCACAGTTGACCTTTTACCTCCAATAATAAATAGCCTATTTATGGCGCTTCTTTACTGCCAAAAAGGCCCTGATTCCTAATCAGAGCCCCTCAGCGTCAGTGGCGCGCCTGAGTCAATTTGGCATCCATTGGGGATGATTGACATCTTCTACCAGAGACTGCAAACAAAGGTCAAATGCATGATTCATGCTTTGATGGTCTGTCTCACGAAAAATCATCCCAAAACGCAAAATATTCTCATTCACTGATGATCGACCTGCTTCTCTGAAGGTGTGGATCTGAAAGTATTTTCATATTCTGGCGGTCTGGTACGGAGCTTCAGTTGGAGTAAGTGTATGTTTTAGCGCACACTTTTGCTTTTTTCAATGGGACAAACAAAAATATGAGATGTTATAACTGAGACTTTGAAGTAACAGCTAACAGATGAGCTCCATCCAACCTGGTCCCAGATTCTTGGTGTAAGTGATGAGGTCCTCCATGGTCTCCACGACCTCAGCCACTGCCAGGTACTCCAGGATGCCTTTACACACACGGATTATTTTACGCACCTGGGAGACAAACGCACAAGTTGTGTGGCACATTAGTGCATGAAAGCGGCTATTTATCAAATGATCATTGCAGGAAAAAACGTCTTTATTCAAAGGATTAAAAAGAAAGTAAAGCGTTATTGAGCTTTTTATAGACCCATTGAAGATATGCTGTTGTGCGGCGACTGCATGTGTGTGTGTGAGTTTGCCAGCGCGAGTGTGCGTCCACAGTCTTGTGATGTTACATCTTGTGACTGTGAGGAGCTGCTCTTTAAAAAAAAATGAGGCTAGTGATGGGATGTGGAGAGCAACATCACATGTCCTATGTGACTCTGGTTAGCGTCAGATTTTCATCGGAGGCGCGCACACACACACAGTGCGGACGAGTGTACACAATTTACACAAACACACATCCTGGGTTATGACAGAGGGGAAGTCATTTGAGCCGGGTGATTAGATCTAAATACATTTGAGAGCCCATTACAGGCTCGCTCCCATGCTGAGTTCCTCCTCCATCTGTGCTGCTAAATAAAGCTTTACTTCCCTGAAGCGGGAGTGATTCTCAGGACAAGCCCAAGGATACGTGGAGGCAAGCACAACGCCCACCTCGGCCTCATCGAACGTAAGGAGCAGGTCCGACGTTCCCGACAGTATCCCCCTGGAGCCGTCGATCAGGTAATCTCGCGCCGGGACGGAGTACGGGTCGGCCTTGAGCATCTGAGAGGCCTGGACGAGCTTGGAGCTGGAGTTCTCCACCCTGAGAGAAACACAGGCCGGCTTGAGGGCAGCGGCTAGAACTTAACTCGCCGCATGCACAGCGGATCCCAAGTAGGAATTTATCACCCTGTAAATCAAATGCGCCGGATTTCAAGTCGAACAAAGAAAAGCACCTGCTCCCCGATCAAAGACGCTGCGGATGGCGACAAGGCCGGGGAAGGCGGGTGGGGGAGGGGAGGTGGAGGCTTAACGCAAGGTGGACCAAAATTAAATGTGCATTTCCCTGCATTCTGAATGCGGTCGCGTGAAATAAATTTTTTTCCCATGTTGGCTTTGTTTATGTCAGAGAGTAACTCTGCAGCGCCTGCCAATTTGACACTGACGGCGCCGAGCAGCAGAGAAATCCAGGCGTAGCTTTAATAGCCTTTCACAATAAGGTGAAAGATCAGCTCGGTCCGGAGAAAGTGATGAATTTTAAGAGCGCCTGAATTAAGGCAGGTCCCCTCCTCTGCCTGACCCCCCCCACACCCACCCACTGGTCAGGGTATCGATGGCTGCTGGTTCGTCTATATTTAGGCCGGTTCACATTCCCACACGCTCCCCCTCTCTAAGCACCGTGGGTGAGATTTATGGTGTATCGGCGAGCCCCGTGTTTGTGTGCCTGCGTCCGGCCTGAAGTGAAACTAATTTGGAAGTTGGCAAAAAAAGTTTGTGAAGAATGGCAAACCAGTGGAATAGAATAGAACACTTTTATCGAATGCACAGTACAAGCGTGGGCTCGCGCGCGCACACACACAGGTCCGTAGGGGGGGCTCACACTGGCTCATATCTAAGTCCTGGAATTGCTGAGTAGGAAGTCCAAGCTGGCAGCCAGAGTTCACGTCGGCTCTTCCGCAGCTGCGGAAACAACAAGCAGCCTCTCAGAGGTCTCGGCGCCGCTCGCTCACACTTGGATCCAGAAGTGGCGCTTTGTTGCACTTTGGAACGCAGCCATGTTTCCTGACATTAAACCTTCCGGAATCCCCCCCTACTCCCATCCATTTTTCTTTTCTTTTTTTTCATAAATCCGAGTCTGTCTGATGAGATAATTGGGATCATTTCCATAATTTTGCATGTCATCCTGTTGGCGAGTAAATAAGGCTGTGAATTAGAGAAAGAAGGGGTTGACAGGCAGACTTACTTAATGAAGGCAGGAGGCATGTCTCTCTTCATCAACTGGTCCTCAGTGGTTTGTACCGTCTCCTTCCCCACCTGCAAAACACGGACACAAACACACAGAGATTTTTAGTGATCATTTGCTTCAGCGACGGCGTTCAAGCGAGTGCTATTAATAGCCTCCAGGGTGAACGAGTGCGTTTTAATTCACATCTGTCTGAGCCACGAGTGCGCGTCATATTTTTCGAGCTTCGCGCAGCTTTGCCCTGCCTCCCGTCGACTCACCTGTCAGCTTCAACCACCTAAAGGGGGCACCGGCACAACTCTAAATAAATTCAAAAGCCAGCCGTAGCTGTTCAGGTCGCCATAAACCCTGCAAACTGGTTGTTGTGTCGTTTCATACTCGACCAAACACAAACGATAAAACTGATATTCAGAAAGTCAGGGCACAGACATAACTGAGTCTCTGCCTTTGCTGGTATTAGATGAAACAGTTCACTCGCTTCATTTAATAAAAAGACAAGATTTGACAGAATTTATTTCACCAAATTATGTATAGACACAGGGAACATCACGCTGGCTGATGCCTGCTCTCTACTCATACAGTTACAACTGTATGCTGTATTTTTCCGCAGATACGTATCTGAAGCTGGTGTGCAAAAAACAACACATCAATGGAGACATCATCACAACATCATTTTTTTTTTTTTAGAAATCAGAAAGAATGTCAGCGGACTACATGCTACATTTTGTGCAAATAATGCTATAAGTCAATCACTCATTCACAAAACACCAAGAGTGATTTCACTTTTGTGATGGACAAACATTTTCACTTCAAATTAATTTTTGCTTCAATTAATTTACCCTGTTCATGATGAAAACATAAATGTGTATCCTGAGGCCTACATATAACACAGAAAGAGTGGCAGTTGAAACAAGACCACACAAAACAAAGCTAATCTAAAAGCGTTGCAGTAGATTTTCTCGTTTAAAAAGCGGGACGTGCCAGTCCCTAAAATGAGAGGAATGCAGCTCTGCAGGAAGAAGTGCCCACAAACTGAGGAGAAACTCCAGGCAGTCCCACTGAGTCAGGTGACTGATGAAAAGGCCTTGGTGAGCTTCCTGTAAGCACTGTGTCAATACATATTTATTGCAGAGTGCAGCAGCTTGCCGGGCACACTGACACTGTGATATGCGTGTAGTGGTAAGAGACTGATGGGCGGGACTGATACAGCAGGAAACAGACAGCGAACAATCGATGCTGACAATCAGTTTAGTCTTTTTTTCAGATCATGCGTCTGGCAGCTGGTGTCGGTGAAGCATCTGTGCTGAAATGCTTCCAGCTAAAAAATACAAAAATACCAAAGTCTCACAAGAGAGTGTTATTCAAAGACCACTATTTCATGACACTTTCTGTTACAGATTGCTTTCAAATATGCATTATTGCTTGAAAAGTTTAAATTTCAAATCTTATGATTACTCAATTGTAATATAGATTGCATTTAAGATTAAATATGTGTTTCCAGTAATCGATAAGGAGCAGCGTTTCCTCACCAACATGTTATTTTAAGATTTGCATGAATGCAGGTTTCCATGGACACCTTGGAACTTTCACTTGCTTTCTATAATATATAAATTCTACATTACAAGATACAACTCAGTATTATTTTTCTATAACGGATTGGTCAACATCCCTCCAAACTGCGTGCGCATCAAGTTTGCCTTTCCCTCATCTGCAACTGTTTTTGGGCCCGTTAAAGATATTTTGTGGGGTCACTTTTTTTTTTAGTATTTTTACTGGGATTTCTTTGTGTAAGGTTTTCAGTTTTTCTTCACATAAATTTGGTCGATCTTGCGCACAACCAAAACTGCCATATAATGTTGGCCACAATAGACTGTAAGCAGACTGTAAAGCAGAGGGGACGTTTGCACTCACAGCCAGAAATGAGTCCTGGTTTTGCCAGTGAACCAGACGAGATGGCTTAAATTCACATGGTAGAACAGTTGGTGGGCGCCTATACGTGTGTGTGTGCGTGTGTGCGCGCGCGTGTGTGTGTGCGTGTGAGGCTGAAGACTGAAGAGACACTTTGCTTCCCTCACAGGTTGCCAGCGTCTGCTGGCGGCAAAGGGTCTTCTTCTCCTCCTTCCCCTCTCCATCGCGGCCCCCAGCTGAAGGCCCTGCATCCTTCCCTTCCCTTCTCCCTCTTTTTCAGCTCTGTCAGCTAGGAGTTACTCAACGTAACAGTAAAGCTATTTATTCCTCTGTGCACCTCCCCTCCCCTCCTCTCCCCTCACCCCGCACCCGCCACTTCTCTCCCGTCCTCCCCTGAGACACACTCAGGATCTGTGTTGACTCCTTCAGGAGCAGATACTTCACAGACGCCACCGATGCGGCTCTGTCACGCGTCCAACGCGACACACTCCGCCAGTCTCTCACATCTCCAGTTGAATCAGCCCACGCCCCCAAACCCGCCGACGGAGACTGACACCATCTTGAGCGTGCGTGTGTCGAAGTGTGTTGTGTGAAAGAGTCTTATTAGTGACCTAGATTTGACAGTTGGGCCCCCTCGGCCAGCCCACCCTGGATGAGGTTAACAGTGTAATTGTATCAGCGGGACTCTGGTGGTGATGGTGGCATGTCTCTGTGTACAGAGTTACATGCTAGCTCCCGGAGAAGCGCATCAGCCCGCTAGAAATAAAGTATCAGAAGTGCGTGTGTTTGAACTGTGGGGTTCCGTTGCATCCGATTAAGTCCGTCTACCCAGCAACCGGTGATTGCGCGCGCTCTTTCCTCAAGTGCCCTTTCCCTGCTCCCCATCAACGCCTTCTTGTCACCCACTCGTTTGCTCTCGCCGCTCGAGTGAACTACTTGGCGACTCCTCGTTTTGTTCCTCGGCTCGCAGCGTAGGCGTCGAGCCGTGTCTGCGACAGCAAGCCTGAAATCCTACCCAACAATGTGACCCAAACCATCTAACAATGGCCTTTTAAAGTTAACCAACTCTCCCTAATTCCCCCCTCTAGTCCTGCTGCCAACCGTTTCCTCCGGCAGACGCTTTCCAGTGTCGCTTCATTCACGACCTTTATCGCTGCCTGTAGCCTCGAATCTCCATCATCTGCCACCCGGAGACATGCCCCAGGCTGCCATTAGCCTCCTTCTGCTCACTGTCCGCACGGATCAACATAAAGGATGAACGAGGACAAGCGGAGGCATGGAGAGATGGAGATGAAGGGCCGTGCTCAGTGCCGGTGGGACAGGACTCGGTGCAGTGTTGTTGGGATGGTGTGAAAGAGGATTTTTCGAGACAAGGGGACAACCGATGAGCGCCTCTTGCTATCAGTTAATGAGATATTTATCAAAATGATCTTGTGCACCCTCCTAGCGCAGCGGGGAGTAGGTTTTTGTGGAGACGGTTTGTGAAATGACAAGATTTGTTGAGCCCATGCGCCCTATAAGCTGTTTTTTGCACAGAATACCTGCAAACTCATGAAAAAGAAACTTCAGAACAGTTGACGATAAAAAAAAAAAAAGTCCTTGTGTCTGTGTTTAAAAGTCGTACTCTTCTCCCCAGCTGAGTGCTGAATACATGAATGACTGAACTCTGGCTGCCCTGCAGCACTGAGGACAACCCAAACACACTGATAATGATGTGACCTGTATGGATTTTGCAGTCACTTAGCACTAGATGACCATTCAGAGTCATTTCTCCATTCCACTGATATAGAAGGAAATTAAATACATTAAGAAAGTAGGCAAGGTGAGGGAAGGTGATTTATACATGCACAGTGAGAGTTGTGGCTGTAAAATTTTCTTTTTATATTTTTTTTAATATTTTTTTTTTAAACTCCAGAAATATATTGAAAGCATTTGGATAAAGAGGGTGGCACAAAGAGTTACAGTATAAACCCTCCCTTAGGCACAAGAGACAGTCCCTTAATGGGCATGTGGTAAGAAGCGGGTGGTTGTGTTGGAGGGGTGTGTAGAAACAAAGCATCCTCTTAATTTAATCAGCATTCGTAAACTTCATTATGATCAAAGGCCTTCTGAGAATCAATGAAGCCAAAGTTTGTCATGTTGGATGGTGGTCCATGGGCCACCACTGTGGCATGGGCGTCAGCTGGGGCGCACTGCAGGTTAAATGTCACAAAAAGAGACAAAAAAAAAAAAAAAAAAAAAAAAAAAGCGAAACAAATCCAACGCAGGAGGGAGGGGAAAAACACTAAACCGCCCACCAGGTGCAGGGCAACTCAGAATCTCTCGGACATCCTGCAATAATCAAGCAATGGCACCGATCATTTGCTTCCATGGGAGGTTCGAGTGCATGCGACGCCCTGCTGAGAAGAAGTCAGTACTCACCCGCACAAGGTTGCTGACTGCCGCCTGCACCGCGGCCACCGGCACCGTCAGATCCGGGATGGCTTTGCCGTCCACCTCGCCCTCCTCGTGCATGATGACAAGGTGGGAGATCTGCTGGGCCACCGGCTCCAGGATACTCTCAATGGTCTTGGTGTGGAACACCGGCATCGCGAACGACTTTCACCCCAACCACACACACACAGTAAAAAATAAAAAACACAAAATGCGCTTGCTGGTTGCTCCAGCGCAGAGGATCTCCTTCTCCTCCGGCGCCTCGGTCCTCTCCTCCAGTCACCGACACGCACTGGAGGACGAATCCCGTGTAAGTCAGTCCAGCCGCTCGGAGCCTCTTATTGCCGTCTCCCCCCTACTGACGATCTCCCCGGTGAAGGCAGAGCTGCACTGGCTGCACTGGCTGCACAGGCTCGGTGTTCCTCCGCTGGGAGCGACCCTAAAATCGTGACAGAAGGAATCACCGCCCTGCGCCCAATCACAGCCGAGGAACGCGGCAGCCAAGCGGCTTGGTGTCTGTGCGCGCGCTCTCCCTCTCTCGCTCTCTCGCTCTCTCTGCATGCGCGCACGCACCTAGAGTGAGAGAGGGAGCGCTTCCCAAATGACGTCATGCATGCCAGCAGTCCTAAAAAGGAAGCGTTGGGGTTAATTTGATGGTAATAGATTGGAGACGATATATGGGGAAGAAGAAGGAGACGACGACGACGACGTGTGTGGTGTTGAGGAAAACAGGGTGTGTGTGTGTGTGTGTGTGTGTGTGTGTGTGTGTGTGTGTGTGTGTGTGTGTGTTCAAACGGGGCTTCCAAACCTCCCTGTGACACTTGATCTCACTTCATTAAAGATGGGTCAGGGGTTCCTGTCTCGGGGTCTAAATGCTCAAGTCTAAATACAGACCAAGCAGGGATTCAGCTCGCAGGTCCCGCAGCACAGCCACCCACACAGCCTGTCCGGCTCCTTTGCTCTGACTCAGGCCGCACTTTGATAAATGGCTTTCGCACCGGTTTAACCCACCTGACTGGCTGCACCTTACTTTAGTGTGCTTTGAAAAAAATAAAATAAAAATACAAATACGCTTTAAAAGTAAGCAGGCATGTTGACCTGAACCTGCAATTTGGATTGTGTGAGCGTTTAAAGTTGTTGTCATGATGCAAAATCCTAATAGAAATCTGCCAGAGGACACAGTTGTTTCCCTTGAGAGCTCCGACTTTTTATTTGGCCGGTGACATGGGGCTGCAACCCAAACCAGAGAGACTGGACACTCGAGTGCATCTGGCTCGTCCAGCTCCCCCTCTCTCCTCTCTCCTCTCCTCTTTTTGCCTCTCCCCTCCATTAGATGATCCAAACTTGCAGCATCTCACATCCATAAATGGATCGAGGCCGAGTGGAGGAGCAATAAATTGAACGGGTCTCTGTCACCAGAAGTGAGGCAATGAGGGGGGGGTGAGAACGTTGGGTGATCACCAGCAGAAGTGCCGCTGTGCATCGTCTTGTATATGCAGACTTGTCTAAACAGCGGCTGATGGAAAGCAGTTCAGGTTGCTCCAAGGTGGTTTTTCTAGGCCTGCTTTCAGTGATGACGTCACATGAGCACCAGTTGGACTGCAGTTGCTTCGCATGCACTCGGACCGTTAAAGCGAAGTAACGTTAATGCTGTAAATTTGTGTTGATTGGTAGTTTATCATGACTGTGACAGTGGACTTAGCACAGCATTCCTGTGGCTTCTTTCTTTATTTAGGAGGGGAGCCATGGTGGGAGGCATCGGACAGTGGTGCGAGTCGGTAGCCAAGTGAATGTGCAACACTTTATGAGAAGACACTCTAATGTCCCGTGGAGCAAGAAGCAACACAATGGGCTGCCATACAGTAATGATTTATGTGCTGAGACATGAATACATAATATATTGAATGCCTTGTAGAGCGGTGCCCATTGTGCATTATTTATGTCTATATTTGGTATTATGTATGCAGCAACATTGAAGCAACTCAGCAGGTGACAAATTTCCACCAGATTTTTTCTGTTTTTTTTAAACCACGATGACAGTGTAATGTTTGTTAACCTCTGCAATTTTATTACTATATTTTATTACCATCATTAGGCAAAGACAATTTTGTATATCATTATTTATATGCACATATGTGTGTGTGTGTGTGTGTGTGTGTGTGTGTGTGTGTGTGTGTGTGTATATATATATATGTATATATATATATATATATATATATATATATATATACATACACATTCATGAATACATATGTGTGAGTGTGTGTGTTTGTGTTTGTGTATGTGTTACAGTATAAGATTTTTAGTGATGATTTTATTTGTTCATATATTTTTTTTAGTTGCAACTGTTTCATCTAAATTCTGAAATGATCTTTAATATTGGCAGTGCACTGTTTTCTTTGCACAACAGCGCCCTCTCCAGTAGAAGACGCCTTCACGACAATATTTTTGTATGACGGGCTACTTCTGTTTTCCAAATAATGACAGGGGTACTCATGAAGACTTCAACGCATTTACTCTACAATGCAAATGTTTTATTTAATATGCACAAAATAAGAGCAGCAGGACCAGCCTTACACAGGATAATATAGCTATAAAATGACATAAATAAACTCTCAATATAAAAGATGAAACGTTATCACACAAGCCATAAAAAAGGTATTTTGAAAGTAAATATGGAAAAATACAGTATCTGAAAGTGCAGTTTAAATAGAATAACCTTTAAGCAGTTGCAACAACTCTTCCTTCAGAATATATGAGCTTACTCGTACAAGTGTTGCACAACTGCTGCCGCCGATGTGCCCTGAGGTTGACTTAGCAATAGCTGCCAAAAATAGATTCATTTTGTGGGATACATCAGGCCACGTGTGTACGTGGAGAGGCCCGTCTTTGCCGCGATCCACTTGTTGTAGTTGGCGACTTGTGTGTAAACTCCTGGTTTGTTCCTGCGGGCACAGCCCTCGCCCCAGCTCACCACGCCGAACAGGAACATCCGGCCATTTACCTCGCACACCAGCGGGCCGCCAGAGTCACCCTGTGAGGAAGGGACATGCCACTTAGTCCACCACAGCTGTGGAAAATGCTGTCACACTAATAAAGCAATTACTATATATAGCCAATATTTTACAAATCATTAACTATTAATAAAATCAATGCAAAAAACAAAACAAACAAAACACTGTGCTGGAAATCAGGCCTTTGTGACTCTGAGATGGCTTTTAGTGGTTGCCTTGTTGTCTTCTGCTTGCCAACATGAGTAAGTATAACAAACTGTTTTCTGTGGAGTGACTAAACATACTCTTCCATGGAGATGTGGAGAGTTTGTTTTAATAGTGTTTTTCAAACACTGAAGTCAGGGATGAAAACAAAATCTGAACACAGCACAGAAATATTTTATACTCCAGAAATGTATGTTTGTGTACATAAATAATATATATGTACTACTGTGTTTTGCGCACGCACACACAATGAAACATACAACACGCTGCGTCCTTGTCTCACCTTGCAGGCATCTGTGCTCCAATCAGGGCTCCCAGCACAAAGCATGTTTTCAGTGATCTGATTCTCGTAGTACGCTCTTGTCTTGCAGACCCTCTGCGAGAGGAGGTTGACGTCTGCCTGTTTCAGGTGCTGCGAGTAACGCCCGTGTACTGTAAACATGGATTCCTTGCATGAAATTCACTCTGAAAGATCCTTCGTGAATTGTGGTGATTGTGCGCTACTCACCCTCTCCCTCGTATCCGAACCCTGCGATGCTGCACTGAAATCCGGCTGGAAGGTGGGTGTGGAGAGGAGGGAGGCACACCACGCGGGAGGACGCTGACTTTGCAGCGCATCTCCCTTGCATGCCTCTGATCCTCAGCAGTGCTGGATTTCAAAGGGGAAACACAGCGATGAGTCCCTCGTCAACCCACAGTCATCTAGGTCAGTGTTTTTCAACCACTATGCACACTAGTGTACCCTGAGATCATGTCACGTGTGCCGTGAAACATTACAGAATTTCATTGATTTGGTCTAAAAACAAAACAAAACATTCCATTGTGGAGTGATTGTGCTTTTTTTTTTTTTTTTTTTTTTTTTTTTTTTTAAAAGGAATGTAAGCCTATTTTCCTCCCAGGATATCAGCTTTGTGTGCATATAAACAGGTTTCACACTGAGTAGTATACATAAATGAATAGACTATATTGTCATTATTAGGTTAAAAAGTGTCATTTTATAATATTTTTGTTTGGTGTTTGTTTGTTTTTTCAATGTAAAAAAGGATGAAAACAACTGATCTAGGTCATCACACACAGGCTGAAGCTCTGCACACACCTATGTCATTGTTGAAAGTGTCGCCGTCAAAATTTGGATGGAGTATCAGTTTGTCCACGGTGAACCTCTGCTCCCTCTCTGGGTCTGTCTCGTTGATGGCCGTCTTCCCCACGTACACGGTTAGATCTCTGACATCAGTGCTATTGCTGCAAAACCCCAAACAAAAAAAACCAAAACAAACAGAAAATGTGTCACTCGTGTGAGCATGAGCATCACATTGCACACACACACACACACACGTGAGTCACAAGGCCATCAGTGGATGACACAGAGAAGGAAGTCCGAGCGTGAGTGTTGCGTCTCACCCTGCGATGAAACAGTGCGCGGCGGTTGCGACCCAGCAGGGCGAGATGAGGGAGCCGCCGCAGAGGAAGCCCTCACGCTGGAGGAAAATAGCGGCGAGCCACGGGTGCGACTCAATGGGTGTGAAGGAGCCGCCTACGATTTTGTTCGCCCTCCGCTCGGATGTCTCGCCACATGTCAGCTCTGCGAGGACACACAGAAGCGGACGGTGAGAGGAAGTTAAAAAAAAAAAAAAGAAGAAGAAAAGAAAAGAGAAAAAATATTGGTGCGGCTGAAACAGCAAAGCCTACCTGTGTCCTCGACATGAGGTACTTCCTCTGACTCCTTGGGACCTGAGCATTGGCAGTAAGTAAGGTCATGAATTAATCTTATAACATTTTGTCAGTGGATATTTATCTTGCAACCCATTGTTTAAGTCTGACTTACATCTGGGAATATCACAGAACTCCCTCACAATCCTGCGCCCCCTGCGGACACGGCACCATGGCATCAGGCTGTGGTCGGGATTCCTACGGTTCAGGGAGACAACTTTAAGCACGTGGCACCCCTCGACAACACGCCTCTCTGAAAACAGTCGGACTTGACGTTCACCTGCAGTAATTGTGGTTGCCGAGTCCTTGCGAATACGCGTACATATGTGCGTATCTGTTCCAGTTGAGGCACCTCCTGCTGTACGCCGACCAAGCGACGTCTCCCCTGTAGCTGCTCCCGTCCCCTCTCAAGCACGTGTCTAGAGGTCACGGGCCAAGAAGGAAGGAAGTTCAGTGTTCAAGGAAGTTCAGTCTACCAAATGCAGCTATGCGTGCGTGAAGATATGTGCTGATTTTCCAAGCAGCCTACCATTTGAGGCTCTGGATTTCGGCCTCCGCTTTCCTGAGAATGCCTGGAAGAAAGAGAGACAAGGTGGTTGGTTGTAATAACCACATGGGCAAGACATACAAAGTGACCTTCTACTAATATTCCTCACCATATCAACACTGAGGGCTGCAATCAAGACGACCATGACCAACAGTTTCATCTTCACTTCTGCTTTCACTTCTCCTTAATTGGATGTTTCAGTGTGAAGTTGGGCTAAAAAAAGAAGAAAAAAGAAATCACACACACACACACACACACACACACATTACAGAAGTGGATTTGAAACAAAGATGGGTTTGACATTCCTTATATGGTTTTCAACTTTGACCGTGCAATGGGACAGATGCCAGTGAGTGCTGACATAAACAGTGTATTTCCTTTAATTTCCTGTTTACAAATGCTGGCAAAGAAAAAAACAACAGAGTGGTGAAGGCTTAAACAAAAAGAAAAGTTCCCTGCTTTTTGCATACAAATGTCATCTCTCGTGTACAGCAAAGGCCAATAGGTAATTACAAAAAAAACTCACTACAAAATTGATTCATTCATTGGTTGATTACTCCTAAGCATATGCAAAAAGCAGTGTTATAATACTCACAATACAACATGTTTTTGTCTTTCGCATCTACAGTTTTTGGAGCAAGTCCATGGCATTAGTTGACTTGACATATGGTGACCTAATTAAGTGGTGCAAAGCTAAATAAAAGATGTTGTCAGATCAATTTACCTCTTGAGTCTCGATGAAGCGCTTCCTTGGTGTTCTCCAGCTGACCTGACTCCTATCTTAAATATGGACACCTGAGTTCAAGCAAGACGCACACTCCTGATCCAATGTTTGTGCCTGTCCTCCTCGCACACTCCCCCACATTTAACAAAAGAGAGGCACCAACTGGGAGGGGCTTGCTAAAGCACCACCGCCAATCAGGCCGTCCACCACAGGGCTGCGAGCGACAAATTTGTCATGTCCTGTGACACACTTGCAGTCCACCCCCTCTCCTTCCTCCAAAACCGGATAGTGTATACCCAAACTTGGTAATGTGTACAGTAGTGAAACAGAACAAATCCTCTTTAATTCATTAGTAGTTTCACTCATGAAGAGTTTGTCCCAGGGGATTACATAGAATACAGGTTCCGCTTTAATTTAAAATAAGATTCCTGGATTTTAAATGTTATAATTCCACTTTTATTTTTACTTATCACAGGCGACCATCTCATGTGCTAAAAAGGAATTTCCCTTCTCATTAGCTGTGCCTGTGTTAATTTTTCTCGTCTCTTGTGTCAAGTTCCCAAGATTCCCAAATATTTAGAGATTGTTCAAGCGGTTCTAAAAAGTGATAGAGTTAAGTGAAGATTGAACTATTAGATTTGCTTGGATAAAAAACCAACTGCCTGTATGAGCGCGATGCATTATGAACATCTAATGATAATGTGCCACCATTTCCTCAGAAACAATGCCCATTGTTTTGATATTTGTTTCATGGGGATTTCTGGATCCGTATTCTCTGACGCCTCTCTTACTCACATTTCCTCCTCTCTGATCATACAGCAGCCAACAACACCATTGATATGTTCATGGGAGGTGCAGCAGAGCACAGTTCCGAGTGAGCTATAAAACAACAACAATGCCTGATTGGAAACGAGGAAGCAATAAGATACATATGTGTTTTTTGTTTAGTATATGATAGATTTTTAAATTAAAGCCACATACAGGGGATTTGCCTGAAGAAAGAAAAAGCATACATGATGCAGGAGTTACTCAACACAGGGAATCCCACTTCTTGCGTTTGATACCTTTTCAGGTTTTACGCCTACAAACTCCAGTCTGGGCACGTCACTGTCCATTTACTCATTAAAGACACGTTGTCCGGAATGTTACTCAGCACACTGAAACAGTCTCTTAACATGGTTTTTTAAAAAGATCTAAATAGCAAGTACTATGAAGGGTGTGAAACAACATTTTAGAAGTAGTTATTTAGTAAATTAAAAAAACAACAAAAAAAAACTGATGATTTTTAATGTTCTGTGTTAAGTATTGTCCTGTATATTTTCTTCTGTTTTTCATGATCATTTTCACATGTGTCCAACAAGACTTAGAATGATAATAGCAACATTTAAACGTCAGTTCTCCTTTCCCCACAATGACGCATTCATGTAGTAAACTCAACAGGATATTGACGTTTTTTGCATTCATTTTTTCCCAGGAAAGATTAATACATAAATGTTGATGTCAACACAATAAATTAGAAACAAATATGACTAATAGGTCTATGACTATTAAGCCTGAAGGAAAATTTAAAACACTCTTCAAAGAACTACGCAGTCCTTTTTAAAATTAATACGAAAACACAAAAGACAGCTCGTGTTCAAAAGAGCCACCTTTACTCAGAAACTTTCTTAGAATTGCATGGAGGAAGTGTTTAGTCCCCTTTAAGTCATTTTCTTTGTCATGTATTTATTTTCTATTGTGTCCAAACAAATCTGTTTTGACTTTAATTTTTTTAAGCAATGCATCTGAAGTAGTTAGTTAAGAAGCAGGCATATTGACTCACTGTCCATTTCTCACCATGAACTCATCTTATGTGAATAAATCGATTTGGTAACTGTTTGTAGTCATGGATATTTCACACCTCTCAAACTGCAAATAGACTTACCCAGAATCCACCTATTCAAGGCACTGACACCTGACCACAATTCATATCCTGTCTCTAAACCAAAGGTTTCATATCTAATGAGGAGGAGGAGGTGAGGACCAGGCAAACAATGTCCAAGAAGTGTTGTTGCTTTGTTCTTAAGGTGCTCTGGTTTTCACAAACACAAGCACATATATATACCGTCTACAGGGTGTTGTTATTTAAAAATATAAAACAGACTCAACAACTGCATTTGAATAAAGCAGAAAAAGATTATTATTATTATTATTATTATTATTATTATGTCAGATGTGCATCACACACTGTAGATCAGTGTTTTTCAACCTTTTTTGAGCCACAACACATTTTTCATGATGAAAAAAAATCCCAACCAAGAAAATTATATAAGATACTCCATAATAATAATATCCATAATAACTTTTTACTCTAATAATGACAATATTGTCTTAATTTTTAACTCACTTGGTGTGAAACATGCATGGGCCTGTTTATAATCACACAAAGCTGATATCTTGGGAGGAATTGAGGGTGGAAAATAGGCTTACTAACATGCCTTTTGAAGCACAGTTGCTCGACAATGGAATGTTTCATGGCACACCTGACATTATCTTGCTGTACATTAAATGTGCCTCGGCACAGTGGTTAAAAAACACAGCTGGAGATACTGCGTTCCTTTTGCCACTCTCAATCTGTCCCCTCGTCTGACCATTATTTGGGGTGCGGGAGCCAAACCTCCCTGCAGAGGGCGCAGTCCTACAGAAGGCCTGTTTCTCCGTTGCCTGTCAGACACGCATGCGCAGTACCACTGTATACTTGGGGAAACCAACTTTCACTTTTGACAACGACGAACTGCCCGTATCTGCTAAACGTTCTACCTCAGAGTGTGATACCGTCGCATCTCAACTTTTGACTTTTGATTACGATGTGTGCTGACATCGTTTTTTGTTTGTTTTAGTTAAACTCCGTTACTCGAACACTACGAAAGTAAACAAGCCGTAAACAACACGGTTAGCAGACACAAGCAGAAATGAACTGACTCACACAGGAAGCCAACCAGTATTCCATCAGTCTACTCTGACCAGGTGAGCTCATTAATAGTATAAAAAGTTGTGGTTTTTTTTTCCGCGCTGTCACGTTACTAACCCAAATATTGTCTATGCGTTAACACAATTTAAAACTTCTTTGACTAAGCTAATGTTTCAGTAATTGCTAAATGCAATTCCAAGAGTTCTATTATTATTATTATTGTTTTTGACAATTTAAGATCGAACCAACAATCGAGGAAAAATAAGAGGAACAACAGAAACTAATGGTTCAATGAAACTCTGCTGGTCTGTAACAAAGAAAATGTTGAGCAGTTTGTCATGTCTCATGATAATGGCTGTCATAAGTCGACAAATAAATAAGCTAGGAAAAAGACACACACATAAGTAATATTAAGGATAATGAAAACAACTAATAATTTAACAATGCATAAAGTTTCTGATCAGTAACAGATGTATAATAACAGACTTCACACGATGGAGCGGACTGCGCTGAAGGAGGGCCAGCTCTGTGGCTCCTGGGAAATGAAGAAGAAACTGGGCATGGGTGGATTTGGGAATGTCTTCTTCTACCAACACCTTGTAAGTACTCCTAACCATGTGAAAGCTATTAAAGCATATCACCTCAATCAAGGTGGGTGTCATTATCATCTGTATTTGTGCAGGAGTCTGGAGAAAAAATCGCCGTGAAACTCTGCCGCCTGGAGTTGAACTCTGTGAGCAAACGCCGCTGGAGCAGAGAGATTCAGATCATGAAGAAGTCAGTCAATGGCCCACAAAAATGATCATAAATGCCTTTACTACACATTTTATTTTTGTTGTCCTAGTTAAGCATGTGGTCTGTATGCATGACTCTTTTGATTATAGGCTAAACCATCTGAATGTGGTTCAAGCCAGGGATGTTCCAGAAGAGTTCAAATCGATTGCCTTAAATGATTTACCTCTACTGACAATGGAGTACTGCTCTGGAGGAGACCTTCGTAAGGTACCAATTGAATTCAAGAGCACAGCCAACTGGTTCCCTTGCCCAACGACTCAACGATAACTTCTCTGCCTGTTTTAGCTTTTGAACAAACCAGAGAACTGCTGTGGTCTGAAGGAGACTGAAGTCCTTGTGCTGCTTAATGGCATAGGTATTTTTTCTTTTTTTTTTTTATAAAGCAATACGTTCCAAGTGTACAGCTAGTACATGTTGTCTTTCTCTGCCAAAACCAGGTTCGGGTATCCAGTATCTACATGAAAATAAGATAATTCACAGGGACATAAAGCCAGAAAACATAGTCCGACAGGAAGTGGAAGGGAAGGTAAACTTAAAGACACTTCATGCATGCGGCTTCTGTGTTTTGCTGTTCCACAAACATTCACTGACCACTTATCTGGTACACCATGCTAGCACCAGGTTGAACCCAACCTTTCCCTTCAGGATTGCCTCATTTTTTTCAAGGCATGAATTCAACAAGTTGATGATTGTGGAGAAAACGTCTAACATGTTCAGTGGTGATTTTCAGTATATTGCAGTTTTTATATTGGCATGGAGTTACAATGTAAAGCAGATGTAACAGATAAAGTGGCCATGAAGTTTTTTGATATTTCATTTATGCATTATTTTTTCTCCTTTTCTCCTCCAGATTGTCCATAAACTCATTGATCTGGGCTATGCAAAAGACTTGGATCAGGGCAGTGTCTGTACATCCTTCGTTGGAACACTCCAGTATCTGGTTTGTCAATAATGCATCACTCTGTAACCAAGTTTCTTTGACTTGAATATTCCAACTCTTTTCTTTATTTGCATTTGCATCTCAGGCTCCAGAGCTGTTTGAAAGTAAACCTTACACTGTAACTGTGGATTACTGGAGCTTTGGAACAGTGATCTTTGAATGCGCTTGCGGCTTTCGCCCCTTCTTGCACAACATGCAGCCTGTACAGTGGTGAGGCAACCAAAGAAAACCTGAAGCATTTGTTGTTTTTATATCGTGACAGACAGATATAAGAACAAGAAACGCTATTTGATACAATAGATATGTTTCGCATTGATTTTTGTTTAAATAAACTTGTGTTGTGTTGTTGTCCACCCCCTCCTTTTGTAGTACAAGTAAAGTGAAGAACAAAGGTCCCAAGGACATCATGGCTGTGGAAGACATGAATGGAGAAGTCAGATTCTCAGCACATCTCCCATATCCCAACAGTCTCAGCAGGTGGGGATAAATATACTCCTAATCCTAACCTACCCTATATTATTATTTATATCTTGCAGTCACAACTTCCTCGTTCTTACATTGTTTGAGTGCGTTCATCTATGTTCATAGGCCCATGTTGGAGCCGGTAGAGTCTCTGCTGCAGATGCTTCTAATGTGGGACCCTGCAACGCGTGGCGGAAAGATAGATCTTGTCACAAACAAGCCGGGCTGCTTCACAACACTCGACAATATTCTCAGCATGAAGGTTAGTTTCCTGAGGAAGA
Organism: Nelusetta ayraudi; assembly: GCF_046127955.1. Classification (NCBI taxonomy): domain Eukaryota; kingdom Metazoa; phylum Chordata; class Actinopteri; order Tetraodontiformes; family Monacanthidae; genus Nelusetta; species Nelusetta ayraudi. The sequence continues at coordinate 2,226,201 of NW_027466058.1, read as the reverse complement.
ATCAAACCTTTTGAGAGTGTGGCTGACTCTTTCCCACTATTCCTCTAACTCTACTCTAGTGCTGACTCATCCACATTTCAGCCACATAATGTGAAGTGTTTGAAAGTACAGTTAAGTGTTAAGTAGAAAGTTTTGATGTGCTGTTCCTTTTGTGTCGTTTGCCAGGTGATTCATGTGTTGGACATGACAACAGCACAGCTGCACTCCTTAATTCTGGGGGCCGAGGAGTGTTTACACTCTCTGCAGCTCCGTTTGGAGACGCACACACAGAACCACATTGCCCCGCTGAGTCAGGAGCTGCTGCTGGAGACAGGAAACTCCCTGGACCCACGGGAACCACCCTCACGCTGTCTGCCAGATGGATTGGTATGTGGCACGCACACGTCAGCAATTATACGCTATCTCAAGTCAAGCTTTTTTTTGGCATTGATTTTCCCTTAAAAAAGTAAAATGTACCTCAGCTGAGTTATTATCCCCTTTGTGTTGTTGGCTTTCAGCAAGGATGCGACAACTCCATCATTTTTCTTTTTGATAAGAGCCTAAACAAATATTGTGGACCGCTTACAGCCCGACTCCTGCCAGACAGCGTCAATTTTATAGGTGAGTTATCACAAATAGTTTTACCTTGTACTTTAGAATATGATTTAAAACAGTGAGTATGCCTCAAGTATATCAAGACTTCCTCAATACCCATTAAAGGTTGCAAAAATCAATGAAAAGTGTGCAGGACTGTTTTACCTTTTACCCTGGCTGCAAACCTTGGTCTCACTGTTGTGTCACTGAGACTGTCGAGATATCGGTTGACAATTTCACACTTTCACACCCATTTTGCACGCTGTTTCAGTAAGGGAGACAAAGACACAGCTCCCCCTGTCTGCTCTGAGAAAGGTGTGGGGAGAAGCCGTCAATTATATCTGCGGACTGAAGGAGGACTACTGTCGACTGTACCAGGGACAGAGAGCCGCCACGTAAGCTCACGGAAACAAATACATAAGCCCGTACGGCGGACACATGCTTACCTTGTGTTTGTCTCGGTGTAGGTTGAGTCTGCTGCGCTACAACACCAACTTAACACAGTACAAGAACTTGCTGTTCTCTCAGTCGCAGCAGCTTCAGGCCAAAGTGGCTTTTTTCAAGACTAGTATTCAGCATGACCTCCAACAGTACAGCAAGCAGCAACACACCGGCATCCGTGAGTAACACTTAAAAGGATGCAAGCAATTCAAAGTCTTCACTGGAGAATTAAACGAGTTACCTCCTATTCTGTTCTTCTGAAGCTTCAGAAAAGTGGCTGATGACCTGGCAGGAAAAGCTGGAGAAGGCCGAAGAGTTCATGAAGGTGAGACAGCATTTGAATTCATGCAAGTTCAAAGCAGGATGCAGTTATTTATTTCAAATGTACATAAGCTGTGTTTGTTTCTCGCTGCAAGAATTCAGATGTGGCGAATCTGGACGAGGAGATTGTGGCTGTGCATTTTGAGATTGTGGAGCTGCAAAGGAGCCCATTTGCAAGGACACAAGTGGATGTGATGGAACAGCTGTCAGTAGTTTTGTCTCGTTAACCCTCTGCATAAAGCACAAATGTATATAATATAATATAATATGTGTATATATATACACATATTATATATATACATATATATATATATATATATATACATATACATATATGTATATATATGTATATATATATGTATATATATATATATATATATATATATATATATATATACAAATATATATATATATATGTGAACATGTATGTTCACTTTGTTTTGCTTAAGTTTGGAAAAAGAATTACATTTAAGCTGAAAAGAAATTTAATTTTAGATTTAGACAAATTATATACAGAAAAATACAACCATTGTGTCACAATACTTTTTTTTTTTTGAGGACTTGTCATGTCATCCAACTCTTCAACACTTTCTGCAATGCCCATGTTTAATGTTTTTCTTTTCCAGTGAACAGAAGGCTATTGAACTCTACAAACAACTCAAAGCCAAGTGCAAAAGTCAGCATCAGGGAAAATCATCGCAGCTTTCAAGCAGTAGACACAATAGCACTCTAGTAATGTAGTACTTTGTGCCTGAGCAGGTCCTGACCCTCCCCACGGATACAGCGACAGCTCTGACATGGTCAAGATCATCCTTCAAACAGTTCAGAACCAAGACAGGGTGCTGAAGGACTTGTACACCCACCTGAGGTACATTCATTCAGCAATCAACCAATGCACTCATTTAAAGCTCATCCTTGGTGTCATTACACAGTTCCTCCATCCTCAACCCCGTTTCTTCGTTTTATAGCACAATTCTTGTGTGTAAACGTCGCATCGTTGATTTGATCCCCAAGCTGGAGGCAGCAGTAGAGAACATAAAATCCACTGAGTCAGCAGTGATGCAGATGCAGATGGACCGGCAGAAAGAGTTCTGGAACCTCCTCAAGATAGTTTGTGTAAGTGTGTGACAAATCTTACATTTTGGAGCTTTTCAGTCTGTGAGATGATACAATTTTGCCAAGTTAAGATGTATTACCACTAATACTTTATGTGCCATTCGTATAGGCTCAGAACAGCTCCCCTGAAAATTCACTGAAGCCTGGAAGGTAAAATTTGAAAAAGATAAATAAATAAAATCATTCTCAAACAAGGTTTGAATTACTGAATATGAAATTTGTTTTCCATAATTTGTTTGGTGCAAATGCAAAAACATTGCCTTCAATAAAAACAAAACGATGATTTCATATAATTTATTAAAAGCATATAATTTCAAATTTATGTCACAAATATCCAGCAATCATTGTGCGATCTGTTTTTTTGTTTTTTTTGTAAATTTTCTCTTTCTTTTAGTGACGGTGTACGTGAATTACTGGATGAGAATCAGCGGTGTCTGAATCACCTGACCTCTCTGCTGCAGGGCAACACCCAGGAGATAAAGCACAGTATGATGGTATGTCACTTTGCACTTGCATTTTATAGTTACAAGACCATACATATGTTGATACCGCAATCAAATATCTAACTGCAGTTTCATAGCTGTAGAATCCAAGTATTAACATGTTTTTTCTTTTGATAGGAATTGGACTGGAGCTGGACTCAGTACGAAGCCACTAAAGTTGGACCTCAGAACCTGTAGGCACTGACCCTGACTCTTCACAAGGAATTAATACCAAAAAACAAAACAAAACAAAAAACAGTTAAAAGCTAGTACGCGTGCCTGGTAAAAATTGTTATACCATCTGAATTTTTTCTCATTCTTATACTGCAAGACGGTATCTGGAACAACGTGATGAAGCAAACCTCAATATTTGTGTTTAATTTAAACAGATTGTGTCAAACAAAAGTTACTTCAAGCTGTACCCAAGAATAACTTATTTTACTTGCATTGTTTTTTTTTTATTTAAGTTTTGGAGACTGCAAAATGTTACATGGCAGAACTGTTATTGTTTTTTATTTTATTTTATGAATGTGTATGTACACTGTCTTTTTTTAGCAACTGAAGTTAAAAAATATTAAATGGAAGACATCAACAATTCTTTTTTTCAATCAGTGTAGTCCAATTTTCATGGGAATCTCACCATAAGATGACATACGTTTACCTTTAACTGTAATAGTACAATATAAGACAAGAAATGAAAAAAGGAAACGCTGTGACAACTATATGCATACCCAAATACATTTATATTCATATGCAGCTGCTGTTGACTGTACCAGAAGGAAAAAATTAACTGGATGACTTGCACACTTTAAAACTTGTAAGGTCACATTACAGAATAACAATGTACTTGTAAAACGTCAAAATAAGCATCGTCCCAGCCCATAATAAATGTCCTTGTTAGTGTTAAGCGTGGTGGTCTCTGCACTTTTCATTCTCACCCCAGTACTTTTGCATGCGCGGACCTGAATGCGACTGGCTGTCACTCCTTGCGCTTTGCGACGCCCCGCCTCCCGCTAGGAAAGCTTCTCGCGCCAGCCTACCCTTTGTCACCCCTCTCTCTCCTGAGTACAGGATAAACGGTGTGTCATATTTCATTTGCTTAAAAGAATGACCGCCAAGAGGGTCTTATTTGTACGGCAAGATAGAGGAAGAAAACATCGAAAACTGTGCTGTAAATGTTGTCCAATAGAAATCTTTCTACTTAACATATTGTCGCAATGTATTGTGGGAAACGTTTTACTTCACAACGACGGAACAAACGTTAGCATTTTCATTGCAACCTAGCTGTCAGCGCGAAACGAATAGCAAGACAAGATGATATCGATGATATACCACTATTCAGTTTACCTTTCAACGGTAATTGTGCACCGTGAGCGACAAATGTGTTTCATTGGTAGTCTATATATTGTACATGGCTGCCTAGCTCCATTCGGATGTGAGGGCGAATCTGGCTGCGACATCTGTCACCCCATTGATCGCTAGGGTTGATTCGGCTGATCTGGCTGGCTAGGCGGGTGTCCCCTTCCTCCCTCACCGTTCCATGTGCGTCCCTCCCGAAGCCCTGCGCTCGGTGGAAGAGGACCGTGTACCTCCGACGGACGAGCTGTCATCGGTATACCAGTAGCTGCGCTCCCCTGCTAGAACCTCCAAACAAGCCCAAGGCCCATTTGTAGGAGACGTAGGGAAGTCAAGCTCCAAGCGTCAGACACATCCAAATGCGGCGCTGCACGTGGCAGTTTGCCTTGCTTTTTGAAATAAAATGAAACGGAAATTATATTATTGTGACTTTATCTGATTTAAAGAAAACGTTTGGCCTTCCCTAACCACGTTTTCTTTTAAAATTATTATTAATAGAGACAACATTGCATATTGATTGCATGTTGATTATACAACATGTTATATTGCATTACATATATACATCATATATAGCGTGTTTAGTGATCCTTCAACAAAAAAATGCGAAATCGCGTGCATTATTATTATTATTATTATTATTATTATTATTATTATTATTACGTGTCGAATTTAGTGTTTTATGGAATTCTAATTAAATAGCTGATACTTGGCTAAAAGTGAACACAAGAGAGAGGGAATGATTGCAATGAACGAGCACACGTGAAGGAGGCGCGGCTAAAAGCGAGAGCGAAACCTGTAGGAGGTGGGGTGAGGGGGAGGGTCATTAAGCAGAGACAGCCCGAGACAGAGGTAATTTCACTCACCATAAATCCTTGAAATGTGTTACCGTAGATAATAATCATCGCTGTTCTGTCTAATTTAATGTTACTGTAGCGACCGGTGGCCCAGCGAGCTAACAGTATGATTTCTCCACGAGAAAGTGACGGAGCGTCCGACTTCCGAACCCACCCAAGAATGAAAGCTATCTAGCCTAGCTCCCCGGATAGCCGGGTTCCTATTACCATTCATATAGTGTGTCAGCGTTTGCCGCCCCTTCTGTAAAATTACTCACACACTTTTCGTTGGTGGTCCCTTTGCAGAGACATTGGCGTTGGTTTACATGCAAAAACATGTTCGTTATTTTTGACAGGAGAATGACTTGCTAAGTTGCCCGCTCTGAAGTAGTTCCGCAAGCTAATCGTGCTGGTTAGCATTAGCGAAAGACGTTATGGTCCATCGATGCGTCCCCTTTTCTTTTTTTTTCTTTTATTTTTATTCGGCAGCGTCGTATATTGTACGGTCTGCATTATAATGACTATATATTAGAGGGGTCGCTTTGAGCTTTAAAAATCACTGCCTTTTATCTTCGATATTTAGCCCCACTTATAATTTACTGTTAACTTGCTCTATTATGCGGAAATATCGACATTGACTTGACTGTATGTGCTGTTTTTGCACAGGGTGCCGTTGCTAAATATACAAAAGACGCACGAAAAGTTGTGTCGCGTTGTCTGTTAAGTAGAAAGCTACATAGAGTACTAGTCAGGAATATGCCCTAACGTGTTATCATCTTCTTTAAAACCGATTATGATATTGTTTGCGTACGTTTATCTTTATCTTTCAAAAAAAATCTTTAAAAACTGTTTTTTTATTACCAGTGCAATGGCAATACATTCTCTTCTGTTTTCTAAAACGGTCAACTTTCATTGTTACATTCTTCATTGTTTGCACATGTCAAATTTTAAATTTTAAATGATATGCTTCTTTGTTTGTACTGCCAGGTGACTGCCAGTGAGGATGACGATGCCACACATAGGGGCAGTGTTTGCTGCAATAGCAGGAGTGGTCAGCATCATGTTGCATTCCTCTATTCACAAAATAGAGGAAGGGCACCTCGCTGTTTACTACAGGTATCGTAACACTGACCTCAACATTTTTATATAGCACATTGTTGTGTCTTTTATTTTAAATTGGGCATCTTAAGCAAAAAAAACAAAAACAAAACAGACAAGGATTCCTCAGTCCAGACTTTGTTTCAATAATAGATTATATTTGTGTGTAACATTGACTACATTAGGCTTTAGGGTTGGTTTAGGATGAAGAGATCTGTCAAAGCATAATTGATTTCTGCTTCTAGTCACTCAAAGGACTGAGAAAGACTCAACAATAAAGTGTCCTCAAGTTTAATAGCAGTCTTTTATGCAGCGTGAACTGAAAATGTTTTAGAATTTAAATAGGCTTAGCCAGTGACAGTCACTATAATGACCAGTATATTTCTGTCTTTTTCAGGGGTGGGGCCCTGTTGACTTCTCCAAATGGCCCTGGATATCACATCATGCTGCCTTTCATAACTACTTTCAGATCAGTGCAGGTAAGGAACATTTCGTTTTTGTTTTTTATTAATTTGCTTGAAGTTAAGTTGGAAATGTTTTGCATGTTTTTCTAATTCTCGGTCACATTGAAACTACCTTCTTAATGTCGGACTTAAATTCTTGCTTAAATATTTGTATTTCAGACGACTCTGCAAACTGATGAGATTAAGAATGTGCCTTGTGGAACAAGGTAAGACTGAGTTTATTGATTTAGCCATAAAGGACTATGTTTCCTGGTCAAGATAAATATTTAACTGATTTTTTTTCTCACCCCCTAGCGGTGGTGTCATGATCTATTTTGACAGGATAGAGGTTGTTAACATGCTTGTTCCTACAGCAGGTACAAAAGTTTTTTTGGTATTTTTTTTTATCATTCAGCATTGCGAAAGCTTCTTATCTTGTTGCCCTTAATAATCTGTCCAAGATATGACATTGCCTTGCATTCTTGTTTTTCGCGCAGTGCTGGAGATAGTGAGGAACTACACCGCTGATTATGACAAAACGCTAATTTTCAACAAGATTCACCATGAACTCAACCAGTTCTGCAGTGTGCACACGCTACAGGAGGTCTACATCGAGTTGTTTGGTGAGAACACACACACATTAGAAAGTTATTTTTGCCACAGATGTCCCGCGTGTTTGGTTTAGTTTCTAACAAAGTAGTTGAAGAAGAAACTTGCCAAACCGGTTGGCATGTTGTGTATTGACATGGTTTGCTGGTGTTTTGCAGACATTATTGACGAGAACCTGAAGATTGCATTGCAGAAGGAACTTAATGTTATGGCCCCGGGACTTACAATACAGGTATTAAAACAAATGCATGCTGGGATTATGGCAGAGCCTGAACATGACGTATAAGCTGCACTCTGACTCAACCGATTGTTTCCGTCTCGTGCAAATCTCTAAAGCTGGTAGAAAGTGTTGGGAGAAAGAACATTGAGTATGCCAGTCGAGTCTTATTTTGCATCTGTGAAATTTATTGGAATATTATTACTGAGCTCAGTTTCCTTCTCTCTTTTCCTCCTGAAGGCGGTCCGTGTCACCAAGCCAAAGATCCCCGAGTCTATCAGAAGGAACTTTGAACTCATGTGAGATTATGAATGTCTTCTTCTCAATGCGTGTTTTTAAACGGTCTCCTATTACCGGCCCCAAAGCTCAAGAGAGACCACACAGAAAGAAAAATATTTGCCTAAAGTGCAATTGTTTGTGTGTGTTTGTGTGCAGGGAAGCAGAAAAGACCCGCCTCTTAATAACCTCTCAGACCCAGAGGGTGGTGGAAAAGGAAGCCGAGACTGAAAGGAAAAAAGCAATTATTGGTAAATTTGTTACTGTTTGACAAAAAGATGAGTTGGCACCAAGGCTCGTGTTATTTTTGTTAGCGGCCGTCTTCTCCTGGTCACGTTTCTCCGCTGTGTCTCCGTCCTACAGAGGCTCAGAAAGTCGCCCAGGTCGCAGAGATCCAGTTCCAACAGAAGGTGATGGAGAAGGAGACGGAGAAGAGGATCTCGGGAATAGAGGGTCAGCCCGACAGTTTTCACTTCTGCTCTGTGACACGGAGTGCAGTGGCATCTGGTGGGACGCTCAGTCATGTGCTCAGCTCAACTGTTTCTCTTTGTTTACAGACGCCGCTTTCCTGGCGAGGGAGAAGGCGAGGGCTGACGCAGAATATTACACCGCTGCCAAGTTTGCAGAGGCAAACATGGTAAAATAAATAATATCAGCTTATCAAAACACGCATTTTTAGCTAATTGCTGCTCCGGTGAACCTTGTGAACCTGTGTACGTGCTAATTAGAGGAGGCTTTGCTCTGAAGTTGGTCTTTAGCCTGCTGCTTTTTAGCATTTTCTCTCATGAACTAGATTCCAGTAATTTCTTGCAGCTCTCACTCCATTGTATGACATTCTTTATCTGGCTAGTCACAGCGATTGCACACGCTTTTCCAATTTATTCCGAATGCCAACAGCCATTGTTTAGTCTTGACTCTCAGCAGGTACGAGGCCTGTGGGTAAATCTGCAAATCCAGTAGACAGTTGGCATTGAAGAACACTACGGACTAAGTCCTCTGCCATTTAAAAGGCATAATAACTCGTAGGACTGGGCGATTTTGGTCCAAAATAAAATCCCGATTTTTATTTATTTATTTATTTATTTATTTATTTATTTATTTATTTTCGATTATTTATTTTTTGAGGGGGCAGAAACCTTGTTAAATATGCTACAAAAACGGGACAAGTGCGTGTTGTACGCGACTTCGGAAAAATAATTTACCAGGTAGTGGTGAGGGCAGCAAACAGAATCACTTCCTGGTTTTAACACCCGCTGTGGCTAGTGCAGATGCAAGTAAACATAGGTAGCCAGTTAACAGCTTCTCAAGAGGTGCCAACCCAGAAGCATGAAAGGAAATCCGATTTTCCTCTATTTAACATCGTTACGACTAAAAAAATTTCGATTTCGATTTAAAATCGATTAATCGCACAGCCCTAATAACTCGGTTTTGATATTGTAACCGTTTTGTATTAGCAGTCTGATAACTTCACTATCATTATACAGGGTTAGTCAGCCATTGTGTTGCTGTGGTTTGCCTGCATGAATGCCAGTGTGGGCCAGTATTTATGCTACTTCTGTTCTGTTCAGTGTTCAAAAGATAAACAGTGGCAGTTTAGGGCTGTGTCTTTCAACCACTGTTGTGCTGTGAGATAATATCAGGTGTGCCGTGAAAAATTATTCAAATTCACTTAATTGGTCTAAACAAAAAAGAGTTCCTGCACACGTGGCCAACTCAGTACTTAATTGTGTCCTTCCGATGCACCTGCCGAGGAAATTGATGTGCAAAGACTTTTACCTTTACTTAATTGGTCTAAAAAAAAAAAAAAAAATTTAATTGCATTGTGCAGTGACTTTGCTTTGAAAGGAATGTGAGCCGATTTTCCTTCCTCACTTCCTCTCAGTATATCAGCTCTGTGGGCGTCTAAACAGGCCGAGGTTTTACACCGAGTCAGTGTATATATACATTAAGAGACTATATTGTAATTATTTGGCTAAAAAGTGTCTTGTTATTTTTGGTTGTTGGTGTGTCATGGGATTTTTTTCAATGTTAAAAAATGTGCCATGGCTAAAAAAAAAAAAAAGGTTGAAAAACGCTGGTTTAGAGAACAGCCTGTGTTTTAGCTCCGCTCTTCTTAAATGATTACAGTAAGATTATTATAAACAGTCCAATTTGTGCTTTTCCCGACTGTCTTCACTTCGACAACTCACCCCTCGTCTCCCCACTCCCTCTCTTACCTCAACAGCTGAAGCTAACCCCAGAGTACCTGGAGCTGATGAAGTACCAAGCCATAGCAGCAAACAGTAAGATCTACTTTGGCCAGGACATCCCCAACATGTTTGTGGAAGGAGTCAACAACCCCTCAAAGTCGCCCGCCGCTCCTCAGCAAGAGGGCCAGTAAACAAGGAGCTCCGTCTCTGGTCGGGGCGCAACGACCTGTTCCGGGGCTCGTCTTGTCTGCGAGGTGACGGCACGAGGGTTAGGGTAGCCTCGACTATGCTTCAGTCTTAAACCTTTGTGGCAAGTAAAGCCGAGTACTTTAAGGACAAGCAGATTTGCTGTCGAATGCAAGTTAAAAGGGAACGTTTTTGTCTTACTTTGAATGCTTTGGTAAGAGAGGAGGAAAAAAAAACTCACAAGCTCTATGAAAACGATGCCATAGTTGAATTTCAAAAGCATAATTTGATGCTTAAGCCTGGGAAGGCGGCAGCAAGGAGTCGCCCTAATTAACGTGCGCCTGCACGCAGTGCAGCATTTAATTTGGTTGTTGTTATTTTGTTTGTTTGAATGCAAGCGGAGCGCTTTGTGATGGTAATTCATCAGATTTTTTTTTTATTTTATTTTTTGCTAATTCACTTTTGGTTCAGACAAACTGGAATCTCGACACAAACTAATTAAGGGAGTGAGTGTTTGATGTGGGGAGCTCATCTCTGTGCCATTTTCTTTGGCTGCTCTTTTGGATAGCAGACGGGAAGAGAGAGGGGCTGCGAAAAGGTTTATACAGGTTATATTGTCAGCGTGCTGGGTGTGATTGATTTCAGGAAAATCTCGCCCTCCCGCTGACATTTTCGGCTGGCTAAATTTATACAGACGTGTAAACAGGCGGTTAAGGGATTGTTTGTGTTCCTCAAACGAGTGGCCTGGCTTTCACGTTTTACCTGAGCCTGCATGACAGTACGTGTTGGATGATTTCTATAGTTGGTTTGTGGTTTATCTTGTGTTCGCTTGGTGATTTTGTCCTGTGTTCAGTTGCAGTTGACTTCTGTCAACGCCTAACTGTGACTCCCACAAGAAATAATTATTTTCTTTTCTAATCTAAAATAAGCTTAAAGCATTTTTTTTTCTCTGCGTAACACTAATCTCACTTGACTAATGTTTGAAAAGTCCTCTTTTACTGGAATGTAATAAAGGAGTCGTGTAACAGTGCCACTAAGATTTTAAGCATTTGTCCAGAAGCCAGTGCATCTTTCTTCTCTCCATCTGGTTTGGCTCACCAGGTGTGTGCATGTGTTGGTTGCTTGATTCAGAAAAACTACTCCTTGCCCTTTGTCTACAAATGCAGCCTGAATGCAGTTTCTCAGGAAAAAAAACAAACCCCACTTTGATGCCAACAAAACGGTTACTCAATGCTGATGATGGGTCACAATCTTCCAAAGTTCAAGTTCACAAGCGTGCCAGAAAGCGATAGAAATGTTCTCTGAAAGCCCCTCTAATGAATCTGCAAACATATAAAGTTCTAAATTTGGAATTTGACGAACAAACAGGATATCGGCGGGCATGCAAATCTATTTGTCAGACACTGTAACTCTACCACACTGTCGGTCCACAGCACTTGTTTGACTATTTGAAGGAAGCCGACCACTAAAAATATAATTAATTAATTAAAATATTTTTCTGTCCTCAATGTAAAGTGATTTTCTGTAAATCTAAAAAAAAAAAAAAAAAAAAAAAAAAAAGTCAAGTTGGAACTTTTTGCATTATTCTTTCTTTGTTAAATGTCATTGCACGCTTGACATGATGGTTAAATTTTATTTAGTCAGATTTTATTGATCTGTTTTTCTCTGTGCTAAAACAAGCCTTGTTCTATTGAAAGACAATTGTTCATAGTTTTACAGAAGATGCAATTTGGTGCTAGTTTTTGTGTTTTAAGTTTTTGTATTTTGCTTTTTGTTGGGTAAAACACAAAAGTACTTCCACCATTGAGAATACAAGCCTTAATAATAAATAATAATAAGGGGTTAGCCCATACTTAGAGATCCAGTGATTCTTACAAACTAAAAAAGGTCATCTTGAACTGTGCGACTTCCTAATAGCTTGTTTGCACATGCTGAGCTGTGCTGCCTCGTGGACTCTCCCTGAGAATGACAGAGCTACACTAACAATGTTTAAAAGTGTTGTGACGTTTACTGGGCAACGGAATGGAATTTAGGAGCTCTTGCTTTGGTGGTGGTTTCTAATAAAGATGCAAAAGCGGGGAATGAATCAGTCATAGAAATGTTTTTTCCACTTCTTCTTCTTTCTTGTGAATATTTTGTACAATCTGTGGAATTGAAACATTGTCTACTTGTTTTTAAAGGGTTTATATGCAACAACAAAAAAAATGTTTTCAAGTTTTGACAATGATCTTCTGTAAAAAATAAAACCCTATTTTGGTACGTTTCAGTCCTTTTGTTTGCAGTACATTCTGACGCCAACAGGGGGCGAGCTGGTCATGGCAAATGAACGGTACAAAGCGGTGAAATCCGAGTGGCAAAGCCCCAGAGAAAAACGTGGTTGATTCCAGCGCATGAATTACAGGCTCGTTATGATGAGTTGTGACCTCATGTTTAGCCAGAAACTAAAGATGTAAATAAACTTCACAACTCCCAGAAACCTCACCGTGGATTCCACCGACGTCATGCGCTAGGAGACGCCTTAAACTTGTCCCGAGTTTTGACTTTTCGACTTAACTCAATAACTCGGCCGTTCTCACACTTGCCTAAATACTTTCTCTGCCCTGCGGATACGATTTGTTTTGGGGTCACGCAGCTCCTTGTTGTCTGGCCACTGGGGTTGCGTGTCTGGGTCCGCCGTTTCACTGACTCCCTGTTGTTTTAACCCAGATATTGAAGCATGTCGTGGTTTTTTTTTTCCCCTTCTTCTCCCACTCGTATTTTCCAAGAGTCTGAGCTCAGCTCTTGCACATCAGTAGGGCCGCTCCGTCGGTCAGCTGCTCACCACGGTTTTCCGGGAAGCATGACTTCGTGTGTGTGTGTGTGTGTGTGTGTGTGTGTGTGTGTGTGTGTGGGAGACCAGATGAAGGATAGCTTCCTCTCATGACCCTCTCAGTCCCGATGACATCCTCTCTCAGCCAACTCACCAGTCGGTCTTTGCTCTCTGAGGGAGCCTGCATGCTCGAGTTTACAACTTGCTCGTAAATCTCGCCGATTTCTTTCTTGTGTAGTGACTTCCAATTGTGAGAGTGTGAAAAAAAAAAAAAAAAAAACTTGTTGCACTCTTGTTTCCATTTGTTGTAGCCACCGGTGCTTATGCTCATGCCTGCCTTTTTGTATCAAATCAATAAAACCAGTGTCACCTAGCTTATATTTTGGAAACTTTATTTAAAAAAGGAAGACCAAACAAAGACCAAAACAAATTTCGAAACAGTAGTGTTTGTTTCATACAACATTGTTCACATCATATATGTTTAATACGAGTGATTAAGTACAGTAGACAAGGTGTGTTGCCACCAGCCAGGTGTGTGAGACGATCCCAGCCCAGTTAAAAACGGCACAAAACAGCTCAGAAACAAAACACAGAACTCAAAATTTGCTCATACGCTGAAAAATGTCAACATTACCTTGGCAAACGCACACTGTAATCTCTCTCACTCCCCACTCTCTCTCTCTCTCTCTTGCGCTCTCATACACAGGTTTGTATCCTTCAGAGGAAACAGGGCCTGATTTGCTACTTCCTGGATGGAGCAACATTTCTTGTTCCTCTCCACTTTGTGCTCGATCATCATCATCATTATCGTCACTCTGTTCGGCCTTCACTCCTCTCTGAATCCGACATGCCCTCCCATGCCCTCCAATGCCCCCTGCAGTAGGTGTGTTCTCTTATCTGTGTAGCACCAGAAATCCGCTTCCCCTGAGCAGCAGCGGAACGCTGAGTGTGATTCATCCTCACAGTCAGCTTCATCATCTGTGGCTGCTCTGTTCTTCAGCTTTCCCTCACATTCCAAGCTTGTCTGTCCGACTGTCTGTCTGTCTGTCTGTCTGTGTGCGCACAGAAGATCAGCCTCTAAACACCTCTTGTTGTTCTCTGCTAATCTGGGGTTCTACTGGTCCCTTTCCCTGAAGGAGCTGTGTGGTCCTCGTGAGGTGGATCGTACACTAATTGGATGATCACAGACTTTATGAATTGAATGGAACTTAGAGATCTGTCTGATTTTCAGAATCCATTTGTTAGATTTCGGGGCAAAAAACAGAGTGTCAGAAAGTGTTTGTGAAAATGACTTTTGCTGATTTTGCTCACTGAAGGATTTTAAACGATACATCACACGTCACACTTTGTGGATCACAGATTGAACTTTGGTATGAATGGTGATTCTTTCCCCTTAACAATTCTTTTTCACATCTTCGAAGCTGCAACAACAAACCCCAGGCTTTGTGTGTATTTGTGTTGTCGGGCTTTCCCGCCAGCCACGTACCTCTCCAGATGCTGCGTCAGGCCCTTAGTGCAAGTCTACAACTTGCTCGGATGTTCTTGTTTTCATCTGCGGGATCTGCGCACGTCAAAACACACAAGAATGCAGCAACGTTTGGGAAGTTTTGCTTGTGAGAGAAAAAAATTATAATGTAGCTCATGTAAACTTTCAGTTGTGGTAAAAGGGGCCATTGCGTGTTTCATTCTTCCCTCTTGGCACGTGGACTCGTGTGGCCACAGACAAGGAATCTAAAAAATAAAAAAAATAAAAAAAATGAAGTTGGATCCGCTGAATCAGGTCGTGACTCAGAGCCCCACTGCTGACACGGGACGTGACGCATGCATCACACACTCCCTAAACTCTCTGGCACTCAAAAACACAAACATCTGCAGGATTATTACAGGTAGTATAAATGTTATGACAAAAGGTGTTCCTCCTTGTTTCCCTCCAGGCCATCAAAGGTTTAGTGTCCTTCTACCGCTAAACTCAAATGATTCCCACGTTGAGCATGACTGTGTCTATGTGTGTGTGTGTGTGTGTGTGTGTGTGTGCGCGCGCATACCTCCACAGTCTCCTCCAAAGTCCTGACGGCGGATGTTTTTCCCCGCAAGCTATGTCTCAGGATGGGCGCACGGTCTGAGTTATACTCCATTAAATGCTAAATACAAAAACACAATTGCACATTCATCTCATTAAGAAGTTTGCCGTTTAATTACAATTCAAATTAACATTTGAGTCATAGCTTTTCCTTGACTGCTTTTTTCAGTCGTCAAATGAACCAGATGTTTTTTCTCAGCCTGATAAAGTTCAGAGAAAAACAGAGCCAAAATTAAAAACTGGAGTGTGAACATGGACTCCACTAAATTTTAAAAGTACAGGCGTTTTTATCTTAAATAAGAGAGATTTAAAGAGGGCGTAATGTCTAAGTGTTCATAACTGTGTTTTTTTCTGGATAATTATTTTATAGTTGAAAAGAAAACAGAATTACTTTGTGCTGATAGCCGTTGGATGAGTTATTAAAGCTCAAGCTCATTTTTCCTACCATGTCTCTCAAGTTGAAATAACTCAAGTGAGTGTTGGCACCCCGCCAACATATCTCACCTAATAATAAAAAGAGATCCATCCCACAGATTGCGATAATGACCGACATCAGACACTGCTGGTCCCTGGATGTCTGAACCGTGTAGGAGTTAATCTGCAACCCCCCGACCCCCACCCCCCACCCCACACACACACACACCTCATCTGTCCATTAAACTTCCCTGGAGCGCTGACCTCAGGGAGGCGCCACCTCCATGTGCTCCCTCCTCCCCCGCCCTCGGACACACAGCTCAGGTCCTCATATCACCTCCCGACATCACCAGATGGCCTTTATCGCTGCCTCGAGGTCGGCGGCGCCGCAGTCAGAGGCCTCGCCGTGCTGGCTCTTTATTTCTTCATCTTTCCTTCCTGCTCTCCATAAAGGTGACTTTTGGCGGCGGCCAGCTTCATTTTTGGGTTTGAATGGGGTCAGCGTGCACACATGACACAAACCCATGTAAGCCTTGCGCAAGTCAGTCTGTCAACGCTGCAAACTTGTTAATTTAGCAGTCCTGGCTTAGGGAATTGTGGTTGATTTCATTCACTTGATTACAATGAATTCTGGGGAAGTCCTCCCTTCTGAGACCTGTGCTGCGGTGTGAGGTTCAAATTCGCAGGGAATGTTTTGTTTAGGCTTTTGCAGACAACAAAGAGAGCACATTTGCAGTAATGTAGTCCAGTGAGAGTGCTGACAACATACCTGTTTGAGGTTTCTGCTGATTCCTGATACTGTGGTAATCAAAGTTCTAGTTTCAAAATCTGTCACCGCACGTCTGCAAACACCACTTTGGAGTCAGTCATTAATCCCATCAAATTATTTTTCACATACATCATACTCTACTGTGTCATTTCTTATATTCTCCAATTTACTCAATATTTTCTGTCTGAGTATGCTCAGTGTTGGCTATATCGCTCCCTGACCGTCTCCTCCTCAGGCAAATGAAAATTCAGCCTGGAAAACACCTTCCCGTCCACAATGAAGTAGCAGGGGCCAGATTTAAAAAAAACAAAACAAAGGCACCCAGATGGTTTAGATTATTAAAACTGGTTATGAGGGTAGCAGCTTGTTAAGAGAAGTTTAACGTTTTCCTATGATGGTAACCATGATGGAGGCCAGGCTGCTGCTGGCTGCGTGCCATATCAGTGGTCGGGGAGAGGATGAGTGGGTGTGAGTCTGACTGGTTCTCACGATCAGACCGAACGATGTGCACTGTAGCAACAAAAAAAAAGTTTATAGAAATGCAAAAAAAGTTTGATGCCATGTTGATGACAGCATATCATTTGTAGTTTTGACCTCTGGGTGTGCGGCTGTGTGGCCTCAGAGCAGCAGCGCTGCTTCCTGTCCTTCATTACATCCTTAAAGTTGCACGCAGTGCGGATAAACAGAGCGAGGCGTCCGGCGCTTGGTGGTCTTGCCTGTTGAGGACGCTCCAGTTACTGAGCTTCTGCTGGGTGGAGTTTGCCGGGACGTAGTTGTGCATTTCCACGAGCTTCGGGAAGAAGTGCTCAACAACCTCTGCAGCCATCACTACAAAGAGGGGCAGAGAGGCAGAGTCAGCAAAATAATACATTATCCCTTACCAACAAACAGGCATTGGAGCCAAGAATGATGTTTTTAATTAGAGAAAGTGGTGTAGAAGATGAATCAAGCTGTATGTTTGCCATTTTCACATTTGTCATAAATCATCATTGTTCAGATGCAAACTGCTCAAGGCTCAGGCTACAACTCCATCACTGAAGTCTCTTGTGATGTTCCTCTTGGTTGCAACTGAGGAATCTTTTCTCTCCGTGCGTACAAATCCTGTCCCAACTTCAGATTCATCGAATTTTAACGCACATGTACAGTTCTGGTTGTCTCTTTTTTGCCTATTATTGTCTGTTAATATAAATTATGGAGTTGAAATCAGAGTCACATTATACTACCGCTAGGGTTCATGATATATATGGATTTTAAAAATCCAATTAAATGCTTCATATCCATCCTGTAGATATGTATGATTGGCAGCGATTGGAAGGAAACGGACGTCGGCCGCTTCCGAGGTCGTCCCTCACAGGAAGATGAATCAGGACCCGGTCTGCTACTTCCTGGATGTGTCAGCATTTATTTCCCCTCATGTTCGTCCCTGTGTTCAGCCTTGATTCCCTCCTGTATTTCCTCCCTCTACTTCCCACAACAGCGGCCGTGGCCCCTCGTATGGTGCGAACCAGAAATCCTGTCGAGCCAACAGCAGCCCGATGCAGCTCATGATTCATCACAGTCTCTCACCGTCTGCTTCATCATCAACGGCTGCTCTGTTCCTCAGCGTCCTCTCACATTCCTAACGTGCGTGTGTGTGTGTGTGTGTGTGTGTGTGTGTGTGTGTGTGTGTGTGTGTGTGTGTGCTAGAGTAAGAGCATTAGTTTCTCACTGTCTTGACCTCTTCAGGTTGTGTTCTGGGTTTTCTAATCATCACTTGAGATCAGTGTGTTGCGCATCCTGAAAAACCTTTTTCACTTGTGTGTCTGTACAGTTTGTTCCGGTAAAATATTAAATTTCCTTCTCATGCCAAAGACTTAACAATAAAGAGAGGACTTCTTTTTTTGTGTGTGTGTGTATTGTGTAATCTTCTCAATACCCGCATCTCCATCCCTCTGACTGGAACAGCTTCACTATATTTGGTTAACTGTCATCATTAGTGTGCGTTTCCATCATTGCTGAGCCTAACGGAAGATTAGGTCATTATTCAGCGAATTCTATCGCCTTCTATTCTAAAGTGCCCGTCTAATTTGAAGAGGAAGTGCAAAGTAAGTGTTGTGGATGATGACTGAATGGTGTATTTTTAGTCTTGGGTGGAAGTGACCGTCACTGTGAAAAGAACCTCATAATCATTTTATTTGCAGAGGACTCTTAAAATTGAACGCGCCACATCTGCTCTGCTGGTTTGACAAAAGAAACATGCAGAAAAGAGAAACTCTGGAGAGTTCAAGTGGACTTTTGGCAGATAGATGGCAGCATCGGAGGTCAAAGGTGAAGGCAAAGGCACGGTGCCCCAGAGAGAGCTGTACAAACATGAAAATACACATTTCACACACACCTTGGTGGGAGGTAACTATCTGAGAAGGGAAATAATCAGTAAGCAGTCTGATAAATGATTTTTCCCGAGAATTTCCTTTAATGCATCTGCTGGTTAACAAAAGATGTATGTATGATACATCTTTTGCCAAACAATAAAAATAAAACAATTTAGCAGTCAGTTTACAGACTTGTACTCGTTACTACATTGCTTTTGTGCTTTTGTTCTGATGCACATTGAATCTCTTCATTGCTCTTCAACAAGTCAGATACATCTTTTTGATTCCTGGACATTTTGCGCAGAAGTTCATGAATTGAAGTTCAGCCTTGATTCTGGTTCGTTAAACGAAGGGCTTGACAGAGCTGAGGTGGCACCGTTGTATTTTAGAGCTGCAGCGACAAACTCTTGGTTTGTCCTCGCTTGCATCGTCAGGATTTGCTCTTTGCCTTGTAGGTCTTCAGGTGCTGCGTCAGGTCCTCGATACGCATGTCCTTCAAGTGAAGCAGATGCTCCAATTTGCTCACTTTCATCTGCAAAATCTGCACCCCCCCCCACACACACGCACAAGAAAAACATGTTGTCAATTGGCTTCTAAAGAAAATAAATAAATGACTCCCTGGTTAAAGAAAAATGTGGCATCGCGCATGTTTTAACCTCCCTCTTGTCCTCCCTGCAGATGTGGTCACAGACAAAGAGCTTTTAAAAAAGTTACATCCGCTGAATCAGATACTGACTCACAGCACAGTGCTGACAGAGTTTATGACACATATGTAGAACACACACGTGCACGCACGCACACACACACACACACACACACACACACACACACACACACACACACACACACACAAGAATAACACAGGTGGTATGAATGCATGACAAAGCTGTTGTCCTACATCAGAAGGGAAAGTTTACAGCAGTTTTACCAGAAAGATGGATGTTTTTTCAGACAAACGCTTGTTTGTGTGTGTGTGTGTGTGTGTGTGTGTGTATACGCGTGCGTGTGCATACCTCGACAGTCTCCTGCAAAGCCGCAACAGCCTGCTCTTTTTCCTGCAGGATTTGTCTGAAGGCAGGGTCCATGTCTGTGTAAAACTGCACCGTCTGCTGCAGTCTGCTGGTGGAATTATTTAAAAATAAAATTAATAAAAGAATTCTATCATAAGGAACTCTGACATTGAATTCAAACTTGAATCCACATTTTGGCTGTACCTGTTCTTTAATCTGCTCTTCTCACCCTTCTTTGCATCTTCGCCTGCCAGCTGGGGCAGATGTTTTGTTGCAGTCTGATGGATTTCTGAGATCAGAAGAACAAAAGATTTTCTTTTTTTTGCAATTCCAATGTCAATGTCAATGATTGTTTAAGACTTTACTGTTGGAAAGAAAAGTAATATTGATTGACATATTTTCAATTGTGCTGATGAAAATATAGGACATGTGCATTTATGGTGGGTTCTGTCACGTTTAGTAGATTTGCGGTAAGCTTTTGCCTTGTCCACGTTATCTCGAGACTTTCTGTTTCATTTTGAAAATGTATCTCTCCTCTCATGTCAGGTAACTTGTCTTTCCCTGCAATGAGTGTTTCCACCTGTTCCCTGTTACCTAGGTGTTTATAGTTATATGGTCTGTTTCCCCTTTTTTTTCCACTTGTGCCAGTCATATTTCCTTTCATGTCAGAGAACCAGCCTTTACTCCATGTCAAGGTTGCTCGTCAATCAGGTTTGCATTCACTTTTATTCTTTGTCTTTCCATTGCTTGTGTATCCTAGTCATTTTGATCATTTCCTCTTCTGAGAGACTCCTAAATCACTCTCACAGTAGACTATGACAGTGATTTATATATGTTCTTGGTTATCAATGAAATTAAGTCCAACTTAGTCACTCAGTCGTGTCATTGGGTTCCGGTCCCAGCTTAGTGGCTGCAGTTTTAACTGAACTGAACAAAAGAAGGAGACTAGCTGAGGAAGGACGGAAACAGGACGGAAAAGATTAAGCAACAAAGAGTTTTGGGAGGTCTTTGACTGCAACACTGCTGACCTCAGGACAGCGATAAAGGCCATCTGGTGATGTTTGGAGAGGATATGAGGACCTGAGCTGTGTGTGTGAGGACTTCTAGGTGGAGGAGGAAAGAACAGGGAGGGTGGTGGTGCCGCCCAGAGGTCAGCTCTAAAAGGGAGTTTAAAGGACAGATGAGGTGTGGAAAACAGAAGAGAATCACGTCATATCCCCAGGAGGGCCTGGGTGTTTTCACACCACTGTTTCTCGACACTGATGTGAGCATTTGTGTTAATGACAGAAGCGTTAGTTAGAGAAGAGCCAACATACCTGAATGAGGTTTCTCTTGAGTGTCATAGTACCCACAGTCCTGATTTTTTTTAAGGAAAATGTGGACAAATATGTTCACTCACAATAGCAAGAACGCAATTGATGCAGTTATTTGATTGTTCTGAATGCTGAATTCACATACATTGTACCCCACTGTGTCGTCTTTTGTGTTCTCCACTTTACTCAATATCTTCTCTCTGAGTGTGCTCAGTGTCGGCTCTATCACTCCTGCGGTGCATAGCACAATCCCCCCGACCGTCTCCTCAGGCACATGAAAGTTCAGCTTGGAAAACACCTTCCTGTCCGCAATGAAATAGAAGGAGCCGCATAAGAAACAGATGGTTTCAACTTGGAGGGGATATAACAACAAGGGCAACAGCAGAGTGTAAAAGTGATTTAACTAATTCCCGATGATGGTAACCATGATGGGGGCCAGGCTGCTGCTGGCTGCGTGCCATATCAGTGGTGGGGTGGGTGTGAGTCTGACTGGTTCTCACGATCAGACTGAACGATGTGCGCTGTAGCAAAAAAAAGTTTACAGAAATGCAAAAAAAAAGTTTGATGCCATGTTGATGACAGCATATCATTTGTAGTTTTGACCTCTGGGTGTGCGGCTGTGTGGCCTCAGAGCAGCAGCGCTGCTTCCTGTCCTTCATTACATCCTTAATGTTGCACGCAGTGCAGATAAACAGAGCGAGGCGACCGGCGCTTGGTGGTCTTGCCTGTTGAGGACGCTCCAGTTACTGAGCTTCTGCTGGGTGGAGTTTGCCGGGACGTAGTTGTGCATTTCCACGAGCTTTGGGAAGAAGTGCTTGACAACCTCTGCAGCCATCACTACAAAGAGGGGCAGAGAGGCAGAGTCAGCAAAATGATAAATCACCCCTCACCAACAAACAGGCACTGTAGCCAAAAAGTATTTTTAATTAAGTTTTTAATTAGATTTGAATTAAGCTCTCTCTCTCTCTCTCTCTCTCTCTCTCTCTCTCTCTCTCTCTCTCTCTCTCTCCCTCTCTCTCTCTCCCTCTCTCTCTCTCTCTCTCCTTATTTTTTTTATTTTTTATTAAATAAACCCAAGAATGCTAACTAAGCTAAAAGGTCATGTCTACAACCTCCGTCACTGAAGTCTCTTGTGATGTTCCTCTTTGGTCGGGACAGAGGAATGTTATCTATCCATGCGTATAAATCCTGCAGGTCTTCTTCACTCAATTTCTTCTCCATTGTTGTTTTGTCTTAAAGAGGAAGGCGGCGGCTGTTCACTTTGCCCAGGTCCGATTGTTATGATAGCGTTAGCTTGTTAGCGAACGGCTAGTAGTTTGTTTACTACGTTGCTAGGCAACCGCGTCGAACGGAGAAAACGGAGCGACTCGTTGATTGTGAGGATTTTATTGCAACGTATTGGCGTACAGAAAATAAGACAAGACATTTTCACTACAATGTTCAAAACACAAATCTGCCTCAGAGCGCCGGCAGACCATAGCGAGCATGAACCATCAGCCTGCTTCATAGAATGTGCAATACTTTGAACTACACAACAATCATCATGTCACAAAAGTAGTGATAGTTTTGATTCAATTCGTAGAAAAATAACACAAAGTAAGAGCATTGCTTAATAATATTAATTAAGAAAAAACACAACTGATAAAGTGCCCACATTGTAACAATGTAATCTCCCTTAACAACAATGCATATTCTAGAAAGGCAGTACCAACAGTGATGGTTAGTAACAAAAAGCTATGGCATAAAAAATGTGCAGTTGTCTCGTAAAGTTTTCACATGTGGATATCAAGTATCCAGGGGTCATCTGGGGAGACAGTTCCCTTTCCATAAGAGGATAAAATGCAGTGGCAGCGTTGCCACCTGTCGATCCAAATAATAATTAAAAAAATTAAAAAAGACACGGACCTTGGGGTTTAACCAATCACGGCTTCATCAGTACACTTAAGGCTTATGACAGCAAGAAACAGACGGCGGTGATCTTCACGGAGACGAGGTCTCGCTTATTGTTGCTGATCCTTCGCAGGATCTTGTTTCCACTTTAAAAACAGACAAGCGTCTCCTGAGTAGATTTATTGTTCCCCCTCGCTGGGACGAGTAAAATCTCCTCTTGACAGAGGGTCTTAATGTTTTTCCCCGGCGGCTCAATTATTCCCGCTGTCATCTGGGCCTGCTGGGGGGCATTAGTGCACTTCTCCCTGCAAGCTGGACAAACAAGCAAAGTTAACAGACGTGCAAATGCAAAGCATTTTTATGAACTCACAACGTTTCCTTTCTCACGACCGTCATATCGCGTGTCAACGTGGTGGCTGAGAAGAATTAATATGCTTGTCGACCGACTCTGAGCCACCGCCTGCTCATTACGCCGCAGACAACTTTATATATGTGAATGACCCAAATAACATCAGGCGTGTTTGTATGCCAGCTGCCAGAATTTGTAACGCTTAGGAGAGTCTGGTTGTCCCCGAGTGACTTCAGAATACATACCAGCTGGGTGTGTGGCAGTGGAGACGGGCCAGCCGAGGGCTTCGGCTTCACCGGAGGCATCGGAGGCTTTGGTTTCATGATCTTAAGAGAGCAGATGTTCACATTTCAGAAACAGAAAAAATGTTATCTCCTTTTAAACATGCACACCCTTGTAATTAAAACAACAACAGCAACACAACACATCATATTTACCGGTTTTGTTGCAGCAAGTGGTGGCAGAGGCCTGGATGGAGGTAGTGGCTTATCCTGAGAAAGGAAGAGATCAGTTTAGTGAGACCCCTGTGTAGATTTTGTTACCCTGACTAAACGAGTGTTTGTCTTGGAGCAACAAATAAAAGAGCCGACCACATTACCTGCTGAACCTTTAGCAGCTGAGCCACAGCTGGGAATCTTTTCGGCGGCTGCAATGGAACGGAACAAAGATGGGTGAGCAGAAACTACAGCTTATTTTGTTTTTCCTCGTCAAGCATATTTGCTCAAATAATAGCTAGTGTGTGTAGTTCAAGCAGAGTCTTTGTAGCCTCAATGACCCCAATGACAAGTTTATGAAGACGAGAAATGGTAACATCATGTGACATGACAACGCTCTGGTGCAGGAACTTGCCTCTGGCACCGCCCTACTGGGCCTCAGCCCTCCTGCATGTGGTCTTGCCGGTGCAGAAGTCAGGGGCTTGCAGGCCTGGGTTGCTGACGACTCCACAAATATAGGCTGGCTGATGTGTGCGGTCCCAAGACGTGGACTGCCCCGCGTACTGCTCGACCTAAACACGGGGTTAAACTGCCCTGAGGTGGATTGGAAGTACCTGAAAAATAAAATCACACACACAGTTTGTAATTATCTTCTGGGCTGCATGTAAAGAGAAGGCTGAACGAGGAAAAGAACGACTTCTTCGAGTACCTTTTGGCAGGTCGGCTTTTTCTGACGCAGTACATCAAAACCCCAATAACCAGGAGCATTAGCACTACAGAGCCAGCTGCAAGTGACACGATGAACGCCAACAGGCCTGTTTCTGAAACGAAAAACAAAAAAACAAAATGATTTTGGTTGAGGAAGAGCATAGAACAGGGAAGTCGATTTCTCAGGAGACAAAACTGTACTAATATCATTACTTCATGACCAGTGGGGGAATTCCAGTAAATCACTGTCAGGATGTGCTCAACAAACAGAGGACAGTTGTCTTACGGGTTCATGAGAAATCTATTAAAGCGCTGAAATGTGACAGGGGAGGAACAGACGCAAGCAGCCATGAGCAAGAGCGCTGGACGCACAAGCGCAGGCATTCAGGGAGGCTGATAAACAAATTCTCGCTGCGCAGAGTGCACAATACCTTTGGGCACCTCTGACACCAGCAGATTGCAGAAAGGGGGCGCCCAGCCGGGGTCACAGTGACATTTGCTCTCGTGGTTGCAGACCTGCAAGAGATCCCCCAGAAGGTGTCATAGCCCGTCTGTTTTCCCAAGTTCTCCCAAAAGTGAGATAAGGTCATAGCGAGCATCTCACCCCGTGGTTACTGCATTTTGCGGAACAGTCTTTTGTTCCGAACACCTTAATGCTTCTGATGTCCTGGCAGCGCTGATTGTAGCACATCTGAAACGCAACAGGAAAGCATTAAAACACGGGCTACACAGGTCATGACTTTGTGCTCCTTGCCGGCAAGCAACATCTCTTTACCATGTTGGTGCCACACTTTGTGCCAGTGGGCACCATGCCCAAGTCAGAGGGGTAGTTATCCTCAGCGTTCATGGCTGCCTCGTTGCATATGATTCCATTTCGGACCGTGTAGAAGGATTTCTTGGACGTCACCGGGAATTCCCAGCCGCCAGAGCAGAAGAGCGTCCCGCAGGACTGATCTCTGCAGAAGGACCACAGAGAAGTGAGACCCCAAATAACGGGCACTTTCAGATGAGTGACTGCAAACAGAGGGTTAAATACTCTGTTCTCTGTGTACCGTGAGATAATGTCCGGTGCACACCCATGAAAAGTTATCCAATTTCACTTAATTGGTCTAAAAAAAATAATACTGGTTATAATAATATAATAATAATGGTTAGTGGTGAAAAAAAAGGTTGACAAACACTGCCGTAATCAATCAGAGCGTTGACCACTGGATTCAGGATGGAAAATAAAGTTGTGAAATGGGTGTTGGACGAAACCCCTAGAGTTGATGCTGTTGCTTTGTGTTTCATTACCGGCTCGAGCATCTCTGGTTGAAAAGCGTCTTCCTGCAGTTCCCGTACTGCGAGAAACAAGCGTCAGCAGCGACTTCAGCATCTGCACAGGATCAAAAACACAACGTTAATAACTTGATGAGGCTCAAGCGCCATCTCAGCTCCGCCGCAGTTGACTCCGCGCGCTCTTTGTACCTGGTCCCCAAAGTCTTTTGCAGTGCTGCTGGCGCGACGGGCACCGTCCGTTGTAGCAGTATCCCTTGCCGTGGTTGCAGGAGAGGCCGTTTTGGGTGTAGGCGTCCGCCGGGCAGGTGGCAGAGAAGCCAGTGCAGTGCTCCGTCAGGTCGCAGTCCCCTGCCTTCGGCCGACAGACGCTGCCTGCCGCTTTTAGCTGAGGGAAACACAGATGGTGGTGTGCCGGATAAGTGAGGAGCGTACGCTCGCGCATCAGCAGGCCAGACGGCGCAGTCAGACTGTGTCTGGGCCGCGCGGTAACGCAATTAGCATCAGTGGGAGTTCTCGCGTCTTAAGACGGGGACTCGGCGAACGTCACGTACTTGGCAGTCGCGGCAGCACTCGCCGTCTGCACACTGGGCTCCTGCTCGGAGTCTGCAGTTGGTGGCGTTGCAGCAGGGATTCTTGCATTCCTAGCGGACAGACCACACAAGAGATCATACACATCCACTCATTTGCATTTTTGGGCTTTGGCTATTGCCGCTGCGTTGCTCAAACCTCCACGGTGCCGCAGTCGCACTCCTCCCCTGGCTCCAGGAAGCCATTTCCACAGACCGGCCCCCCAAAGATGCGATTGGTGGAGGGGGAGTCCTGCAGACAGGCAGGGTTGACCTCCTCCAAGAACCTGTCCAGCTGCTGCTGGCTGCAGCTACTGAACAGCTGAGGGTACACCATGCTAGGAGCGAGCAGGAAGACAGCGTAAGATGAGCTTTGATATGGACTCTGGAGTATTTTAGAGTTGTTTTGGAGATGTAACTGAACTCACCCCACACTCTCAGACATGATGCAGCCTTTTTTGGTCGTCGATGAGCCACACACGCATTTTTCAGTGTCGTGGGATAGGCCCAGGTTGTGACCCATCTCATGGGCAATGGTCGAAGCCACCCCAATGGAGTTTGTGTTGTGATCCTTCACAAAGAAGCGGATTGAAAAAGCCCTTGATGCATTTCCACCCTTGTAACCCTTGTTTCTCAAAACAGAAGACGAGTATATTTACCTCATTCACAGCTCCCGAGTTGGCGGTGCACATTGCGTTGGTGTTGGCCAAGCCGACAGTGGAGCCATCGAAATCCACACCTCTGAATGAAGAGAAGGGGAAGCGTTTATTCGCCTGCTAAAACACTGCAGCACACACCACGGAATTCTAAAATGTCCTCTCTGGGCCGTGGGTCTTACGTGATAAACTGTGCATTGTCGTGCTTGTTCCACGGCAGCAGGCTCCGTTGGCGCCAGTCCAGGAAGCGGCCGAGGGTGACCTCTGGGTTTGTGCTGACCTCTATCTGGTCTTTGTACGACCAGATATCCACACCGACCAGCATCACACGGACGCCGACCGGGCGGTACAGCTGGTAAAAAAAAAGAAAAAGTGGTACGTTAGTACGGAATGAAAAGTGGGAATTCCTCTTGAAATGTCTGGGCTGTCAATTTTTTAGTGGCAGGGTAAAAAAAAAAAGAAAGAAAAAGTTGGTGATGGTACGTTCATTCTGGCTTCTTTTTGTTTGAGCGTGCGATGAAGACAGTGTGATGGTGGCTGCGTGCGGGAAAATTTTCATCCGAGGTGTGAAGCTTCACAACTTAAGTTAGATTTTCACAAAACTTTTCCTTCCTTTTTAGCAATCAGACTCTAGTCGGTACAAAACAAATAGTATCAGGGACGAATTTCACACCAACAGCCGTGTTGCAAGAACAAAAAAAAAAATTGTGAGTGTTAGCCTGTCCGCTGCCAGTGAAAAATTAAGAAAGACAACATTTGCTGGAAGCTCTGATGAAAGAGTGCAAAAGACAGAATAGACAATCATTGCTATTTTAAACAGAACCCTACTTCCATTTCTCGCTCTTTTTAAGGTCAAGATCACGTCCCTAAAAAGGGATGAATCACTAAACCCATTCTATGACAAAGGAAACCAAAACATACCTTGTCTACATGATTTGCTATTTCAAGCACCCGGGCCTCCACGGTCCTGATACTGCCAAACTTTTTGTACTGAAAAGAAAGGGCAATTCAAATAAATAAACTGTACTTCAAAGATCGTCCTTTCTTCTAATGGAAACAGGGCATCATTGTGGCTAATAGACGACATCTGCAATGAGTCAGACAGGAGAAACACGGCGGCTCGAACCTCGGTGTGGTCCACCACCACGAAAAGCTCCACCGTCCTGGCTTTTCTTGTGGGCTCTTTGGTCTGAGCTCTGCTTTTCTGAGTAACACAAAAAATAGGGAGGTCATTTAATACATACAGGTCCGGAGAGAGAGAAGCAATAAAAAAACCAAACACTTTTTTTGTACTTTGAATTTGCTGATAACTCATGAACATTGTGTCTTTACCAGGCTGCCGAGCTGGAAGAGTCCAGACGGACGAGCGCCGTGGTCGTAGAACGTGGTTGTGTTTCCATGGGAACAGGAGCTTCTTTTCTTCCGCAGGTGTCGGTAGTGGTAAACGGCATGAGGGCCCGCGTCACTGTGGGATCCGGAACTTTGTCTGCCCTCCTCCGCCGGCGCCGCCCACATGGGTTCGATAAGGTACATTTGGTCGCGGAAATGCATAAACCCCCTGCGGTTAGAAGACAGAATAAATTTAGTGTCCAGAGGAAAAAAAGAAAAAGAAAAAGAAAAATCTGATGAATGCGGCTCCAGAAATAGAGCATTTTATCATGAGCTCAAAGAGTAAATCCAGCTCATCTCATAGGCTATAAACCATAAACCATCCCAGATGAGCTGATGGCTCAGCTGATTAGCTGCAATTTACACAATCAGACAGATTTCATCATCATGTGCCCTGTATCTTGTGATGAGCTGTTTTCCATTTTGCAACTGCCTTTAATGCTTTGTCCTGCCTTCTTATTGTCCTTCCTGTTGTCTGTAAGTCTTGCGTTATGTACAAAGTAACTTAGTGCTTTGTCCTCCTTTCCATGTGTGCACTTGTAAGT